>NC_047669.1:74828129-75507940 GCF_011762505.2 Arvicanthis niloticus
TGCTCCCTTCCAGAATCCCACCTGAGCTCCCTCCCTCCCTTCCTCCTCCCTCCCTTTCCTCTTCTCTCTCTGCTTCTCTCTCTCTCCCTCTCCTCTCCCTCCCTCTTCCCTCCTCCTCCCTCCCTTCTCTGACCATCCACCTCCCTCTCTCTTTCTCCCTCCCCTTCTCTCTGTCTCTTCTCCCCCTCTTCTCTCCTCCTCTCTCTCTCTCTCTCTCTCTCTTCTCCCTCCCACCCCTCCCAGGGAGGTTTGTCCTTCCTTCAGTTCCTGTGTCAATTCCCAGTCTGACACATGGTAATTGATTCCGCTCCTGGTAGAAGGCTGTTAAGTGCGAGGGATGAAGTTTCAATGAAACAAATAGCACTTCATGGCCTGGCCTTTCAGGAGCTGAGCTTCTTTGTTGTGGTTGAGGCGGGTGGGGGAGTGGGGTGCATTTCAAACCTGTGTGAGCCAGTTGTGTCTACGTCTGCACTTCCCTGACTCACCTTTACCAGCTCCCAAGTGCAATGACAGCTAGTTTGTCTCCGTGTCACAACCTGGCTCAATGACAGCCCAGCAGCAGGTGGAGGCTCTGATTCAAATCAAGAAGAGATGGTGAGTCTACTCTAACCTCCTAGGAGACGAAGTCTCCCTAGAAAAGATTTCTGTTAAAGAAAGAGAAACGGACTTCTGCAGGACACTCAGGCTTGAGTGCAGTCCTTGCTAATGTGGCACAGTGTTGACATTCTGTTCCCCTGAGGGTCAGAAGCATTAGCCCCAACCTCGTCCACTGATGTTCAAGCTCTTCCCCAGCAAACCTTTGAGTTACAGCCATGGCTACCTTCTGCTTTCCCATACCCTCCTTTCAGAACTAAAGGATGCTAGGATGGCTATCTGAGGATGGATCTCCTATGCTAGGCTCCCTGCAGAGAAGCCCACTTTGCCCAGGTCACAAGCTTTTTCTGTGACAACAGAACAATGGCTTATTGACAGACTGACCCTCTAGCCCCACTCAGCAGGACCCTGAAGTCCACACCAGCTTCCCCGTATGACAAAAGCAACCTTCCAGAAACTTCTGTCCCCCTCCTGATGAATTCTTTCCTGGACCACAGAAGGGTACCTTACAAGCACCCACAGAGCTGAGTCCCCTCAGAGTTCACAACCTGGGAACCCATAAATAGCACAGAAACTCTGTCCCCCCTAGGAGGAGCCATGTGGTCTGTCAGAGTCAGAAAACTACAGGGCCACTGCTTTGGCCTCAGCTGTTTGAGAAAAATGTGGGAGAAAAGAATGTTTGACCCTGAGGAACTGCCTGGGCATGACGGAGGGTGACAAACACAGGCTGAGGACATCCACCATGGGTCAAACAAGGCTTGTCAAACCTAGAGGCTTCCTGGTCAATCCAGGGGAAAGGCTTCCTGCATTCATACAGCAAAAAGTGAGGATGGACCTACCACTGTGGTTTAAACACATCCCCTAAAGTTCTTGTTTTAGAAACCTTGGCCTTCCTGCCACAAGCATCAGGGAGTTGGTCCTGAAGATGTCTGTCCTGGGGCTCTGCCTGTGGAGATGTTAGCGCTGTCCCTCACAGGGGACTGGATCTTCTTTAAAGGAAGGTTTCTTTAGAGCACTTCTGCCTAGTCCATAATAATTTCCCATCCTGGGGGAGGGGGAGGGAATCAGAATCTGTGAAGTTTAGAATAATTCCTAGCATCAAGGCTGCACACACGCAGCCCCTACCAAACCACTTCTTGATTAAACAGTCCGCTCGCTCCCTGTGGGAAACAGATGAGCCCTGGGGGGTCACATAGTGTCCACTGAAACAAGTAGCTCCCAGCTGCTGTGAGGCCTGTTGCCAGATGCTCGTCCTCACAAATCACAGGCTCAGGTACATGGCATGCAGCCTTTGATCTGAGGAGCAAGTTCTTTTCATCTCTGCCAAAAACAAGGGTCAGGGACCATCATATTTGCCCAGAAGAGACAATAGTATTCCCTTACACTGTTGACCCAGAGCTGTGTTAACACACACCCCACCCGACACAGTGTCTGAGGAGACAAGGCCCAGCTGGACCACTGAAGACCCGCAGTCCGAAGAACATATCATGTGAGCCAGATGTGACAAGATGGTAAGTCACACTCATGCAATAAAAAAGTAATGTCACTGGGGATTCGAGAGCCTGCCCAACACTTGTAAAAGGTCTAGGATCCAGGGCATGCTGGGGCACCTTAGCCAAGCGTAAGAACAAATTACTATCTCTTGCTCCTCCTGAACATAAAAATGTATTGCACTTAGTCAATTCCTTTGGGGTCTGAGAGACATTGACTTCCCAGCAGGGAATACTTTTCATACCCTATAACCCGATAGCAATACAGAGGATGCCAGTTCATATGGGAGACAAAAGAGTGAAAAGGCTCCACAGAAGGTCCAGGCTACAGGGCAAGCGGCCCTAATAGCTCTGCCCTGTGATCCAGCAGCCCTTGTGATAGAAAGGTACCACAGTGAAGCCAACACAAGAACTATGGAGTTTGGGGGGTCTGCAGTAGGATTGCCACAACCAAAAATCAGAATTCTGGTACACCAGCATGAGAGAAGAGAGGATGACGGGTCCTGTCATGTATTCAAACATTCCTGTCGGCGGTTTCACATGCTCAAACATACATGAACAGAGACAGGCTTCCTTCCTTTCTAAAATAAATAGGTATTAGAGAAACACAGCAAGTCAGCAGCATGATGGGAAATCATAGAAACTGGAAAGTTGTAGCAAGAACTATATAGCACTAAAAAAGAAAGACCTCCCAGCATGCTAGTGGGCACTAGAAGAGGTGGAACACCTAACCATGGTTAGTCACTCAGTAACCACAAAGCCACACACCTGGGCAGCCCCAGCATCCATTGTCAGATGGAGGCTATGGTGGCCTATGTTTTGTTTTGTGGCTATAACTAAATACCAGAAGCTGGATAACCTATAAAGGGCAAATATTTGCTTTACTCAGTAGAGACTGGGAAGTCTCAAGATCAACAGTCAACAGGTGGCTTGTCATCTCCTGAGTATCCAGTCCCTGGTCCCAAACCAAATGTTCAGAAATGGAAGGTCTGTGTGCAGACCTCAGAAAGCTTCATGTGGAGATCATTGGGCAATTCTGGTAATGCAGGTCCTTAAACTAGCGTCTATGAGATCCCCAAGGCTGTAACAAATAACAAAACAGCAGATGCAAACACAGAGGATGCTGAGTGCTTGAACACAGTGCTACTCACTCTCTGCTGGACTGTAGAATTATTCATCTTGTTTTATAGCTGAGAAAACTGAAGCTAAGTGACTTACCCAAGGCCGCAGAACAGCCAATAAAAGAGGCAGTATTTGCACTTGACCTAACTTTAGATGCTTAACTCGGAGGCCATAGTCAAGAAAACTCTTAAATGTAGTTAAGGAAAGAGAAGGGGGCTGAAAAAAATCTATAACCCAAGAGGCACTTGCAACTCACAGGACCAGTTTACCTACAAGGACGGCAATTAGTTCTGTCAAATACTTTTGCAGTGTGGCAGCCACTTGCAATAGCACATGAGCGCCACCTTGTGACCACAAAGAATTGCTACACAGTAATGACCGTCTGAAATCGCCTAGAATCTGCTCAGTACAGTCTCTCCTACTAAACCTTAACAGATGCAAGGTTCTAAATCCAGGAGGAGAAATTGCTTCACTTTCAGAAGATGTTTTTAAAATACAGTATGATAAAAAAAATAAAAATAGCTACAAGTACAACCAAGGGAATGATAACATTAATAAATGAAGACAACAGTAAAAAAAAAAAAAAAAAGCCATATGCAAACTATTGACATTGACGTGTGTGCTTATAAAGAAGTTAGCGCAGCTATACACAACATAACACCGCGCCCTGACTGACCACTCCTGAAGTCTTTAAGATGCCAGCTCCACTGTTATCATAGGAGACCTCTAGGTCCCTTGACAAGATGAAAGGGGTTGGGACATTTAGACGCCCTCTTCACCTGTTTCTCGAGATTCATTTCCTTCCAAGGTCTACTGGACCCATGAACAAAGGAGTTGAGAGTTGTTTTGGTATGATTGATTGACAGGTGCATGAACCATGCTAAGTAAAAGGAAGATGGACCCAGCTAGACATGGAGAGTTCCTTTTAAATAATACCCAAGATGGGTCAATCATTGAGTTTTAATACACATAGCATGTGCATGTGATACACACACATCATACAGTATATAATATATATAATATATATTTATATATATATATATATATATACATATATATATATATATATATGTCATATCTTAGTCTTTTAGATAAGGGTATTTACATTGGAATGTGATTGGGAATGCTTTGGAACACCCAGCTTAGCTGGATTAAGGAAGTCTGGTTGATGGATAAAGCATGAATTAATTCTTTTTTCTTTTTCTGGTATTTGGGGATTGAGCCTAGATCCTCCTGCTCACTAGGGAGTAGCTCGACCACTGATCTGTAGCCCCCCCCTCTCCCCCCCCCCCCCAGCCCCCGCCCCTGCCCCTGCTGTCCTCTGCCCCTTGAATGTCGGACTCCAGGCTTTTTAACTCCATGACTCACACCACTGACCCCAGGGCTCTAATGGCTCTCAGCCTCAGCCTGACTTGTTACACCATCCTATACCCCGCTAGGGCTCTGGTGCCTCTGTCCGTGTGATTGTCACCCAACCGACTTCCCTGGTCCTCTACCTGTGTAATCCCTAATTGGGAGACAATTCTCCTAAGTCCTTTCTCCTAAGCCCTCTCTCTTCCAGTAGAGATGGCTATGGCAAATAGAGATAGATTTGGTGATGGATGGATGGATAGATAGATAGATATAAGATAGATGATAAATAAATCTCAGATAGATGGTAGATAGATGGATACATACATACCATAGAGATAATAGGGAGATACATACAGATGATTGATTGATTGATTGATTGATTGATGATAGATCAAACATACTTACATAGAATGATAGAGAGATACATATAGAATAGATGACAGATTATAGATGATAGGTATAGTAGATAATCTTAGGCAGATGATAGATAGTTGATAGATCTCAGATATTGATTAGATAGATGATTATAATATAGACCGATAGAGAGGAAGAGAGACAGACAGGCAAACGATACCAAGGTAACAGATACGCCAAAGTCATGGGACATGGTGAGAAATAACTGTTTTTCTGCAGCTCCATCTCCTATGGAGGCCTTGTCTATTCATTTAGGGAGCTTAGGCTACCCTGGGCTGCCTTCCTCAAGCAGGGTTGTAGAGAGACAAGGGAGAAAATAGACTGTGGCCTTGGTGGCTGGATTGAAGAGAGACTCTCTTCAGCAATGAAGTAACTTAGAGAACCAGCTAGACTTGAAGCAGCTGCTGAGCGAAGCGGCTTCCGGCCAGGTGTGGAGAAGATTGGACCCCTCTGGGATGCTTCCCAGCCTCAGGATCCTGGCATGAGAAACCCAGTCTGGGAGCATCCAGGGCCTCATCGGTGGACCTTTCTCTCCAACATCAGAGGGAACCCGGCAGTTGGCCAACTGGCACACATTCCAGACACCACCCAGCTAATGAAAACCACACACAGGCGGGAAGAGATGCGCTTTACCTGCACAGCAATCTGGATCAAGGAGGCAGATGGAAAATCGCCTCTGGGACTTTACTCAGAATCTGCTACATCTAAGCAGGATTGAGTTCTCAAAATAAAACCGTTCTGTTTCAAACACACTGTTTTTGCCAAAGAGAATTCTTTATTTTAGGTGCTTTGGGAAAACTGCAGAGTCCTTGAGTTTAGGGCCAAAGACCCCTAATGTTGCAATCCTAAACCTTTGCCGTGACAAAAACATGTTTGCAAGTGGAAACTTTTCCGTGGGGCTTCTCGTGCTGTTTTTGTTTGGGTGTGTGTTTGCTTGCTTGCTTGGTGCCCAAGGATTTCCTCCAAGGCTTCCCAGAAGCAGGGAGCTGGGGTCACACTCCTTGTGCCCCTCCTCAGACAAACTGAACAGTTTGAGAAGGAAAAGAAAGTCAGCTTGGGGAGCTATTGTTTCCCTACCTCCAATTAGTTGGGGGTTTTGTTGTTGTTTTGTTTTTGCTTTTTAAGGTTGCTTGGTTGGTTGGTTGGTTGGTTGGTTGGTTTGGTTGTGAGTACACTGTTGTTGTCTTCAGACACACACCAGCAGAGGGCATCAGATCCCATTACAGAAGGTTGTGAGCCACCATGTGGTTGCTGGGAATTGGAACCCAAGACCTCTGGAATAGCAGTCAGTGGCCTCAGCCTCTGGTTCACGCTGAGTGGTGCTGGAAGTCACCTGCTCACATCTGCTCCCTGCGTCTCACATTGCGACAGCTCTGAGAGAACAAAGGAGTCCAAGCAGCACAGCCAGCACTGGACAAAGACAAACTGAAGCAGAGACCTGGGGGCTATGGAGGCCGAGTACAGGGGTCAGGGCGTACTCCGCCTAGACGTGGAGCTGGGAGAGAACCATGCCCAGGTCAGTCCTGAGAGTCGGGGGCATCGAGTTCAAGGGCCACCTTGGTTACCTGGGTAGCAGCGGCCGTGAACCAGCATCACACAATCACTCTAACCTGCCTCCTTCCTCTCAAGAGCGATGCCCAAACTCCCTCTGAGTTCAGTGAAAACCTCAGCGCCTCACTCAGTCCCTCAGCCAATGGCCATCACCTGATCCCTTCCACACGCTGGTTCCAGCCCTGGCAGGCTCTCCATCTTCATGGGCTCATTATGATGGGCCCATCTTGAGAGTCAGAGAGGGCTCTGCCTCCCTCCTCCACTCACCTCTGTTCCTTTTGATCTGTACTACCTCTGAGTCAGGACTGTCCTTGTGTCTTCTGACCATCCTTAGAACCTCCACAGGGACTGTGCTTTCTGCCTACAACGTTCTACGTACAACCGCCTAACTTCTGCTCATTTTCAGACAGCCTGTGGGATGCTAGGTCGCCTCCATCAGGAAGCCCCATGCTTTTGCTAGCAGCAGTGATTTCCACTGGCCGAAATAACAAGAGAATACATTAAAGAGACCTCAAAGGTAAATGATAGTGTTGGCATCAGAAGCTGGTCACCTCCAATTCTAGCGATGACATCACCCCCTATTGCCATGGCAACCGCCACACATCTTCCCAACATGACCTCACCTGCACGCCTCACTTGTGCTTGGTGGCACGCATGGTTACATCACAGCCCGAATAAAAGGCAGAGTCCCCAAACCCCTTGCCCCTACTTCTTTGCCCCCCCCCCCCATTCCTCCTTTTTCTCTTCCCCTCTTCCCCAAATAAACCTCTTCTCATGGAGCTGTGCTGGCCTGGTGTGATCTGTCCAGATATGACCTGCCTACTAACACAACAGATGTGCAGTGGTACCACACTGCCAGCAAGGACCCTGCCTCATTGCCTTCTTTTCTGTCCCTTGGGATAGCTTCAGCTTCTGGGTGGTAACGAGATGTCTGTCACTGTTGTAGACACTACATTTCTAGAAAAGTGAGTTTTCCTTTCTGCCTCTCCAGCCTGAGGAAAGAAGCATCTACTTCTCTACCTCCACCAGAAATCCTCTTACATGATGTGAGTGTTGGGGGAGGGGAGGCATTAGGTAGATTCCTCTATCAGTTCTCTACCTTGCTCTGAGACAGCATCTCACTTAACCAGAATCTGCTGCTTTGAGCAGGCTGGCTTGTTGCATTGGCCAGCTCTGCCCCCACTGCTAGGGTTGCAAGCACTGAAACTTTTTATGTAAATACTGAGGATCAGGAGTCAAGCCCCGAGCAGGCGGGCGGAGCCTCTCACCCAGGGAGCCTCTCCTCTCTCCTTGCCCTCCCCTTACACTCTATTGGCCAAAATTAGTTTGCATATCTGTCATTCTGCCAAGGGGAATGGCACAAGTGGCATTATCCCTGGTCCACCCCTGGGACTCCACATGGGTTCAGCTTCCTCCGAGGTGCTCTGAGGCTAAAAAGCTGAAGAGCAGGTGTGGCTCTCTGATTAAAGATTTTATCTAGAAAGAAATGAGAAGCACCGGGCGATTGGTGGGATACATCTTGTTCTATGGTCCTTGAAGAATCTTAACATCCTTGTTAGAGACATTGCCTGGCCTGAAGGTAAAAACCTGGACTCCTACCCACCACCCGGCCCACAAGCCCCCTGCTCCCCACCCTCTCTGCATACTGAAACGCCATCTCTCAGGGCCCAACATAAGGAGACTTCCTGAGCCCTCCAACCACATACACTGTCCCCAGTACTGTGACCTACGCCACTCCAATGCTATCACACCGCAGTCTTTCTTAATATTTTTGAACTGTTAAAGCCCCAGAATGACAAGTCAGATGTGCCTTACCCTGAGGTCTGGCCAGCATCTGCCTCTATGCTTGGCACATCTGAGATGTTCTACAAGCAGCTATGGGTGAACAGAAGCCTGAAGTCAGCATCCACAATGGAACACCAGCCCCTGAGGGCCACTGTACCCCTGTTGTGTGTCCCTGGGCAAGTTGCCCAGCCACTCACAAACAAAGTTATAACTCCTGGATGTTTTCAAGACCCCCCACCAGGGCTTCTGCTGCACAAATTGCTACAACTTAATAGAAATCTACCCTTCCACTATTGTGAAGTTCAGAAGCCAAGGAAGATTTTGTTCTTCTGAAATCCTAGAGGAAGAATTCACCCCTTGCTGCCACTGTAGACTCTGCTGGCCACTAGCAACCTGTGGAATTCCGTGTGGTGGCAGCAACGCTCCATTCTCTGCCTGCATCTCTACACCCATGTCTCCTTTGTGTATCTACACCAAGTCCCCTGTCTTTTCCCTTCTGAGGACACCAGCCAGCGGATTTAAGTCTCATGCAAAATCCACCATGACCTCACCCTGAGATCCTTTTCGGGAGGCTGACCTTCTCTGAAGACACTATTTCCAGATTAAAGTCAACAGTCTCAGTGTGACATGGATGTCTCCTGAGAGACTTACCAATACAGATGGGTTGGCTGCAAGCCAACCATCAGACTGAGCAGGGGGACCCCAATGGAGGAGTTAGAGAAAAGACTGAAGGAGCTGAAGGGGTTTGCAACCCCATAGGAAGAACAACAATATCAACCAACCAGACCACCCCCTCCCCCAGAGCTCACAAGGACTAAACCAGCAATCAAGGAGTACATATGGAGGGACCCATGGCTCCAGCTGCATATGTAGCAGAGGATGGCCTTGTCTGGCATCAAATGGAAGGGAGGCCCTTGATCCTGTGAAGGCTGGATGCCCCAGCATAGAGGAATGCCAGGGCGGTGAGGTGGGAGTAAGCGGGTGGGTGGGGGAGCACCCTCATGGAGGCAGGGGGAGGGGTGGGATGGGGATTTTTCAGAGAGGAAACCGGAAAGGGGATAACATTTGAAATGTAAATAAACAAAATATCCAATAAAATTTAAAAAAAAACATAAACGACACAAAAGATGCCTCTGGACACGGTTTCAGAGACTTGGCTGTTGTGGCCAGGACTGAGGTGAGGCAGAGCAGCAGGGCGGGAGCCACCGGGTAGAGCTGAGCAAGTTACCTCATGGCCACCAAGAGGCAAAGAGAAAGAGAGAAGGGGCCGGGGAGGAACCATACCCTTCAAGGGTTCCTGAAGTACCTTCTCCAGCAAGGCCCCATCTCCTCAACTCTCCACAGCCTTCAAATGCCCACCACCTGTTAAGCCATAGTGGATTAGCCTACTGATGATGTCTGGGGCTTCATTATCCAATCATCCCCCGAAGGCCTCATCTAGAATGCTCGGCGTCAGGGAGCAAACATTAGGAGGACATTTCTTACCCCGGCCACGGTCCTAGGGTACAGAGGATGGCAGACTTTGCCATGTTTGGGCGTACAGAGATAATTCTAGGCCCACTACCAGCTGTGCAATCCTGTTAGCTGTTAAGCATGCCTGTAGATTTCACAGACACCCTCAAGGGCTGGAATGTCTCCTCCCTGGTTTGTTCTTTAAATGACCCTCTGCTCTGCATGGTGGAATATCCAACTGCCCTGAATCATGAATCCAAAGGCTGGAAGGTTTTTCAGTTTGTCTTGCTTTTCACTCCTTAAAATAGCAGCAGCGACTCAGCCATCAGGATTCAGATCCCATTCTCAAACCCAGGCGGGCACTGATCAGCAAGCAGGCTGCTGACTTGCGCAGCCTACAGTAAGTCCCCTGAAGTTCTGCCTCAGAGGCACAGACAGCTTCCGGCCAGCACTCGATTCCCAGTGCTTCAGAGTCCTCTGGAAGGGGCACTTGACACTAAGCCTGATAAACTGGGTGGTAGAAGGAAGGAGCCAACTCCTGCAAGTTGCCCTCTGACCTCTATATGCGTCCCCATGCACACATGCGTGCTCGTACACACATGCGCGCTCATACACACAATATTAATAATCGAAGTCTCCCATGAAGGCTAAGGCCCTGGAGGAATCGGCAGGAGGCTTGTGTGTTTACTGAGCCCTGCTTAAGGAGAACCAGGTCAGCCTCGCATCACTGCGGCTGAGGTGTCACACAGTACCATGTTCTTAATGTGTCCCCCAGTGGGGAAACATATTCCTCAAAGTTCGCCGCCAACTTGCACGGAGCGATGCCATTGATGGATGGGGTGGCGCGCTCATTTTTCTTTCTTGGGGAACGTGGGCTGCAGGCTTCTCGGCTGGCAAACCAGCCCTCTGGAAGCCAAGTCCCCAGAGACAAAACTCCACCAGGAACCAAGTTCAAGCTGCGTGCGGCTCTTACGTTATGTCTATTTTAAAAGTTGACTTTGGCAGAGGCGTTGACCACTCACACAATATATCTGCTCCACAAAAAGATAAGGAGGAAGGAGAAGTCAAACACTGGGCTTTTCTTTAAATTCTCACTTGGAAGCAAATACCTTGGCTTCCAAGGAGGAATATGAAACCAGCTTCCCTGATGTGGATCTCATTGGAACACATCATAAAGAAAAGATTGAAACTATAAATAATTTGTTTTTAAAGACTCTGTGTGCGCACATGTCTCCTGACTGGTAAATTGTAAAGAGTTTGAGTCTCCAGGTCATTTTCTATCTGAGGTTTTGTTGTTCCAGAAGCATGAGAATGTGCCTCAGTAATGAATTAAATCAAGGTAATCTTTTAAAGCGTCACTGGGAAGAGTTTCTCGAGGCTGCAGGAGGGGGGGGGCGAGGGAGGAGGGGGAAGGGGGGCAGGCTGTACTTCAGGCAAAGAAGACGAAACAACTAAATCACCCCGAATGGGTCAGACCTACTGCCAGATGCTTAAATAATTAGGAACAGGTTGGCAAATGGTTCAGTGGGTTGAGGGGGCTGGCCATCAAGGCTGACCATCTGAATTCAAATCCCATCCCCAGAATCCACGTGGTAGAAGGAAGAACCAATTCCCGAAAGTTGTCCTCTGTCCTATACACACACCATGGCAGGCACACACACACACACACATACATGTGCGTGTGCAAATACATACATATACAAATACACACACACCATGGCAGGCACACACACACACACACATGTGCGTGTGCAAATACATACATATACAAATACACACACACCATGGCAGGCACACACACACACACACATGTGCGTGTGCAAATACATACATATACAAATACACACACACCATGGCAGGCACACATACATAAGTACATATACACAAAAATACACACATACCATGGCAGGTACTTACACACAAATACATACACATTAATATATACACATACAAATAAATATACACAAATACACACACCATGGCAGGCACACCACACACACACAAACACAGAGCCCTTTCATCTTATACCTTTGAACAAAATAACAAAAACTTTACAAAATTTTGTGAAACAAAACCTGATAAAAAGATTCACCCTTATGAGCCTTACCCTTTAATGTCAAGGCATCTTTCCAGCCCCCGACGGTATATTTTAAAGGAGTAATGTGAAGTTTTTCGTGATAAAAAGTCACATAGCTGGATCACCAAACCAAAAATAAAATTGTAACAGAAACCATTTTTGAACAGGAAAAAAAAAAGGTAGAAAAAGACAGAGGGAGAAGGCCCTGAAGACAGACAGAGGGAGAAGGCCCTGAAGACAGACAGAGGGAGAAGGATCCTGACAAACTGTAAATCCATGCAAACTTGAAAAGAAATACTCTGGTTGTATTTTGTCTGTCAAATGTTTGCAAATGCCTGGATTTTTCTAAATGTTTCCTGCTGTTAACAGTAAAAAGGGTTCAAATGCTGGAAAAAAAACAAAAACAAAAAAGCAAAAAGACAAGCTTCAGCCCTTTCTTCTGCATATTCTTAATTATAGCTGCTCCATCCAGCTGCAACAGGAGTCCCCACTGTGAGGTGTGAGGTAGAGTGTTCACTGGGCTGCAACAGGAGTCCCCACTGTAAGGTGTGAGGTAGGGTGTTCACTGGGCTGCAGCAGGAGTCCCCACTGTGAGGTAGGGTATTTGCTGGGCTGCCACTGGAGTTGTTTTTGTGAAAACTACTGAGAACCACAAATCCAGGAACACACACAGAACTTCAGAGGAGAGGCTGGAATAATGGAGATGAGGATGAACTTAGCACATTTTAAATCTCTCTCTCTCTCTCTCTCTCTCTCTCTCTCTCTCTCTCTCTCGCTCTCTCACTCTCTCTTTCTCTCTCTCTCAACCTGTGAGAGAACCCAGATGCTGATGGACACCAGAAGAAACCTTTATTTGGCTGCACTCCATGGAGCTCTGCCAGGCCCTGGGGGCAAAGATGGTGCCAGCTACAGCTGGTTACATGGTATACGCAGCTGGAGGACAGGCTCTGGGGCTGCCTGAGTTGTCCCCTGTGGCCTTTTCTTCAGGAAGTAACTTTGGAGACATCTGGCCAACCCCAGGTGAGGTGGCAGTTGAGGGTGAAGCCTGTGAACTATCACCTCAGCGGACTATAATGAAGACCAGACACCCGGAAGCAAACGCAGAGTCAGCTCCTTGGGGGGAAATGAGAAACCAAGCTGTCTTGTCTCACAGTACACCAGGGACAGCTATGCAGGGCAGTTCCACCTCCAGGTTGGGGAGGGCACAAGTGTCTTCTGGAGCTCCCCATGAGACATGCATCAGAAAAGACGCAAACTGAGAGCAGGCTGAGAGGCTGCTGCCAGCTCCTACCCTGGTCACCTGAACCAGAGGACAGGAGCTGAGGTTGGATCTGCATCCTTATCCTTATCACCTCCTCCCAGCCTTTGTGCCCTGCTCGAGGCGAGGCCTGTTCCTAAGAAATACATTGAGGGACAGAAGTCAGAGAGTCTGTCCCGCAGCAAGCATTCCACTGGGACAACCTACTGCTGGAGGCTGGGGAGATGGCTCTGTGGTAGGAGCTGGATTTACAAACATGAGTGAGGGCTTAAGTTCGAACCCCCAGCACCAAGCCAAGACAAGCATGGCTTGTGTGTACCTGCGGTCTCAGCACTGGGGGCAAAGCTGGATGCTCACTGGCCAGACAGCCCAGCCAAGCTTCTGGTTCAGTGAGACAACAAAACAGAGAATGTCAGGAGCACACTCTCCAGCCTGCTCTGGACGAAGCATGAATGAAGCAGAGCATCATAGGAGTCATTTATTGCTTTTGTTGGTGGTGATGGTGGTGGTGGTGGGTTTTGGTTTGGGTTTTTTTTATTTGGTTTGTTGTTTTTGTTTGTGTGTTTGTGTGTGTGTGGTGTTGTTGTTTTTGTTTTTACCCATTGTATTTGGTTTTACACTAGGTCTTTGAAGTATCTAGTCTCTGGTTCTTGGTTACCCAAGCAGTGTTGGGTTTGGATTATAGCTCTGAGGATGTAAATTTGGGAGACATTGTTTAAAGGATTAAACCAGTTTCTATAATGCCCCACCTTCTCAGAGCTGTGAGCAAGTACCATGATCTCCACAAGATAGACAGGAAGCTGGGTGCTGTGGCTCTTTCCTGTCATCCCAGAACTTGGAAAGCTGAGACAGGAGGATCAGGAGTTCAAGGCCAGCATGGGCTACACTGTGCAGTCATATCTCAAACACAAATATGCACATACACATATATAGAGGCATACACAAAGGTGTACATACATACACACACATACAGAGACATATACAGGTATATATAAATACATATGAAGAGGTATACACATAGGTGTACATACACAAACATGTATACACAAGTATACATACACATACATACACATACAAGTACACACATACATATATACAAAGGCATACACTCAGGTGTATATACACACATGTACATACACACATATTCAGCAGCATACACACAGGCCTATATACACACAAGCATACACACACATGTACATACACACAGGTATACACATACATATACAGAGGCATATACACAGGTGTATACATACATGTGCATTCACATAGGTATATATATACACAGGTATACACACACATATACAGAGGCATATGCACAGGTGTATACACACGTGCATTCACATAGGCATATACACATATATACAGAGGCATATACACACATATACAGAGGCACACACATGGGTGTATATACACACAGGTATACACACATATACAGAGGCATACACACAGGTGTATATACACACAGGTACATACACACAGATATACACACATATACAGAGGCATACACACAGGTATACACACATATACAGAGGCATACACAAAGGTGTATATATACACATGTACATACATACAGGTATACATACATATACAGAGGCATACACACAGGTGTATATACACACAGGTACATACACACAGGTATACACACATATACAGAGGCATACACACAGGTGTATATACACACAGGTACATACACACAGATATACACACATATACAGAGGCATACACACAGGTATACACACATATACAGAGGCATACACAAAGGTGTATATATACACATGTACATACATATAGGTATACATACATATACAGAGGCATACACACAGGTGTATATACACACAGGTACATACACACAGGTATACACACATATACAGAGGCATACACACAGGTGTATATACACACAGGTACATACACACAGATATACACACATATACAGAGGCATACACACAGGTATACACACATATACAGAGGCATACACAAAGGTGTATATATACACATGTACATACATACAGGTATACATACATATACAGAGGCATACACACAGGTGTATATACACACAGGTACATACACACAGATATACACACATATACAGAGGCACACACATGTGTACATACGCATATTCCAAAGCTACTCTGGGACTACTAGTGGAGGGCTTTGAAGGAGACACCCTTTCCATAAGGACTAGCCACTGTGGACTAACGTTGTTGAAGAAGTGTTAAAAATAATATGATTTGTGTCAGAGCTCAGAACAGCCCAAAAGAGCCTCCCCTTCAGAAAGAGAAAAGTGTGAGAAAAGAGTCTGCTTGCCTGGGGAAATGGGCCCAGCAGAAGAAAGGATTTACAAACTGTTTGAGGAGCACCAGATGACCAGTGGGAAGGTGTTCTGTGGATGGCCTTAAGACCTCAGTGGACTGAGAGAAGCGGTCAGGAAAGTGAAGGAGCTCCTCAGCCCTGTGGGATGCATGGGGACCAGGAACTCAATTTCTAGGCAAAGGCTCAGAAGCAAGAGTTTGGGGGACGTAACTGGGTAAGGCTCTCTCTAATCATCCACTCGGCAAGGAGGAAAGAACCACGACCAACAGGGCTGTTCCCCAGACACATGATAGAGCCACTGTCCTGTAGACAGACACCGAGCATGTTAGCAGACTCAAATTCCACCCAGAAACTTTGGGCTTGCAGTTCAAGCCCACAGGAAGTCAGTGTTCCCATCAGTAAAATAAGGTCTTCCCATGGTATCACCCTGATAGGGGGTTACAGTGTGAGACTGAGAACCACATTTCCATGCAGAGCCAGGCAAGGCTCAGGGGAATGAGAAATCCTGAGGTTCCACCCTCTGCTCACCCTCTGTGGGTGGAAAGGGATGGATGGCTGACACTGTCAAGCCTGTCTCCAACAGGAGAGCTACTGTCTCAGTCTGAACAGCCAAGGAGCCGAACGCAAGCTCCTGCTCCCCTGGGAAAGGGGCAGGCTCTCCTTTGCACCACGAGGCACAAATCTGAAAGAGGTGAGGGGGAGTTGATGAGATGGGCAGGAGGGCAGAGGGATGGTTGGGAGTTCATCTTCCCTTTGGAAATCAAGCCAGATAGCCACCATGTTACCCAGCATGTTAAACAATGGAACCAACTCACTTCCTACTTCCTAGTTTCCCAGCTACTTCCAAACTACCAAAAGTCTATTAACAGTTTCTGAGTATGTTAAAAAAAAAAAAAAACAAAACCAAAAAAAAAAAAAAAAAAAAAAAAAAAAAAAACACTATTCATAGAATTCCAGAATTGATTGAATGGTATAGAAAATAGATTGATGCATTGCTCCCTTGTCTGGCACCGCCAAGCTCACACCTAACACTCTTCCACGCCTGGAACTTGGCTGCAGCCTTTTGTGGTTTCCTTGACCCCAGTGATAGGAAAGACAAACATAACACCAAAGAGAAAGGTGCCCACTCAGGTATCTCAGACTTGATCATACTGACGGCTGATGGCAAGATCTCATCAAAAATATTAGAATTACTCACTTTCCCAGGATTAGCATAACTCTGCTTACTGGGATGAAATATGACATCCCTCAGCCTAAAGGGAACAAAAAACCCTGACCTGTCACAACAGATGAAGAGATGTGCCTAGGGACAATGTTGATCCTCACCACAGAACCCGCTCCACTTCCTGCCTCTGACTGACCCTTTAGTAAGAAAATTAATCAGGTAACATGAGTCAATTAATCAGAATACGGAGTGGATTTTATAAACTCAACTGCCAAGGCATTGACTTATGGCATGTGTTTCAAAAATGGAAGAATGGCTAAGATCTAAGTATAGACTGTTTCGTGATGTATGGTTTTTTTAAGTGAAGTACTGAATAATTCATTCATGTGGGAAGTGACAATTAAGTGCCTACTAAGAGCCAGTCAGGATCCCAAGCTCTGGAGGTCACCATCAAGGACAGGCCACCACCATACTGTATGTAGCATGCTGCATGATTGTGAAGGGGTCGTGTACAGACTGTGCCATGCACAAAGCAGGAGCCTCGTGTCAGCCCAGGAGATAGGGAGCAGAGGAAGCCTGGAGTGAGGGCCATCCTGAGCAAATGTGTATTGTTGACATGGAAACAAGCCATGGCAAGAAGCAAAGCTTCAGACCCCTGGGAAATTGGCAAAACCTTTTCCCACAGAAGTCAAGATCAGATTTGGCAAAGCCTTCTTCCTTGGGCCCAGGTACGAACATTTATGGATTATAAATCAGTATAAACAAAAACATACAATCATGGCTTCCATCTCCCTAATATCTGCAGCCTGAGACTGCTTACCTACAGAGACCTCCTACCTGAACCAGCTAACCTTCCCCTTCTGCTGTATGTGGCAATGCACTAATGTTCCTGGTTGCAGTGTGTTAGCTGGTGTGCTGCAGAGATCACCTGACCCAAAGATTTTCTGTATGTGTGTCCTTCCTTCTGTTCTTTCTTCATTCCCCGACTGCCCAGGTCTGGGTTCCAGAACCAAGCCTCATGGAACACACCACCCAGATGGTAGCCTTCCCAGATGTTAGTCTTTGGTCCTGATGCTAGAAGGGAAGAGTCTCTCCTTAGGAACACATGGGCAAATGCTGAGATCTGAGCAGCAGACTGAGACCTTGGGCAATGCAGAATTTCTGATTTCCTAACAATGCAGAACTAAGCAGGAGGCATGCTGTAGTAACATGGAGGAATGACCACTCTATTAACTCATTTTCCATTTTAAAGACAAAATGCCTGAAGCTAAGCCTTGCATAAAGAAAACACGCTTGTTGAGCTCACAGTCTCAAAGGTGGTCAGTCCTAACAGCAGGTACTCACTGGCTCTTATAGGGCCCTCAGCTGCATTACATCACTGGAGATGGCAGCGTGGCTGCGGCACACAGGACAGGAAGATACCAGAGTCAGGAAGCCAAAGGTAAAGGAGGGTCCACATCCTTCCCTCTATAACAACCTCCTGGCACAACTGAATCAGGGCATTGCATGACTCCAATAAATTCATAGGAACTACGTTACTCTCTTCAGAGAGCAGCGTTTGATGGCCCATTATGCACTAAGCCCAATCACTGGAAAGTGCCATACAACTTCCCAGCACTGTCACACTCAGAACAGGCTTCCAACACATGGACTCTTCATAGTCTATCAATACCAGAGAGGAGAAAGCCCAGTAGCTGTTGGCTTTAGGACTCAGTAGTCCATGAAGCTAGATAGTTCAGCAGTCCTGATATAGCACTGGAAGCCTAGAAACTACCTTGAGAGTCACCACCATTCAGTTTACAACGAAGGCTGAAGAAGCTGCAGTCATGTCACGGACCAGAGGCACATGCAGACATATTCAGTGCTCTCAGAAAAATAGGAAGGCCCAATCCTGCTGCAGTTCCTCTCTTTCTGGGCTCTCCATTGCAAACTGCTGCCTGCCGCCCACACCAAGAGTGGGCCTTCACCCTCCAAGCAATCTTTTCTGGAAACGCCCTGGTAGATATGTCCAGAAGTGTATCTCTCAGGTGCTTCAAAATCCAGTCAAGCTGACAACAAGATCAGCCATCTTGAGGAAGGTCTGGGATGAGGCAGTGACACCTGGGAAAGAAAACAGAAACCTAGAGTCTCATTAATAGCATGAGCATGAGCAAGCAAGAGTTTTCTCAAAACCAGAGCTGAGATGAGAAGAGCATGGTGGGAACTGAGTGGAAGATAACGCTACCAACTTCAGTCAGAGCAAAAAGAAGATTCAAGTGTCAGAGAGCGATTGAGTTCTGTTCCAATAGGTAGATGTGGCGGGCCCATCCTTTAGCCACAGTGCAGGTTCTCTATACACTGTTGCAAACCATGTCTGAAGCTCAGGAAATAGGTGTGAGTTGATGTAAGGCATTTGAAACCCAACCCAACATCATGATAGAAAAGAAGGGCATGCCAGGTATAGGAGGAAGAGGCTAGTGTGGAGACAAGGAACAGATCCAGGGTGCCATAGAGATGCTGAGGGTGTTCAAGAGAAAGCAATTGGTACATAGAAACTATTAGAATAAAACAATTTCAATAATGTGTTTCCAACACCAGTAGATGGAACAGAAAGGAAGTGGGAATGAGCAAACATTTGTTATTTTCAGCTCCAATAAATTCAGTACATACCGTGGAGTATCTATGCCTTAGTTCAGTTTCCTGTTGCTATGACAAAATACCCTAACAAAAACAACCCAAGGGAGGAAGGATCCATTTGGCTCACAAGTCTAGGTGACAGTCCATCATTGCCAGGAACCTAAATCTGTCAGAATCTAAAGCAGCTAGTTACACTATATCCATGGGCAAGAGCAGAAACTAACAAATTAATGCACACATGCTAGTGTTCAGCTTGCTTTCTCTACTTTCATACAGTGCAGGATTACCTACATAGGGAATGATACCACCCATAGTGGACAGGTATTCCTTTTTTTTTTTTTTTTAAATCAAACCGTGATTTTTACTTTTTGACACAGGAGTTATAAACACAAAAAGGCAGGATGTGGGGAAGGGGATGACACAGGAGCATAGGTGTTCAGGAGGAGTACAGGTATCTTCCAGAACAGAGTATCGTTGAGTGAAGGTTCAGGGAACATGTCACTATGACTCTGTCTAAGAATCACTTGTTTCTTATCTAAGCTGGTACTATCCGCCAAGGTTACCTATCCACACGGTCTATGGCTATTAGTTCTTATCCAGGCTGGTAAATTTCCACCAAAGCTGCCTGTTTACAATATCTTATAGCTGTTTCAGTGTTTTTCCACAGAGACCAAGGCTTTGTGTTAGCAGGCTGACTTAGGCCTATGGCTGATTTTAGGCCTTCAGTGTATAAGCAAAGTCTCCTTTCCCAGGTGATTCTATACTGTGTTAAGTTGTCAATTAAAATTAATCTAGAAAAACAAAGAAGTACCAAATGATAAAATGCAAAAGTCAGTCACTCTCAAACCTCTATGTGCATAAATGTTCAAGTGGAAATTTATGGCCCACTTGTAGAGATCTGAATACCACAAGCCTTTGTGAGAGTCCAGGACTTTAAATGTCCAACCAGTATCAAATATTTTTAGGAGAAGTCAGACCAAAAATATGCTCTTGGAAATACTGTGAAATGTGTCTCACTTTAAGTCAAAATGGGGAACAATTTTAGCAAAGCTATTTTAATAATGAAAGTAATTTTCCTGGGCTTCCCTACTACAGGTTTTCTTTGAAGGCTTCATTTACAACTGGACTACTCCCCAAGTCACTTGAACTTCACAGAATTGAGGAATCCTCAAAATAAGATCAACAGTTCTTGCAAGCATGAGACCAACCAGAACATGTAAGAAAAGATGTCTATATGGCTCTCTGCTTCTACCCTGCTGCCCACTGAATCAGGGTGCCACTCCAGGACACACTGAAAAGAGAATCCAAAAATACACCAGAGCTTCTCAGCAGACTCTGTGCTTCATCCAGGTGTGGAAGCAACTAAAAAGCTCACCGCTAATCCAACATCAATTCCTTAATAGCCCCCTGAATCTGACGAGCATCTGCTGGAAGAATTGTGCCAGGGCTGCCAAGAAAAAGCCCACAGGCCTCCCTGCCAAAGAGGAAGTTTAAGATCCTGGATGTCAGCAGAGCCTGCGCTAGAGACCTTGGTCCAACTGTGAGTTTTCAAAGTAAATATTATTACAATGATGTACAGTTGTAGCTGCCTGATTAATGAGGCAGCTGAAACACTCGGGTGGATCAGAGGGCATCCTAATGTAAGCACAGGATCTGTAATTGTCACTATCAACTCCAACAGCTCATCAAATCAGTCAGCAAGGATTTGCCACTGGTGTTGTGACAACAAGAGGAGCCCAGGAAGAATTAGTCCTCAGCTGTGAAACTGGAAAATGCAGCAAAGATGTACTTAAGTCTGTGCCAAACAGCGGGCTGTCTAGCTAGTGGAGATTATTAAGGGAAATGACAGCCTAACATGTAACATAAAGAGCTGGTAGCCACTGTCACTCAGAACTCTCACCCCACCAGAGGTAAAGGTGACCAGGGTTACACCTGCTCCTGACATTTTTTTCTCCTGCTGTAGGAATTTTCACCCAAGATTAGCAACGGCTGGTGTGTCAAGAATTTGGTCACTGAAAGAAAATAAAAATGGATCCCTAGGGGGCACATGGCAAGCACCAAAGCTGAAGGGTTTCTTCTTTGCCTTTTCACTTTATTTGTTTTTATTAGTTTATTTTATCACCAAAGTAATATTCATAGCACAATTACCATATGCACTTCGATCATCAAATATTCATAACACCATTTTTACATATAATTTGTGTGATGGTTGGTATTCACTGTTACTTTGACAGAATTTAGAATCACTTGGTGTCAGGCCTTTAGGAATGCCTGTAGGAGATTTATCTTGTGGCATTGGTTGAAGTGGGAAGATGTGACCACTGTGGGTGGCACCATCCCCTTGGCTGAGATTCTAAACTATAAACCTAGAGAATGGAGTCAAACAGCAGCATGCATTTGTCACATTCTGCTTCCTAACTGTGAATTTGATCTACCCACCTATTTCAGGCTCCCACCGTCTTGACTGACTTATCGTAATAGGCTATACCTTGGTGTTGGGTATCAACAATTGTTTATAGTTTCATATCCATGCTTATTGCTATGCTCTTCACAAATATGAAAGAAATGGGATGAGACTAGATGTTCAGCAACAGATGAATAGATATTGAAAATGTGGTCTATATACATGATGGGATATTATTCAGCCACAGAGAAAAATAAAATTGACAGGGAAACTGATGAAACTGGAAACTATCAAATTAAGTGAGATAACCCAGTCTTAGATACCATACGTTCTCCCACATATGAGGATCTGAGCTTTGATTTTTAGGTATGTCTTTGTTGGGGGTAAATGTGGTTCGAGGACAGGAAACTAGAAAGAAAATCATGAGAGAGGGAAGAGAGGCCTTAGAGGAGGGATAGGGAAGGTCATAAAACACATGTGCTATGAAGCTGGAAGGGGGACACGAGCATACAGGCAGGGAGATGAAGGAGAAGCATGGATAGTAACTGAGGATGACCCGTTAATGTATAATGAAAATGCCATAACGAAACCTGTTACTTTGGTTGCTGATATAAAAAGTATCAAGTGTGACAGGTGACTTTGTCTAATTGTCCATCTAGCACAAAGAGAAGAGATTTTCAAAGACACTGTAGCAGCCACAGAGAGGCTGCTGTCACCGAGGAGCATGAGCTTCTCACAAAGTGCTACAATGTAGCTCAAAGCAGGATAGAAAGCTGGCACTCTCCCTTCCTCTTGTCTGCTTCCTTGGCTGCACAACCAGGAGAAGCACTGAGCAGTGACTGTGCTCTAGCTAACCCAGCTCTGCCAGCAAGGGGTAGAGACTGTCACTGTCCTAACCCTGCACCCACATTAGATTCTAGGAATAGTGGTGCTTTGAAAGGCAGACCACCTCTAGATGATCACTCCCTTAAACACCTGCAGAGAGCAAGTGAGATGCCGAAGAATGAAAAGACATAAAATGGTGTCAAAGTTCATAAAGGGCAAAGGAGGAACATCAGCTATCTACCAACACAGGACAATGAGCTGACAGCCTAGAGGTATCAAACAAAACCCTGAATCTCACATCATGAGGGGGTCCGAAGGCAGTTGACATGACAGAAGTACAGTCTGTAAAGGTGCAAAGGCAGAGAAAGCAGCAAAGAACACATGTTAAGTGTGTGTGTTTTTGAGCAGTTAGGAGAGGTGAGGCTGGAAACAGAGGCAGGTGTGGCCACCCAGTAGTTATCTAAACCGACATGTGCATGAGAACAACACTCACCAAATCCCCCCTTGGGGTGCTTGTCTGTCCCCCAGTCCTATCTTGCTACTCTTCAACCAGGAATTCCAGGCCCCTCACATCTTCCCATTGCAATAGTCATCAAAATTAGTTACATGCTATTGTCCAGCTGCTCCAGTGACCTGGAGGACTCATCAGACCTCCTACTGTGTTGTTTGCCACTGTCTTACAGACACAGAACAACTCCCTGAGTTAGTGAGCCCTGCTTGGGCACGATGAAATGTGGAGTGCATACTCTCACAAACGAGATCTCTCCATCACAGAACCTGTAGAGCAGAAGGCAGAGTCACACTGGAGAATCACTGTGGAGTAGAATAGGTCTTAGGACCCTTCCTCAGCCTCCAAACACAACAGAGCACTGCAGCTCACCCAGCCTGCACATCTTCTCAAAGGAAGCTGTCATACTAGACACACTCTCATTCATAGAGTTGATAACTTTCATATGATAGGCCAGAATCACAGTCCCACAGAGGGCCCTTTTTTTTGCTATGAATAAAAAAGAAAAAATTCAAAATCTACTCGCAGTTCTGTGGTCCTACAGAGTGTGTCCTAAGGGAAGCAGGTGATGAACCCCTGAAGGATTCCATTAGCTAGGAAAATACACTCAGAATATATTCTTGCTCTTTGACCTGGGTCTCTTCTCATCCTTTTCTGCTTCACTTTCTCCTCCTTTTCTCCTCTTCCTCTTCCTCCTCCTCCTCCTCCTCCTCCTCTCCCTCTTCTTCCTCCTCTTTCTTCTCTCATTCTCTTCCACCCCTCCTCCTCCTATACCTTCTCCTTCTCTTCCTCCTCCTCCTTCTTCTTCTATGTTTATCATTTGTAGATTTTGCCTTCCTATAGTGTTTGCAGTAGACTGTAACTGATGCAGAGACCCACAACAAGGCCAGGTGCAGAGAGTAAGCGAGCACAGAATGCTTAGCCATAAATACACCTATACTACAGTCTTCCCCCAAAAGCTCAGAGATCACTGAAGAAGAGGAGGCAGAAAGAGGGTGATAGCCAGAGGCAGTGAACAACTACAAGGAAAAAAAAATGTCTTCAGGATACCACAGGACAAATGTGAACTTACAGGGGTCACAACAGCATATGCAAGACCTATACAAGGCCAAGCCAGATGAAATCTTCACACAGAGATAGAGGTTGGGCATGGAACCTTACCCCTGGTCGTGAAGCTATAGGCAATTGTTCTTTGCTTGGAGAGGGAGAGACAGTTTTCTCTAAGAATATAGCTCCTAGTGAGTCAGCCATGTTCCAGTGGAAGACCACTGTCTTAGTTAGGGTTACTATTGCTGCAATGAAATACCAAAAAGTGTCTTAGAGAGGAAACAGTTTATTCAGCTTACAATTCCACATTATAGTCCATCACTGAAGGAATGGGGAACTCAAACAGGCCAGGAATCTAGAGGCAGGAGCTGATGCAGAGGCCATGGAGGGGTGCTGCTTACTGGCCTGCTTCACATGGCTTGCTTGGCCTGCTTTCTTATAGAAGCCAGGAGCACCAGCCTAGGGATGGCACTGTTCAAGTGAGCTGGTCCCTCTTCAATCAATTAAGAAAATGCCTTACAGATGGATCTTATGGAGGTTCCCTCCTTTCAGATAATTCTAGCTTGTGTCAAGTTGACTTAAACTATTAAACACACATACATCAAAGACTTTGTGAATAACAAATCAGTCATAGGGGGTATTTTAAAGACCACAAAGTTCAGTAGGGGAGGGAAATGGGGTGAGTCTGGGAATGGGGGGGGGTGAATATGATCAAAACAGGTTGTACAAAACTTTCAAACAACTAATAAAAATTAAAGAAAATACAGTTAGAGGTTAAAGGAGAGGATACTGCTTCCTGGACAAGCAATCTTTCCCTTGGTGAGTTCCAGGACTTGGATATAAAGAGACTAATGTTGCACACTTACAGGTTTCAAATGCACAGAAAGACCCTCTATTCCTAAAATCAAGCCCTTGAGAATGGATGGGGGGGGGTAGCTCATGTGGCAAGTAGCCAAGCCATCTATTCAGTGCCTGGAAGATTCAGAGGGCTGGAGGCAGAGGAAAGCCACGATTAGAGTAATTTCATCTATGTGTTTCCAGAGATTAATTATATTTATTGCTTCTGACACCAGTCAGGAAGAGCAAACATCTTTTGTGAGCCTCACAACACAAGTCGAAAAGCATGACTCCTAATGGCTGGTTTTGTTTTATTATGTCTGACTAGAAGCCAAAGGTAGACAGCACTTAGAGCTGTCTGTGGACATTAATGTTTGAAAGAAACACAGATGGATCCCCTCTGACTTCCTACTGGCACCTGCACATGCTACCCACCCCCATCCCAGCCAAAGAAGGATGGGAGAGAGCCTGACACCTCCAGAGTTCCTAGTGCATGCGGCTGCCACATCTGATGCATGCTACTAGGTATTTCTGGGTCCCCTTATATGATAAGACAGGGCTCCCTGCTCCCCAAGGGATGAATGAGAGTCTACCAGACATTGCCCCTGAAGATGACAATGTGCCATGAGACAGTTAATATAGTCATGGAATGAGACTACATCCATCAGGAAGGAAATGTGTGCTCTAGCTGAGACATGCATAAAAGATGGGACGGACAGACAGCACGAATCACTCAGGCAGGTGCAAGTGGAAATTGGATTCTGGCTGCCAATATCAGAAAGCAAAGAAAAGAAACTGAATGGCAGGGCATGGGGTGAATCTTTGTTCCCACAATCTTTGGACAGCATGTGTTGCTCTGGTGAAGACACCATGACACCATGACACAAGATGAGTCATACAGGTGAAGACCTCAGATGCTACTGGAGCTCCCACATACCTTTCATAGGAAGGAGCACTCGTGACCTTGAGCACAGCAGTGAGTGATCAGGTCTACACTGAGTGTGGATGAATAGAGAGGTGGCATCTGGTATCCCGGGCCATCAGACCCTTGGGACTTGCCTTTCCTGGGCTGGTTATAAATCACTGGTCAAGACAGAGTGTGCTATGGTGCAGAATTCAGTAGTGCTTAAGAATTACAGATTTTACCATCTCTGTTTGCCTAATCCGCTGGCCTGTCATCCTAACAATCATGTTCCCATTGATAAGTACACGCCTTCGTTCCAAACAAGCAGTTTTGAAGGTCTTGTGTAGCCAAGCTACTAGTGAGAAATGGATTTCCCTCCAAATGAAGACTTGCTTCATATTGCAAAAGTTGCTCTATTTTAAAGAAAACTGAAAATCTTCTGGAAAGATGAAGTATTTAGCGGCTCAAACCATGAAGACATTCACAGTTGTTCCCATGGCATCAGACAAAAGGAGAGCTCCCCAGAAAGACCCTCACTAGCTACAGACTGGATTGCTTATATGCTCCCTAAATACACACACACACACCACAAATACTCAGCATACAACATACATAACATATACACACTACATGCCTGCACACTATATACATAAACACATCCCACATATAAACACAACACATATACACACAGTATATATATATATATATACCAAGTACATACACACATATCACATACACACCACACATGTGGTATATATATAGAGAGAGATCACAAATACTCAATATATAACACACACAACATATACACACCAAACATACTTGCAAAACACACATACATACCACATACATAACCACTAACACACAAACAACACATAACACATACATGCACACAAACTATACAACACACATATATCACACACAGATAATATACACAACAAAACATATATACCACACACACAACAAAAAGGATATATCTTTAAAAGAATGAACACATGTACACATGAACAAGGCAGATGTGTACATGAACATGGCAGATGGACTCATGAACATGGCAGATGTACACATGAACATGAATGAACACATGTGCACACGAACATGAATGAAACAGAATCTCTTCCACTCTGGGTTGGGTTGTCAGTGTGTCCTGTCTTTTCCTCAAACAAGGTACTTGTGTCTTCTTTCTCCTGCATGTTTTCTGGGTCTTACTAATATCCAAAACTTCATACTGCCAAGTCTAAATCCTTAACTATCAAAAAGGTTTGTACAGTGTACTTGAAAAATGCAACTCAAAATATGTAATAAAAGTATGCCATAAAACTACAGATGTTAGCACAAATGTGCACAGTGGGACCATTAATAACGATGTAAATGTTTTAATGTTTTATTTGAGTAGAATTTTAAGCCCTGAAACAGAAAGAATTTAGATTTCCTTTCCATCTTCCATTTCCCAAATATTACCATTCATCACGGAGGATGTGTTTGGATATGTATAGAAGTTAGAGACTAAACACTGAATACGTGTGTGTGTGTGTGTGTGTGTGTGTGTGTGTGTGTGTGTGTCATACATGTGTATACAGCCATTTGCTGATGAATACCCAGAGGCATGCTGCCCTATGCTCGCACAGTCATCTGTTTATATTTAACTACTTACTTTCAACCATTACTTTCAAATACTTGGGAATGAATTGCCTGGGCCATGTGATAACTCTATATTTCACTTTCTGAAGAACCACCAAACTACCATTATATACTTACTAGTGCTACTAAGTTCAAGCACTCTCTTACACAGAATAGTGTGAATACCCATGAGCCAGCATCCCAGCCCTTTAGCTGACTGTGACAACCATTTCCCTAAGTGAAAGGCAGAGTTATAATTCCTATAGGTGTTTGGCTTTACAGAAAATGAGCCCTAGACCAAGTCATCACAATGGATCCCCACATTTCAGAAAGCGTCTTCTCTCTAAATAGTCATAATTTAAGTGCCTGCAGGTAAATAAACATATTTTCTCAAGTAATGCTGCTAACCTTCAAGTAGGTCAAACTTGTCTATGGCATCAAATGGATAAAATACATCTCTAGATCATGCACACCCCTACGCTCTAATGCAAAAGACAGAAAGCCTGAACTTGGCCAAACCACTGCAATGGAGTCAGAAGTAACTGAAGCCAGGTTATACAAACGAAGATGAGCGATCTGAAGGCAGAGTGATTAGCTAAGTTCACGGATGGAAAGGAAACAGAATCAGCTTCTGCAGCATGAAGCTAGAGCACAGACTAGGAGATCAGAGTGGAGGTGCGGAGGAGAGAGTTGAGACTGGTTTTTTAATGGCTTTTAAATGCTGTACACTGAGTGGTAGAACATTTACTGATATTGCACAAGAAAGCAGCACAGAGCCACTCTAGCTGTTTGGTGTCCTCCTGTCTGTGTACAAAATATCCAGGCTGTTTCTCCAACTTTCCACTACCTCTTATGCCTTCTTCCATTGTGGACTTGAAGGGTGTGTCCTTTGTGGACAGAGCTTCTGTGACTGTCAACAGACACTGAAAGATACTGAGGAGACTCAGGGTCTCGGGTGAAAATGAACTCCACGGCTCTGTGTGTGAAGACCATTGAAGCTCATAGTAGGTCTCTCACCAGCAGACAAGTGAGACACTCAAGAACCCTTTTCCTTATAGACTTAGGACAAGATCCCTGCAACCAATCAAACTGTGCCCTCCCAGGGGAAAAAAAAAATATTTGATACCCAATTAGGTTGTAATTGTGTACTTCAAAACCTGTATTCCCAACCTGTATGTGGGCTGGAGTTTCCAAACCATAACTTCCACGTGAGCAAATATTGTAGGAGCCTGTCCTCTGCATGACATGGCAATTTCCCTGTTGACCTATGATAACCCGCAGGAGTCCCAGGCAAGACTGGGCTTTTTAGCATTCTGTTGGAGACCAAAAAAAGGGCACTTAAGGCTGGAGGTGGGTACTCCCCAAGAGTATGAAAGCAATACAAGCAGTCAACATCTTCTAGAGACTTTTATTTGGTGGTATAACTGTCTGCAAGTTGCCATCATTCTTATAAGAAAATACAACCCAAATAAACTTACTAGTTCACCGACTTAGACATAGGTGAAATCATGTCTGTGGTCCTTCACTGGTGCCCTGTTGGAGGCAAATGAATGTAAAGCCTCATCTCCCCAAGAAGAGTTTACAGGACATCATCTGATATTCTGTAGTACAATCTTACTGTGTGAGTTCTCTCCCAGGCTAGCCCTTCCTGTGAATCTCAATGTTCCTCCTTCCCTCAGGTTGGCTGGTATCCTCGCACATCGCACAGCCCACTCATAGCTCAGAAGCTGTTGGCAATTTCCCTCAGCCTTGCCTCGGGATTTGAAGCAGGGGCTTGTGACATGTTACAGAAAGCATGTGATGATTCAGGAGGAAAACGGAGATGAGACAGCATCCCTCCCACCCCACAGTTTAGTATCACTTAACTGATCGATGTGACCAGATCTGCTCCAGGATCTGCTTCCTGGGGGAGACAATGGAAGTGCATCTGCCAGCATCAAAGGAGCAAAGACTGCTGGGATCTGTGAAGACCCCACTCAAGGGCCTTTCCGCTTTCATAATTGCTTCTTCACTGACAAAGAAAAAAAAAACATGAAGGTGAACCTTTCTCCCACATAAATGCCTGTGTTTAAAATAAATCTCTCAAAAACTCAACAATGTGAGCAGATCATCCTGCAGAATTTGGCCCTTTCCCAAAAAGCTATCATCCAGTTCCTCCCTAAGATGGGGGAACGTTTATCTTCAAAGCTCTGCTTACTGCGACATAAGCGCAGCACCGCGAGCCGACCGCCAGCAGTCTAAACTGCAGTCTCTCATAAAAGTGCAAACCCTGTGTCTGACCTCGCCTACCGAGCTCACAAGACTGAGAACACGCTCATGACCCAAATCCCAAGAAATCTACATGGCGCTGCCACTCAACCGAATTTCTCTCAGCCTTTTTGAAGGACTGGAGTAGGTCACCTGTACTCCTCCAACTCTACAGGAACCACCCACCTCCAGTTTGGCTCAGAGCCTCGCCTTCTCTCTCTTGGTGACCTAAAACTGTAATCTTTACTTCTCTGACGCTGCTTTCTGGCCTTGACAAAAAAAAAAAAACCAACGGCTTACAGGGTGGCTAATACACAGTAGGTGCCGACCTAAGGGTTAAGAATTCACACTCCCAGATGATAATCATCAGTGCATTGTTCTGGAAAATTAAATACACCTGGGCCAAGTTCCTCAAGGCCATACTCTTTGGAGATGATTCAAATTTTTAAAATTAAAAAAAAAAAAAAAGGAGAAATGGTCCAAGAATGTGAACTTTATTTCTCACATATATTTTCCTAGGTGTCTGTCTGTCTGTCTAGTAAGTATTTCACTATATATTTTGGGTTTTTTTTTTCTACAACTTTACCAGTCCCATCCTCTGTGGCACATGAACAGTCCCTTGGCATTCTGCATCCTTCTTCTCTCCTCTCAGGAGAGCATCACATGGTGGTGCAATACATCGTAGATGGACCACAGTATCAGTCTTGGACTAACAGGGTTGCACAGAGCTCCAGAGGCAGGGATGAGCAGCCATGGCTCACTTGAAAGGTAGACACATTTATTCAAAAATGTTCATCTCCTTCTCACTCTGTGCTGAATGCTGCAGCATTCCCATCTCGGCTCTAAGAAACTGATCAGAGCTTTCTCATCAAGAGGATTTTCTATCTGTTGGAAATGGTAGACTAGAATAGGAGTGGATACAGGCTCTACCAGCAGAACTGGTGTATGTTTAACAAGGATGGGAAAAAGACACCATAAGTCCTTCATGAGGAAATGTGCAGAGGCCAAAAAGCACAGACACAGAGAAGGACACAGCCAGGGAGACACAAAGCTCTCAAGGAGGCTACACGGAGCCATGAAGACTAGTGGGAAAGCATGACACATCACCTGAGAGTCCATTGTAAAAGTTAGGCATGCTGGTCCCGGACACTGTGTTCATAATGCCCTAGAAAGAGGAAAAACTACAGTGCATGCTCTCAGCCCCTCAGGAGGCTCAACAGGAAACAACCCCCCCCCCCCCCCCCCCGCCCCCGTGACTATGGAAGGAGAGGATGAACGATCGTTTTCAGTTGAAGATAAGTCATAGGAAAGTTTCAGAAGGAAGCTGGTGAACAGTGCTTCAAAGAATAAGAAGAACATACACTGGGGGTTGTGGGAAGGGATGCCCTTGGCCAGAGCACATGATCAGACAGAACGTGTGATACATTCTAGAAACATGTACAACCTGCTGCTGACCCACAGCGACTAGAGACATGATTTGGTCTAGCACAAAGCTATAGCATCGAAAACAGCACGGCACTGGGAAACTGAACAGACCAATGGGACAGAGCAGGGAACTGAGAAGTGAACTCTGACCTTCTACAGCCAAATGGGCATCAGATAACTGCCAAGAGCATTCATCGGAGAAAGGAAACTAGAAATAACAACCAGAGAATGACACAAAAGGTCAGAATGAGCTAAAGACTTGAATGCACCACCAGAAGGTATCAAAATTTACCAAGAAAATATAGACAACATAATTCAGGATGAGGGGATAGGCAAGGAATCCCTATACGACTCCAGGAACATGAAGAGAAAAGCAAAGATAGATGCAGAATTTCATTATAACAGAAGGTGTCTGGACAGGACAGGTGACAGGAGGAAAATCTACTGAATGGAAGAAAATGTTCACAAACTACACATCTGACAAGGGATTAATTTCCATAATAGTCAAGGACTTCCATTCAACAGCAAGGGAATGGTGGTCTGATGGAAACAGACAATGGACAGTGCTCAGAAGATGGCGTTAAACAGTCAACAGACACACAAAATCAGCATCACAAAGCACCAGAGAAAGGTATAGCAGAACCACAAAGAAGTACCATGTCATTCCACTTAGGATGATGCTAAGAAGAACATCACAAGATGGTAGGTGCTGGCAAGTCTGTGAGGAGGGTGGTTCGGTCCACTGATGCTGCACACAGTAGGGAATGGAGCGGTCCACGGATGCTGCGCACAGTGTGGGGAATGGAACAGTCCACGGATGTTGCACACAGTGTGGGGAATGGAGCGGTCCACGGATGCTGCACACACTGTCAATCTGCACAGCCATAATGAAAACTAATATGGCAGATCTGTCAAAACTTCTAAGTAAGAAGTATGTTATAATCAAGCAACCTGCTGTTGGAGATGGATTTGGTTCACTGAAAGACCTCTGTGGGCTCATTTTCTCTGTGGTATGATTCACAATAGCCAAAAGTTGGAAATGAACAGCCAATGAGTGAAGAAAACATGGTGTGTATACAAAATTAAATATTGTTCAGCCTTAAGAAATAATTGATTCTCATCGTCTGTGACAACATGGATGGAACTGGGGGACTTTGTGATGAAGAAAATAATCCAGGCATACAGAGACAAACACTGAGTGATCTTGTTACATGTGGGATCCAGAAAAGCTGGTTTTGTAGAAAACTGAGTAGTGATGACCAGAGGCTGAGGAGAGCAGATGAGGGAGGGGAAGAAAGTAGTCAGTCAAATTACACTGAGATAGACCAGTTAAGTTCTGCTGATGGACCACAGTGTGGGGTGACTGCAGAGGATGGTACCCTCACCTCAAGGAAATGATTGGTGTTTTAAAAACATAAATGTGTGTCTTGATTCAAACATGACAGAATGCATATGAAAACATATTAAAACATGTGTTCTATATTACATGTTACATATATATTACATATTACATGTGTGTTATATTACATGCATGAAGACATATCAAAACATATGTGTGTCCTCTATTGAATGTGATATAATGCATGTGAACACATATCAAAACATACACATGCCCTGATTTGAACATGACATAATGCACATGAACACACAACAAAACATACACATGTCCTGATTTAAACATGACAGAACGTGCATATACACACATATCAAAATATCACTTGGTACCCCAGAAATACGTACAAAATTACAAATTTGTAAATAAAATTTCAAAAAGAAAACAAAACAGCTCTAGGCTTTATAGCAAGACATTTCTTCTCTCAGAGTCTCTATTACTTGTAAGGATAATCTCTTTGGTACTGTGTGGAAGCATCACCTGTCAATATAAATCTGATGGCCAATGAGCTGAGGCATATTTAGAAGGCGGGACATCTGGGGGGAGAGAGGAGCTCTGGGAAAGAGTCAGACGGTGGAAGATTCACCACCCAGATTTGGGGGGCAGGGGACAATGTTGGACAAATGAAACTGAGGAGAGGTAACTAGCTGTGTAGCAGACTTAGATTAGTCCAAACAGGATAACTGAGTTACAAGCTAGTTGGGGACCAACCCTAGCTTAAGGCCATAATTATTGTAAATAAGAATAAGCTTCTGTGTCATTATTCAGGAGCTGGGGCAGACTTAGGGAAACCTGAAGGGTTACAATTTCTCTCCTGAATTAAATGATTACTTCTGTCCTTGCATGGCTACGAGCCCCTCCCGTGGAACTCAGTGCCTGTGTGAGATTATACACCATTATATATAAAAATACAGCCTGCTCGGTTCACACGGTGTTACTTGTGGTTATGTTTTCAGGCTGACCATTTGGTTATTGGATGGCTGGTTGCCGCGCACTTCCCTGGGGAAGACTACTACCTCACTCCTGGCATCCCTTAGCTCCCAGCATCCCTTAGTTGCCAGTAGTGCTTTATCTAGGGCTGGGGCCTTGTAAGCTCTCCCACTTCCTGTTAGCATGTCTACGGTAGCATCCTTGTTCACACCATGGTTAGGCAGCTGTGTGGGCGAAACGTCATGGTTACAGCACTCTGCTATTCCTAGGAGACACAATCTCACAGCAAACTCCCTGATATTAAGGCTCTTACCGTCTTTCTGACCCTTCTTCCTCAGTGATACCAGAACGCCAGGTGCAGAAGTTAGGCTATAGGCGTGGCCACTGGGCTGGTTCCATGACTTTGCATTTTGATTGGTTATGGTTCTCTGTGCGGCTCTTGATGGAGGAGATTCACAGGAAAGTGAAGGACTGCAGGAAGCTAATGCCAATTGAGAAAGAAAATGGTCTCCAGGCTTACGTGGCATCATTCATCCCTCAAATCTACACTCTGCATGCTGCATGCCTGAAAGACTTTGGACACTGCCCACTGGCAAGTTCATGGGCATAGAGAACGCTGGTACAAAGCATGCCAACCAGCCTTTTAAAAGAGGTTCCCACTGGGCCTGTCCCTAACATTCCTCTACATGGTCATCATTTGCCAGAGGATTCACGTGATAGGGAGAGGGCAAAGGTGGGTTGTTAGTCATGTGACTGTGAGCTGCTCCCCTGGGAAATGGCACTACTTGGGGTAGGGAAGCTCCCAGGAGGCAGCAGACATATCCCATTGCCTTTTATTCTAGGGAACAAGGACTAAGGTAAATATGAACTGTACTACTGCCCCCTGCATGTTACAGTACCTAAAGGCCCATACATCAAATCAGCATGACCATGGTGCAAAGTCTCCAGGGCAACTCGGGCTCTACAGGTCTCCTTGGCAGAGGGAAAAGTCCAACCAAGGGGACCCAGGAGCTTGAGCTCAATGCATCCAATCAAGAGTTGGAAAATCAGAGAGTGGTGGGTCTCAGGAGAACGTTGGTAAGAGGGTATTTGAGGCTTCCAAGCGTCCCCATGTGTGGCCTTTTGGGCTAAGAGAAAAGTATCTGCTTCAGTTTGAACCTTACCTCTGTCCCTTCCTAGCTGGGCCACCTGAACAAAGTAACTCACCTGCCTGTGTCCCAGTTCCCCCATTGTAAAATGGGGACAAACTTCATAGCTCAGAAGTTTAGGGCTAAAGGATGTTCACTTCAATTAAGGGTCTTAGGCTTAATCCATGTTTGCCAGTATTGGTCTTTTTAACTCTTTTGTGTGTATGGCACGTGAGTGTGGGTGCATGCGTGTACTGGAGGCATGTGTACACATGTATGAAGGCTGGAGGTCAGTACCACGTATCTCTCCTCAGGAGCCATCTACCCTGCCTTTGGAAACGGAGTCTCTCACTGGGACTTAGGCTTGCCAAGCGAGCACAGGATCTGCGGGTCTCCACCTCTCCAGCCCTGGACTGTGGGTGTGCGTCCCTCAGCTCATTCATGTGGTTTGTGAGGATCAAACACAAGTCCTCATGACTGCAAGGAAAGCGCTTACCCAGTGAGCCATCTCCCTTTATGATGTCTAGCTCTTCACATCTTACTGCTTGACGTCCACACACTTAGATGTCACAGACAGAGATGACATCACACAGGATGACGTCACATACCCTTCCAAGCCCATGCTGGCCCAGGAGACAGCTCCTCTGACTAGCTCCTTCCTATAGCTCATTGCTGTTCTCTGCCATACTCCAGAAAAGGAAGAAAGACAAGAGAAGGCAGAAATGCAGATTTTTAGAATTGATATCCTTGGCTTAGAGGGGTCAGGTGACTCCACTCACACCAAGTACAGAAGTACAAGAGCCCTCTTGTGTGTACCCATACTATTGGAATTCAAGTGTGTTTCCACCCTTGACATTATCCAAAGCATTCCAGCTAGAGCAAGGTGGACCTGTGAATGGAAACCCTTCCTGCCCCTTCTCCCACACTCGCTGGGGCTGCACTTTTTAAAGAGACCTTTGTCTTGATCTTCCATGCAAATTCTTCCATCACCTGAAAATTTACACAGGGAACACCTTTGTGAGGCCAGACCCAGGACACAGGCAGAGCACAGAGAGGTCTTGTCAAGTAGAACAAGTTGATTCCTGTCCAAAAATCCTCTGGCTGTGGTAATAGATTGAATTGGAAAAACGCAGCCGCTTCTGGTTGGAAATTCTACTGCACCACTTCACAGAAGTGCACCCTGCTTTCCACATGTGGAGGGCCAGGCTTTGCACACTAGTCTGCATGTGCAGGCATGCTGCTCAGTGGTTCGTGGATGGTTTATAGCTTCCAGGTGCCTGTGGGTCTGTCTAGTGAGGTCCTGCACATTTGCAGTGCAGCCGCTTCCCCGCCTTCTGATGTGCCCTCAAAGTTTAATACATTTCACACAGCGGAGCAGTGGGCCTTTCAGCAGAGGCAAGGCACACCGCATTGGCTCTCCTTGTGTTGGTTTGAAGAGAACTGGCTGAATACTGGCAGATCTGCACTGTGCCCAAGAGGAGCCACTAGACAGCCACTCTGGCTTCAGAACTCTTGAAATACAGCAAGTACAAACTTAGGTGTGCTGGAAAATACACAGCAAATTCCAAAGCCTGGCACCAGGCTGTGGACACAGCTCAGCAGCAGTGTGGCAGGAGAGGGAGATGTCAAGATTAACACAGGAAAGCTTCTCACATGGACTACAGAGGCGCAGCATGCTGGAGAGAAGCCCACACTAGGCAAATGCAGGAGAGGTGGGTGCTATGAAAGTCACCTGTGGAGGGTATGTCCACTGGCCCTACACACCAGGTTAGAAGATACTCCTAGGGAATGGACCCAAGTCAACCCATGTCAGTGATCCCAGAGAAGGAGTCCTGGTCTTCACCCATGGACCTCAAGAGGATTCTGGAAGAGTCACCTGCAAGGTTTCCAGAAAAAAAGCAAGTGGAAACAGTTGAGCCATACTGAACAGTATGCATCACAGCTGTCTCCTGCAAAGCTGGGCCTCTCAGCAAGAGCTAGACCAGACTTAAGAGCTGTCTGGATGCAGCCAAGCTTCATGGAGCAAGCAGGAGCAGTAGCCAGCTCACCCTGTGATATCATTGCTTATCATGTGACATCATTGAACCCACCCATCAATCTGTGCTACCCAAAGAAGTCCTCTTTCACTGATAGGAACATAAAGCAACTCTTAATTTTATTACACTTTTTATTTTGGTTTATATGTTTGGTTTTTTTGTCTGAGTTTGCGGGATTATCAATTTTGTCTTTCATACGTAAAAAAATATTCTCAAAAAAAATCTCTTTTAATCTAGGCATGATAGGCCACTCCTGAAATCTCAGGATACAGGAGGTTGAGGTAGGATGACTGCTGTAAATTGGAGGCCAGCCTGGGCTACATTGTGAGTACTAGGCCAGTCAGTCATACATAGCAACACACTATCTCTAAGGAGAAGGGGGAACGGTAGGAAAGTGCAGGAGAGACAGAACAGAGCTGGGAGATCACTCAGCATTAATGTGCTTGATGTGCAAGATACAGGAAATGAATTCAGATCCTGGTAACCAATGACAAGCTGGACACAGCAATATGTATCTATAATCCAAGCCCCATTGTGACGAGGTTAAGGATGGAGACAGGAGAATCCCTAGAAGCTGTGGTCAACTAGCCTGGCATATACAGCAATAAATAGCAAGAGATTAAGCTTAAACAATGTAGACATCAATTAAGAGCCAAAGACTTCCACACACCTGTACACATACATACACACACACACACAAACACACAGATGCATGTGCACACACATACACACACATGCACACACACATATGCACATATGCACACATGTGCACATGCTGACTTACTTAGGGTTTCTATTGCTTGATGAAACATCATGACCAAATGCAACTTGGAGGGAAAAAAAGGGTTTGTCCCAGCTTACAACTCTGAGTTCACATCCGTCATCAACAGAAGTCAGGGCAGGAGTCTAGAGGCAGGAACTGAAGCAGAGGACATAAGGACTGCTGATTACTGGCTTGCTCAGTGTGCTTCTTATTGCACCCAGGCCACCTGCCCAATGGTGGCACTACCCACATCCAACTGGGACCTCTCCCATCAACCATCAGTCAAGAAAATACAGTACATCTAAATCCTCTGGTATATTCAACACATTAGCAACAGTTTTTGCTAAATGATTAACAAAAGTAGCTGTCTTAACTTCTTGTGTCAAAGCAATTGTAGAAACAGTGGTGCTAGCAATTAATGTAATTAAAGCTGTTATACCAGCAATAATCAAGCCCACTACCCCCTTGTTTCTGCTTAAAGCCTGACTCATTTCTTCCAGTACTTGCAAGCTATTTTTAGAATACCTGAGATACTCAGGGCACTAAAACAAAAGCTGGTTGATAGACCTCCATAACTGACATGTTGGATTTCAAAGCACAAACACAATTAGAAGGTGTACAATCGATGCAACTTATAATAAATACTGTAGAAGAAACAAAAGTATTTTTAACTTGACAATTAAAAGAGCCTTAACACATGTGCTAACACCTGTTTGAAATCCAGATCCTACCCCAACTTTATCTCTTATTAACATAACATCATAGAGAACTGCAGCTAATTTCCATATATGTCTCTGAAAGTGTCCAGAACCAGACTTCCAAATGAAGATTGTTATTTCCAATATTGGATTGATTTCTAGACCAGTCCATGATTGAGTCTTAATAACTGGTCACATTTAATAACAATACACGAGGCATTATACTTTCTCTTTTTGATTCTCTGTTCCACAAGGTCTAAGAACTTGAGGCAAGGCAGCTTGTCCCATCAGGGGTATAAGTAAGCAATGGTGGGTCGGGAACTTATGTCCAATACAGCTTCCCAGTCACCATTGTCAGGGTACTCAGCAAGCTCACAGGTCAGCATCATTCTTTGTTCCAGCATCAGCATGTCTCACCCATTGCCATTTGGAAGAATGGATTGATGCTCTTTATTCTATTCAAATTACTGGAATGAAGTTCAGAATTTAAGGGTTAGGAGCCATCTTGACTGTCATGTCAAATACCATTGGATTCATGTTAATTCTACAATTTACAGTGATAGTCATTACAATTAGAAAGAAGTTTAATGACACGTGCAGTGTATTTGGCATAATTCTAACACCTCTCAGGATATTTTAATGATACATAGGGAGCTTATGAATTTCAAGAATGCTGCTTTACTGAGCATTGACACAGGAGATACTGCAGATAAAATTACCCATGGCCTGAGGTCAGTATTTCTATTTTGGTCAGGCTTTCAAAAATGGCATATTTAGATCATGCTAGCCCTTTTTGTCCTGGGAGTAATTTTATTCCTGCCCATTTTATTAAAGCTTGTCTATAACAACATCAATATGTTGGCAGCCAAGTACATGGCTTGAACCTGAAAATGGACCCCCAGACAGAGTTATTAAATTAACAGGCTGGCAAGCCAAGGATGGGTAAGATTCTGCACAGAGTCTTACCAACCTAAGACAGAAGCCCGTTGCCTTTGATAATGCATATTCTATGATAGGTAAGGAAGGCATTCTTGTCAGAATGACCTAAGACAGGCTCAGTGTTGTTAATGAAATAAAAAGGGGGAGATGCTGAGAGCCTTTGGAGCTGCTTGGCAAGAATCTGACATGGGCCAAGGACAAGGAAATGGGCTGCTTGGCAGGAATATGACACTGGCTAAGGACAAGGAGGTAGGCTTCAGGCAGGAACCTAAATATTAGGCTAGAATGAAGAAGTAATTTCAGACAGGAATCTAAATTTTAGGCTAGAACAAGGAAGTAGGCTTCAGACATGAAAATGACCTTGGGCTAGGACAGGGAAGTAGGCTCAGAAACTTTGGTCATCCTGATAAGCCTTTAGAAACAGTGATCACAGGAGTGTTCACATAATTGGGTTTAATGCCTTGCTTGTTCTTTGACTATTTGCATCTATTGTATTGCTAGACCCTCAACCTAGAACTGACCTTAATACATGCATGTAATCAAAATGGTATAAAAGCATAAAGAAAGAGAGGGGATAGGATAGGGGGTTCTAGGGAGGGGAAATGGAAAAGAGGATGACATCTGTATTATAAATAAATAAAATGTCCAATAAAAAAAGAAAAGAAAGCAGAGCCTTGCCCACAGGCCAAGATGGTGGGGACACTTTCTCAGTTCAGGTTCCCTCTTCCAAAATATGACTTTAGCATGTGTCAAGTTGACACAAAACTAACTAGCACACACACACACACACACACACACACACACACACACACACACACACACACCAAACATCAAATATAGAGAAATATAAAAAAGAAGGTTCTTTCAACGGCTGAGTTTTACTTGCCTTAGTGAAAAGTGTTTTCCACCGTAGGGAAGCAAAGATGCCTTTTTTCTTCAAAAGATGTGTGTTTAAATACATATACAAAGTGTACATGTAGTTTTTTCTAAAAATAATCGATGCAATCACTTTAGAAATTAGTGTCATAATCTTTGTAATAACAACTTTTATTTGCCTGATGTAATGGTGTAATTGTCATCTCCAAGGCTTGTTGCCTCTGTTTACTAACCTAAGCCTAGTCCTGGAAGCTTCTAGCCTCATATAATCAAATCTAGTCCTAGAATGTTTTTAGCCTCTGGGACTTATTACTGAATAAGCTCACCCCTTCTAGTTCTTTCTGGGCTCTGGCTGGCTGGTTTAACTCAGCTGTTCTAGCTCAAACGCCTCTCCAAGCTGACTCAAACTTGTTTCCCTCTGTTTTTCACTGAATTGCTCTGTTTGGCCACAAACTAACTCTGGCAATCTGTTCTAATCTTCTGGCTCCTTCTCATTCTCTGGCTCGTTCTGTCTTCACCTGTGACTAGCTTGTTCTCTCTGCAACCTGTCTCTGTAAAAGTGTTCCTGTAAAAACAGCCTCTGAGCTCCACAAACTGAACAGCCGTGAACTCAGCTCCCCTGCATGGCCTTCAATTCACCGACTCAACCAAAGAACTGACTGACTAGAACTCAGAGATCTGCATGCCTCTGTTTCCTGAGTATTGAGATTAAAGGCATGTACCTCCATGCCTGGACCCAAGCTTTTCTTTACCTGATACTTGTTCTATACAAGGCTGGCCTTGAACTCAGAGATCTGCTTGCCTCTGTCTCTTGGGATTAGAGGCATGTCTGTATTCTTGCAGGATTAAGCAGACCTAGTAGGTCTTTGGATATGATCTCATGCCAGAATAGTCATATTGTTAGCTTAAAATTCCTCTACACTATTTCATAGACAAGTGAAAAAAGAAGCAAGATGATCCACCAGGCTGAGCCTAGAGTGGACCTGACAGAGTTCCCAGGCATCTGGAATTCCTCACTACCAGAGGGCAATAGCAGGTGGGAGTTACAGTGGAGAGAACGGCACTTCAAGTATGTGTGTTTGATTTGTATGTGAGGAGATCACAGTTCCTGAAAGGAAAGGTTGTATCTCAAACCTTTCCTTAATCATCCTAAGGGCACATTCTCGACTAATGACAGACAGAGCAAGAAGGTCATCAGGAGTCAAGAACAAGGCAGTCACCACTCAGCATCAACCGGGGACCGTGTACAGCTTAGGATCTTCAATGCTCACAGAAGGATATTTCTCTCACATTAAATACTGACTTGTCACAGAGGTTGTGGTCACGTGACCAGCTACACTGGCCACCCGACAGTTATTCCTCCCGTCCTCTGCACAAACTTAAGGAGTAGTATGCACTCTGTTGTGTTGCTGTAATGAAAGTACCAGGAGGCAGAAATTGTAATCAAAGTCATTATGGTTGGAGCCTGAGCCCTGACGAGGCAGCTTTGGCCACCAATCCTCGACAGACCAAATAAATGAACGGGCTGATCAGCAGAGATTTGCTACGTGTGGTCACACTAGGAAGAAGAACAAATAGGGAACCTCAGTGACCTCCAAGTCCTTCTTCTGGGTCCTGACATGAGGTTTAGGTTCAAACAAAGAGCAAGAGGGTAGACAACTAAGCAGGCTTGGCCAAGGTGTGGGCCTGCACATCACTGTCTCGCTAATGCCTCAGTTCCAGACTCTCCTGCAAGGTGGTCTGACAAGGAGTCAGAACCACATGAAGCCTTAGTCTGGGAGACAAGTTCTCCTCTCCAGCTGTCACCAGGACACCAATCTCTTCCTCCTCCCATCACGGATCCCTGAAGAAATTCTAATTTCCAGAGGCTTACTGTCTAATCATCTGATAGCCAAAGGGAGGAACATCCCTTCAGAATAGCATCATCCCTGATGGGACGGTTACAAGATGCTGAGCCACCAGGAATCCACATAAAGAGAAGATGGTCCAGTACCCTTCCCCAAATGTGAAAAAGGAAGTGCCTGTGGAGATAGGTGTGGATGCCCAGCTGGCCATGCAGAGAGACAGGAGCTGGAAATGGGTTGCTTTTTACTAAAGGCCTCTGAGGCGTTGAGGAAAGTGAAGCACACTGTTCCAGTCACCTCCTGAAGCCAGAACCAGGTGAAAGATCAAGTGTTGTGGCCTGTAGGGGATTCCACAGAGAAGGTGAGGCTTCTAAAGGAGGCCTCCAGGAGCCCTGAGGGGATATGCCCATCCTAGATGATGCCGCAGAAGTCCATCTCAGCATCTTCTCGGTACCAGAGAATAAAACGGCCCCACCAGTGACAAAGCATACCAATAATGAGAATGGACTCTGAAGTCAAGGTTCCAAACACAGAATAGTAGGGACTTTTTTATACACAACCCCAAGTATATAAGTCTATAAAACAGATATGCAAATCAAACATGTAATGACAATAAGCTGTGAAGAAATTTTTTTAATTACTAGAACGGAATACAACGGATAGGGGCTAGGTGGTCTAACAGTAGCTTTTTACATGCTACAGAGACTTGGCTATCCCAATCCAGTGCTAATCACCTGGAGGATTCCTCAAGAGTTGGTGGTCCTCAGTCCATGTTGGAACACAGAGGAATTGAGTTCAATATCAGTGAAGGATGCTGTAGCAGCAGCTACAAAGCTGATGCACTCACCATCAAGAAGCAAAGAGGGGAAGGCAAAGGCAGACAGGCAGACAGGCAAACAGCACTGCTTTCTACTTCGGCCTCTTCAAATCTGGGCCACATGAGATGGTTCCACCAATCCTTGGGAAGAGTCTTTTCCCATCCCTATAAATGCTCTCACAGAGTGACCCAGGGTCTTATTTCTTGGTTGACTCCAAAGCCAATCAACCTGACACTCGAGATTAAACAACAATGCAACACACTGTAGAATGTGCACTGTTTATCCTTGGGATCGAGAGGCCAACTGGGAGCTGTGATCCATGGTCACTGCCCAGGATCACAATCAAGTACCAGACCATGCACTACTAGTGTGGAGCCATCCTTAAAGCCATTTCTACTCCACATGCACACATGTGCACACTCCATGTGCATACTCCATGTGCATACATGCCCATGCTCCGTGTGTATACTCTATGTGCAACATGTGCATGTTCCATGTGCACACATGTGCATACTCCATGTACACACATGTGCATGCTCCATGTTTATGCACCACTGTAAAGTAACAACAATCTCCAAGCTGAATCACCATGAGCTGCAGTCATGGGTTCTAGTGCTACTACTTCCTCACACAGAGCCACCACCTTAGTCACTTTGCTATTCAACAGGACTAAATACCCCAAGCAGATGTGCTAGAAACTATTTAATAAACAGTTTTTATAATGGAGATGCAATGTGTAATACCTGCCAATTTCCCTAGTGTAAATATTGTCATCACAATCCATCTTAAGCCACGAATGTGTGGTCAAGAACATGGATACCATAGATGAAGATCTTGAGGGAACATCTTAGGTAGGGACATAGTTACACAACAGGATAATGAGCTGAGGGAACTGTCTCACTAAGCACAGAAAGGCTTAGATGCCTTGCTTAGATGTCCTACTGCCTCATGGGTGACCCGCCCTGCTCTCAAGAGACTGCAGACTGAGCCTCCAAGCAGACCACATGGAGTTATTATAGACAATATATTATGATCATCTCTGACAACCCGAATTAGCAGGAAATATAAGTGATGACAACATTTGAGTTGAAATGTGCATACAAAAAGATGTTGTATTTTGATAAATAGCCAAGATCTGTCAACACTCTGATTCACTGCCTGAAATAACTTGGGGCTACATTATGCCACATTCTCTTCTCTTTTCACCCAACACTTATAAATAAATAGCACAATCAACAAGTAGTGTTTTGTAACCATTTAATTTTTATTCTAAATTTACATAGGAAGAAAGTGAAATACTAAAATAGTTCATTTGACAAATTATATAATGTCAAATTTTGTGTTGCTGGTGGCATATGCTAGTTATCCTGACATTCGGAAGATGGTGGCAAGATGATTGTCAGTTTGAGATGGTCTTCTTACTTTTCCTATTGTCTTCATGCAAAGTGTCGGGTTTCTCTTTATTGGCACTGATCTCTTTAATAATTACAGCTGCTTTGTCATATGCTCTCTCCTGGTCAAACATAGAACTAGCCCATACTCACAAAACTGTACCTTCCCCCCCACCATGAGCAAGCCTGAAGAGACCTTGGTTACCACAACAAGGTCAAGTGATGGGATCTAGGTGGAGTTACCCACCTTGGCTGCCCGGAACACAGCAGAACTGCCCCTGGGCTTGCCTTGAGACATGTCCCGCCATGACCTGGAATGGACTATGGATTATCCCACCCATCTGAAACCAGGAGGGGTTGTGGGTTGGGTCTTCCCCTTTAAATTGAGAGCTGAACATTAAAGCTTTGGGCCTTGATCAGAGAACTTTGTCTTGGCCTCATCTCTTCTCGCCCTCCTTCCCCTTTCATTCCCAGCCCCCCTTTCAGGTGAATCCAGTTGACTTGTGGCCGCGGGCAGCTACACAAAACTTCATTTTTTATTATTCTACTTTGTGTTCTTTTTTACTGTATGCTTGGATAAAGCACTGAACAGTAGCCATTCCATAGCCTCAAACTTATGCTGACTTGAAATCTCCTCTTCCAAAGACATTAATTAGTCCATCACTCTCTATCTATGGGCATGTACATGTTATGGCATGCATGCGGAGGTTACATGACAATGTGATGGCCTGTTTATTACTATTCAGTTCAGCCTCATACAAGTCCTCAGGACATGCACAGAATACGGTCAGGTTCATACCAGAATGTAGCAGAAATGGCCTTTAGCCCCATTTCCATAGAATCCTTGCTCTCTTCTGAAATCCTTGAGCCAGGCCTGAAGTGGGGACATTTCTCTGAGGCTTTGGTTTTCTAGATTCTCATCAAAACATCCCATTAATCTCTACTCAGATTATTTAAGGACTTTTCTAGCCCAAATTTCCAAAATCTTCCACATTTTACCTAGAAACCACTTCCAAAATCCATATAATAAGCAAAATGAGCAACAACCCCACTCCTGGTACCACTTTTCTGTGTTTGTTACTTTTTTGTAGCTATTGCATAATGCCTTGGCAAAGCCAACTGAAGAGAAGATGGGTTTATTTTAGCTTGTAGTTCAAGGTATAGTCAGTCTATCATTGTGACAGGAAAACCATTGTGCCAGGAGCTTAAGGGAGATGGTTACATTGTGTCTGCAGTCAGGAAGCAGGAAGTGATGAATATTAGTGCTCAACCTCTTTAGTCCTTTTTATTCACCCCAGAACCCCCATCCCCTGGAATGGTGCCACCCATAATTAAATTGGTTCTTCCCACCTCAATTAACCTAATCTAGATAATCTCAAGGGCATGTTCAGAGGTTTACCTCATAGATGACTCTGAAGAGGGAGAAGCCTCAGCTAAAGAAATGCCTGAGCTGATGGTCCTGGGTTCTATAAGAAAGCAGACTGAGCAAGCCATTCAGGGAAAGCCAATAAGCAGCACCTCTCCATGGCCTCTGCATCAGCTCCTGCCTCCAGCATCCTGCCCTGTTGAGTTCCTGTCCTGACTTCCTTCAATAACAACTGTAATATGGAAGAATAAGCCAAATAACCCATTTCCTCCCCAACTTGCTTTTAGGTCATGGTGTTTCATCACAGCAGTAGAAACCCTGACTAAGATACCAGCCCAAGGGCAGAAATGAGCTCCTCCTACATTAATCACTGATTTAGAAAATGTACTCCAGAATTGCCCACAGACCAGTCTTACAGAGGCATTTTCTCAGTTGAGTCCCTCTCTTCCCAAATGACTCTAGCTTGTGTAAAGGTGACATAAAACTAGCCAGCACAGTTTGGTACATTTTGCTTTGCCAATATATCATGCCCACCAGCATATGATGCCTTCCATAATAACTAGAACACAGAACCCATAGATATGAACCAAAATAGAGAAAAATCCAGCAACTGGAAGTCTCTCTCTCTCTCTCTCTCTCTCTCTCTCTCTCTCTCTCTCTCTTTCTCCCCCCCCCGGTGTATATATGTGTGTGTATCAATTCTCTCTTCCATTTGTTGTTGTGTGTGGGTGTATGTGTATGCATGTGTGTGCATGTGTACATGTATGTGCATAAGTTCATGTGAGTGTTTCTATCAGCTTACCTCATGACAACTGGCTCAATGGTCCAGCAGACTGAACATCTTTCTCTAGGGTGACTATTCTGATAGTCATTTTTTTTACTTTCCTACAAAGAATGGGGAGGCTGAAAAAGCTGGTCAGGATCTGGAATGTGTCCATGAGATGCTGTTATTTAAGGAGAAAAAGGAACCACGTGAAAGTATTCACATCTTGCTATTGGGGGCAGTGGAACATGAGGAAAGTGAAGACAGAGAGAAAGCCATGAAAGCCATGAGCTCAAGGAAGCTCTCACCAGCCACTCCTGCTCTAAAAACTGAAACTACTGAGGCAGGGGCATGGGTTTGCCAGTTGCATGCTTACAGCTACCTCGTCAACAGTGTTAATCCTGGAAAACATAGTGAGAGCCCTAGGGTGGGGAAAGGGGAAGAAAAACCAGGCAGAAAAACAGCACAGACAACTGTAGGGGGAGATACCAAAGAGGCGATGAGGAGGTCAAGTCCCTGCAAAGGTAAGATTGTGTTGTAAGAAAGAGTAAGTGGCCAGATGTGCCAAAGGTTGAAAGGAGAAGAAGGAAAAGAAGGCTGAGATACAACATAGCAATTTGTCGGTGGGTGGCCCTTGCGTCAGCTTCAATCATGTGCCACACTGCCTCTGAAACATACACCAGAGAGGAAACATGGGTGGAGAGACAGATTGTCAAAACCAAGACAGAAATCTCATGGTGGGTAGGAAGAGTTGAATCCAAACAATGTGAGCTATGGAGACAAGATGTTGTCCAGGTAACTGCAAGATGTGGACTGAACAGATGCAGAAAGCACTAGCCTCGAACTTGGCATAGAGTGAGGACAGAGCCAGCCTTGGGATTCAGTTCCATAAGGTAGGCCTGATGTTCACAAGAGCAAGGAGAGGACTGACAGACAATGACAAATATTAACACCATAAATCATGAAGTCAGCAAGTAGAGCATGGATGGAAACATGGCTGATTCTAGGAAATGAGCTGAAGGCAGACAGACAGCATCAGAGAAATGGAGATCAGTGGGACCCTGCCAATGGACTGAGGCTCAGAGGCAACACTCCAGTGCCCAGGGACAGCTGGCAAAGTGAGCAGAAAGGGCTGTTTCCATGGGGATGGAGTAGTAGAGCAGCGTGTGAGGGCTCTCAACTGACAGACAAGACTTCCAGGGTGTTGTAAGGGTCAACGAGTAGACCTTGGGGCAAATCAGACCTGAAAGGGCCACAAGAGTAACATTTGTGGCCCAGAGCACAGGGCCATCATTTCTCTCACAGGGCAGGAGGAGCGAGAGCTAGGCACGAGCACATCTGGCTGTAAGGACCCCAATAGAGGACTTCTAAGGCAGACCAAGGCAGCAACATACAGAAGTAGTACTATAAAGCAGGCTTGCCACAAACATGATGGCTGGACAACTGGTCAGTAAAGGGTTTCAGTGTTAGTATATGATAATCTAAGTTCAGATCCACAGTACCCATGTAGGAAAGCAAACATGGAGGGCATGCCTCTAAAACCAGCAATGCAGGGGCAACAGATACGGGAGGAACTCCAGGATTCACTGGCCAGCCACTCTGGCCAAATCAATGAATTACAAAGTCAGTGGAAACTAAGAAAACTAAGATGGAGAACAACTGAATGAGACATTCAACACCAGTCTCTGGCTTCCAGGTGCATACACACATGTGTGCACACACATGCACATACACACGTGTGCATACACATGTACAGTACACATACACACATGCACATACACATATGTACACACACATGTACAACACATATACATACATACTCACACATGCATGTCCACACACACATGCATATCCACATACATACTCACACATGCATGTCTACACACATGCATACTACATACATACATTTGTGCATATACATAAATAGCACATATACCTACATGCACACACACACGGGCACACACACATATACACACCTGTGTACACACACATGTACAGCATACATACATACATATATACCCACACATGCATGTGCACACACACACACACACACACACACACACACAAATGAAATGGGAAGAATAAAAAAGTCACAAGGAAGATTTTGTACAGAGAAGACCAAGAATTCATCCAAGGGATGCCCAGCCTCACTCTTCCCAGACCTTGCCTTCCCTAACTTGCAATCACAGATGAGGTGCTACTGTAGAAAAGTCCTTCACCTGATGGGATGCACCCTCAAATGCACTGAATAAGAAGACTTGACACCAGCTACTTTCATCTGAGGATTTACAAAAGGGTCACAGCTAAATAGTAATTTATTAATCTGGGAACCTGAACCAAGAGATTAAGGTTATCTCATTAAAAGGAAGAAAAGAAAAACATTTATTTTCTAGCTAATATTATATATGGGTGATTTGCCTAAATTTAAGTCTGTTCCCACTGACATGAATTTGCATGGTAAAAGCCAGAAGGGTGCAATGAACAGATAATTGTGAGCCATGATACAGATTCTAAGAATTGTACCTAGGTCCTCATTAAGAGCAGCAAGTGTTCTTAACCATTAAACCAAAATGTTTTACTTTTAAAACATGAAGTATAAATATCCATTTAATTAAAATTCTAGAAATAAACAGTAAAAGTTTAGGAATGGAAAAGAAAAGAAAAAGTAATTTAGAAACAGAAAGTAAATTTTCCAGGGATGAAGCTTGTGGCTTTAAAAGCTCATCAGTTGTTTAAAGGGGGAGATTAATCATTGACATGCTGTTATAAAATTAGGATATCCAAGGATCAAGAGAAAATCCTAAATGCTAATCATATTACACTAATCATATTACCTAAAATGATTCTGTATCTGGCCAGCAGCAACTGTCTCATTAACAGTACTTGATGCTAAAAAAAAAAAAAAAAAAAAAATAGAACAATACAGTGAAAGTTGGAGAAGGAATTATCATGAATTAAGGATTCAATTCCCATCTAGTTAGGTGCTCAAAAAAGCAAGTGCTACAAAGGCAATGTAGATACACAAAGGTTCTAAAAGTTAACCCTTCCCAGGGCATTCTCTAACAGATTTAACTTAGCAAAAAGAGACAGTAACTCACCGAGAGGCAGATGTGAGACAAGAAGTCAACAGTAAAACAGTAAACCATGGAGGCACAGTGGAGACAAGCTTTTTAAGTTTATAACAAGAGTGTTTGTTTAGAATACCAGCACAGGGGGAACAGAAACAAGTAGGTCCCTGGAGCTTGATGCCCAGCTATTGAGCCTAGCAGACCTAAAAATTGGCCAAGCTAATGAAAAATCCTGTCCCCACCACCACCACCACTTCCCCCACAAAAAAATTTAGAAATTGGACAGTCTAAAAGAAAACTCTGTCTCCCTACCCTACCTCCAAGAGTTTATCCTCTGGTCTCCTGCATGAATACATATACATGTGTACCTAAACACACACACACACACACACACACACACACACACACAGAGGCATTGTAACAATAATCTGCAACTTAGTATCAGAGTACCTAGCTGACAGCAACCTCACAATAAAACAAAAGAATGAAAAATACTCTCTGTAAGCAGGCAACCCTTCTATGTAACATGATCAAGACAGTAGGAAAAACCAACCTCACATAGGAATGATCCTTAAGAAAGCAGCTGCCTTTCTCTAGAGAAGGAAAATCCTGGGAAAACAATGGGGTTTTGTTTTCATTGGCTTCACGTATCTGATACGCTGACTCAGCTCTGGAGGACAGGGTGTGCACAGGTGGGCACAGCTGCTCCAGGAAAAGAATGACCGTTAAAATAAAAAGCATCCCATTACACCCAGAGCCACTACTCCCCACCTCAGCTGCCCACCAGCCACTAAAGACTGAGCGCCATTCATTCCAGCACTGCTCCACCCCAGTACTGATTATGAGCAACAGCAATAAAGATTTGACAAAAGCCACTACAAAATTAGATTGTGCTCCTATGGTCGGGCATCATGAATCCACCTAGAGTAAACACACCAGTGAGTAAACTCACCCACAAGGAAGTGACCTGCATTTCGCCAAAAGTATTCAAACAAGAGTCTGGGTAGCTATTGGTTGGTATCTATGTGTTCACAGAGATAATCTACATTGTGTTGGAGAGTAGATTAAGTTTTGAGACCAAAGACCAGGGCCTCCAGGTTGAAGGGCGGTGAATGGGCCAACTGTACTGAGCAACCAAAAAGTCTTAGAAGCTTCTAAGTGTTTGCAACTTGAAGATCAAGGGTCTTTCTCCTCCTCCCCAGCCTTCTGGGCAAACAGTGAATCTAGTTCTCAGCATGGACACCCTACACAATGGACGGCTTGAGTCAGGAATGGATGAAGAAGACAATCAAAAGAAGGGGGGGTGAAGAGACGGCTCGACAGTTAGAGAGGACTTGCCGCTCTTTTGGAGGACACAAGTTTGATTCCCAGCACCCACACGGCAGCTCATAACCATCTGTGACTCTACTTCCAGGGGAGTCCAGTGCCCTGTTCTGACCTCCAAGGGCACCAGACTCACATGTGGCACACATCCATGTATACAAGCAAAACACCCATACACACATTTTTAAAAAAAAGTTTTGTTTTATTTTTTAAGAAAATTAAAGCTTAGTGTATAGAGAAAGACGAAGCAGACATCAAGAGCCCAGGCATATGTATTTCCAGCAGCCACATCAAGCTAAATTGTACTCTTATTTTGAATTAACATTCTATTCAAGCATGTGAAGCACCTTAGTCAGGGTTACTCTTGCTGTGATGAAACACACGACCAAAAGCAAGGTGTGGAAGAAAGGGTTTATTTCACTCACAGCTCCATATGACAGTCTATCCTCAAAGCAGCAAGGGCCAGAACTCAATCAGGGCAGGAACCTGGAGGCCATGGAGGGATGCTGCTTACTGGCTTGCTCCTCATGGCTTGCTCAGCTTGCATTCTTATAGAACCCAGGACCACCAGCCTAGGGGTGGCACCACCTACAGTGGGCTGGCCCCTCCCCCATCAATCCCTCATTAAGAAAATTCCCTACGGGCTAGCCTACAGCTGATCTCAAGGAGGCATCTTCTCTATTGAGGTGTCATCCTCTCAAATAATGCTAGCTTGTGTCACACTGATATAAAACCAGCAGCACATGGCACAAGCTAGTGTTCCCATCATCCACTGTTATTAAGTCAAAATCCACGTGATGTTTTTCATTCCTAAAAAGAGCTTGGAGCATCAAACGTCTGACCATCTGCCCCTCTCACCTCTCTTCAGCTCTATGTCTGCGCTTCTTGTGTTTGTTGCCACGGAACATCATCACCCACGGCCCGAGACAGGAAATAAAGTACACCGTTCTTTCTGCTGGAGGAATCCAATTCCGCGCATGCGCACTGCTCTTGTTTTTCCTGCAACTCACATCCAGAGACAAGACCCACTGAGGCTCCATAGCCCGTGAAGCGAGGAGGCACTTCTAACACTCATCAGGCAAGCCCCTTGTCCCACTGTGTGAAACTGTATCTCATTTCCCTTTTGCAGATACAGATCTCTCTCACACACAGGTCATTCAGCAAAAGGGGTAGATAATTTTGAGGGATATTTTTCTTGACTGGAAAACGTTTATAAATCATAAGACCATTGTCTCAAAGTCAAATGCATATCAGCAATGTTGCCATTTCATTTCAATCAACTTAGTTTGTCAGTAGTGTGTGTGTGTGTGAGAGTGTGTGTGTGAGTGTATGAATGTGTGTATAAATGTGTGTGAATGTATATGTACATGTGTGTGAGTGTGTGTGTGTATGTCTGTGTGTCGCTGTGTGTGTGAATGTATATGTACATGTGTGTGAGTGTGTATGTGTGTGATCACATCTGCTCAGACACATATGTCTCAGAATCCTGGGATTTCCCTGTATGTCTGGAAATCATGTTTACAATACAAATGCCTAGGTAATAAGAGCTGGCCTTCCACACTTAGAGGGGAGAAGGCTATACGTGTCTGTCCCTCTTACACTAAGTAAACATAATGTGTAAGGTTTGATTTACTGGAGATTAGCCAGTGTATTTTTAGAACCATAAAACTGCTCTGTCCATTGATCATGGTGGGTGTATCATTCATTACACATCCCTCTAACAGCATATCCAACCCCCAACACAGAGAGAATCCTAACTTAGGCTACTGGCTATTGGGTACAGGTTTGTGCACACTGAGGCACATATGTGACAGAGGACAACCTTGGGTGTCAGCCCTCACCTTGTACCTTGTTGAGTCTGGGTCTCTTTCTGACTGCTGGACACACCAGCCTAACCAGCCCCAGGCTTCTGGGGATTCTTCTGCTTCTCCAAGATCTCACTGCAGGGTGCTGCGATTGCAGCTGCTGCTTCTGGCTTCACTTGAATTTAGAGGATCCAAACTCAGGCCCCCTTGCTTACACAGCCAGCAATTTATTCCATGATCCATGTTCCCAGCCATTTCCCCATGTCTTTCATCATTCTTCCACACACATGCACATACACACACACATACATACATATACACACAGACACACACACAGACACAGATACACATACATACACATACACACATACATATACACACACAGACACACATATACACACCCACACAGTATACACACATAGACACACACCCAGATACATACACCCACATACATACACACCCACACACATACACACACAGACACATACACACATACATACACACACTCACACACACATATATACACCGACATATACACATATACACCCACACACATACACACAGACACATACATACACACATACATACACACTCACACACATATATACACACCCAGACACATACACATACATACATACCCACACACATACACACATACAGACACACACACACACATGCTCACATACACAGTTATACCCAAGTTCTCTACCTCCTAAGACTCTCAGCCTTGTTAATTGAAATCAATCAAGACAGTCAGCATTTTCCTGCTGAAATGTGACCAGACTCTCAGTCCCTCTTTCCCAGCATCCACCATGTGTGCCTCATCCCTCTCCCGCACTCCCCTCTTCACCACCGAGCCACCAAAAAGTATAGAGTAGCTGCAGGCTGGCGGAGAAGAAGAAGCCTCACACTCCTTGTTGATGCATTTGGTTTCTACGCAGCGCAGCGTGAGATTGCTCACAGGAGGAAATGAACAAGGGCGAGAAAAAGATTTCTTTGATCTTAAACCTGTGAGCTAAATGTATTGTTGCAAAGCAATAAAGGCCAGAAAAGGCAACAACCACAGTCTGACTCAAAATGAATATCATTATCAAGATTCTGTGCACTCTTGTTGGCCCCTAAAACTCCATTAAAAACAGACAAATGCTATGGCTGGACTGGGGACGTTCTTAGAATCAGGAATTCTTGGCCTGGAGAGATCTTCAGAGCTTGTAAAACGCCTCACCACCCACATCTCGCAGCGGGCGTTGACACTTGGGAGCTTCACCCATGCACCCAACTCAGCCCAGACACTTACTACCTTGGAAGCCACTGCAAGCCCCTCACCAAAGCCCTGTGCTCTTTCAGCCAGTGGCACCAACCCACATCCTTTTACTAATTGCAAACCATTTCCCCTCATAGTCAGCCCTGAGATGCCTGTTTGACCTGTCTGACATGCTACGTGGCGTGTGCTTCTGAACGAGGGCCCTCCTGAGACCCCGCTAAGAAATGGCACACCTGCAGACAGGCACATAAGCAGCAAATCACTTCCTTCAGACAGCAGCAAGAGAGCGTTAGCAGGAAACTGATGGCCGTAGCAGAAAATTGTTCATTCCTCAGAACTGACTGACTGGTTCATTCATTCATTCATTCATTCATTCACTCATTGCCTTTGATATGTATAAAAGATCAAATTAAAAATAGCTGTCATAAATACCCTACATCTTGTCCATTCAGAGGAACCGTGGCTTATCTAGTTCAAGACCATGACTCTAAAGCCAGAATAATCTCATAAGCTAAATTAGGTCTTTAACTGAGAGACTTGGGGGGGGGGGGCTCCTGGCAGCTTCCACTAATCTGAAGAAGATGTTGGGGTATCCACAGACCCTCACCGCAATCAGAATGTCTGGAGTGAAGATGGGGTAAAGCTGTTTCTCAGTTATCACCTTTGCCTTCCCCCTTTTGTAGTCTCTCTGACCCAGGAGCAAAACGCCTGAGAACTACATTCCCCAGAAGTCTTTGCAATCACCTGTATGCTAGGGTCCAGGAAAGGATTCCCTTCACCCATATCCACTCTTACTCCATTCTACTGTCTGGATGGCCAGGCCTGGTGTTGTTTCCAATGGGCATGAACAGAGCATTTTCGGGGGCATACTGGTCTATTCCCAGGATGCAGACCCTTCATGCTGACAGCATATGTTTCTGAGAATTTCTGAAGTCAAACACAGACACAGAATCTAACCAAAATGACTTTGTCCATCCACCCAAATATCAAAAGAAGAAGCAGCCAGTTCTATCTGCCCATTAGCCACTGAGCATCCAATCTTGTGTGAGGGAAGACTGGCCAGGCTAAAAGCATTGTATCACACGTGATTTGCCTTCATTACACATTCAGATTACTTACATTTCAGGAAAAAAAAAAAGCCATGAACCTTTGTCACTGTACTGTTTCAGATGCAGGTCAGATAAAAATCTCCAGGGCTCTCCTTGCTAAACATCTACCCATGCATGTCAGTGATACCCAGCCCACCCTTCATCAACCCTGCCAACACTGAGGCTGCTGTCTGGGAAGATCAAAGGAGCCATTCCCCAGCAGACTTGGAGTCTACAGTCCCCTGGCCTGCCCGTGTGGTCTCAGCCACTCCCACTCGTCCTGGCTCAGTGATGGGCTTTATAGTGACAGTAATTGTCAGCCTGCTAAGTCACCTCCAACAAGGGAGGGAGCTGCCCTAGAGGCACGCTTCTCAGACTCTCAGCAACAAATTCATAGAAGAGAACTCATGTGAAGGCCTGCCCATGTGAAGGTCAAGTGGATCACTTTCTCTTTATTGATAGTGTCCTGTGTCCATGCCACCAAGAGAAACAAGTCTGCTTCCATGGCTCATTTCAACTGCCAAATACTCTTCAGGGGGAGTGAGTCCGTGGCTCAGCATAGCTCCAGGTACTTAGGCAGTTTTACATTGCCTTAGGATTCTACCTGTCTAGAGTCAGGACTAGCTCAGTTCTTTCCTGGAATGGGAGATCCGTGTGAGCTTTGGGGTGAATTTCAAATCCCATCTCTTCCCCACCTGTTCTGTTCAAGTTTATTCTATCCAAATTTGCGTTGATGTTGGCATGATGATGGGGTGGTACAGGGTGGCTTTGGTCCTGACCTACCAATAATGCCAGTTGGATAACTTAAATAAGCACTAGCACGAACATTTTTAATGTATGCCATTAGCATAATGGAATTTGTTATCTGTTAGATTTTAGCTTTTTAAAATCTCTCAAAGAAAAGAGTTAAAGAGATGACTAACCCATAAATGATTTGCCTGCCCATTTAATCAAGCAGCAAATATAACCTCCATTTCTTTTATGCATATGTTTAAAGGGTTTGAGGGATATTTCCCAATTATCACCTTTGCCTTCCTCCTTTTGTAGTCTCTCTAAACCAGGAGCAAAATGCCTGAGAACTACATTCCCCAGAAGTCTTTGCAATCACCCTTATGCTAGGGTCCATTGTGGGAAGTGTTGTAGTGGGTTGGAAGGCAGAGGTAATCAGGGGTTACTTTCTCTTATGGAGATGGTGACTGTGGGACTTATGGGTATCTGCTCAGCAACCCAGATTCACAAGCAATCTTAGGAGTTCAACAGATTTCACCATGTTTTTATTAATTTTCTCAAGCTAAGGGGGTAGAGTTTTCTCATAGTTACTAAGCTTAAGTAAACATACCGTCCTTGTGGCCCTGTCTTTCAGATCTCCCCAGTAAATTCCTTCTTAGAAGTACGCAATGGCCAGCAAAAGCTGATTACAAGGTTGGTCTAAACCAGCAGTACTCAACCTGTGGGTTGAGACCACTTTGATGGCTGAATGACCCTTTCACAGGTGTCCAAGAAAAACAAAGGTATTTACATTGCAGTTCATAAGAGTAGTGAAATTACAGTTATTAAGTAGCAATGTAAATGGTTTTATGGTTGGAGGGCTCTATAACATGAGGACCTGCATTAAAGGGTTGTAACAGTAGAAACAGTGAGAAACATTGCCCTAGCTCCAGAAAACTGATTCAAAGCAGCCTAGACTATATGGTGAGTTCCAGGATAGCCTTGGACAAGGTTGAAACTCTGTCTCAATAACTAATGAAGAGTGGAATTTGTTAACAAAATAAAGCATTGAGACACTGGGCTGAGACTTGTCACACAGTAACTTCGAGTGGTGAACTACAGAAGCAGTGAAACAAAATTAGCTCAAATCCTTTTAAAACCATGTTGAGGTCATTTCCTGCAGTCTTAAAACTTAGGTACAACTAGGAGAGGGATTTTAATAATATAAATTCTCCTCCTAAGACTGTGAGTGGCCTGGTCCCTTCTCTGAAAAGCTTAGGTTTCAAAGTCGTGTTCCATCTTTGGAGATTGTCCAAGCAGCAGGTCGGTCAAATGCCATCACCACGTTTGCATAGCTGTCCCCTGAGCTCCCGTGGCCGCTACTGGATGCCCGGACTGTGACTCATGATTCATGCCCATCACAGGATATAGACAGAAGAGCTTCCCAGATCAACTGCTGGGTCCCCAGGGGAAGTGTCCACATACATTCATCAAAGTCAAGTGGCAGCACACATTGAACTGGTTCATTAATTATGAAAATTCTCTCCCACAGTGACATCTTGTTAACTTGGAGGCTCAGCACGTTCTCATGTGGTCCTTTCTGTCGACTTAGAGCTAAAACTGCCACGTTTAGTGAGAAACTGAAGTCTTGTTTGCTTTTTCTTTTCCTCCTTCAGAAAGAAGGCTACTTTGTGTCTAACCCACATCTAAATATATACTTGTATGTTTACCTGTGCTCACTGTGGACAGAGGCAGCCTTGTGCCTGGAAAGACATTTACCAAGTCCGAGTTTGTTTTACAGAGATATATAGATGAGGCTAAGAAAAGAGAGCCTGGTTCTTCCGAGACCTTTGCATCCACTCTGAGATCTTACACACCCTCAATGCTCTGCTCAGGCCTGGCTGCTGGGTGGAAACTTGCCCTTATTCTTTTCCTCTGTTAAGAAGGGAAAGGCAACAAGAATGTGTGCCTTCCTCCACCCTCTTTGAAAATAGTTTTGACTTTTTGACCTTTTCTTTCCCAACACATGAGCATGAACGCTTAAGAAGCTCAAGAGTGTGTTTCTATAGTTGGGTCCTTCACACTCACTGAGATGGTCATTTTGGGTGCTTGGCTTATGGAAGAGCTCATGAGGCCCCGCCCACTCAATCTGCTGGCTGCACTTGATCACTGGATCCTTTCTAGGCCGAGAGTCATTACATCACATTTGAGCAGCAGTGATGTAATGACTCTGGTAGTCTTCCTTTGGCGTTTCATCGTGCACACACAGGCTGTTACCACACTCCACACTCCACACGCCACAGTATTAGGGCCTGAGGCTTTTTTGTTCTCTGCTATTCAGACCACATGTCTACCACGTTCCCAGCTATGAGCATATTCTTAGAGGCCAAATAGCAGCTCTGCACCTGGCCCTCGGGCCCCAATCCCAATGCCCTGACCTTTGACTATGAAGGATCTGGAACAGTCGTTGCTCAGCAGCACAGGCTGGAGTACTCACTGAAGGAACGATAAGATGACCAACCACCTGTGATGGGTTCCCCTTGGTGTTGTCTCCTAAATATTGGTTCAGAGATGGCACCAAGCAGACACTTATTGAATGAATAGCTTAAGAAATAAACGAATCAAGGCCTCAAGGGAGTAGTAGCTACTCTGAAGCCGGCCCATCTGCTTGTTCCCATCAATTTCCCAGAAGTGAGATTTACTTTTAATTATACAAACTTCAGTTTAAGGAGACACATGTGCAAGTCAAAATCAGGACTGTTAACATCCTACTGGTGACTGCATTATAGTCTCTGGGAATATTTCCCAAACCCAAGCGGCAATGAAATCCTTCTGTCTTTTGTTAGAGAACACCCAGTTAGGACTTAGGAACATTTATGGAAGATGCTTTTCTTCCTAAAATCTTGGCACTTAACACCAGGACCTTAAAGTCAATATAAACATTTGTGAATATATTTCTTTAAAAAACAATAGTAAGCCTGCAAAGATGATTCAGTGTTTGCTGTACAAACAAGAACCTGCATTCAGATCCCAGCACCCACATTTAAAGCCCCAGACGGCAGCATGGCCCCCTGCAATCCAGTGCTAAACTAGAGCCAGGCAGATCCCTGAAGTTTGAAATCCAGTGAAGTTTGCTCACTGGCCTGTCTAGCCATGAGCTCTGGGTATGACAAGAGAGCTTGTCTCTAAACATATGTAAAAAAATATTAAGGAAGATACTGACATCAACCTACACACACATGCATGCACACCCAAACATACACGTTCACACAAACACATATACATGTGCACACGTGCAAACACACACATACACACAAACACCTACATACATACATAAAATAAATAATAAATAAAAGATAGACAGGCATTAAAATATAACGCTGAAGTCTTCTCAGTGTACACCAATTATAGCTCCACCGTATGTTGCTACGACTATGAAGAGTTATCGTGTTGATTGGCTTCCTTCTGTGGTAGCCTCATTTCCTTTAGTAATCTCCCTGTAGTCATAGAAGACAAGAAATGGCAGATGCCTAGTAGTGTCATCAAAGAAATCCAATCTTGATGTCACCACGTGACTGAAGGAAAACGTCTGAATGAAACCTCATGACATGATCTCATTTCTACCGGGGGTCTGGACAGCATCACTTCCTCTTTAAGTAAACACTAAAAAGGAGGATTATCCAGACAGACCGTGTTAGATGATGGGGCTGTAACCACCCTCCCCAGGAAATCTGGCATTTGTTCTGAAAACAGGTCTGGATTTTGAAAGAACTCTGGCTAACATAGGCATTCAATGTCCAGAGGTCTCTGAGGAAGCAACTCGTAAAGCAGCAGTGATGGGCAGAGTTCCGATGGGTGCTGTGGTCATACTTCAGCTCTTGCTTAAAGCAGGAGCAAGGAAAGTTGCACTTTGACTGTCCCTAACAACAGGTGTCTGCGGATCACTTGAAAACTAAGCACACAATGTGCAGACCCTGAAATTCTACTCTTGGGTCATAGTTTCCCTTTGTTAGGAGTACAATGGGGAGATCAGCGAAATGCACCTTCTCTGTGATAACAGCTCTGTAAATTCTATAATTATAGGGAGACTCAATCAGTTGTATTTCTAAAGAAATGAAATGCCACAAAACATTAATGGAGGGTTCAGTGCTGCAGACCATCTGTAAGTAGCTTGGTCTGAGGAGAGAGACTTGAAGAGAAAGTCAATCAAATATAGCATTGAGGGCTGGGGCTCCTTGGGACAGCACTTGCATAGCATACGAGAGGCTCTATATTCTATCCCCATCACTCAGAACAGATAAATAGATAGATGGGTAGATCAATAGATTGACTTAAATGCACCGCATTGAATAATCTATCACTATTTACTACCTCCTCATCACGGATTCCATTCCGCCAAGAATATATGCCAAGTGTCCAGGAACTGGATAGACTGTTCTCCACCTACCTAGGCCGGAATCTATTGTCACAGTGTAACTAAATGTAGAGCCATTCAGAAGTTAGATAATAAAAAGTAGTTTGAAAAAAAAAAAAAACAGAAAAAGCATGGTCAAATTAATAGCAGTAAATATTTATGACCGATTGATGGTAATCGTACAGTCGCTGACAGGATGGGGATCTTTCCAAACGCGACTGAGCCCGGGGACCCCAATAAAAGAGGGGAAGGACTAAAGGGGCCAAAGGCGATTGCAACCCCATAGGAAGAACCACAATATCAACTAACCAGAACCCCCTCCCCCACAGAGCTCCCAGGGACTAAAACACCAGCTAGAGTACACATGGATGGGTCCATGGATCCAGCTACATATGTAGCCAAGGATTGCCTTATCTGGCATCAACAGAAGGGGAGGCCCTTGGTGCTACGGAGGCGCGATGCCCCAGTGTAGGGGGATGCTGGAGTGGTGAAGCGGGAGTGGTTGGGTGGGGGAGCACCCTCTTAGAGACAAAGGGGCAGAGGGATGGGATAGAGGGGGTTGAGCAGGGGAGACCAGGAAGGGGTACAACATTTAAAATGTAAATAAATAAAATAACCAATTGGGGGAAAAGAGGAAGGGAATCAAAAGCTCCAGCAGCTAGCAAGATGCTATGCTCACTAAATCACAGTGTGAGGAAGAAGCATTGGTCCAGTGATCCAGGTCACTCCAGCCTGGTTCCTGTGAAGAACGCCCCTGCATCACATAACACCCTCACATGCTCCTGGGTCATAAGTACACACTCACATGTCACACTCACATGCTAAGTATTGCACCAACCCATAGAGGACCAAGGAAGTCAGATGTTTTTCTAGAAAGAAGTTGGACGTGACTTTCCTTGGGAGTCTGTTTCTACTCACCCGGGAGGGAAAGGACAACAGACCAAGAAATGCTTCCATCCAGAGACCTGTTTGGTGAAGTGATTACTGTGGCTACTTACATGGTGACAATCACAGACAGGCACGAGGACAACCTCACAGCTACACTACCAAAAAGTCATCCCCAGACAAATTAACTGATTATCAACCTTTGAAGGAGGCATGGGCTTCTTAAACTTGGTTAGCCCTCTGGCTCCTACCATGAAAGATGTTAATGGGCTCCATCATGTGAGCATCTTGCAGGAGTGGCCATGGCTAGTTTGACTCAGTGACCACATCCAACCCCAAGGGAACAACTCCAGGGCACTTTACCCCTTCTTCCAAACTTTCCACTCTTCTGCACTCTCTGAACCTCAGGGATTATACAGACAAATGGCCCTTTATTCCCAATAGGGCGATCATTGAGCCAAAATACCACAGATCACCTATTCTTAACAGTTTGACTGGTTACAAGTCTTCTCAATAACACCCACTAGAAAATGATGTTTTCTTCCACTCAGTCCAAAGGCAACAATCTACAGCACAAACAAATGTTTGAAACCGCAACTTGAAAGACACATTGTATCTATTTAACGGAACAATAGTGGTTTCCCCTTAGACCTTCTGAGCACCCACCCGCAAAGTTTCTCCTTGCTTTCACTATCAAATAAATATAGGTCTTCTCCTGTGAAGAGGACCTTAAATGCAACTGTAAAATCGCTGTTTTCACCTGTAACAATCATGGCATGCGTATGGCATTAGCATTCAGGGTCCATCAGCAAGCAGGATCGTAAGCAACCATACTCTCCCTAAAACTTGCAGAGTACCTTCTGGTCTTGTGAACGCTAGCCAGCATGGAAGGAGTGTCTAGCTGAGTCCTGGCTTGATTTCTCCATGTCTTGAATCCAAAGTGTCTCTAGCAATATAATCTTGAGTAACAAGAGCCTGTGTTGTGTACCACTCCTACCACTCCAAATGTGCAAATCTCTTCAATAACCTTATAGTTTCTGTATGCACCTCTGCCCCCATGCAGCATGCCTTCTAAATTCAGGTTGTTGTACAGTTTTCTCCATTGCCTTGTCCTGTATCATCTGCACCGATATAGTTTCCAAAAATGTAACAGCTGTCCCTCATCCTTGCATCTTACAAGAGTCACTTTCCCACCCTTGCTCCTTTAGGTACCGGTGCATCTCCTTCTGGAAAACTTTGACTCAGAACTTCAAAATCTATAATAAAATCTTTTATAGTGTGTGGGTAGGGTCTCTGAAAGCCCAAAACCATCTATTTTAAGCAAATACTGATTGATCTTAGAATTCAACAGCCAAAAATAAAAATAAAAAACATAGTAAGGTACAATACACCACTCAAAAATCCAATTGTTCTTATTAAATAATTTCCTCAAAAGAGCAGTGTTGTACTCCATGACATAAGGGAAGCACTGTCTAACTTAGCTCTCAGAAATCCACATTCATTCTCCATGAACCATGCTGCCTCCTCATTCTGTGTCATTTCCCAGCTGGGTGGGGTTAGCTCATGTCATCTGTTTCCAAGTCCAGCCTGATCTGAGGGGTAACAAGGCTGTGTCGTCATCTGCTACACCCTCCGTTCAAACTGACTTGCCTTCCTGACTCCTAGAAGGACTTTGAGTGAAATGAACAACGCCTACCCCCACAGTGAACATTTCTGCAAGCCAGAGACGTACAACACGTGCTAGAGGTGGGGATAGCTGCCCACTGCTGGGTAAGTTTAATTGTTCACCCACCCAATTGTCACTGAACTACTTGTCGGGACTTAATGCCTCCCAGAGATAAACAGTCACTGAATTTGCCATCTTGTCTGTATTCTCCATGGAATTCCAACTCAGCACAGATACCCCCACATTTGCTCTTAAATAATCTAAAAAATACTTTGCTCTTTTTTTTTCTTCTCATAAATGTGATGAAACTTTGGGGGAGATTGAGAATCAGGATGTGCAACTCAGATCGACTTGAAGAAAACCTGCAGCAAACATCCCACAGCTGAACTCTAAGGCCTGATGAACAGCATCCTCTGGAGATGACTGGACAGCTTTGTGGGCCAACGTCCTGAGTGTGCCTGAGGCCCAGGATGGGCCCAGTGCCAGAAGCACTAAGCAACTGGCTTGGGAATTAGACACACCAAAGAACTCAGAAAAATATGAGTGCTGACATTCTAGACACAAACCAGAGGGACAAGAAAAGACAGAAAGAGACTCTGTTTCTCCTTTGTGCCATTTCTCAGCTGTGACTTCCATACTCTGTGAATGCCAAAGCAGTGGAGAATGTTAAAAGGCTGATGTGCACACAGGTCCAAAATGTCCCTCAGCAAACACCCCAAGGGGAGGCAGCCTGGAGCTTAGGAAACTCACACATCACTCCATTTGAAACATCAGGGGTAGCGCTCACCCACATTAAAAGCTTTCATCTAGAAGTGAATTCGTCTTCATTTCAGTTTTAAAGTTCAATCAGCTCCCATTTAGTCCAATGTCAACCATTTAAAGAAAAGTTGGGAATTTCACGATTGCGTACTGTATGTTATGTCACCCTCTCCTCTCTCCAACTCCTATGTTGTCCCCACCCCCAAATTCCTGCCTGCTCAGTAGGAGGGAATTGATGTTTGGTACTGTACAGCCAACTCCCCATGGTTGGTGAGGCTCAGAACGGAGAGGAAAACCAATATTGACACTTTTCCACTTTTCCAACTGATATAATCGTCATATAATTCTAAATACTTACCCACTTAGATATTTTAAGAGCTTTTCTAGATGATAGGGCTGCTACCATCAACATATGACATTGACGTTGCAACCACGAACACACAGTACTAAGGATCCCCGCACAAGACTGGGCCCTCCAACTTTCCATTGGGGATAAAAGGAGGAGGTGCCCATGAGGACCCACCCCTTCCTGCAGAGCCAATAGCTGTGAATGGTTCCTGGGGGAGGGGCTATCTCCTCTATTGGTGTAATCATTGTGGGGTGAAGTGGGACGAAGAAGGGGTTCAGAGGAAAACGAAGGGGTAATTTGGGGTGAGTGTGATAATACATTGTATGTATGTATAGAACTGTAAAATGTAAAGAAAGCTGGAAGGACCAAAACGCTGTCAAATAACAAAGAGGAAGTGCACACAGGCAAGCCATCCTCCGTGTACTTACGGAGATGAGGACGGCTCTGTAGACTCGCTTCTCTCTGTGCACTTTTACTTGGGGTCCAAACATTCAAACTTGGGTTGCCAAGCTCACAGGGAAGGTACTTTACCCAACAGTCTTTCCTCCCTTCTGCGTTTTGTTTTGTTTTGTTTTGTTTTGTTTTGTTTTGAGACATGGTCTCACTACATAGCTCAGGTTGCCCTGTAACTCAGTATGTAGACCAGGTTGATCTAAAACTCACAGAGACCCTCCTGCCTCTGCCTCCTGAGTGCTGGAATTAAAGGCATGCGCCACCACCTCAACCAAGCTTTCAATGTGATTTGATTTGCATTCCGCCTTCCCCAACCCCCACACCCCCTCCCCACCCCCGCCCCTCTCCCCCCACCACCCTCACACATTTGCTGTACTATCTATCTTCCTTGGAAAGTGTCTGCTCAGTTCTTTTTCCCATTTGTTAATTGGATTATTTGTGCATTGGGATCTTAGGGGTTTTTAATATTCTGGGTATTAACCTCTGATTAAATGGACAGCTGGAAATTTTCTTCTCCTACCCTGAAGACTGTTCCTTCTGTTTGGTTTCTTCTGCTATGCTGATGCTGTAGAATTTAAGGCACTCCTATTTGATTCTTGCCATGATCCCTGAACTATTAGACTCCACCTCTGTACAGACAGAAAACCACTGTCTGTACCTATATCTTGAAGGTTTTTGACCCATTCTGAGTTGCTTTTTGATGGTTGGGAGAGAGGAGCCTGGTTTTATTCTTCTACATGTGGGTATTCTGTTCCCAGCACCACTTGTTGAGGAGGCTACAGAGCCTCGGCATAGGTAGGGTAAAGTCTGGCACCAAGCAGCATTAGCACAGGGGGCTCTGTCTACTCAACATGATCACAGGTACACAGAGGCAGGCACATTATCAGTTCAACAACTCTTAGAAGGTTCCAGAATTCTACAGGATAGGCATCTATGCAAATCACTGACATCTGCATTGGCTGATTTAAATTCTTCCTGACTAGAAATTCTCCCTAGAATTTCCACACAGGGAGACATGCCTCTCTAACTCTAATTAAAGGAGTTGAGCCCCTCTGTTTCTTCCGCCTATGAAATCACCAATTTTGCCCCAGACCTCTAGGTAGACCAGTAGTCCAGATCGCTGGGTGGACCAGTAGTCCAGAGTATTTAAAAACTGCTGCCAAGTGCAAAGAGAACAAAAGACTAAAGGGTTCCAGCTGAACACTGTGACCACCAGGTTAGTGGAAGGTGACAGTGGATTTGGAGAGACACCTAGTGACCAGCCAAGTAAACCACAGCAGCTTGGACAAATGACAAAGTGGTTTTATTTGATAAATAACCAGGCATCTAAAGTGTTGTATTATTTATATTCATGGAGGGAAAGGCCTCACATTAAAAAAAAAATGTGCTTCAAAAGAAAATCAAATTATTTCCTTTTCTATTTAAGATGATAACCTTCCAAAACTCTAGAACAGAAAGTGTGTTGTGTGTCAGCTCCTGCAAGTCTGCAGCACTTGGGGCAGGTTGTTTCCTCTCCAGGTTTTCATAACCAAGAACAGGCTGGGTGACAAAAGAAAACAGTGTGAAAATTCTTCTGGGTTATTAATTATTATTAAATAATCAGAATGATTATTTCCATATCCACTCATTGATCTGTGAATTGCATAACTTTGTTTTTCTTAATGGGTAAATAATATTCTATTATTTATACATACCATTTTTATATTTTTAATTAAAATAGAATTACAGCACCACTTTACTCATTTCAAACCCCTCCCAGGTCTCTCCCTCCAACCCTTTCTATCCTCCATTCTTGAATTAATAGCCTCTTTTTCTTTATTATTGTCAAATATATGTGTACGTGTACGTATGCACAGATAGATACAGTCTGCTGAGTCCATTTTTGTTGCTTGTATAGATAGATAGATAGATAGATAGATAGATAGATAGATAGATAGATAGAAGATAGATAGTTTTAGGGCTGTAGGCGACTAAGGACAATTGGGAGAGGGAGAATTACTCTCTCTGAGAGATGAGCCCCCTCGTTGGTTATTCAACAAGTGGTCAGCACACATTCACACACACTCATACACATATAGTTACACACTCACACACATACACACACTCACATACACATTCTCTCACACCCACACACATACACATTCACACACACATACATTCACACACTCATACACACAAATTCACACACATTCCATACATACACACACTCACACTAGCACACAGACACTTTTTCACACTCATGTGTTTCTGTTTTGTTTTGTGACCCACCACAGCCACCCCTGTGTCCGTGGTTTTGCAATTGCACAGGAGCCTGGTGAACACAGCACTGAGCACAGCACTGATGCCTGCTCCTCCCCCAGAATCCATCAGTAGCTCACAGTTCCACAGAGAGGAGTCGAGCCACACCAGCCCTTTCCCCCTGATGTGCAACTGTTGACACACCCAGTGCTGGCAGCCACTGCTTCTACGAGCTCACGATTAAACTGGCTGTGTCGTGCCCACCAGAGCACAGGTCACGGCTCTTGTCTCCAAGCTCTTATGTTCTTCCTGTCCCCTCTCCTGTGTGGGTCTCTGAGCCTTCCACCGGGTAAAACGAACGTTCATTAAGGGCTGAGCAGTCCACTATCCCTCCTTGAGGAAACTTTCATATTGATGCACAGAGAACTTGGAGAAGCCTGGGAGCAGGCACTCAGCGGGAGCCACCTGCCTTCCAGGCACACATGGCGACAATTCAATCACTGGACTCACCGTGTTTGATGATAATGATTGTATAAGACAAACAACTGTGACCGCATCGTCAAACCAAGCCTGCTCATCCTTGAATTGAAAGGTGTGAGCTACCCAGAGAAGAGGCCAGATCAGCTCTGTCCTGTAAAAGGGGAAAGGCTTATGTTTCCAAATGAGAAACTCTGTTAAACTACAAAGAGAGAAAATGGTGACTAACCAACTTGGTGGGTTCTTATTTTTATTCAAGCAATTAGTATACTTCCAGTCACAATAGCATAAGAATGTCTTCCTCAGGACACATCAGTGACCCAGAAAAACCTCCAATGAGACAGCTCCGGCTTGTCTTCCCCTCAAAGTCACTGAAGATCAGAGTGCTACCCAGTCACACCCTTCCTGGCTCTTGCCCACTTAGCCCGGATTGGTTCATCTGATTCCTTCATCTGACTCCATTGCCCTCCACCATTGGTCTTAGAACCCTCTTTTCTTCTGAGAAGAGCTTTGGTGTGGGGAATAAATCTCACTACCAACTGTGACCTTTTCCCCTGACACCTGCTCCCTGCACACTGCTCATTATGGTGCCTTCTGCTACAGACTATCATGAAGAAATAAATTCAACAAAGCAAAGTCTGAAGTAATGTTATTTTTTCAAAGTGAAGATGCCTCAGAGGAATCTTATGCTTTCATGGTTAAGAAGGACCCAAAAGATGGACTGTTCTCCCAAGGGATCTGTGGTCATTCCTCAGGATCCACTTGGTGGCTCACAACCACTTTTAACTCCAGTTCTGGGGCATCTATGCTCTCTTCTGGCCTCTGAGGGCACTGCAGGCATGTGGTCCACAGTCATACATGAAAACACTCATACAGGTAACAATTTTAAATGTAGATAAATAAATAGGACGAACTTTCTTGTGGAGATGTATTTTGCTGTGGACTATAACTTACTGAAAGCATATTGGACTTTCTAAGTTCATGGGGGCAAGAGTGAATGGAGGCCAGAGCCATCTGTGAACTGACCTTTCCCCTAATAAATAGGGGTTGGAACACCAACTGGTTGCTCTTCCAGTGGATCTGGGTTTAGTTCTCCGCATGCACAGTGTTCACAGTACTAAGGGATCCATCAGTGTCCTCTTCAGGCTTTCATAGATACTGCACACACACGGTGTGCATACACACATGCGGGTAAAACACCCACACATGTGGGTAAACCACCCACACAGATAAAAATTTTAAAGGATTATTTTAAACTATAAATGAACAGCCATATAAAAAGATAATCAGGAGAACTGGAGCCTAGACAGATCCACAGATTTAGAGAAAATGATGTGAAGAGATGCCAGGAGAAGACAGGCCATGCACAGCCTGAAACACAGGCCTGGCCCATGCACAGCCTGGAACACAGGCCTGGCCCATGCACAGCCTGGAACACAGGCCTGGCCCATGCATAGCCTGGAACACAGGCCTGGAACACAGGCCTGGCCCATGCATAGCCTGGAACACAGGCCTGGTCCATCCACAGCCTATAACACAGGCCTGGCCTATGCACAGCCTGGAGCACAGGCCTGGCCCATCCACAGCCTGGAGCACAGGCCTGGCCCATCCACAGCCTGGAGCACAGGCCTGGCCCATCCACAGCCTGGAACACAGGCCTGGAACACAGGCCTGGCCCATGCACAGCCTGGAGCACAGGCCTGGTCCATCCACAGCCTGGAACACAGGCCTGGTCCATCTGATGTTGGTCAGACACTGAACAGAGACAAGGAGCCCATGTCCCACACTAAACCACCCACATCTGTGGGACTGCCGTCCCCACAGATATCCAATGGCCTCTATGCCCATAGTTGATTAAACTGAAAAAAAGTGTACTTGAGAAGAGGCAGTACCAGACATCTGGTCATAATTTTCTTAGTTTGAAACATATAGACCCTACTTGTCTTCAACAGCTCCCATCCTGTGGCTGAAGTAGGGACGTTCTTACTTGTAACATTCAATGAGAAAAGACCCCGTTATCAAGTGTTTGTTTAGAAGCATCAAATATCTAGCTTGGCTGAGCACCGGGCAAACAAATTAGCCAGTTAAGGTCTTAACCATTTCGTATTGTGGGGCATGTTCATGTGTGAGGTATGAGTAGGGGTGTGCATGTGTACCTGTGTGCATGTGCAAGCAGAGGCCAGCAGTTAATGTCAAGTGTCTTCTTCAGTCACACTCTGCCTCGTATACCAAGCCAGGGCCTCTCATTTCAACCCAGAGCCCGGCCTGGCTTACGGAGGACTGCTAGCTACACACACTGCCTTCTACATGAGTAAGTAGGCTATAAACCCTGCTCCTCACCTCGCACAGCCAGCACTTAGTCCAGTGAGCATGTCCCCATCTCAGGCATTTCTTCTGAGGCTGGAGAAAATTCAGCAACATGGGGGACAATCTTACATCAGTGTTCAAGAGGGGAAAGAGGGGATGGGAGTTATATGCTATACCGTGTGCATTGGCCTCTCACGGCAACTCTAACCAGCCACCGAAAACTAAAAAGTACCTCAAATAACGGCGGGTGATTTCTGCACCATTAATGTTTTCCAAGTTTCTTAAAATTACCTTGCCCTTTTTTCAGAGAAAGCTTTTCTAGTGTGTCCTAACCAATTATTAATATACAGACACTACAGGTATATGAATATCTAATTAGTGCTGCATGCAACACTGCTAATCTATCTGATAAAAATTTATGGTCAGATATAAAAGTCAGCGTAAGTTCTACGGTGGAACCCCCAAAAGCCTGGGGTATCTCCCTGCAGGCAACACTAAGCGCTGTCTACTTATAACTTGAGCAAGAACGGTCTCTGGCACCCGTTTCTGTTTCCATTTGCTGCTAGAAATGTAGCCTCTCCATTTGTGTTCTCCGCTGCTTTTCGCTGGGTGGATAAAGTGACAGCTTCTAAGGGAATCAAGTTGAGGTCCAATTACCAATATTGTGTGAGTGGCTGGAGGTCACAGTTACCTTCACAGAGATCCCTGGAGCCCAGGGCGCAGGCTACACACTCAGCATTCAGCATTCCACTTCCTAATTTCAACTAACAAAGGAAAGAAAAAAAAAGAGGCTCCAAGTTTACAGTTAAGCCTATATTTCAATGGCACAGGGAAAGAAGGCATGAGCAGATACTGCCAGGCACTGTGGGCTGCATGCTCCTTGCATTTTGTGAACATTCCAAAAAGAAAAACTGTGCAGGTAGCTTGATTCAACTTGAATAATTCCAGTTGTATGACACTAGGAAAATAAATTACAGCCTAAAAGAGGGAAAACAAATCCTCAAAGTGCCCTGTGGACTCCCAGCATTTATGACTTTTAGTTAATGAGCATCGGGTACTCTGGGCACAGGGAAGTGAGTAAAGCTGTGCCCAGGTCCCCTGAAGAGAGGGCTCCCTTCTTCCCATTGGTTGATTGTGCTTTTCTTCTGGGTGTTTTCTGACCCATTGTGGCAGTTTGAATATGATTGGCCCAGGGAGTGGCACTGTTAGGTGTGGCCTTTAATCCCAGCACTTGGGAGGCAGAGGCAGGCAGATCTCTGAGTTCGAGGCCAGCCTGGTCTACAGAGTGAGTTCCAGGACAGCCAGGGCTACACAGAAAAACAAAACAAAAAAAAAAAAACAAAAACAAACAAACAAAAAAGAAGGTATGGCCTTGTTGGGGGCAAGTGTGTCACTGTGGGAGTGGGCTTGGAGACCCTCCTCCTAGCTGCCTGAGAGATTCAATCTTCTCCTGGTTCTCATCTGAACAAGATCTAGAACTCTCAGCTCCTTCTCCAGTGCCACACCTGCCTGGGCACTGCCATGTTCCCACCTTGATGATACTGGACTAAACCTCTGAACCTTAAGTCAGCCCCAATTAAATGTTGTCCTTATAAGAGTTGCCTTGGTCATGGTGTCTGTTCACAGCAACAGAGCCCTAAGACCCCCATCTTCACTCGTTCCTCTAGTTCTGACTCCAGCTGCATCTTGTGAAGAGGATGCTTGTTCTGGTTTATACAAGACAAGAAGCTTTTTTTTTTTCCTCTTAATACAGGGTTTTTATGTATAGTCCTGGCTGTCCTAGGATTCACTCTGTAGACCAGGCTGGCCTCTGCCTCCCAAGTGCTGGGACTAAAGGTGTGTGCCACCACTGCCTGGCTATAAACTTCACTCTTACAGAGCTCCTAACAGCCTACGTTGCTTGTTGATACACCTTAATACTTTTTTCTCATTTCTGCCTTACATGACCTTTGAGTTATATGTGGGAAGAGATATAACATAACCAGGCCTATGATTCCAGCACTCAGGCAGCTGAGCCAGGAAGTTCACAACTGTGTTCAGAGCCAGTGCAGGTTACATAGCAAGCCTATATATTAATTAATCTACTTGTTCTCAAGCAGACTTGAGTACTTACAATGCTGGTTTGAACATGGTTTGTTCCTGCCAAGACTCCAGTGTAACAGCACTGAGAAGTGGTGGGAACATTCAGACATCTGTGGCTCATAGCTGTGTGCATGTGGGCTACACTGTTCAAACTCAGTGGGTTTAATGAATCAATCAATCAATCAATTAAAATAAACTGTGTAAATATTGTGTGTGTGTGTGTGTGTGTGTGTGTGTGTGTGTGTGTGTGTGTAGAAGGGGGCACATGAAGCTGAGGGGATACAATGGGGGATTCTGGGGAAAGCTGGAAGGAGGAGGACAGGAAGGAGTGATATAATCAAGATACATTGTATCATGTATGAATTTTTCAAAGAATAGAAAAGAATGTGGGTCATGAAAACAGTCAGGAAAGAACAGTGCTTCTGTCTTAGACGAGTTACTTCTTACCTGACTGGATTCTCACTCTTGCAGGGCTAGACTGGTTTCTGTAACAAGAGTTTGTGAGGTTCTATCTCCGTTCACACATCTGTTCAGTCTTCCACTTCGCCACCAAGTTAAGACACAGCGTGAGACATTCCTCAGAACCTGTCTTCTAGAGAACGAGGAATGGAACCAGTCAAGGTGCAGAAAATGTCCAAAAGGATTTTAACAAGCATTGAGGTGCTTTAGGGTAATCCTTACCCCTAGCTAGGGGTCACAGTAAACACTGTCCAAACAGAAGCCTTTATTGTGTGTGTCCTCAGAAAGTCATTTCAGTGGAGATAAAGGTTTTCAAACACTCTCATCTGTCAGTTTCCCAGGAGCCCATGCACCAGGCAACTGTACATCCTCAGAATAGAGAGGCGCTTATTATTAGAATGGCGGACTGGAAAGAGGGAAGAAAGAGCCTGTGCAAATGGACCACCAAGGAGGTAACAAACTTAGGGAGCCAGAGCTGGTGAATGGAAACCGTATTTTCCTTTTGTTTTCCACATTAAAACTTTACTACCATATATTAACTGCATAAAATAGTGGCTTTTGTTGTGATGTTTTTATGCATGCATATAATGTGCTTTAATCAAAATGTATTTTTCTTCATGTATGGCATATGTCCATACCTATGGGTCCATATGAAATGCCTTACCTGGTTTCTCTTTGTGTTTCACCTAAGTGCTGCACCTACCCAGTACCTCACCAATTTCTATCTCTGAAGTGGAAATGCACAGGCGAGGAGTTCCAACATGTTGTAAACTCAGTTTCTTCCCAAGGTTGCCCAAAGTTAGTTGTCATTTCTGGAGGGAAGAAATGGCTTACTGGTGGGAAGGGCCCGAGCTCTACATACGTGTGGGTTTTGTTCCCACAACCACAAACCATCAACACAGCAAAGAAGAAATACCCTGAGGAACATAAGTAAGGACATCCTCACCTAAGTGTTCTTGGGGAGAGTGATCCACAGACCACAGATAGAAATGTCACCTCAGGAAGTACCAGTGAGAGCCATAAGGGGGCCTATCTTGTGAAGAAGTAGAAGAAAGACAATACCCTACTAGCCAAACCATCACAGTCTGGTAAGCACTCTTCTTCCTTCTCCAAAGACTCCAAACATCTCCCAGCATGAGAACAGAAACAACAGAAACATCATTGACTGAGATGCCTGTGGCTATAAACATTCTTAGGTCACAGTGACCCCTCCAAACGCCATCCAGGATTTCAGGGTGTCTCATATAAGCCAGTGACTTCCTCGGTAGGGAATTTTGTTATACTGAAGGGGTTTTCAACCTAAGGTAAGGATTATGTAAAAACCTTCCAAGACAGTTCCCTAAACCCTTCTAACTTGTCCCTACATGGGGATTTTTTTTTTTCCTTTGTCAAAGGTTCAGTGGGTTTTTTTTCACCAACAAACAAAGCAAAAACCTAGAGTATAGTTTCCTGAGTGTTGTTCTTGGATCTCAGCTCAGGTCACAAGAGAACTGTCAACTATCTTTAATTTCATTTTCCAGGAAAGCTCAGTCCATGTTCGATGACCAGACCAGAGTTCATTAATGACAAGGCGGACAATCAGTAGAGTGGCCTCTGTCACCAGGCAAGATGTTTTGGGTCAACAACATGAAGAAATTTGTTATCAACAAGTAAACACAAGGAGTTCCAGGAAACAGATATTAGCATTTCTGCCTATTGTTCTGTTGAAATGAGGGCATGGAGCTCATGCTTCCAACAGGTCAAGCCCACTCTGACCCTTGCTTTAAACAGCTACCCTGATGTGTCAGGAGAGCTGAGAATTGCATGACTGAAAGCAAAGACTCTACTGATAACCCCTAAAGGCACCCTTGGTGGTGGTTTATGCACAGCCAGAAGTATAACACATCTTAGGAATGTACCTGTAGAACACTGGGACAAAGTCCTACTTGGGATCATCCTGGGGTCTGAAATTTGAGGCCCCTTAGTTTTCCATTATCATCCCAATTAACATTAACTGAAGCCACCATTCCTCCATCCCTGGCACAGTTGTGCCCCATTTCTTTGAAGCTCATCAAACCCTTTGTATCAACACTTCCTCCAAGGACCTGGAGGTCAGCCACGCTCCTCCCCAACCCCCATGAGAGCCTGTCAAATGGCCATGTGTCTCCTCTGCATGTCAGTTGTGCCCTGACCTTGGGAGGAGGCATGAAGGAGGCTGTCTGATTAACTTCCCACTTATAAGCCAATTACTTTACTATTAGCACCTGCATTCCGCAATCACTGGCATAAAATCTTTTATGAAACAGAATGTAGTAGATGGAAAATCGACTAGAGTTTTTTTTAAAGTTTGCTTTGAAGGCATCTGAGACTGTGAAGTGTCCTCTCAGAAGAACTTTCTGTCTGTCGAAAGTGCTGGGTCTCAGAATGCAGCTGTGAGGCTCGTGGACACAAGGCCACACTCGGTCAAGGTAGACAACCCTTTCCCAGTTGTGTTTAACTGAATTGACACAGTTGACACGGGGTGCTATTTTTCTATCTCCCAGGAGGGAAAGTATGTTCTCCTATGCCTGAAAAGGTGATGCTAAAACCTCCCAGAAGACCAGCGAAGTTCTCTGTTCCCCTCAAAGGATCTCTGTATTGAGACCACATGCTCAAGGTCAGTACAACCATCTAAGGCATCCTCTTTAGTCAGTCCCTCAGATGTCACCTAGCGAAGCCTTCTCTTGCCTACCCATTGGATAACAGCTACCTAGTGCCTTCCCCCTCTCGTACTTCCTGCCCAGCACTCCAGCAGACCGTATTCCAGGATTCTGTCCACCCCTCCCCTCTTTGCTGGTTGAATGCCACACACACACACACACACACACACAGAGGAATGTCCACTCTGTGAGGACACAGGGCTTTCAAGGGCATCTACAAGACAGACCAGCAAAGAGCAGGCACTCAGCAAGTGACTAAAGGTGTTTAAAATGTAAAGTCCAAATCAAATGGCTTCTCACACTATGATGAGGTAGTCGCTCCTCTCTCCAGGAAGGTAGACAGTGGGAAGCCATTTTCCAGGAGAGCCCTGAAGAAAACCGAGGAGCTGGACAGACTCAGCCACGCGTACTAGATGTGAAGCACAGAAGCTGGACTCAAGGACCATGATCTTGTCCACACACTCGAAACTCTAGACATGAGTGGAAAAAAACACTCCCATGGTTACCAGCTACTTTTGAATCACCAGGGAGTCAGGCCAAGAGCCTGCTACATGAACAATCTGTGTCCTTGTATGGGGCCCTGCATGCAGAAGGTCCCACGCCTGGTCTCACAGCCCGCTGCCACTATCTGGAAATTTTTAATAATTTTTTTCCTTGAATTTGTGTTTTTGGAGGTCCACCGAGGCAGCGGTGCACACGTCCATGCAGAAGAGCTGCACTAAATGAGGAGGACTGACTATAGGCTGGTGTCCTTTCCAGCATGATTCCATGACTGTTTAAGACAAGGTCACGTGTAGCCTAGGCTGGACTCAGTCTCACCACAAAGCTGAGGGTGATCTTGAATTTGTGATCCTTCTGCCTCTACTCCCTGACTGCTGATGTTACAGGATGTTCTGTGGGATGCCAGAAAGTAACAGGGCTTCCAGTGTGCTCTAAAGGGCTCCACCAACCAAATCAGAGAATCTGCTTCTCTATTATAAATGTTCGAGTTAGACCAAGGAAGGTGTCAACACGGCATTTCACACATGTGGCATGCTTCCTTCTTCCTCTTCTTCCACGAAGTGCCTTCACAGTGAACAGCCTCATACTACAGAGCTGGTCTTAGATGTGCGAGCCCATATTCTTCCCAAAGGCTGATGGGAACCTCCTAAGATAGAGGAAAGTCCATTCTGTCTTCTGGTTCTGTTCTCCCAACTTGACAGAGATGTGGATGTCCTTAGGACGAGCAACAAACACTCAGCAACACTCTGACTCAATTAAATCTGGAATTAAGGAGAGTAACAGAGGCCATGAGCTGCTCCAGAGGAAAGAAATGACTTTATGAAAGTAATTGCCAGAAGCATTAATGAGAGAAGCTGGGAAACTGTTTTGTTATTCAGAAACAATTTCAGCTTCTGCCTGAGCCCTGACTCGTGCTGGGGTCCCTCATTCTCTCTCCAGCTCTCCCTCCTCAGCCACTGTGGTCTCCATACAGCTGTATGTCACTGTGGACCCACTGAGAGACTAGTCATATGCACACAGTGAGAGACTACTCACGTGCACACAGTGAGACTACTCATGTGCACACAGTAGGTCAGTTTTAAGGTAGACCTTGCCCTGCCAGTCCCAGGCACATTTCCCAGACAGCCTGACCTTATCCATGTGTTAGAAGTCAATCACCAGAGTGGCCTTCAGGCTACAACATTTAGGTGCCACACTCAGGTGGCTCATGTCCCCCGAGAGGGCAGCATATGGATGAATTTGATTCTGCAACCAGATGAGCTCGGCAGAAACAGCAATTGTTAACTGATTTTAATCGGTTGCATGGAACTTCAGCACCACAAAGGAATCTCTTACCCTTTAGGAAGCAGGTCCCCTCCACAGATGGGTGCAATGTCACTTTGAAAGATGGGAGAACGAAATGTCTGTCTCCCCAAACCCAGAACCTTTGAGCCCCTGGGCAGCGGCTGCATGGCAGTGCCACCAGGCTGGAATTACAGCAGGCAGATTTTCCAAGGGACTCTCAAGTTACAGAGCTCATTCTGTGGAAGGCAGAAAGTAAATAAAGGATTCCTGTAAATACAGAACACGAGAGGAGATCAGCAGAAGGGCAGCCTCTCAGAGCACAAAGGAAACACGACCTGAGGGAGATCACCAGCCAAGCCTTTGCAGGGGTTACAGCAGAGAAAGGGACACCTATAGAAAACCCCAAATCCTCAGAGCATGTCCCCATGGTGCACTCCACCCCAGTGTTAGCAGGAAATGTTAGCCTGTCTAGTCAACCATTCTTGACAGCTTGTCCTCCTGGTCCCTAGACAAACGATCATTTATCTAGTCTTGGTTAGTTTCCTCCTCAAGCCATCCATGTACCTCACATGGAGCCTCCATGTGATCCAATCAAAGGCTTGTGCTTTACAACATCCACCCAGCTGGTACCCTTCCTTCAGCTCTTAGCACCACCCACCAAAGGTGAATTCAACTTTCAGGCCTGTACAAAATGTAACCGAGTCTACAGCATGTCTGACAGCATCTGTTGTGGGTGTTGTTTAACTCAACAGCATGCCAAGAAATCCTCAGAGTCACGCACCAACTGAGAGACGGCTGGATTCCACAGCTACAGGGTCACCCACTTTGTGTCCACGCCACCGTTTCTTTGACCCTTCCTCTCCTGGTTTCTGTCTCCTGCTATTGCAAATGAGGCTGCAAGGAATGAAGTTGTGCATGTATCATTTGTTCACGCACCAGTTTGACTTTAACGTCAATTCCTATAAAAATAGGATGATAGGGGCTGACAAGGTTGCTCGGTGGATAAAAGTACTTGTACCACAAGCCAGACAACCTGAGTTTGATTCTCAGAACCCATGGTAGAAGGCTGACTTTCACATGTTGTGGCATACACATCCCCATGTGCACTCGAGAACACAAACACATACATACACACACATATACAGGGGGGGGGAATAATGATGATGAAGATAAGAGAAAAAGATGACGTTATCAATTATCATTGATAATTTTGATAACTTACCATTCAAAGATAATTGTAATGTAAAAATCTCATTTTGAACATTTAGAATATGATCAAAAAGTAACTTCAGAGACGGTGGGCTAGCCTGAGATACAGAAATGACCGAGTTTGACAGTTCCAGCAGTGTTCAGCTATATCGACAGGAGTCTTTTTCTCTTTTGTAAAATATGGCATTTTAATTCTTTGAAGATTCACATATGCATCCAATATATTTTGAACATAGTCATGTATCATGCCTCCCCCAATCCTCCCAGATCCTCACGCCCTTTTTTAATAGCCCACCAAATCCTGTTGGTGATTCCCAAGTACGGGTGTGGAGCCATCCACGGGCACACAGTCTACCTTAAAGGAAGCTGACTCTCCCTGCCCCTTCAACTAGCCACAGCTCCTCATCCGGGAGTGAGGAGTTCGCAAGCCCCTCCCCCTCGAACAAGCCCCTCCCCCTCGAACAAGCCCCTCCCCCTCGAACAAGCCCCTCCCCCTCCAACATGAGGCTCTTTGAGCCTCGGTTTCTTGTCTATGAAACTCATGGCCAAAGGGACTCCAAGGAAAGATAAAATGGCCGTTCATACGTCATTTGACATCTTTGCTTCCAGACATCACGATTCCATGGCTTCAACGTGAAGTCTCCCAAGGCGCCATCCTCTCAGTCGACTCTGTCGTTTTCCTAGCTATCTTCTGGACATCTTGTAATCCCACATCTTTAATATCTACTATGATATTCATAAAATTGCCCCCAAGATGTTGCTTAAATCTGTATTCTCCTACTGAACTCTACAGTCACAGAAGACCTGCAGACCTGGGGCCCTGTGTCCCTCCCCAGCCCCACCTCTCTGCTCACACCCCTGTTTGATCACCAGTAACTGGAAGTGGCCCCCAGATCTTCCCAGAACCTGTTTCCACCTTTACTGTATTCATTAGAGTCCCATCTCTTCTCAAATGACCATTGCAGAAAGAAGGCAAACTTGTTTAACTGACCCTGGTGCCTCAGCCTTCAGAAACACCTCCCTAACCAGCCCTCCAGTGACATTCTAGAACACAGACCAGCCTTGTTTCTCTTGTGGTAAAAGCCACTTGTTTGCCCTCTACCTCCTGTGGCTGAGTGTTAAATGAATAGCACATAAACCATACAAGCCACAGCCTTCGAGAAGGCTCACCTCCAGCCTCTCCTGGCCTCTGGCCACGGCAAATGCCTGCCTTCCCCTGGGAGGCTAGCTCTTGGGCAGCCTTGTGTTGGCACCAGGAACTGTCCTGTATGCTTCTCACTCACTCAGTTATTCAGCAAGTGCTTAATATGCATGATTTATTATTTAACCAGAAAAAAATGTCCTAGGTGCCCCAAACCTTAGACATCCTCAGAAATCCCCTTCGTGTGAACTTCATAAGACCAATCTCCCACCTCTGGTACACAGTTGTCTTTCAGAGAAGTGTTTCTTAGCCCTGGCATTAGTCACATTTTGAGTCATCTATTAGGGTGGAGAGCTACCCTTTGGCCTCTCGAATGTGTGGTAGCACCTCAAGATTCTACCTCATGCCAGCTGCTTTCAGTCCTACAACATGTCAGCCAAAAATTGTCTTCAAATATTCTCAAATTTCTTCTGGGTTTAAGTCACTCCAGGCCGGGAGTTACTGGAACAGGGCATTGGTTACACACCACACTCTGTGATCAACATTCTGTCACTACTACTAGCTAGACAAGAACACAGTCTGCAGACCAGCAAGATGACTTGGGTTGTCGCAGACCCACAGAGAGTGAGTGTGCATGGCTGCCCTGGCCATGTGGGGGCTAATATCACCCCCACCCCAGTGGCGGATGAAGCATTTGACAGATTATTGGCCACACACAGAGTCTGAGCATGCGTGCTAATCTTCACCCATAAATCTGACACACCCACTTACAACAGCTTCATAGGACACTGTGTCCTAAATGAGTTCACAGTGTCCTAGAATCTGCCACAATCATCCGGTTTCTACAAGGACAAGAGAGCTATAAATAGAATAGAGATACAAGAACCAACATTGTGAAACTTTTATATTCTTGAAGGTGGCAATAACGCCTGCAATTATTCAGAGGTCATCACTTCTGATCTGTGTCCCTTGATAATGGCTCAGATGGCTTCAGGGTTTGTCTGTCCTTGCATGATGTCCCTTACCCTGCACACCAACAACAGCATTGGCACTTCAGGTAAAATGAACCCACAGCGACTGTCACTGAGACACATGCTAATCCAACTTTATAAAGAAAGCAAGACACTTGAGAGTGGCAGGAACCGAGACTGGGCCCTCAACAATGTCAGCTGCTTTCCTGTCAGAGAGAGGGAGGAGGAAAGAGGGAGGGGAAAGGAGGGGGAAGGAGAGGAGGCCTAACTCTAACCTTAACCTGAGAGAGAGAGAGAGAGAGAGAGAGAGAGAGAGAGAGAGAGAGAGCTCACTAGCTGAAGAAGTTTTCTATCACTAACCTTCCCTAAAACAAATTCTCTAGGAGGCTCTGAAGGGGAAAATAAAAAGGTCTCCAGCCATCAAATCAGGAAGGAAGGAAGGAAGGAAGGAAGGAAGGAAGGAAGGAAGGAAGGAAGGAAGGAAGGAAGGAAGGGAAGGGAAGGGAAGGAGGAAGGGAGGGAGGGAGGGAGGAGGGAGGGAGGGAGGAATGGTACAAGGCTGAGACACCAGTGACACTTTGGCATAAATAAGACCACCATGTAGTGGTGGCAATAAGGCCACTTCAGTCCGGTCAAGAGAAAGATGAAACCCGAGAGGCTATATACAGTCAATCCTTTTTCAGCCTTTCCAGAGCCGTGTCCATGAATATGTTTAATAAGAAAGTTACACAGTAGCTAAAATGTTTACAAACCCTCATTACAGTAATTGAACCTGAGGTTAACACATACACAGAGTCTCAAAACACTGTGACTGCTCAACCAATAAAATTAATAAAGGAAACCAATTGAATAAAATGGTAAGTTCTATCCAACCGGGCTCCTTCCCACAGCTCACCCGCTAGTCTGCCCTGGAGTTTTGCTCTAATTAACCAGCCAAATTGTATCTATTCTGCAGTCTTATCTGCTCACTTTCTTATAACCTTCCTATGTTTGACTGAGAGACACCCCTGGCTGTAAGGGAAACTCTGGTGTGTGCTCAGGGTAGGAGTCTGTATGTCTACAACTACAACTTGATAAAAATGTAGAGAATGGGAGAAAGGGTGGAACAGGTAAGGGAACCCCTTCTGTACGCACCATGAGCCATGTTGGAATGGAGGGGCTTGGGCTTGTGAGAAGTATTAGATGTGGTACCAGTGCAGGTTATGCTCTGAAGTGTGTATAAAATTGCGTCTGAGCCTGGAGAGTTATCTCAGGGACTAATAACATTTGCTGCTCTTATGGAGGATCTGGGTTCAGTTCTCGGCACCTACGTGGTAACTCACAACCACCTGCAACTCCAGTTCCAGGAGATCCAACACCTTCTTCTAACCTCCACGTCTACACAAACACGGTGCACATAAACTCACACAGGCACACATTAAGTTGTGAATATTATCTTTAAAATCACATCATATTTTATCAGAACCAGGCAAATATTCTTTAAAGAAACTATGATGAATTTTCCCACACTAAGTACAATTTTGCGGATTAACTAATTATAAGTTAGGCTGAAGACAGAGCTCAGTTAGAGAAGTGCCTGTTTACCAGGCCTGAAGCCCTGGGTTCTGTCCTCAGCACTGCATAAACTGCCTACAGGGGTAGAGACCTGTGATCTCAGGAGGCAGAGACAGGAGGAGCAGATGTCAAGTTCTTCATTGGCTCTGTTGTGAGTTCTAGGCTAGCACAGACTACAGAAGACCCTGTCTGGATGAAGCCAATAATCATAAATCAATGTTGTACACATTCAATAAGATCTTTCAGGAGCCTGTCTCTCTACTTCACATATCTGAATTAGGCCTGGCTCTCCAATGTGCTTTGCTTGGGTACAATTCTCAAGTCCTCTGAGACCTGGTTCCTCTTCTGAAAGCTGAGCAGGTAGGTTAGAGGCCTGAGGCAGACAGCAGGTTGGCTGACCCAAAGCCTAGGCTTCCTCCAACACTTTCATCCCTACTACAAAAGGGTAGGAATAGCTCTGCTTAGATTCCCGGGCACCTAATCGCATCAGGAATGTTTCTCTCCTTTTCCCAGCTGACCTTCCTCCTGGGTCACACCCACGCTCCTACTAAAAGCTGTCAGCTATGAACCTCTTTACTTAAAATACCCAAAAGAAAGCATTGATTTCATCCTAATTAGTCAACATAGGACTTCCCCTTATCTCCAGACCTCTGTAGAGGGGAGCCTAACCCTCTCTCTAATTCAACTCCAGCTGGGCAAACAGTGCAGACTTGGGGCCAATGTGATAAGACCAACCACACCTGCAGCCCATGCAAGCCAAGAAGCCTCTACCAGCCCAGTCTGAAAAGGCTACAGAGAAGCTCCATCCAGCTCCAGCTGGATGGGCCTTCCATTGCTGAATTCAGCTTTGATGAATGTGTAACAGAATCTGAGTGTTTTCCCTCCAGTCCTGGAACTGTACAGGGGCCTCTGAGCACTGTACAGACAACAGTGACACAAAGCCCTGGGCCAGACAAAATGGGCTCCCTTTTGCCCTCTTCTCTATAGCAGCCTTTCCCATCTGACCTGGCACCTTCAGGCCATGCTAGTCTTCACACAGACGTAAAGACTTCTGTTATGTCTGCCTCTAACTCTTGTACAGAAAAGTAGTTTGCAGTCCTCAACACAAGTGACACAGTCCTCAGCTTCTGAGAGGATGTTCTGGGCCTCTGTCTCTGAGAGAAAACAGCCCCAGTCCATGTAACTGTTTCATGCAGGATAAGCATGAAAACAGTGGGTGGACAGATGGATGGATGGATGGATGGATGGATGGATGGATGGATGATGGATAGATGGATGAACAGATGAACAGATGGATGAGTGGATGGGTGGATGGATGAACACATGGATGAGTGAATGGGTGGGTGGGTAGATGGATGGATGAATGGACAGATGAATGAGTGGATGGATTGATAGATGATGGATGGATGATGGATGGGTGGATGGTGAGATAGATGGATGTTGATGGATAGATGGACAGGTGGACAAATGAATGGATTATGAGATGGATGGATAATGGATATATGGATGGACAGATGGACAGACAGACACATGTATGGATAGAGGGATAGATAATGGAGGAATGGATGGTGGGACAGATGGGTAGATAAATGGATGGATAGATGGATGGATGATGGACAGATGGTGAGATATATGGGTATGAACAGATGGACAAGTAGATGGATAGATAGACAGACAAATGGGTAGATGGTGAAATGAATGAATAGATTGATAAATGGATGGATAGATGGATGACCCTCCAGCTCTGGGGGATCTGACACAGTCTGGCCTTAGAGAGCATTGCACTCACATGAGCATACATTTACACACACATACACACATACACGTATACACACTATTTTTTCAATTATGATCAAATTCATTTACAGCATAGCACTGACTGGTCTGCTGAATGAGGACACGGTCCCTCTGTCTGCTCCCTCGCTCTTTGATGTTACTACATGTCTCCTGTGTATTAGGTTTTCACACTTTTTCCACAGTCTCTTCTCGCTTCTGGAAATAAGTCCAGTTACTATACTCTGCCTCTGAGAAGAACAGACCCCCCCCACCCCAACTCTCAAATATCTGGGCCTGTATCTTTTGCATCCTGTAGTCAATGGTTACACCTTACTCGGGTGAGGGGAGGTCACCCTAGAAAAGAATGGGTTTACTGCAGCCCGTGAGAGCAGTGGGGATCCCACACTCACTGGTGCTTGACTAGGGTGTGAATTTACTACATATTTAATCACCTATGCCCCTCCAAATTGCTCCAGTGGGAGCTTTGGGGTAGGGAAGTGCGGGTCAGGAGAAAGACGATGTTCCCACAGCTTGCTCGATCTGCTTCATCTCTGACCCAGGAGTCTTGTGTCTTCTGCATTGTCCATTACATAGTAAGAAACTAATTTAGAGTAAAACCCAGAGCCTTCACAGATCCCAGATTGAATATACATACACCGCTGCACGCAAGTTCGCAGTGCCTAGCATAGGCCCTGATTAGAAAATGTCTAGAGCTTGATCAAGCTGAATGGACAAATGCTTCTCCCTGCTACAGGGAGAACTTGTCCCAGGGTTTCTCAGTCTAATCCTGCAGCATCTGGAGCATGCACGTCTCTGCCTGCTTGTGCATTGCACTATTTCATAGCACCAACCTTGCACTGCAGACCTTAGCCATGCATGGCTGCTGACTATGAGTGTGTTCATGTGAGTGCCATGCATGGCTGCTGTCTGTGAGTGTGTTCACGTGAGTGCCATGCATGGCTGCTGACTGTGAGTGTGTTCATGTGAGTGCCATGCATGGCTGCTGACTGTGAGTGTGTTCATGTGAGTGCCATGCATGGCTGCTGTCTGTGAGTGTGTTCACGTGAGTGCCATGCATGGCTGCTGACTGTGAGTATGTTCATGTGAGTGCCATGCATGGCTGCTGACTGTGAATATGTTCATGTGAGTGCCATGCATGGCCAGGAGCAGCAGCTTCACTGCCTTACTCATGCCTCAGCCATCCTGTGATCTTCACACCACAGAATCTTACACATAAGGATATCACATGCTCACGTAAGTGGGATAGCCTGGGCCTAGACACCAGACAGTCTCTGATACTCTCCGTCTTTATTATTAACTTACTGTTGTAAGCTCATGAGTGGGGTGAGTTAGGAAAGGATGGGAAGCTGGTATGTAGGAAATTGAAATTCACCTTAAAAGAGAAAGGTCAAATGTACATGTCACATAAAAACCCTCCAGAGGCTGAGGAGGAGCCAGTGGGTGATGTGTTCACCTCACAAGCAATAAGACCCGAGTTCTAATCCCAGAAGCCACATAAAAAGCCCAACATGGCCGAGTGCACTTGTAATCTGAGTGCTAGGGAGACCAAGACAGAAAGGCTCTGGGTGCTTGCTGGCTGGTCAGTCTAGCTGCATCAGTGAGAGACCCTGTCTCAAAAAATAAGTCTGGTGAGATGACTTAGCAGGTAAGAATGCTTCCCACCAAGCCTAATGGCTTGAGTTAAATCAATAAATAAGGGTTTAAAATAATTATTGGGAACAATTGAGGAAGATACCCAACATGGACCTCTGGCCTCTGCATGCAACTGTACCAACACACACACACACACACACACACACACACACCACCCTGTAAGTGTCTGAAGGACACAAAGAATAGTAGGAACTGTAATATTACATGTGCTAATTTCTATGTAAAACGTGAGACCACAGCCTGCCCGAGTTTCTCTTTTCTACATCCAGAAGAATCCAATCCTGAGGCAGAGCCCATTTCAACACGCAGGGCCCTGTTCACTTTGATAGAGCATTTTCGCCATCTAGTGGTAGCTTTGAGAATTGTCTCCAAAATGCAAACCTACTGTGTACTTAAGAGATCTCCAAAACTTGATGCTCAGCTGGAGCCAGATTTTTGTAATTTTAAAGGAAGGAAAATTAGTATGTCATTTAAAAGCTGAGTGATTTCTAAGCAAAAATAAACCAAATCAATATTTTCATCTTTAAAATTTCCCCAGACAAGTAAATGTCACTAATTCTCAGAAATAGTTTAAGTGTGTCATAGTGTCTCACCTCAGAGACAGTGCACCACAGGAAAATGGAAGTAAGGAGTCGAAGAAGGAACAGAAGGATTTAAAGGTCATAGGTCATTTTCACTTCTCATAGAAGCCAGAAAACAGGGTTACATAATTATATTGAAAATATACATGTATATGTATAAAAAATATACATGGGAATCTAAGATTCAAATTGTTCCCTCTCAGCTATCCTGAAAAATGTTATCTTAGATAAAATGTTACATTCACCTGAAGATAGACCAGATGCACCAAACTCAGATATGGCTAGGTAACTGTGTTCATAAAAATCTTTCTTTAGTAGCTGGAGAGAGGGCTCCAGGTGCTTGCTGCTCTTGCAGAGAAGTCAAACCTGTTGCTGCTCAGCCTGTGGGGATGATCACAGCGAGTTCCCGAGACCAAACACCCTCCTCTAGGTGCTGCAGACACTACACATACATGGGGCACATGCACATGTGCAGGCAAGACACTGCACATATAAATAAAAATAAGTCTTTTAAAAATCTTTCCTTTTTTGTTTGTTTTGTTTTTTGTTTTTCAAGACAGGGTTTCTCTGTATAGCCCTGGCTGTCCTGGAACTCACTCTGTAGACCAGGCTGGCCTTGAACTCAGAGATCTGCCTGCCTCTGCCTCCCAAGTGCTGAGATTAAAGGTATACACCACCACTGCCTGGCTGAAAATCGTTTCAATAACATTTTTGTCTTCATAAATTTTTTGAGACAATGTCACTGTGTGGCCCTGCCTGTCCTAGAACTCTTTATGCCAACCAGGCTGGCCTTGAACTCACAGAGATGTTGTCTGCTCCTGATTGCTGGGATTGACTAAAGGTGTGTGCCACCAGGCCTGACCTTTATCCAATAACTTTCTTTTTCCAACATAATTGTCTTATGTCTTTGTTTCTCCAATACTTTAGCCGATCTCTCTCTCTCTCTCTCTCTTTTGTAATAATGTCATGGGAAACACCCAATGCGTTCTACTTGTTAATCTGACAGACGTTGTTCCTATGTGTGCCAGGCATCAGAACTCCACAGGGTCTGGAAAGTGCCCTGTCCACATGAGACATCCTGTAACTGGGAGGACAAGTGACCCAGAAGCTAATATGTCACCAGTGCTCTACAAAGGGCAGACTATTATCTCACCTAACTCCCTGAGCACTGTCCAGTGTGTCTTACTCCAGCTCACAGAGCACGAAATCTCAGCCTATGAACCATGATGGGATCCAAAGTCAGATCTGGCTTTTCCAGGTCCCATCCTACTACCCCTATGCGTTTCCCTGTAAGCTTTCTACAGTAAATGTAGCCAGTGCGCACTTGTGGCCAGGTATGGGTAGGGAATAATGCCAGGTCCCAGAGGGACAGGTGTGAGTCAGGTTCTACCTCCACCGGAAGGGGCAGCCTGCTCCAGGTCCTACCTCCACCAAAGGGGCAGCCTGCTGCAGGTCCTACCTCCACCGGAAGGGGCAGCCTGCTCCAGGTCCAACCTCCACCAGAAAGGGCAGCCTGCTCCAGGACCAACCTCCACCAGAAAGGGCAGCCTGCTGCAGGTCCTACCTCCACCAAAGGGGCAGCCTGCTCCAGGTCCTACCTCCACCAAAGGGGCAGCCTGTTCTAATAGGTCCATGCAGTTACAAGTGCCCAAGAGCACACTTACCAGAGTTTATTCAAATTCAGCTGCAACATTCTGGGAAAATATTAATGCTAATTTAAACATTTAATAAGAGTCTAATTTGGAGGGTATAGACATGGCTCAGCGGATTGGAGCACCTGCTGCTCTTCCGGCAGGCACACGTTTGGTTCCCTCATGACAGCTTACAATCATCTGTAACTCCAGTTACAGGAAATCCAACACTCTCTTCTGGCCCCTGTGCACACATGGGATGTACATACATACCCTTAGGCACATGCATACACATAAAATAAGGGTTTTTTGGTTAAAAAAATAAGTTTAATTTGTCAAAGAAAGTTATCTATTGATTCTGTGGTTTACTTGTACAAAAGAATAATTAAATTAGGGTCAATTTGTATTCTGTAGGGGTTTTCTCCCATTTTATTTAGAGCCATCATGGAGCCAATTTTGGATTTTCAGGTCATCAAACAGCAACTGAAGTGGAACTGTTGCCTGTGCTGAAAGGCCCGGTGCTGCAGAACATCACCTAATGAATACTAACGAAAGACACAGTACTGCAGCAAATCGAAAGGCCGAGCTTCTGAGGAGCCTGTGCTCCCCAGCCCAAGACAGCCTGTGCTCCCCAACCCGACTGCCCATGCTCCCCAACCCAAGACAGCCTGTGCTCCCCAGCCCAAGACTCCCCGTGCTCCTCAACTCAAGACTGCCTGTGCTCCCCAATCCAAGACTGTCTCTCACAAATACCCAGACCAATGATTGTAGCCTAGCAGTGCAAGTCACTGATTAGGCCAGCGACTGCCAAGCATTTCCTGGCAAAGCTTGCTTCTACTTCTGGTCTGAGATGCACTGTTTGCTTGGTGAAATCCAGAGACATGAGAACCTCCTACGGCAAATGTTGATATAAGAAAAATGTCCTAGGTGACCAGCCATATTTATCAAAGTATTATATCCTCCACCTGCATGGAGTTTACCAAGTGGGCAGGGTAGGGTTGTTATCATGTGTGCATTCAACTTGAGTTGCCTGGATACCATGTCTTGTGCTCAATAGGGCACATAAATCTAATTGTGCCTCTCTTCACTTCAGTCATAGGAACTCCAAATTAGATCATCTCACCGGGCCACGTGAGCAAGCCCTATGCATTCTGGGAACTCTCCGTGTGGCTTGCCCAAGCTGCCCCCTGCAACCAAAGGCAGGAAGCATCCCAATTAAAAAGATGCCTTAGAGTCTCAGCACACATGGCCAGCTTTCAAGACTTCCTTCTCAGGCCTCAATTTGAGGTTCATCACTTCTAATTGCTGGCGATATAAAGAGCTGATTGCTGATTCCCTTTCTGTAGCTAAATTGCTGGCACAGGTTAATAACATCCTCGTAGAGTTCCATTTGTGGTCAGCCATCAGGGCCCGTTAATTCTAAGATATGTTTGGCTTCCATAAACCAAAACAGAGAGGGAATTTGGAAAAATCAGACTAGAAAGGGGCGTGGTTATAATTCCATAGTAGAGGTAAACTTTAAAGTTGTCACTACTAAGAAACCTTAAAATATTACCAAAAAAACATGGAGAAAAAGTGTATGTGTGTGTGTGTGTGTGTGTGCATGTGTGTATGTGAGTGTGCAAGCATGCATGTATGTGCACATGTACGTGTGTGTGTATTCATCTAGAGCAATCTGTTGTTGCCTATTTCTGCTCTTGGATAGAGATGATAAGAGAGTATGTGCATGTGTGTGTATGTGTGCATGCATGTGTATGTAAGTGTGCAAGCATGCATGTGTGTGCACGTGCACCTATGTGTGTATTCATCTAGAGCAATCTGTTGTTGTCATCTCTGCTCTTGGATAGAGTGGGCAGAGATGGGAAGAGAGTACATGCATGTGCATGTATGTGTGCATGCATGTGTGTGTATGTAAGTGTGCAAGCATGCATGTGTGTGCACGTGCACCTGTGTGTGTATTCATCTAAAGCGATCTGTTGGTGCCTATTTCTGCTCCTGGGTAGAGTGGGCAGAGATGGGAAGAGAAGAGGCGGCTGCAGCAGCAGCTTTGTGGCAAGCTCAGTAGCAGAGAGCAACTGGGGGCAGGAAGGGCGCGGGCACTGCAGGGAGCAGGGGCAGCTGGGACCGAAGAGGAAAGCAGGGGAAACTGAGACAATGCAGAGTCAGGCTGTGGAAGGCAGAAGGCTGTGAAGACTCAAAGATAAGAGGCCATTGCAAAAGTTTGACACTGCCCAGCCTCTAACCTTGATGCCAGCTGCTGCTATGAGCTAAGGGTCCCAGCATCCAGAGCTTAAGAGATGTGACCTGACCCACTGAATCATGCTGCTATGAGCCGTACATGAGGGAGGCACCACTGTCCAGGCCCAGGACAGTAAGCCTCTCGACCTGAGCCTCTGAAGCATGGGACTATATGCTCAGCTGTGGGGACCTAGGTCCGGGACTCAGAGCTATACACCTCTGGGTCTGTTAGTCCAGCCACCATTTGGGACAAAGATCCAGAACTGGTACTACCACCATTTGCTTACTTACAATTTAATCCAACAGGAGCAAGGGAACCCGGACTGCACATCAGTAGCAGAGGGAAAGGCCCACTCACCCCCTGTAAACATTTTTTATAGTTTCTTATAAACCTATGATTCTTTCCAAACATAAAGTTAAAGACAAAAAGGGAAGAGTTTCCTAGAACCCATTCTGTAACTTCACTGAGGTGGTGGGGGACCGGTGCTTACACTCTTTGTCAAACCCATCTTTCTGGCCTCAATTACCGTCTACCCAGAGCCACTTTAGGAATCTAATTACGACTAGATGTTCCTCTTGGCTCCTTTCTAACCATTCACAAGCCAGATCACTGCAAGCCTTCTCCAGAGACAGCTGGTCAGAACCAGTGTGATAGCAGCTTGCACAGTTTCTCCCTGTCTCCCACACACAGACCTCCCCACTCCCGGCTTTCAGAACACCAAGTTGGAACATGGGCCAGGAGGAAACACTTTGTTGACAAGCCAGTTATCCCCTCAGGACTTCTGGTCAGCAGTAAAGCCCAGGGCATGCGCACTCAAGTTCACAGGCAAAGAACCACAAGCCAATGTTTTCTTTCACCATATCCAAAGCATCTTCCTATTATACAAAGAACCAGGCCACCACACCACCCCTACCACACTGCCACCACTACATTCCTGATAGCACCATACCGCCACCACCACACGGCCAGAACTGTATAAAGTGCATTAAATCAACAGAAAACCTTCTCGTATTATAATGCTGGGATAATTTCTCATCTGTCTAAACTGTTCCCACCCCCGGAGAAAGTCTGACGGGACTGGTTTGAGTCGAACAAACAGACTCAGATTGTCAAACAAACCACCGAGCAACCATTCAGCTTCCTGAGCGTCTGAGTAGACGGTGGACATCACTGAGCAAGAAGAGGCTCTGCACCTAGAGGGGGAGTTGAGTCAGGAGCGTGGAGCATGAAGGTCAGGCGTGTGTACCCCTGCCCTGGTCCATCCTACCCTGTGCTCCGCATCCTGCTGATACCATTCCCCATAGAGAAAGAAAATTTTAAAGTTTTAAAAAGAAGAACCCTCAAATTCCTGCACTCCACACTTAGCACCTTCAGTGAGTAAAGACAAATGATGAGTAGGAATTCAGGAGGGCAGGAGGGGGGTTGGGGATTTAGCTCAGTGGTAGAGTGCTTGCCTAGCAAGCACAAGGCCCTGGGCTCGGTCCTCAGCTCTGAAAAAAAAAAAAAAAAAAAATCAGGAGGAACAACCTGAGGGGCCTCTCCCAATACACGAAACCGCCAGGAAAGAAAGAAGTAGAAACCAGTTTCCACTGCCTCCTGAATGTGCGTGTGCAAGAGAGGGAAGGAGAGAGAATTCATTGTTACTTGTCTTAAATATGATGCAGCCAGACTCTGGTCACTGGGCAGCTGGGGGTGGTGGCGGAGACACAGGAGACAGAGAGAGACCCATCCCAGCCTGTCTCCTTTTTTTTGGTTTGGTTTGGTTTGGATTTTGTTTTTGTTTGTTTGTTTGTTTGTTTGTTTGTTTTCAGAAAGAGATGTGTGCTGGCAGAGCATTTTCAAATAAAACTCAGACTTACGCTCCCAGCGGTAATTGGGTAACAGTAAGGCCAGGTCTGCGGCTGGATAGAGATAAAAGGAGCAGGTGAGAGTTGCTGTTCTTTTGGAGAAAGACAACAGGGTCCCGGGCTGAGCCTGTGGGAGGACACACCTCCATCTTTAACACAGACCCAGACGACAGAAACATCCTGACCCTACGCTGATAAGTTTCAAAGGTGACTCATAAGAACACTGTCTCCAGAAAGGAACTCACTCTGAAACGTGAGCCAATCATAAACAAGGGGCCCAGCTGGCACTTGAATGGTCCGCGCATTGCAACATAGGCTTTAGTCAAAATATCAAAAGACTTTAAAGCACACAGCTCACCTTGAAGTGGCTGTGGATATGACCTGAGTCCCAGATGGAGACGGCGGGTGTCAGAGACTGGACTCCAACAGCAGCAGGAGGACAAGTCCACCCTGAAGGCTCAGTACAGGCCTCCCTTCACTCCCTCAAACATCAGTCACAGAGAAGGATGATGGAGGCCTATCTCCATTGCTGAAAGGGATGTTAATGATCCTCGGGCTTCCGAAAGTATTCACTGCACACAGAGGTGGGGGATGGGCAGAGAGAGAGAGAGACAGAGAGACAGAGACAGAGACAGAGACAGAGACAGAGACAGAGACCAGAGTGAATTTCTGCAATGCAAACTTCGCCTTAGGGGACAAAGTGGGTAGGAAGATGAAGGGGCAAACCAGGGCCATGGGTGTGAGTCAGGGTTCTGCCTGCAGCTCTCCCATCTCTCCATCTCATCACTGGGAATAAAGGCAGGAGGCCTCAGTGCCTCAGGGAGCCACAGCCAGCTTTCACCGTGACTCTTAAACCACAGGAAAGTAAACTGAGTCCACGGCCTCAAAGGAAAGAGCTTGTCATTCAACTCAGCCTGCTCTTCAGTTCTCGGGAGGTTTTGTTTTACGAGGGTTGTGGAATTTACATTCTAATCTGTTTTCTTGCCCTTGTTTTAAGAGCTCATCTGGCTTACCTAGCCTAGGTTGGACTTGAACTCTCTCTTCTCTTGCTTCAGCCTCTTGAGAGATGGGGTGACAAATGTGTACCTTGAGACTGGAAAGACGGCTCTACATTCAGGAGCACCTGCTGCTCTCCCCAGCACCAGCTCAGGTGACTCACAACCTTCGGCTCCAGCTCCAGTGGACCTGACGCCTGGGCCACAGGCACCTGAGGTCATAGGCACTCACAAGCAGACACACACCCAACACCTATTTAAAAATAATAAAAACATTTAAGTGTGCCTTCATGCCAAGTGTGCCCCTCAATAGTGTTGAGTACACTCCATTATTGTACAACCTTTGGCACACTCTATATCCAGGGCTCTTTTTGTTTTGCAAAACTGAAATTCTGATCCACTGAAGAACATACACCTCACACACGCCAGCAACACTCAGACCCCATCAAAATACCCAAGCACTCACACACAGCGCACACCAAAACTCACATACACCCTACCGCTCATAACACACACCCCAATTCATGGGGACCCCTCAGCTCTCCAATGCCTGATGTTCACACAACCCAACTCTCACACTTCAACATGCTCACACATAATTCCATGTGTGCCTGATACCTCAACTCTCTCAGTACCCCAACTCCTGTGTTTCAACTCTCACACACTCTGGCTCCCATAACCCCACGGCCACATGGCAACATGTCAGCTCACACACACCCCATAAGGCTCTGCCAGTCAAGCTCCTACTGTATCTGAGGACTCCTGTACACAGAGCAGCTTCCCTGCCTCACATAAGAACTCACAGCCACTCCCCAGTCTCCAGGCAGGACCTATGGGATGCCATCATCCCATTCCTGTTCCCTGCCTCTCTATGCTGTTGAAAATAAATGCTTCCTGACTCTGTTGTGCAAGCAAAGGAAGCTCTAAGCCTTCTGAACACAGAGTCTGTTCTTCCCTTAGACATGGGAAATAGGGTGGGGGTGACCCAAAACTTATCCTACACCACAAAATGAATTGCTTGCTCTAAATCCCGCTTTTGGGGGGGTCCCCCATTTTTACTACATCATGTTCACTTTGAGTTCAAAAAAAAGGAATTCGTTTAAAAACATATGTATGCATCCTCCTCAGATCATCCTGTCATGACACAAGTTCTTGAATATGGAGGACATGGAGGGAGGGAAGTGTGCCTACAGGATGCCTGCAGAGTAGAGGAAGCCATCTGTGGAGGTGGTGCTCTTGGGGTAGCTGAAGGACAGAGAACAGAAAGATGAATGGAAAGAACAGGGGTCCCATTAGGTGCCCAGCCGCGCCTTGAGTCAGCCGGGATAACCTCAAGGTAAGAAGACCCTAGAAAGACGTGGTGCTGGCGACTCCAGTGGACATTGCTTCCTGGCTCTCCTCAAAGTGAAGAGGGAGGAGGACACCTGCAGGTAGAAGATGCTGAGACTCAGCTTCCTCTGACTCCAGGGGCCTGTGGAGTCACTGCTTTCTCTACTCATTGATATGGGAGGGCCGCAGCAAGGGGGACTACTACAGGTGCAAGGGTAGCCAGAGGGATCACCTTGATCCCCTGGCCTGAGTGCATGCAGTAAGCACAGAAGGAAATTAGCCCCAGGTCAGATAAGAAAAGTCCTTAAGCCCAGAACATACACACATAGACCAGTTTCACCAAGCCTGCAAGCCTGTGAGTTGTTTATAGACCATACACACAAGGGGCACAAAAAAAAAAAAAAAAAAAAAAAAAAATAGACCAGCCTTCAGAGACCAGCATGCTTCTCAGAAGCCTATAAGGAAGGAAATGTGCAGACCAATCAAATCAGGCTTCTCATGGAGAAAGCCAATCTATGATGACACAATAGGTCATGCCTCTACTACCAAGCATGACTCCTGCTGTGGCAGGCCTGCAGCTCTGCACTGCTGTGGGCAACTGCAGCTCCACTGTCTTCCAGCTCTGCTTCCAGTGTGTATGAACTTGAGGCCATAGACTGAAGGCACATACCACAAACCAAAGCTTACCTACATGGTGCCTGAGGGTGTTGACTTGCCTCTTGAAGGAAAGGTTGTGTTATCCACTTTCTCTGGTAGCACAGAGGGGCAGGGAACTGGGCTGAGGAGACCTCTCAGTAAGTAAAGTGCTTGCCACACAAGTATAAAGACCTAAGTTTACCTCACCGATAAAAATTCAGAAGTGATGGTGTGCACCTGTAATCCCAGAACTGGTGAGGCTGAGACAGCAGGACCCCTGGGACTCGCCAGACAGCTGGACTAGCCAAAGAAGTGAGTTCTGGACCTATGAGAGACAGTTATAGAAATAAGATGTACAATACCTGACAAACAATACCCAAATTTGATCTCTAGCCTGTACAGGTACTTGCACACACACATAAGCACCCATGCATACATACCACACACACACACACACGTGCATACACACATCACACAGACACGTGCATACACGCACCACACAGACACACACACAAGCACCCGTGCATACACACCACACCACACACACACAAGCACCCATACATACACACCACATACACACACACAAGCACCAGTGCATACACATCACATATACACACACAATCACCCATACATACACCACACACACGTAAGCACCTGTGCATACACACCACACACACATGTACACACACACAAGCACCCATGCATACACCATACACACAAGCACCTGTGCATACACACACTGTACACACACACACGCACACAACCACAGAATACTGACAAGTGGCAAGCACACTACTCCCCTCTTCCGACCATCACTCCTCAGCAACCAAGACCAGGGAAGTGTCATTAAGGTTCACAAAGACCAGTGTGTCGGCACCAAGGGTTTGTGGTAAGTAAGCCAGGATGAGGTCCCCCTGGTGGTACTGTTCTGCTGGGCTACTGCCTCCCCACGTGGCTGTGGTTTGGTCCTCAAAGAGAAATGAATACTCTTCCTCCCAGGGCTTGTGTGCCTGCCTGCAGCAGACTGTGAGCTCTCTCTGTAGAACAGAATGCCACGGCACAGCCGCCTCAACCACGGAGCCCAGCTACCAGAAGACAACACTGGAGCTGCCCAGCCAAAAGAACAAGGAATTTGATTAAAAGAGATGCAGCCAGCCTCTCAACCACTGGCCTTTTTGAAGTGGGAAATAGCAGAATTAGGGATATGTGATCGGTAACTCAAACCACCATAAAACCCTCCACACACCACAAATGTCATCCTAACAACGCCAGCATCAAAAATTATGGTGTACTTATAGTCTAGTTCTGACTGTCAGGGTCGGTAGTCGGCAGCCATGTGCATTAACTTACACTTACATTTACATTTTAAGTCATCAAAAGGGTTCAAAGCTTAAAATTCAGCTGTTTGGTCATGCAAGGCATACGTCCTGGGTGCTGCCTCATCGTAGGTGGCCAGTGGGTGTCGTATTGGAAACAGAAGCTCTGTCATCACAGACAGCTCCACTTGTAAGCCAGGTGGATGGATGACTTCTAGGTGTTTGTTCCTGACCCTGGCCTTTGGCTATAAAATGTGTGGTCTCAGCTGTTGACTTATCTGCATTTAGAAGTGTCTAAGAGTGGTGAAGTACTAGGAGTGTTTCCACAGAAAAGTAGCCTGAGGAACAGTGGTGAGGAAGGGAGAGACCTGCCTCAAATGTGAGCAGCATTATCCCATGGACTGAGGCCTAGAGGGAAGAGGAATGGCAGGAGGAAGCCAGTGGGTGGCTACATGCCCCCTCTGAGTATACACATGGCTGCTGGCCTTGTCCACTAAGGTCAGGCTACAACATTGTCAGATTTCCAGTATGGAAACCAGCAGCAAAGGATCAGCCAGGTTTTTGGTCCCCAATTGACTAGGACTCCTGCAGTGGCCTGTTTATTTAACCAGATGACTAAAGGGCTCTGGGCCTTTGTGGTGCATGGATGTCCACTTTGAGGTTGTGTAAACCAAGCCAATAAATCCTATTATATAATATATTATATATCATGCTGTGTTTACACATGTGTTCACTGATTCTATGTCCCTAAACTATCTGTAGCTAGCCAGCAGATACACGGATGTGCTTTCCCGTCTGTGGGTTACATCCACAGGTCGGATTGACTCAGAACTGAAAACATTTCCATAATTTGGAGCTGGAGTGTGTAGTGACAGGTTGTACTCTTGTCATTATTTCCAAAACACATGTTCTAGTTTTATCTCTGTTGCTATGATAAAATATCCTGAGGAGAAGCAACTTAAGAGAGAGTGGGGTTATTTGACTTACTATTCCACACCACAGTCTATCTCTGAAGGGAAGTGAGGCAGAACTCAGCTACTCACATCACATCCAAAGTCAAGTGCAGAGAGAGAAAACTGCCTGCAGGGCTACCTGCTTGCTTGATCTCAACAACCCTTCACTTCTCTGGAACTGTTTAGGACCCTCTGCTTAGGGAATCGTGCCACCCACAATGGGCTGTATCTTCCTACAACAATTAACAAAAACAATCCCCCACTGACAGGCCCATAGGCCAACCTGACCTAAATCATTCTTCACTAAGACTCTCTCCCCAGGTGCTTCTAGGTTGTGTCCGGTCAACGTTAAAATTAACGATACAATGTAACAACTGTTTGCATTGAATTGACATTGAATTGAGTCCTACAAAAGGTAGCTTATATGCAAAAACTATGTCGTCTTATATAAGAATCTGGAAAGTCAACAGATTTTGGTAACCATTGGTGTGTCGTGGCACCAATACTTCTCATGTATAGAGAAACTAATGAGCTGAGAAAAGGAGAGAGCATACACACGTGTTGGAACATTCCTGCAATATCAGTGCTGGGGGGGGGGGAGGCGCTAAGAAAAAAAAATCATGAGATTGAAGCCACTCTAGGCTCTATAGCAAGACTCCTAGAGGGAAAGAGGGGAGTAAAACAGAAGGATCTGAAGAGACTCCAGAGCTTACCTTTCATTGCGTACCTCTCTGAGAGCTTTCTATAGGTTTGCACAAACAACAAACACCTGGCTGGTCTGTTAGGAGATTCTGGGACCACATCAATCAGTGCTGTTGTTTCACAAGGGGTGGGGGGTGGGGTGACAGCGTGATTGTAATTATCATAGCACTGAATTGGATGACAGCAACCCCACAGAAGCTGTCTGACGGCCTTGAGCTCATTTTGGTCATCCGTTTTCCCCATTACTGGTGGGCTCTTCTTAGACGGCCCTGAAAGGCAACAAGCAAACATTGCCTTTCCTCTTCAAGCATACCTAAGATTGCTGGCCCTTTCCTCTCTATAAATGCTCGAAACTGTTACAATGTGGATCTCAAATGCTCCACCCCCAAAGGCAGTGTCTAAAGCCTTTGTCCACAGTTGTTGGTGCTACAGGATGGTGTGGGGACATTGGGAGGTAGGGCCTACTTACAGGAAGCAGGTTACTGTGGACATGACATAGAAGTGTATGTTGGGACACAGACTCCTTTCTCTTTGTTTCTTGGCCATGGTAAAGGGAACCCCTTAGCTTTGCATTACTGGTCTGCCTCGCCACAGGCACAGAAACGACCGTCACATGACCATGGACTGAAACAAATAAACGTTTCCTCCTTTTAAGTGTTTCTTCAGTTATTCTGTCACAGCGATCAAAAGCTGATTAAAAATCAGGTTTGGGGGAAGGGATTATGCTTATTGGGGTAAGTATTTGTCCCAACATCAGCCTAACTCTGGATTCTACTTGTGGAACCAGAGGTTGTCTTAGTCAAGGTTCATCATAAAAAAAAAAAAAAAAAAAAAAAAAAAAATACTACAAATTAATTTATACTGTCTTAGTCTCGAAAGGAACTTTGAAAGAAGATTACTGTTGTCCATGGTGGAACACATGGATGAGGAGACTGGAGAGCCTGGAACCTACCAGTTTCTCCACCCCTCGTGTCTGTGTCTCTATCTAATTGTCTGATTCTCCCAGATCTTCACAACATTATCCTCTGCTTCTGTGTTCACAGAGCAAAAGAACAACATCCTCTCAGCATCTCCAAGAAATGTGAGGTCATTCACAAGCCCTGAGACCCAGCTCCAAGCTCATCTCCCAAAGGTCCCAACACCCACGGGAGAGGGTTGGCCACGTTTGTGTAAGAGCAGCCACGATGTACAAAAGAGCAGGTCTAGGGGAAGGAACCACGCTATGGACAGTGATATTTACCAAAGGGATGGGGCAAAATGTAAGTTTAAGAAACAAAAGGGCCATCTAGCATATAATATAATATAATTATATTATATTATATATTATATTATATATATTATAATATAATATATAATAATTATATTATATATTATATTATAATATAATTATATATTTATTATATAATTATATTATATAATATTATAATTATATTATATATTATATTATAATATATATAATATAATATATAATATAATTGAGTGGCTGCAAAATGAAAAGACACTGATGTTAATTTTCTGGATTGAAGAGATCCCTCAGATGGGCCTAGTTGTCTGATTCCAAACTCCATGGGCACCTGTGAACGGCACTCTCCTTCTAAGGCTGAGCCTCACACTACACCGTTCAGTGTTTTCTAAAGCACAAAGGTCTAGCGGCCACTTTTCTCCATGAGAGGCTGAGTTCTACCTTATGCCTATATTCCTGGAAATGTTTCTCTACAATCCAAGGAAACCATGGTTATTTTCCACATTTTTAAGTTAGCGTTTCTGTGATCACCTTTATTTTAAGACTTCTGCAGGGAATGAACCCGGCCAGGGCTTCAGGCTAGGCCAGCACTCTGCTGCTAACATATCAAGTCAAGTAGATTTTGTTATGAATTGTTGCTCTGCCTGTTTTATTTTTCCAATATTAAATATTGACATTCTCTGAAAGAGACAGAAACAAAACAATAAAAGTGAAATTATCATCTTTATACTTTGTGCCACCCCCAAGGAAAGCACGCTGACAGTGTGTGCAGTGTGTAAGAAGAGGAAGGGCACTGTGCAGTCCTCAGGAGCCAGCCACATGCGGGTATGAAGAGCCCACTCCTGGGAAGGGAGGGGACCTGGAGAAGCTGGACAAGAGACCAGGGAACTTGAGACTCCAGCACAGCTGGAGAGCAGACAGCAGCAGACTCTTTCCACTCCCAAACCCCCAGGCCCAGTGCAGATAGCAAGTCCAAAAGCCTGCAAGACTTGGCTCTCCTGAAGCCAAGGCCAGCTCTGGCTTTATATAGCTAATACGGGAAACTAGAAAATCACTAACTGGCCATGCTTTTGCTACGTGACAGCTTCTGTGGGACAACTTGCCTGACCAGAAGGATGTGGCACCATATCCATAAGACACCATAATGAATCCCTGAATCAAGTCTGTTGTGGTCACAGACCAGTCTCAAACACCAAAGCAACAGACACTGACCATAGACACTCAGCTGAGGGATCCAGACAGCCAATCAGAAAAGGACAAGAAGCGTCATAGGAAAACCAACAGTGTACATTAACCTAGACCCCCCAGGAGCTCCCAGAAACTGAGCTGCCATCCAAAGAAAACACTTCCGGCTACACAGGAGCTCACTTCAGGAAGCTGTGAGCAAAGGCTTCTCAGGCTGACACTGTTAACCTCTCTAATTAAAACCGCACCTTCCACGACCTCCTCTCCAGAAAGCCCAAGTCTTTGGGTCTCGGGTAAGACCCCAGAATCAAGCTCCAGCAGGTACCAGTTCTGGGGCCGCTGCTCAGAAACCGTGATGGGAAACCAGTGCGCGGACAGTGGGAGGATGTGGAGAGGAACCGAAAAAGGATAGGATCCCGGCCAACTGCTCCACCCACTTCTCTGCTTTTGAAGAGTCTTTGTCTCAAGAAGAGAACATTCTGGAAGAGCTGGGCAACCATAGAGGGAAACAGGAAAAGTATCTAGCATCACCAAGTGCCAAAGTACCAAACCTAAGCCAAGGCTTAAAGTAATCATTAGTGCTTGGCCTAAGGTTATAGATGGATAAGGAATGAAAACAAGGGGAAAGAATGCACCAAGTTGATGTTATTGATTTACATGCTGAGAGAAATGCCACAGCTATTATTTAGATGTCAAAATAACTCCAAAAAGAGTACAAGGCTGTTTTGATAATTTGAAACCAAATACCTGCCGGCTTTGAGACCAGGCTCTCAGACACCCAGCCTCCGTAAATCCCGCTGCACCACTCTGAGCAGGTCACATTTCGCCTTCCAAGGTTATACCGAGCTAAATTATATGCAATTTCAAAAAGAGCAAACTCTTGTCCCACACTAGAGTCCCCTTGTCTGAAAAGCATGCTTCGGCTCAAATTAATGTATAGCCCGAGGGGATTTGGGGAGAGAGAAAGCTCAAAATTCCAAGTAAAAATAGCCCAGAATCCGGTTGCTTCTTAAATATCAAGAGATGTTGTCTGGGGGCTAAGAAATGCTGTGCAGATCTACAGGTAAACGGACCAATGGGGGCTGTCAGGGTCTGGTAGACGCTTCACAGAGAAAGGGTCCAGCTGGATGCCAGAGAGCGTAAAATAGGAGCCCAGCACCTAGCAAAACACCAGGAGGGCAGCACAGCATCCTGAGGATGATCGTGTGCCAGTTCCCAAAGCCCTTACTGGAGAGGGGTCGGGCTTTCACTAGGGGCTTGCTCCGATTAGCTGCTGTTTGTGTCCTCTCTCATCTCCCCCCTCTCTCCCCTCTCTCCTCTCCTCTCCTCTCCCACCATTTGAGATGCAGCATAATTGGAGGCCTCTGTGGTTAAAATCACAATATTAATTCAGAATAATCTTCTCAATGAGTAACCTCCTTGCTTCGAAGCCTTATCCAACTCCACCCTAAGTAAAAAGATTGAGTTTTCTCCAACTCTGCCATAGAAAAGCAAATACAGTGATTTCCCCCCAAAACTCCAGTCTTAACAGCTGCGTCTCCTTTATACTAACTCCATTTGTTGTCTGTTAAGTTTAACAAAGGTCGTTAAAACGTACATGACTTTTAAAGATACCCAAAGTGAACATCTAGAGCAGTGGTTCTTAACCTGAGGGTCATGACAGGTTATGACCTTTTTTTGCCGGGGTAGGGGGATGTCAATCAACCTTCTCACAAGGGTCTTCTGAGACCATTGGGAAGCAAAGATATTTACATTACGATCCATAACAGTAACAAATTACAGTTAAGAAGTAGCAACTAAATAATTTTATTGACGGGTCACCACACCATGAGAAACAGTATCAAAGGGTTGCAGCATTAGGAAGGTAGGTTGAGAACACTGCTCAAGAGCAGTCGTTTGTGGAGTAGCTGAATGCAGGCACTGAAGTATGCTGTGTGCTGAAGTACCAAGCTGCATGCTGCCTTAGAGTAGTGGCAAGATGCAGATGATGTCTGTTCTCTGACATTAAAAAAAAAAAAAAAAAAAAAAAAAAAAAAAAGCATGACTATAAATCTCCATTAGAATTGCCAAATATCTGTTTTCTGACTAGAACCATGGAGTCTTGAGGCAGCTCGATGGCAAAGGTCCTGAAATAGCCCTGACTTAAGTCTCAAGTACATGGCATGGCATGTTAGAAAGGTTTTGTTGCTGGGCAGTGGTGGCACAAGCCTTTAATCCCAGCACTTGGGAGGCAGAGGCAGGCGGATTTCTGAGTTCGAGGCCAGCCTGGTCTACAGAGTGAGTTCCAGGACAGCCAGGGCTACACAGCAAAACTGCCTCGGAATAAAAAAAAAAAAAAAAAAAAAAAAAAAAGGAAAGAAGGTTTTGTTAGCCCTTGCTGATAGAGTTTTCTAAATTTCCGAGCTTCTCTTAGGCACTCACAGTACTCCATCACCTGCCCCAAACACTCTTGGTAAGAATGTACCTGTGCCTTCTTGACTTAAGCAATCCCTTAAGTTTGGCGTTCCCATGTACCTCTCCAGTCTTTGATATTTTCTTCTTGCTTCTAAAACTGGGCTATTTTTGAATCTATAGTTTGGCACACTAGCTACTTGTGGTGGTTTGAATAAAAATGGCCACCACATGATGCCCAAAGAGAGTGGCACTATTAGGAGGTGTGGCCTTGTGGAAGTAGGGATGGCTTTGTTGGAGGAAGTGCATCTCTACGGGGTGGGCTTTGAGGTTTCAGAAGCTCCTGCCTGGCCAGTGTGTCACTGTCACTTCCTGCTGCCTGCTGATGTAGAACTCTCAGCTTCTCCTGCACCATGCCTGCCTGCATGCTACCTGCTTCCTGCCATGACGATAATGGACTAAACCCCTGAACTGTAAATTGTGGGGCAGTGGGCTGTGAGAGGCAGCTGGGTACCTGGTCAAGCATGCTTTGAACCCTGAAGCCCCTCAGGGATGGTAGGAGTTTGGCATTGCTCCTAGGACCCCTGGTTCCTTTCACATAGCCACAGCTCTCTACAACCCCTCCCAAAGAGAGGTTTGTGACCATCAATCACCAGTCACGTGTGGCTACAGGTGCAGAGCCTCAAGACATCTCCATATTCATGAGATACCTAAAGGCCACAGGGCATAGCCAATTAAGCATTCCTTCCCAGACCTTCCTCCTCACAAAAGGTATTTAACCTCAGGCCCACCCTGAGAATACGGGGTATATCTTCATCCACTTTCCACCATGACAATAAACATTTTGAGACCATAGACTACCTCTCTTCATTGGGGCCCACGGTGGGAAGGCGTGGAGAACATGGAGAAGGCCTTCAACTACCGAGCTGCCTTCTAACCTCCCACCAACAACCTCTCTACATTTGAGCCACGGAGGCTGCCAACTCAATCGAGCTAGCCAAGCCAGCTGTGACCTTACCCCTTCATGTCGATCCAGCCCGTATGCCCCCCCCCCCAAAGTCTCGGTCCTTCCACAGCCTCTCAGCAGTGCCTGAGAGCCCAGGGGCTTGAGACAAGTCAGTTCCTGGCCACCTCCTGGCCCAGGGACCCCCAACCCAAGAGATTCAGCCCCCACAGGGTCTCAGACTGTGTTCTTTCACCCCCAGAGCAGAGCTCTGCGGCTTCCCACAGCCCGGCATTTGCCAGGCACAGCATGGCGTAAACACAATCAAATTCCTGTGCCTCTGCCTCTCTGAGCCAAGGCTCCAGCCACCTGGAGGGACTGACATGGGATCCACAACTCAACCAGCAGAACCCACGCCCACGCGGTCACCAAAGCCCAACAGTAAGCCAGCCCCAATTAAATGTTTTTCTTTATAAGAGTTGTCTTAGTCGTGATGTCTCTTCATGACAATAGAACCCTAAGACAATACTCAATGTGTGTTTCCATTCCACAGAAATTTTCTCTTTAAAATTCTCTTACTTCCTGGTGATCAGATCCACCAGCAGTTACAGGACCAAAGACATGATGAGGGTAAAGAGACAGCTCCCATGGAATACAGAAAGAAAAGCCTACAGGTGCCATATCTTTAGGGAAAGCACATGGGTGCTCGTGTTGTATTTTACACGTCTGTCAGATAACAGCATCTATGTTGGGAAGATCCTGGAGGCTAACACTCCTGGGTAGGTATGACCATATTCAAAGACTTCTGTCACCAACACCAAGACCCCAGCGAATCACAAGCATCCTTTTTCCTGGTGACTGACCCAAATGGCCAACCCACCAAACAACAGTAACTGTACTCTCCTATTGCTGGCTCAGAGATACTTTACAGAGGATACTGTCCCGAGAGCTTTACAAAACATGATGCTCTCACTGAATTCCCAAGGAAACTATCCACCCCTTGCTTCACAGTTTCCCCAGGTTGACTCAACTTAAAACCATCTTATACCTGACTCTAGACGCCTGTCTTTGTTTCTTACAACATTTTCTTTAGAAAATCTATCACGGTTAATTCTATCTCAGTCACTTCAAAACACATATATGACTGGTATGCTGGTATGTATATAGGTAGTCAAGGTATATAGGTCTGTAGTCAAACACTTGGGAAGCAGAGGCTGGAGGATTGTGAGTTTAAGTCCAGCCTGGGCTATATAGCAGAAACTTACTTCAATAAATGGGAAAAAAATTATATGAAATGTATTAAAAAAAATTAAGTCTCTTTCTAGTTTGACAACTCACAAATGTCTTTCTGGAGGACCTGGGAACCATCCCTTTGAAATAGAATCATTAAGACAATGCCCCCTCTCTGGGTGTCACTTTCAGAGTAGCAGCCTGCTTGGACAGGCATCAGAGAGCCTAATCACAGCCAAAATCTCTTGAAACCACGGGACCCAACACTGGGCACTGGCCTCAACCTCTGGCCCCTCTCTTTCCCTGAATCAAGTCTCCCTTACATGTTTAGCTTTGTTTGGTACAATTTTTGCTTTAACAGGAGTTAATTATGACATTGTACTTCATGGAGAAAGGAGAAAGGTTTTCTCTTGCTGCTCCAAGGAGTTATTTCTCTGAGAACACAGGATTCTTGAGTTCTTTGTGGCAAAGTGCCCATCCTGTTATGAGCCACCAGCAAGTCATTTGGGAAACAGTGAAATATGACTCACTGATATTGGGTGTGAGAGAACTGTGATATTACCAAATTCACTGTCACATGACTATGACAGAGCCGGCTTAGACAAACTGAAGACTACAGTGTCACCAGGTGATGGAGTCCTGTGAAGAGAAGACAAACTGAAGACTACAGTGTCACCAGGTGATGGAGTCCTGTGAAGAGAAGACAAACTGAAGACTACAGTGTCACCAGGTGATGGAGTCCTGTGAAGAGAAGACAAACTGAAGACTACAGTGTCACCAGGTGATGGAATCCTGTGAAGAGAAGAGAAAGGAGATTTATCCTATGTGGCCACTTTGGGAAGAGGACCCATAAAGAGGTCTAGTGACCCCAAGTTCTTCACTGGGACACTAATTTGAAGTTCAGGTTTAATCAGAGGGCAAGAAGCATGCATGCCTAAGATGTCTTGGTCACAGCATGGACCTGTCCATCACTGATGCTCTGTCTCATCTCTGGTCTGTCCTACAAGATGGTCCAGTGAGTTACTGGAATGATGTAAAATCTCTTCCAGGGAATCAAGTTCTCTCTCTGGCTGGCAACAGGGCTCAGCCTGTTCCTTATTTCTGCAAGAATTCTTAGGTGAATTCCAATTTCTTGCGAGCCATTGTTTCTTATTTCAAGAGTCTGACAGCCAAACAGACTGTATAAGTGTCTGTCTCTAGAGCTGCCAGGGCGGTTATATGTCTATACAAGTTTGTGTAGAGAACTACTCATCCTTATCACCCATTCAATGGCACTCAACATATACTCACTGTGTGTGGTGGTTTGAATGAAAATGGCCACCATAGTCTCACAAGGGTGACACTATTAGGTGACCTTGTTGGAGAAAGTGTGCCTTGAGGTTTCAGATGCTCAAGCCAAGCCAAGCCCAGTCTCTCTCTCTCTCTCTCTCTCTCTCTCTCTCTCTCTCTCTCTCTCTCTCTCTCTCTCTCCTGCTGCCGCCTTTGGATTTGGATACAGAATGCTCAGCTACTCCTCCAGCACCATGTCTGTGTCTGCCTGCATGCCACCACAGTCCCTGTCATGATGACAATGGACTAAACCTCTGAGCCAACCCCCAATTAAATGTCCTTTGTAAGAGTTGCTATGGCCACAGTGTCTCTTCACACCAACCGAAAACATAATTAAGACACTGTGTTTTGACCAGAAGCTGTTCTGAGTGTCAGGGTAGACTAAAGATTACAAAGAGAGAAGCTTGAAGAGTGTTGGTGTGCTTTTTGCCTTTGCCTTTCTTTGCTTGATCTTAGAGGTTTGCCCTTGCAGGGAAGATGATGGAGGATACAGAGGCGTTAATGGAGGGCACGCCCACCTCTGAACATGGAAACAGATGGTTTCTACTGTGGTCATTAATTATTATTCTTGGGTTTGCTTCACCCCCTTGTTGACTTTAAATATCTATTAGGGATTTCTACCCCACTTCAAACCATATTATTCCCAGATAAAAGACAACCCTCTATGCCATTTTGTCTACTTCCCTGTGGTGATCCCCGAAATGTCACTTGCCATGTTCCACCTGGGCAGTTCCTATCCCATCAGGCCAGCCCTCATAGCCATGAATGAGATCATGACCCACCTACCTCATGGCAACTTCCTTCTTCTCTCTGACTCTCAAGGTCCCTACCTCAGACCCCAAGCCCAGAAACTCCTGCTCAGCCCCCTTTCTTCTGCCCAGCCCAGGATGTAGGCATCTTTATCAACCAATCAGGGTTAACTTGAGGGACAATATGTGCACAACAAAAGCTGGTGTATAAGAGAACTGACTGGTCTTGGGGCAATCTGGGTTTGGGAAACAGTATTTAGCACTTGAATACATAGCAACACCAGAGCAACACCAGCATTCTGCAGACTGTTGTGCTGGGCTGCTGACCCGGGAAGGACTGCCCTTGCTCATCCTCTCCGTAGCATATTAAGAGCCAGGCATAGAGGACTAAACTGTGCAATATTTGGAGGGGAAGACCCGCCCCTTTCTGGCCCTGAGTGAAGTGTGGTGAGGAGAAGAAAACACAGAGCCAGGAGGTTAAGAGAAGCCAAGGGTCATCCCACTTTCCAATAGAGACATCCAGACAGACATGCCCATCCAAGCATGACTTGTGCTGGTGATCCTGTCAGCTCCCAAAACAGAATCATCTAATGGAATGCTTTAAAATTCAGCTGCAGCAGGGGTCACTTCAGCTTCTGTGGGGCTGAGAGCCAGCAGAAAAGGGAACTCTCCATCAGTGTGGATTCCCACCCTGGGGCTAGGTGAGAGCTGGTCTTAAAGGTCTGCAGGCAACAAAATACTAACAAAGTAGAGATAGCACAGGTACCCTGGAGGTAATTACTATCTGAACTAAGAAAGAAAGAAAGAAAGAAAGAAAGAAAGAAAGAAAGAAAGAAAGAAAGAAAGGAAGGAAGGAAGGAAGGAAAACAAGACTCCAGTGGTCTCTCCTCATCCATAATTTTGATTTATGCATCAGTTACCTGTGGTCAATCACAGCCCGAGGATATTAAGTGAAACATTTCAGAAATAGGTAGCTCATATGTGTTAAGCTGCACATGAATTAGGAGTAGCATGAATAAGTCTGATGTCCCATTCTGACCTATCCAGGACATGAATTGTCTAGTGTATCCACACAGTGCTCGCTCAGTAGCTCTCCATCAGTCATTTAGTTCCCAGTTCGGTTATCAGATCCGCTGTAGCAGCTATAGCAAAGCAGATATCCAAGAAACCCCATCTTACTGCTAAAGGCCGCATAGTAAAGAGAATTGACGCTGGCGCTGGGAGTCCCAGAGGGAGCCATAAAGAACTGGGCAAGGGCAGATGGTGGAGCACTTCTCGTGCCAGCATAGGGACCTGAGTCTGGATCTCCAAGACTCACCTAAAAGTGGCTGCACATGCCTATAATCTGAGTGCTGAGGAGGTGGAGACAGGAGGATTCCAAGGGGTTGCCAGCAGGTGTAGCTGAACTGTTGAGTTCCAAGTTCAGAGAGAGAGAAAGAGAGAGAGAGAGACTATCTCACAAGGTAAAGTAGAGAAGCAGTTGAAGAAAGCACTAACACCAACTTCTAGCCTCCACACACAAGCCCACACACTTGCACAAGCACACACACATGTGAACACACATGCACATATACCTGCGCATGCACATACATACACCCACCTGAACATGTGCACACATATACATATACACTTGCATGTGTGCACGCATATGCCCACACCTGCATATGCACACACAAATACACACACCTATACATGTGCATATATATGCACACACACCTGCACATATACACACATATGCACACATATCCACACTTGTGCACACATGCACACACATGTACATGCACATACCATAAACACACCTGCACATGCACACACATGCAGACACATCAGCATGTGTTCACACATACGCATGCACACCTGCATGTGTGTACTCATATGCACACACACATGCACATGCACACAAATATGCTGCACACCTGCACATGTGCACATGTAGACTTGTACACACAGAAAAACTTTTCTGATGATATACTAATTTATTTTATTTTGAAACCACATCGCCATAATTTCGAGTACAGTGTATATGATAACTGTCCTCTCTGTTAATCTCTGCTGTTATTCTTACAGTGTTTAATCTATAAATTAAATTGTATCCTAGGTATGAATGTAAGAAACAAGGTAGAGTATATGGAGTTGGAAAGCATGCATAATTCCAGGACTGTCCCGAGAATATGGAACAGGACAGTGGGGAAGGGGGAACAGCTGGATGCAGGGAAGCCAGCGTGGGGAGTAAGATGCGTGGATACCAACATCCTTCTCACAGCCAGAACCTGTGTAAGGAAAGATACACTAGAAGGCTACTTAAGCCTACATCTCTTTAGACAGTTGCCTACAGGCATTAGTTTAGTTAAGCTAAAGTTTTAATATAAACTGGATAGAACAAAGCTTTAAAATGGATGGAACAGGAGTCAAATATCACCCAGGAACCTGGGGGATGGACACAGAAACCAAAATTAAGGGATTACATCTTCTCTCTAGTGTGAGTTCAGCTGATAATTCCACACAGAATAGGCCCAGGTCCTGTCATTCCTACAGCAGGGCTCTGCCAATGGCTGCCCTGTGTGTTCCCATTTACACAGGAGGAAGGAACACGGGATAGAAACTTCCAACAGAGCTAGTACCAAGCGCACTCAGAGCCAAACCCGGTGGACCGTCAGGGTTTATAACCATGTCACACCTGAGCAGAGCACAACTGAGGCTTGAAATACTTGAGCTGCTGATCTGCTCGGCTCACCAACAGGAAGACACCCTCTGGAGTGTTCACACACACAGGCGTCTCTCAGCAGTAAACAAAACACATGGTTTCTAAAACAAAATGAAAAGTGTGAAGCAGGAAATAAAGATGAGGTGGGAACGAGGCAGGGAAAGGGCCAGGCAGAGAGGCTCTTGTGAGAGCTGTGTGTTCAGGGAAACGAAGAAGGATGCAAAGTGCTCTTCTCTGAGGCGCTGTGTCCAGCTGGGAAGTTTGATTAAAGACGAGCCCTTGGACTGGAATGAGCAAAGATGGCTCCCGGTAAGTACAGCCTGGCCGACGCATGGTTTACTTTTTATTTTTAAACTGAATTCAGTAGAGACCTGCGTGCATTAGGTTAAGACAATTAACAGTTGGAGTTTGACCTTGAAATAATCTTTACATTGTAAATTCTTAATGATCAAAACCGTGTTCCCAGTGATTAGTACATATTAGTAGTTAATTATTAAAGAAGAGTAATTACAAAAACATATTCTTAAAATCTTGAGGCTTTTAAGCCATTTGTAGAAGTGACGACATTTTTTCAGATTTGCAGGGGAAGAAGCCCATCTGGTTCTCATGTTCATTGTCAGCCTGTCAACAACCAGAGATGTTATTCTTCTACCTCTTGTTCTTCATTGTCTCATAAGCGGGAAATTCACAGCAACTGGAAATTCCCATCAAAGCCAAAGAAAAGAAATGGTTCTACAGAATCCCATAACATTAAAAAGTAATCAGGGTTAAGAAAGAGTAAAGCAAAATGGCAAATATGTATGAAAATGCCGTAATGGAACCGATTAATGTGCATACTAACTTAATAAAAATAAAGAAACTAACACATACACACACATACGTATACATACATAATACATATGTACATATGTAAGTACATACATACACACATATGTACATACATACACACACATACGTACACACACACATACACATACATATACATATGTACATATGTAAGTACATACATACACACATATGTACATACATACACACATACATATACACATATATACACAGACATACCTACATACACATACATACACACACACATATACATACATAATACATATGTACATATGTAAGTACATACATACACACATATGTACATACATACACACATACATATACACATATACACACAGACATACCTACATACACATACATACACACATACATATACATACATAATACATATGTACATATGTAAGTACATACATACACACATATGTACATACATACACACATACATATACACATATATACACAGACATACCTACATACACATACATACACACACATGCCTACACACACATACATACACATACACACACATACATACACACACATATACACACATACACACATATATACATACATACGTACACATACATACATACACACATACATATACACACAGACATACACATACATACATACACATATATATATACATACATACATACACACATACATACACACACATACATACATACACACATGCATACATACACACACATGCCTACACACACATACATACACACACATACATACACACACATACATATACACACACACATACACACATATATACATACATACGTACGTACACACATACATACATACACACATGCATACACACACATACATACACATACATACACACATACACACATACATATACACACAGACATACACATACATACATACACATATATATATACATACATACATACACACACATACATACACACACATACATACACATACACACATACATACATACACACATACATACAGGGGTCTGGGAGATGGTCCGGTCAGTCATGTGCTTACCGTACAAGTGCAAAGGTCTTAGTTAAATTCCCAGCACCAACATAAAAAAGAAGGGTTTGGCAACATGTACCTGTAATCCTGGAGCTGAGGAGACAGAAACAGGATTCCTGGCCAAATAGGTGATCTCCAGGTTCAGTAAGAGATCCTATCACACACACAGAAAAAAAAAAAATAAGCTAGCAATTCCAGGTTAGAGTACAACACTGAGAAGTGAGACAGGAAGTTCAAACAGCTAGTCACATCACGTCCACAGACGAGAGCAGCGTAGGTGATCTGTGGAGAAACTAGAACACCTGTACACACTGAGGGGAGTGTGGGATAGGGCAGATGCAGTCTCTCCTAATACAGCCCAGTGGCTCCTCAGCACCACCCTGGCCATGTTCCCGAGAGAACTGAAAGCACGCGGCCACGCAAAGCTGTGTAGAAGGGTTCAGCAGTGCTCATAGAGGCGAAGAAGTAAAACCAACGTGAGGCACCATCAGTTCGTGAGCTGGGCAAAGTACGGTACACATGTATAATGGAAAACTGTGCTATGCAGAAATAAACAAAGTACTGAAATGGACCAAACCATGGATGAACTTGAAATCATCACATCAAGTGCAAGAGTCAATCACAAAGGACGCCTGGTGCAGGCGTCTGTTTCTATGAACTAACAGGAACAGAAAAGGCCACAGGACAACAAGATTAGCCATCACTGGGTGCTGAGGGTACCATGCAGTGTGTCTTGATTCCTAATAGGAAGGTTTTTTGGGTGTGGGTGTTCTGGTTTCATTTCTGCTTCTATGACAAATAGCAGCTAGAGACAGGCTCAGCTGCTGAGAGCACTGGCTGCTTGTGCAGACAACCTGGGATTGTGTCCCAGCACCCACATGGTGGCTCACAACCATCTGCAACTCCAGTTGAAAGAGATCTGATGCCCTCTTCTGGCTTCTTGTGGGTATCAGGCACACACAAGGTACACAGACATATGCAGAAAATAAAAATAAGTGAACTGTAAAGCAACATAAAGAAAGAAAGGACTTAACATGGTTTACAATCCCAGGTCACAGTAAATCACTGGGCCAAGTCAACACAGCCGGTCCACATCCACACCGGCAACCACAGCCAGTCCAGAGCAAAGAGAAACACTTACACCCATGCTGCCTGTGTGATTGCTCTCAGCTAGCCTGCTTCCCTCTGTGTTTAGAACCCAGCCTAGGTAATAGTGCTGCCCATATCCAGGGTGAGTCTCCCTACACTCAATTAACTATCAGGACAATCACCCAAAGATATACACACAGGCTAAACTCATCTCACTGTTTGACAAGACTCTAGGCGTGTGATTATAGGTTATGTCAAGCAGACAGCTGGAACTAGCCAACACAGGGAGAGGTAGCTGGATAAGCTCATAAGAATACTAAAAACACAACTGCTTTTTCTTAGGGGTGGGAGTTTTTTGAAACAAAGTTTCTCTGTGTAGCTCTGACTGTCCTGAACTCACTCTGCAGACCAGGCTGGCCTTGAACTCATAGAGATCCTCTGCCTCTGCCTCTGCCTCTGCCTCTGCCTCTGCCTCTGCCTCTGCCTCTGCCTCTGCCTCTGCCTCTGCCTCTGCCTCTGCCTCTGCCTCTGCCTCTGCCTCTGCCTCTGCCTCTGCCTCTGCCTCTGCCTCTGCCTCTGCCTCTGCCTCTGCCTCTGCCTCTGCCTCTACCTCTGCCTCTGCCTCTGCCTCTGCCTCTGCCTCTGCCTCCGCCTCCCCAGGACTGGGATTAAAGGCCTGCACCAACAGTGCCCAGAGTAACTACCTATTTTTAAATGATAATTTTTATGAGATGTGGGTTGTATTTCAACCTTTGAGGATCTGGAGTTTCCAAGGATATTCTCAAATTAATATTGTGAGGGGAAACAAGAAGGAGATGAATGGAGCACAGACTCGTGGGCTGAAGCCAGAACTAGATAATGTACACCTTCCAGGTGTGTGGGAAAGGTTCTTCTGTAACTGATATGCTAAGCCAAAGGCAGCAGGGAGCCCTTAGTCATCACATCTAAGGAGAAGAAAGGCACTGTCTCTTAGTGACATTGAAGTGACACTAACAGTCTATGTCTTAGTTAAATTTTCATTGCTGTGAACAGACACAAATACCAAGGCAATTCTTATAAGGAAAACATTTCATTGTGGCTGGTTTACAGGTTCAGAGGTTAGGTCCGTTATCATCATGGCAGGAAGCATGGCAGTGTCCAGGCAGACATGGTGCTGGAGGAGCTGAAAGTTCTATATCTGAATAAGCAGGCAGCCAGGAGAAGACTCTCTTCTTCCTTGGGTGGAGTTTGAGCATATATATAACACCTCAAAGCCCGCCCCCACAGTGACACACTTCCTCCAACAAGGCAATACCTACTCCAATAAGGCCACACCTCCTAATAGTACCACTCCCTATGGGCAAGCTTTCAAACACGGGAATCTATGAGGGCCAAACCTATTCAAACCACCACAGTCTACTAGTGATGTTGGCAGTGTGAAAAACTTTTTAATGTGTATGCATGTGGTAGATGTTTGTGTATATGCCTATGTGTGTGTGTGTGCATGTGTGCATATGTGCATGTGCGCATATGTACATGTGTGCGGTACACCTCCCTATGGGCTCCAGGTGTCTTCTTCTTCAATCGTTTCCCACTTTTTTTGTGACAATGGAGCTCCCTGACTTTGCTGGCATGAGTATCTAGTGAGCACCAGAGCTCTCCAGTCTCTGCTTCTACAGAACCGGGATTACAGACATTCACAGCCCTCCTGAGCCATTGACATGGATGCTTAGCACCCAAGACTTGGGTCCTCATGCCTGTGCAGCAAGTATTGCATTGTCTGGGCCATTTTCCCAGCCCAGAAATGTTTAAAAAAAAAAAAAATCTTAGTGATGCGGATTTACCATGAACAGACCAAAGAACTGATTCCTACTTCTGCCTCCCCACCACCTATAGACATCCGAACTTCCTTCCAACTCTGTAGTTTTTGTGAAGTAAAGACTGAGAATTTGGAGGTGCGATGTGCAGGAGAAATCAAGGGAAAAAAGATGGGGGCCAAGGGAATGGGGTGCCCTTGAGGAATAGAGGAGGAGTGGCATTTAACAGAAATAAGAAATCTGTAGTGAAGAAGGGAGAACCTGTGACTCCTCAGAGGAAGAAGAATGTGAGGAGGTGCTGTGGGCTGAGACACAGTCAGATAGAAAAGCAATTCTTAGGAAAGTGTTCTTTCAGGGCAAAAGTACGGCTGCCACCATGAACTACTTTGTCACTTGCTGACTGTGGCATGTTCTGATAAACACAATTAACTCATTGTCTAAAGATCACAGAGTGCATTTACACAAGACTACAGTGTCACTAAGTGATGTAAGGACAGGCTCGGGGTCCTGCATGCTGTGTTAATGCTCTACCACTGAGCTATGCCCCCAGCCTGCATTACAGTCATATGGAACCATGGTCTATATGTGGTCTGATGTTGATAGAAAGGTCTTTATGTTATACATGACTTTATAGTCCTGGGTTCACTTTATTTCAAACACCTCTGTGGGCAAGAGTGTGGCTCAGTGGCAAGACACTTGCCTAGCATGTACAAGGCCCTGGGTTAAGTTTTTAACAGAGTAAAACAAAAACTCAAGTAAAGACTGAAAGTCCTCATGGGCTATGCCTCTGAATGAGCACATTGCTCCAAAGTGCCCCACTTTGCATTAGGGAAAAGAGAATTATGTACCCAAGAACCTACTATGCCTAAGCCATTGTGGTTGAAAGGTTTGCATCTGCTTATAGAACATATCAGGTGTTTACCACTGCATACACACACATGAGAGCTGAAGGCTATGGCTCAGTGGGTTGGCAGTTGCCTAGGATGTACCAGGCCCTGGGTTCCAACCAGAGTACTCTGAGATTGGAGCAGGGGAAGGGGACAGGGGAACAAATGAGAAAAGTTCCTGGCAGGCTGAATGAATATGAATCTATTAAATCCTAAATACAATGTGTTGAGGTCTACAATTTCTTTAATATTGCACAGTAAGCGGACAGGAGAGAGAGCTCAATAGTTAAGAACATCCACCATTCTTTTGGAGAACTGAAAATCAGTTCCCAGCACACACATCCACCTGTAACTTTAGCTTTAGCATATGTGACATCCTTTCCTGTGTAGGCACTTGAACACATGTACACAGATGTACACAGACATACACAGAGAGACAGACAGACAGACAGGTGGACAGATGGACAGATCAGAAAATCTTGTTTTTATTTGCTGAGTGAAGTATTGGCTGTGACTCCTGGCATTCTAAAACATTCCCAGACCTTCCTGTTCAACAGTGACTTAAAAGTGATACAAGACGCTCACCTTCTGTCTGTGGTCACAACTCAAGCTCCACATTGTCAAGATGTGAGTGTGGCATTATTTTACAGTCATGGAATCTGCGATAAGAACTCACAAGATTTGTGTGCAGCACAGCCTTTCATAATTGATGAATGACTTCATTATTACATGTCACTGATTGCTTTTCAAAAACATTGCCACAGTGAGAAACATCCATTAGTCAGTATTTATCAACATTTTAGGGACAGATTAAAGTGAATCAATGCGTGGGGAGCAAAGAGAAATATGGGATGTGACCTCAAATGTGAGGACACTCTCCTGAGGAAGAATACAGTAAGCCAAAACTGTGAACCATCTATTCACTACTGTGTGCTATGGACAGGTAGACCAGTTGGCTCTCAGTGTCACCTAGAAGGTAGAGTGGAGATACATAATACTGTTACACAAGACCATGTTTACACTGTGCTGATGACATTGTTTCAAGTGTGTCCATAGTTCACAGTTTACGTTTAGCTGCCATCTCTTTTCATGGGCATGAGGTCACGCTAGGCAAGTGCTCTGTTGTAAACTATATTCCCGGCACTCTCCGGACTTTTTATATCTGAAACAGGGTCTCATTACCTTGACCAGGCTGGCCTCCAACACAGTCTGTACCCCACCAGGTCTTGAACTCATGATCCCTCTGCCTCAGTGCTCCAAGCAGCTAAGATCACAAGCTTGTATCACCAAGCCAGGCCTCATCAAACTTTTTAATTAGACCCATCAAATTTTTCCTAGGTTTCTTTTGAGAGGGGGTTAATTCTTTTTTTTTTACTTCTTTTCATCAAAATATGTTTTTGATGAAAACATCCATTGGGTGTTTTATTCAATAAATAAAAATATTCATTCCTCAGCCAGGTATGTGGACGGTCAGATGGTCTCTGTAGCAGATGCTCAATGCTCCCTTTGTAAAAACAGGCAATGAACGGATGAGTGTGTGTAGCTGTATTCCCATCAAACTTTATTAACAAAGAAAGGCATCAGGCTAGACCCAGCCCATGAACACAGTTCATCTTGTCTGCACAGAAAAGGCATCAGGCTAGACCCAGCCCATGAACACAGTTCATCTTCCTCTTTCTTGTCTGCACAAGTTCCAGAATCGCCACAGCTTGGCTCACAGAGACCACCTGACCTTCCACATACCTGGCTAAGGAACAGATAGACCTCTGTGTCTTTTGTCATAGATGGGGTTTGTATTTGTCAGATTTGTATTTATATTGTGACTAATCACCTCTTTCCTTTTCTCTTGTACACTGGTGAATGGAACTGGCACATTTTAATAAGTCACAAATATACACCCATCCCCAGGCATCCCTGGGGTTGTGCCCTGCAAAAACGAAATGACTGAAAGGTAGCAGAGAACTTTGAGGCTGAAGTTGTAAAATAATAAAAATCTCTGCTCCTCAAATATGCTCCTTCAGTTCCTTCCTTCCTGTCTGGATTGCTTGTTTTGTTTTGTTTTGAGATGGAATGTGAGGAAACACGTTTTGAAATTTGATGTGGTTGAGATGAGGTTTGTATTAGTTTCCTGTCTTGCAGTGAGGAGCCACTCCTCAAGAAGCAACTGAGGGGAGGGAGGGTTCATCTTGGCTACTGCCGAGAGGGTGCAGCCCTTCGTGGTGGGGAAGGCACAGCTGCAGGAGTGTGAGCATTGAACACCGTGGACCTGCAGTCAAGAAGCAAAGAACAGGCTATACAACCCTGACACCACCCCCATGACCGACCTCTTCCAAGGAAGCTCTACCTCCTAAAGGTTCCATAACCTTCCAAAACAGTGCCACCAGCTGAGGACCAAATGTTCAAATGCATGATCCTATGGATATCTGTGCTGGCTGGCTTTATGTCAACTTGACTCAAGCTGAAGTCATTTGAGAGGAGGAAACTTCAAGAAAATGCCTGTCAGATCGGGCTGTAGGTAAGCCTGTAGGGCATTTTCTTAATTAGTGACCAACGGAGGAAATCCCAGCCATTGTGGATAGAATCATCCCTGTGCTGGTGGTCCTGAGTTCTATAAGAAAACAAGCTGAGCAAGCCATGGAGAGCAAGCCAGTAAGCAGCACCCCTCCATGGCCTCTGCATCAGCTCCTCCAGGTTCCTGTCCTGATGTCCTTTGAGGATGAACAGTGGTGTGGAAGCATGATCTGAATAAACCCTTTTGTCCCCGAGTTGCTTTCGGCCATAGTGTTCCATCATAGCAATAAAACCCCCCAACTAAGACAGAGACATCTGACATTCACAACACAACAGATGTCAAGACAGGTCATGGGTCACTCCTCGCCTAAGGACAGCCTTGTCCTTCCCATCCTCCATTTCTCGGTAGATTGCTCCAGAAAATCCAGCTCTAGTGATGGGGTGCTGTTGGTTCCCTTGCCTTCCTCTGAGCACCTCCTTTTTCTCCTGCACAGCTCAAAAGAATACTGGGGCTGACACCTGCTCTGTGACCTTTCATATGGAACACACTCCATTACTTTATCTTCTCTGATCTCTTTCCAGAAAGCACAGCTGAGGCTCCTGTTTCTGCTGCTATGTACACTGCTGTGCAACAGAGGCACCATCTGCCTCACTGACACCAACCACATCATCCCAGGCAGACAGGAGGTATTCACAGATAAACTGGGAAGTACATGTGTGTTGTCTAGAAATGTTTTAGTTTTTAACAGAGCAAACGGACACCACTTCATGTAGGGCCAGGAGTTTGCCAATGGCTGGAGCATTCTCCAGAGGGATAGTCTGGTAGGTACTCAGTGCCAGCTGAAGAAAGATACCACCTGATCAAGCCCACCCAAAAGAAGAAATCTCCAATAAAGGCATCCAAGAGAGTACATAGCATCCTAACTCTAGCCTAGGCCAGCAAGCTTTCCCTGTGAAGGGCCAGAGGATAATGTCCCTAGCTCTGTAAACCACCCTATCTCTGCCACAACTCTACTGCAAAATGAAAGCAGTAACTACTGGCAAACAAACAAGCATGTGCAATCTCTCATAGTCCTGGGTGCACACAGAGAGCAATTTACAAGGACTCAGGTGCTAGCAATGCCTAGGTTTGCTGCAGCACTGTTACAATAGACAAGAGGACAAGCCACCCCACTGTCTATCAGTCAATGGACAAATATAGTGTGTGTGTGTGTGTGTGTGTGTGTGTGTGTGTGTGTGTGTGTGTGTGTGTCCAAACACCCGGATCTCACCCAGCCTTGGTGAGCCTGCCATCCAAGTGAACCTTAGAAACATCTGCTAATGCCAGAGCATTACTCAGAAAGAGAGAAGTCTACACAAAGGGACAAATTATAGAAATGGCTATATTCTAAAAATGAATTTGTATCCCTCAAACTGACTGCCACATTATTCAAACAGTGGATCCCAAAAGAGTGAAAATCCTCTCTAGAACTTAGAAGGGCAAGGCTGAAGCCAGATTCACACATGGCTGGTCACTTGCCAGACCATCTTGCTGGAGACAAGGATGGGCCCAACAATGGGCAGAACCATTCCTTGATCGGAAACCCCTTAATGAGCACATCCCTGGCCTCCTAATCTCACCAACGATGGGCTGGAGGAGGTCACTGGATTTCTTTGTCCCTCCTTCAAAAGTGGCCACATTGAATGACTCTCTCTTCTTTTCTGCATTTTTACTATTAGTTTGGCTGTCTTCGTTAGCTTCTCAAGCATAGTCTTTGAACCTGGCTGCTTAGGGTACAACTGAGGGCCCAGACTTTAGTAACAACTGTATTGATGTGACAACATCACAAAGACAGATAGTAGAGGGGAGGGGATGGGACCAGCCACTGCAGGAACAAGGGATGGAGGTTACTGGTGAATGAAGGGTACTAGTACCTGTAGGAAAAACAGACGGAGGCAGAGGGGATTACTGATTAATGGAGAGTACCAGCTCCTATGGGAACAGGGACCTGAAGGTTACTGGTCAATGGAGGATACCAGCACCTGTGGGAACAAGAGACTGGAGGTTACTGAGGATGGGTTCACAGCTTCTGCTTAGAGAATGCAAACATTTTGGAAGGAGACAGAATGGTGACCCACTGTGGAAGTACTCAGAGGGCTGACTGTACAGTCTCAAATGGTTAAGAAGGTAAATTTGGTACTATGTGTTCTTTGTCATAGTAAAAAATGTGTGCATTAGGGGGCACTTTATTTGCAAAAACAGGAAGTGACCACAGTTTGCCAACTCCTAATCTAGTGCTTTCCATAATATCAAAGAATTATCCCAAGTATAAGAGACACAAGGTGGCAAGTGTGGTCCTCTATCTTCCTCAGCCACTAGACTATTTCAACTTCAAGAAAACACCCACATACATAAACACCCCTCACACACACATCCACACAAATACCCATGCACATAAACACACATGCAATAAACACCCATGCACATTAACACACACATACAAACACCCATGCACATAAACATGCACATAAACACACATACACATAAATACACATGCACATAAGCATACATGTGCATAAACACACATGTATATAAACACACATACACATAAATACACATGCACATAAACACACATGTGCATAAACACATGCACATAAACACACATGCACATAAACACACATGCACATAAACACATGCATATAAACATACATGCACATAAACATACATGTACATAAATACACATGCACATAAACACGCATGTACATAACACACATGTACATAAACATGCATGTAGATAAGCACATATGTACGTAAACACACATGTACATAAATACACATGTAGATAAGCACACATGCACATAAACACACATGCACATAAACACACATGCACATAAACACACATGTACATAAATACACATGTAGATAAGCACACATGTACATAAACACACATGTACATAAACACACATGCACATAAATACACACACAAGTACCTAGGATATGGAGGATGACACATTTACACTGCTTGTGTGATCTTATACCTCAGATCTGTGACTTAAGTCATACTCTGGGCCTGAGCAGAGGAAATGATCCATCCAGTGGATCATGTGACCACAGGTTTCAGTGGCCCAGTCCCCACTCCCTATAGCCTCAGTCCCTGTCCATGAACACAGGCAACCTGAGGAGGAAAAGGTTTATTCTACCTTATAGCTGACAGCCATCTTAAATGGGAAGTGGGCATGAACTCAACCAGGAGCTGAAGCAGAAGCCACAGAGGAACGCTAACTACTGGCCTACCCTCCTGGCTTGCCAAGCCACCTTCCTTATACAGCTAAAGGTTACCTGCTCAGGAGCGACACTATTCACAGTAGGCTGGGTGCCCACATCTGTCATTTATTGCGAAAATACTCCACCAACTTGCCTATAGGTAGATCTGATGAAGCCAACTCTTCAGTGGAGGGTCCTCTTCCAAAATGACTCTATCCTGTTTCAACTCGACAAAACCAAACAACAACAAAAACAGCACAGTCACACTTTGCTCCATTGCATCCGACCAGTCTCCCTAGCTGTCCGTATCCCGGATGCCCTGCATCCGAGAAGTAGGTAGCCTATGGAGGAGACCCTGCATAGGCATTACGGCTGCCATCTCAAGAATGGCTGCCATGGTCCTTATACCCATCACATCCAGGAGAATAAATACCCTTGCAGACATGTGCGAAGTGTGAACTCATCGTTCAACATTTAACAACCTGCATGCCTGTTCGGGTTCATTAGCTGGCTAATAAAAATAAACCTTGGTCATGTTTCAGATGGCTTTTCATTGCCCTGGTTCCTGCAGACATACTGTAAAATTAACTGCGAACTGCTATTTCCTGCGGTCCTACCCCACCCCAGGTAGAAAGGGGTTAGAAGGATAAAGAATGCAGACACACATGGTGTCTGCAGAAATCATTTTCAAGGGAGATCAAATGTAATGTTTTCTTTCATCGTGGACAATTGCTTTGAGATGTTCCATCCAAGCAGCCTTGAACACGGCCTCCAGGGTTGGCCGATTACCCCTGACAAATACCATTTGTGCTTGAGTGATGTCGCAGATGAAGTAAAATAGTGGGAGGCAGGGAAACAGAACGTGATGAAAGGGTTTTCAGTCTGCTGAGAACTTACTGTAACTTACACGTTCACAGTGAGGCCCCACTTCCTGCCTGGGACAGGCCCTGTGTGATCTGGGGTTCTGAGCTGACTTTTGTTTGACAGTGCTCATGTCTCTTAAAGGGAGCCAACTCTTTCTTCGCCTTTTGCAAAGCAAAAAGATGTACACAAACAAAGAGGGCCACCAAGTTCCGATGGCTGTCATTCTGTACCATGAGATAGTAGTCAAAAACAATACCATGAGGTTGGCCAGCCAGCAAGCCTGCGGCTGCCAGTGGCTCCCCTTGCCACTGTATGCAAGCCATGGGCATGTCAGAACCCGCAGAGTGAAGCAAAGCCCAGAGAAAGAAAAGGCCCAGCAGTGTTCAAGGTGAGTCTGTCTTCCCTCCCTTGCTCCCTCCTTCCCAGAAGCCCCAGTACCTACAGACAAACAGAACAAAGACAAAGCCAGCCCTATTCCTAATGTTCTCACCTTCTTCCCTGCCTCTCACTCTTAAAGACTCCAGTGAAACTTGATCCCAAGCCTGAGGGGCATCAGAGAGCAGCCAGGGAAAAGGCTGGATGAAAAAGAAGAAGCCTATGTCTCCTTCCAGTCAGTGGCTTTGGGCAAAGAACCTTCCCTGTGAGCGGACGGAGGTAAAACTCCAAGTGTTGTGTCAGACAGTCCATGAATCTGCAGCCCGACTTCCCAGACCCTGAGCATGTGGTAGGTTGGAGGTCCAGAAGCTATATTTGATAATTAGGATCAGTTATCTCCCAAGCGAAGCGACAAAACTGTCACCACTCAGTCCTCTAAGCAGAGCTACCCCCTCCCCCTTTAGGGGCATGATCCCTGCTGGCTCCATTTTTTGAGAGCAACTGTCCCCACGGAATGAATGGATTACTGATGGTCACATGACCAACCCAGAAGACTGGTATAGCTATTCCCCAGCACTCCTGGCATCCCTTTGCAGACACCAAGCCCCTCACACCAAATGGCAAACAGTTTGCAAATCACCCACACACGTGTGTGCTTTAAACCAACTTTACTATTTAAAGCTTAGTCCAATGTAACGCTGTACACACAGGTGTGCCGTTGACTTAGTTACCATTCACTGCTGACTTGACAAGGCTTACAGTCATCTGAGAAGAAAGCAAGGAGCGAGGCATTGCCTAGAGCAGACTGACCTGTGCAGACTGTCCTGATTATTACGTGGTGTAGGAAGGCCCAGGCCACCATGGGCTGTACTGTCCCTAGGCAGGTAGTTCTGTGTGTACAAGCAAGTCAGCAGAGCATAAGCCAGCCAGGGAGCCAGTAAACAGCTTGCCGCCCTGTGTCCTGCTGTGCATCCTTGGATGTCAGTGAGCTCCCTGTTTGAGGTAATGCTTTGTGAACAGCAAGCAGTTTGGCCTCGGGTTCCTGCCCTGCTGTCGCTCCATGGCCGGCAGTGACCTGACAGTGTGTGAAGTAAAGCCTTTGCCTCCCATCAGTTGCTTTTGGTCAGTGTTTTTATCACAGCAACAGAAAGCAAACCAAAATAATTTTCACCACAAGGTTGACTGAATCTCAGATGCAGAAACAGTAGATGCAGACGGTACTGCGTATGACACACACAAACTGACTCCATCGCTGGGGCCAGTCACGCGCCTGCAGTTCAGACATTTTACCTCCCCTGTGCATGGAAGATTGTACTGACACAGAAGCCTTCCATGGTACATTCAAAGGAAGAAGGCAGAGCCAGCACTGTCCACTGACTGTACTGTGTCACTCCTACCAGTATCAGAAATGCTGCCTGCTTTCAGAGAGCTCTCTTGAAAACTGCCCACCAACTGTGTGTGGGTGAGCCGAGGCTCCTGACCCAGGCTAAACAGTGCTGGAATGAAAGCAATCTAAATCACTGTCTTCACCAACTGAACACCATTAAAGTGTCAGCTGAATCCCAGAGAAAACCAGCAGGACTGCTCCAATCAGGAAGAGGTAGTGTATGTTTTTCTAGTTAGAATTTATTTCTTCTTTTTTTTTCTTCTTCTTTTCTTTCCTTTCCTTTTTTTTCTTTTTTCTTTTTTCTTCTTTCTTTCTTTCTTTCTTTCTTTCTTTCTTTCTTTCTTTCTTTCTTTCTTTTTTTTGTAAAATCCCAATGCTGTGGAAAGGGCCTTATCCAGACCAATGTGCTTTAAACAAACCATACCAAAAGCTCAAGGACCAAAATCAGCAGGAAACAGGGAAGGGAGAGGACCAAGAGGGAAAAAATGACAGTAGTTCCCTGTTCTGCACAGTAAATCCAGAACATGAGAGCAGGTCACGACAGAAGCACAGGAAGCTCGGCTGGCCATGGTGGGTTCTTTTTTTTTTTTTTCTGAGACCATCGGAGTGAAGTCAGTGCATGGTAGGGCTAAGTCAGCCCTCAGTGATCTGCAGACTGTCAGCTGCCTGTGGAAAGAAGAGCCAAGAGCGCCTTGAAACTCTCTGCCTCTGATCTAGCGCACCCCTAAGGCTGAGCCATCTGTCCGCAGAAACAGATTCTCTCCAGCACAAAATGCACCCTTCTAGAAATGTCTACCAGATGAGGCACTAAGGCCCTGAGGACTTTGCGTGGGTGGTCCGTTCAGCTCCTTAAAGGCAGCTCTTGTGTTTGCCTGTCCTTCGGGTAGTGTCTAAATTCTCAATTAGGATGAAAGTTAGCGTCTGCCTGGTCCTTCTCCACAATGCTAAAGACATCATTCATTTACTTAGGGCTTATCTGTAGAGCAACAACAGGTGGAGGTTGGCCCCTCCTCCACCCTGAACACACACACACACACACACACACACACACACTGGACAAGCCCGCCCCTGCTTTATATCCATGAATTGACCTTCATATCTGCTCAGTACTTGTTGCTCCAATACGAACAACTTACTGCTTTTCAAAAGGAGCATAACCATCTGACTTTTGTCCCAAAAGCAAAACAGAAAGTTGTTTTACCTTATGTGGGTCCTGATAATATGGGGAGCACTAGGAGGGATACCTTTGGTGACTTGAATTGATGGAGCCCAAAAACCCAAACCAACATCCTTTGCCCAACAGTCCTCTGGCGCCACCTTGTGTACAAAGATAAAATGACTCAAGACAACGAAGTCTGTGAACTGCCAAGTCCGAGGGGGGCACCTGAGTTTCTTTCAGGCATCAACCTGTCTGTGTGTAAGTGAGCCTCCTGAGGAAATATCAAGTATATTATTTGTCGTACACTGGGCACTTATATTTAACTCAGTTTTTTAACTAAACAATAAAATATTTGACCCTTGGATGCCTCTTTACTTAACACCAAATGCTACTAGTTAAAAGATTGTGTAACAATAACCACTCTCTCTTCTCCCTTCATAACTGAAAGTCTTTGAAACCAGAATGTTCCAGCTGGGAAAGGTATAGCAGTTTGCTCCTGTATCCCAGAGGCTCGGGGAGGAAACTGCAGACAGTTAAACACTGGAGCTTTAGTGCCCCCACACCCTGGCACACTCCAGGACCGGTATACATCACCTCAGGGGATGCCAGTGGGAATCCAATGCACAGAGAAGGCCTGAGAGGCAAAATAACAAAACAGGTTTCAGAGATTGACCAAAGACACTTCTGCAGTCAGAACACCCCCTTAGGGCTGACCTGCCTCTGCAGCCATATTCTGAACTCCTTTTGATCTTCAAGTAGCTGAGAGTCTCCCAGAGTTGGACTGAAACTTTTTACTGTCCCAGTAATTATGAGGTAGGCTCTGTGTGGTCCATTTATATCACACACAACACAAAGAACACACACTAGACACTTCTAGGTTTTGATCTCAGCATATGATGTAAACCAGGTCAGTTGTGTCTTGATGCCTGGGTTTCTATCACTAAAAGACATTGCACTCAGTACTTCACACTGTGATAACTGAGAAAGGACACAGATTGACAAACCGACAGTCTCCTTTCTTCTTGGGTGGAGGGTACCACTTCCCTTTCTCCTCCCACAGCTCCAGATTGTCCCAGGGACCCCTGAAGAAGGGCATCTAGACCATACAGTCTGAGAGGCAGACGCAGGAAGGGGAAACCCATCAAAAGTGGCAGAGACATGGATTCTGTCCTAAACCTGTAGCTTCTCAGAGAGTGTTTCTCATACTCTTGAGGCTTCCACCACAAACGGGGGCTCTGAAAGATCATCCCAAGGTCCCCTTTAGTCCTCATCCTCATAGACTGGATCCATGGAGAAGGCTCGCCTCAGACCGCCCTCAAGGCAAAGTGCACACGGATCTGGAGTCAAGTTTGCTGAATGCCACTTGTCAAGAGTTCAGAAAAGGACTGGGTAACATCCAGGAGTCGTCCTTCAGAACTCCACATCACTTCAGCATAGGCAAGGATCACCTGGGAGCTCCTTTGAACTCTGCACTCCTGAGCACACACAAGCCCTCACACATACAAACACACAGGCATACACACAAACACATGAGGAGACACAGACATGCTCACTAGGCCACTTCTTCCCTCCTATGGGTCATGTTCCCTTGTTCACACTTGACTTTCTTGTTCTATGAAAGCAAGTTTGCTCCTGAGTGATCCAACTGTAGCATTCCTGACAAAGGTCCCAGGTGTAGCTTCCAGCCAGGAAACCAGCATGTGTTTGTTCTACTTTCTCTCTTGGGACAAAATGACCAAACATTAACCTGTCATGTAGGACAGGATTGCTGCTGGCCAACTTGAGACCTTCTAGCCTGAGACTGTCAGACTCAGAATCACAAGTCCTAGGCAGCCACTGCAAACTTCTACCCTGAGCAAGAACACTTAGAGGCTCAGTCTGCAAGGCAAATCCAACTCCCATCCAGACATTAGCTTAAAAGATGACAGGGGAAGATCTCACATCATCCTTAACTCCTTGGTGTCTATGCCCTGGGGCCAAGGCATAGACACCAAGCAGTGGGAGGTTTACCACCCACAAACTCAGTACCAGATTATGGGGTGGCAGGGACACATGTCACCCTCATAGCTAAAGTCACTGGCAGAGAAAAGCATGCTGGGGCCAGGGTTCGGAGGTGGTGTATAAGGTACAGGGCCAGAGTGGTCAGTATTCAAAATCAAAGAGATAGTACTGAGGCTGGCCCTTCCCAAGGTGGGGAGGCTCTGACCTTGGTTTTGTTTTGTTTTGTTTTTTTAAGAACACATCAAGATGGGGTGGCCTAGAAATACTGTCCTGCTAGAAGCCAAACTTTCAGACTTCCTGCCAGTAACCTGTAGTTTCTCATCTATTCCTGTGCATATGTGTGCCAAGCACTGTCTGCAAGCTAGTCCTACACAACAGTCCTCAAATAAACTCCGACCGGTTGTGGGCACGAAGCATCACATATGTAACTGTGTCTGTGGAACCGTGGTGGGCGGCTGTGGCTGTGTCGGTGTTTTTCTAATCATGAGACAAGTGCTTGTCCACCCTGAGCAGGAGCACTAGAAGGCCCAGTCTGCAAGGTGGCCCCACCTCCAACCAGGGGTTAGAAATAACAAGTTAAAAAAAAACAAAAAAACAAAAACAAAACAAAAACAAGTAAAGCCACATGGTGTCTGTGAAAGTTTTGAGGTTCAAGGGGCTTTCACTTTGAATGGTGTAAAAAAAATTTTACTAAAGTACTAAGGGGGACCAGAAGAAGAAATTCTCAAACAGCACAGAGGCAAACAATGGCCCACCACCTGTCCTTGAAAATAAAGTTTTATTGAAACTCGGCTAGGTGACTTGCTTGTCTATGACCTTGATTCTGTCTACAACACACCTAGGACAGAGACCGTATTAAAACTTATGCAAGCACAGGGTCCTGGGTTCGATCCTCAGCACTCATGGGTGAGGGGCTGGGGGGAGGTGCAGGGTGAAGGACAGGCTCTGGAAGCACACATGGGGGTGGGATGCCTTGGACTGTCTGGCCAGTCGGTCTCGATGACTTGGTAGACCTCAGATCCCAGTCAGAGACTCTATTTCAAAAACCAAGGTAACCAACTCCTGAGAAATTAGACCCAAGGCTGCCCTCTAGCCTCTGACAAATATGCAACACATGCATACGAGACCGCTCACACAAACATGTCATGCACATACAAGTGAATAAATTTTTAAAAAGAGAAAAAGAATTGGGTTTTTGAGATGGCTTAATGGAGGTGGGCACTTGCCACCACACCTGCCATCCTGAGTTCAATCTCAGGGATCACATGGTGGAAGGACAGACCCAATTGCCACGAGTTGTCCTCGGGCCACCATAAGCATACCTGGAACATACAGACATAGGCACGAACACACAGAGGCATGCACACACACATATACATACACACACAGGCACATAAAGAGGCATGCACACATACACACACATACACATATACATAGGCATACCCACAGGTGTGCACACACAGTAACACACACACTCACACTCATGCACATGTGTACACACAAAAGTCAACACAAACTATATCTGCGTGTTTGCTTCTACATCTGACATACAAAGAAAAAATATGGCTGGAATGCTTGCTTGAACTTCACCTGCTTCTGCACGCACTATCTCACTGGGGCTCCGTGGTGAGAGAGTGCACCCTCTGTGGAAGAAAGGACACCAAGGGGAGTGAGGACTCTGGGCAGCAGCAATGACTGCCTGAGAAAGCCAAGCCTCCGTTAGTCTTCATTCCATTACTCAGTTGGGGAGAGTCCTCAAAGGTCACAGACTGCTCAAAATCCCTGCCCCTTTTCCTTAACCCTAAGTCTTAAGGGAGAAAGTCTTAAGACAAAACAGACACAGGGCAAAATGTGGCTTTAGTTGTCCTGGACTGAACTGTAACTGTACTGGGGGTGTCGGCAGTTGCCTAGGGGATTGCCAAGTTCGCTCCCTGGAATGAACACAGATCTGAACCACCAGGAAAAACTAGAGGCCAGGCTAGAGAGAACAGTAGTCAGTTACACACTGGGGATGGGAGAAACCTGAGGCCAGATGCTCCCTTAGTGATGCTGCGTGGGTATTTTACAGGCCCTGGGTCCTCATCCATCCTCGATGGATCCTAATGCCTGCCTTCCTGCCTTTCTCCTCCCAGAGTGTCTGGGAACAAGGGGCCACCATCAGGACACTTGCTGTAAGCCAGCTTTAGAGTCATGAATAAACGGGGTCTGCATCCCCATACAGAAAGGGCACACAGGAAAGGACCTGTGTGGCTCACAGTCCTTCCCTGCCTCTGGCTTGCAGAAGGCCACCAGCATGCTGTCCTCAGGAAGACCTCCAGGACTCCCCTCCTTGAGAAGGCCCCTCAACACTCCCCTCAGTGACTACACAGGGAAGGCCTGAGCAATCAAGCTGTGACCCAACACTGCCAACCTCTGCCACACTGTCACCACAGGCACCGGGCCCCAACTTGTCCCGTTAGCCAACAGCACCTGTGAGGCTTACAGTTTACTTCTTGACAGCCAGGGGTTGTCCTGAAATGGAAGACCAGGAAATCCCTCCGGCTTCCCACTCTGCAGTCCGTCACCGACACCCACTCCTTCCCACTGATGTCTGTTCACAGAGACTGCATGTCTGTCCATGGCTCCTCACTGCCTAGAAGCCACCTCTGCTCCCTGTGCTGGGCTGGGAACATGGAGAAGCTGGTCACAGTTCACTGGTATAAGGGAAGCAGGGGAAGAAACACTAAACATGTCACCGTTTAATAGAAACCGTCCAAAGCCTGCAAATGATTTCACAGAAAAGTCTGTTTATTCCAACCTCAGTAGAAATGCAGCCGGTACGCCCTCCATAGGAGGGAATCACGTGATCCCGGGAGATCAGGAAAAGGGGGCTAGTAAACTACTCAGGATCTCAGCAGAGGCCTGGAGAATCCTCAGCTCTTCCATCCGCAAAGCTTCCACCAAAGCGAGCTGACTTATCAGCGACACTTTCCCTTCCTTCATGTCAGAAACCTGCAAGTTATTTTTAAATTTTTAATAAAATAGAAATGTATTATAAGATTTACCATGTAAACTGCTTTGAGGCAGTCAGTAGCCGTAGGGCTACTCCCTGCCTCCACCCCTACCCCACGTAGGGGAACCACCCTACCCCAGCCCCATGTGGAATAATCACCCCATCCCACCCCCATGTGGGATAAGCACGGCTACAATTCACTCCAGATTACTTGTGCAGTCCAAACTCTCTAAGGATGAATGTGTGAGCCAGCTGCCACCCCCACACACAAGCCCTGGGAATTGCCGGCTCTGGGGAATCTGTGTGGACAACACCTGTCCTTTTATATTTTTATTTTCACAGCATAAAAGTACATTAAAATTTTAATTCTAACAATCACATATCTTATAAATGATTTATAATTAAAACAAAAAAATTATAAAATTAAAACACACATAGAAAAAATACTTGAAATGCTATATTACTAAGAAACCAGGCAATGACTTCTATCTACTAAAGCATGAGGCAAAAACTAAGAATCAACCCAAGTACCCAGTGATGAATGAACAAAGAAAATATTAATGTATTCACACATGGGTACAGTCCGAAACAGAACCAAGGGCTGGTGACGGAGCTCGGGTTTGGAGCATGTGCCTAGGTGTCAGGCCCTGGGTTTCGATCCCAATGTCACAAAAAAGGGATGGGGAGCAGGAGACCCTATTTGTGACATCAGGAACAAGCCAGGAGGACACAAAGTTAAGTGAAATAAACCAGAGCCTCCGTGTTCTTTCTGTCGACTGCAGAAAGAACGGTGGACACCACGTGAATGGAGGCGAGCTTAGCCAGGAGAAGAGAGCTCTCTGGACAGCAGCATGTGACCACAATTAGAAACAAGACACACAGTGTACACCAAACATGCTGTAAGAACCCTCAGCATAAAAAAGCGAGGTGGGTAATGCTGTTCTTGGCGAAGCAATTCCACAAGGTGTGCATGTATGTATCAAAGCATCACTGTGTGTCATACACTATATATAACGCTTGCAGTGGGGTGTGCTGGCCACGCACGCACACGCAGCGGCCAGTGGGGTGTGCTGGCCACGCATGCACACGCAGCGGCCAGTGGGGTGTGCTGAGCCCCTGTTTCTCGTGCTGCCCTCTACTGCTTTAATCGAGGTCTCTCACTTAACCTGGAACTCCCCTCTTGGATAGGCAGGAACAGTGAGCCTTCATAACTGTCCTGGTTCCACCTAACTCCATCGGTCTCTGTCTATCCCCAACCCCAGGCACAGCACACAGGCTGCCATCCCAGCTTGTACGTCAGTGCTGGGATCTGAACTCGGGTGCTCACACTTGCACAGCGTATCACCATCTCCCCGGCACCACTTACCTAACTTTTAAAATGTCAATCTGTTAACACAGTCACATAGAGATTATAAAACATTAGCTCACTGGAGATTCTCAAGACCTCCCTAACAGCATGCATGGTAAGTAGCACAGGACTGAGATCGTGTGCCCAGCAGCATCAGGAAGCACACCTTGTGCAGCACAGCATGCGTCTCCTCGATGAAATCAGAGCATAGTTTCTGGGCCACACCCAAACTCATCTTCTCATTTGTATCGGAGATTACTTCACCAAGGAGCACCTTCTTCCAGCATGCACTAGAACCGAAATGTTCAGTAAGTTCCTCTCAGCAGGTCCCCAGGTTACCTGAGAGAGCACTCACTCTGCAACACGACACACAGCATGTCCCTGTTCTGCCTGAGCACAGTGAAGCTCGTCTCCTAACCCTATGACATCATTCAGCTCCTGAGTGGAAGCCACCAGCACAGAGGAAGAAAGAGGAGCCAACAGTGAATGAGGGCCAGCTACTCTGCTCCTTGCCAGCAGTGACTGGATCTACTTTCATGGCAATCCTGGGTCTGGTGTACAAATAACTGGAGCCACACCCACCAGCTACAGGGGCACAAGAGGCAGAGAAACACAGAACAGGAAGGCCAGGCTCTGGCAAACAGCCAGAAGACTCAGCAGCTGAGGCACTGTATGCCTTTAAGGGAAAGTTTTTCCTAAAAGGTGACAACCAAGAACACAGCTCACTGCCAAATGCCCTCCAAATGGCAGAGTCTGCAGCCATGCCATTCTCTACACCCAGGTGAGTCACTTATGCTGCCTTGGCTTGCAGAGGTGAAAGCTTTGCGAGAAGATGAAGCCAGTGTTCTGCAGTCAAAAGACCACAGGACTGTCAAGTCAGCAACCAGGAGCCAAAGGTTTCAAAGCTAGAAGGGGGTCAATGCTAAGTCCCTCTACTTGGAAGAAGGGTGAAGGAGCCACTGGAAGCAGGAAATCTGGGTGTGCATGGAAGTGGCTTAGAAGAGGGAGGTCAGACGGCTGCCAAATATGCAAATCCAGAGTATACAGGCAGACAGACAGTCCCAACAGGACACCTCAGGTAATAGGGGAACATCCGCTTCAAAGCTGATAGCTCAAAAGTCAGGATGTGACGTAATACACAAGAAAGCCAAGGGTTACACTGTACTTGAGTGTGTCATCTAGAATGAATATCTAATTTAATCTTCATAATTCCCTACAAATAAATCACGCCATTCCATTCAAAGAAAACAAAACTGGGAAAATAAAGGTCTTAGTCACAAGGCAAAGCAGAGAGGCAAAGGTGGCCATACACACCCATCAGCCAGAACCCGCCATGTCACTCACATCAGTGAACCTAAGGGAAAACTACTCTGGGGTGACCTCTGCAAGCACTGGCTGCTTTAGCCCGAAAAGGATGCGCACACACCTCGTTCCCACAGGGTCCACACGGAGCAAGTGAACAGTGAATGACTGTTCAAAGGGAAGAGGGAGGAGGAAGACAAGAACCCGAGGAGCCACGCCATTCCTACCCTCATGCTGTGCGCCAGGCTGACCACAGACAGTCCTGGGCTCTCTAGGGAACAACACAAGGAGGGAGGCACACTATGCTATTCTGTCATGGGCAATTATTTTTTAAAAAACTAATTCCCATGTAAGTGACCCTGCCTGGTGCAAATCTGTGCTGTCCAAGAGTCAACTATATTTCTGGTATTAAGACCAGGGAGAAACTTTCCAGAGGCAACGGTGAGAAATGCTTGTACAGACAGCAGGCATCACAAGTCAGCGCCGTGCTGAGATGGTTCATCCGCCCACTGGACACTTGCCCAGCATACGAGCAGCAGCAAGGTAGAAGCTGTGTTCTAACCAATCCTGGGCCTGGAGGAGCCCCTGTGCTGACCAGAGCACAGCCATGCAGGCTGACAGGCAGCTCTGGGACGTGACTGGCAGCCCTAACCCCTTAGAAAGGTTAAGGAGCCTGAGCAAGACGAACGTCTACACTGGGGTTCTTCTACCCCACTCCTCTCACAGAGAAGGCCTTCAGCAGGGCTGGTTAGGACACGGTAGGACAGGGCGTGGTTAGGGGTTTGCTTACCACAGGAAATGCCCACCCACTCACGGGTGTACCTCTGGACAGTGCTCAGTGCTGACAGTACTCACTCAGAACAGTATGCACAGATCACCAGGGGGAAACCTGGACAGAGTGGCAAGTTCTCAGAGCCATGAACTCTGGAAGGCTAAGGCCACTCAAAGCAGCAGGGCACAGTCCGCTCCTTCCCTTTAAATGCCAGCCTCCCAAACCCCTTCAATTTTACCAAGAAGCAGACACAGCTTGTATATAATGGGGGAAACTTACAAGTGCTCGGCTTCCAGACACAACAACTTGAGAGCCGTGAGCAACCTCCAAGATGGTCCATCCCATCCAAACGTCAAATTTCTACAGGAGCAAAGCAGGCAACACCAATGTGTCATTTAGAAATGACTCCATGCAAACAACTAAGGAACCTAGCAGTGGCTTTGAACAGGTACATTGTTAGGTCACCTCTACACAGGGGCAAGAAAATCAGGCTGCGGCTACTATGAATGAAGCTGGGTTAACAACAGTCTCTGTGTGGTCCATTCCACACAAGTGGAATCTGCTCTGACTATTCTGGGCTATGGTACTAGTTGATGTCAACTTGACACAAGAAAGAGTCACGGGAAAGGAGGGAGCCTCAGCGGAGGAAAGGCCTCCCTAAGATCCAGCTGCAGAGCTTTTCTTCATTAATGAACAATGGGGGAGGGTCCAGCCCACTGTGGGTGGAGTCATCCCTGGGCAGGTGGTCCTCCTTTCCAAAAGAAAGCAGGCTGAGCAAGCCATGAGGAGCAAACCAGTAAGCAGCACCCCTCCATGGCCTCTGATCAGCTCCTGCTCCAGGCTCCCACCCTGCTTGAGTTCCTGTCCTCACTGTGATGTGGAAGTGTAAGCCGAATAAACTCTTTCCTCCCAGACTTGCTTTTGGTCATGGTTTTTTATCACAGCACTAGTAACCCTAAGACAAGGTTAAAAGCCATTTCCAATCAAGTTCAGCAAGACATTGAACTTGGTTTAGGGGACAACAGCGAGAGGCCTGGTAACTACATCACACATTTACAGTGAGATGAACTTGGAGAGGACTAGTTATCCCAGAGAGCAAACACAGCCACTGTCACTATATACACAAAACCTGACTTTATCCAGAGAAGACGACGTGAAAGGGTAAGTGTGGGAATCTGGTGTGGCTCGCTGCCCCTGATGTGTACCCTAATGCAGCTGATGGGTTCTGCTAAATATCAGCACAGCCTATGACAGCCTATGACAGCGCAGCACCACCCCAGCTGACCCCGGCCTAGACCATACACACGACTGTTCCAAGCTTGACTCTCACATTCCCAAGCTAGTGTCTTCCAACCTGTGAGTGTCTAGAACAACAAGCACAACTTTACTACAGTCTAAGAGCTTAACAAATACCCACCCATCAGCAATACAGAGGCAGGAGAATCACACCTACAGAAACCAGAGCCAGGAGTAGTCCCATGGAAATTTCCTAAAGGGATAATTTCCAGACAGAAAAACACTTACCCTGTAAAGCCATGATCCTTCAAAATGGCTATCTTCTTGTGGACCTGCTTCTCTGCTGGTGGGAGGTACTTAACCAGCCTCTCTACATTGAGGAGAGAAAACCATCAGATATTCAGGATGTAATCCAGATAAAGCACATGCCCCCTCTCCTTCAGCTCTCTTTCCCTCACATTAGCCATCCAGGACAACAAGACTGTCTCCTAATTCACACCAAATGTCCTCTCTTGGGCAACTCACTGAGATCTCAGGTCCCTGAAAAGCTGTGAGCTTTCCAAAGCAGGCTCTGCCTGAGAAAAGTGACTGTTGTCTATGAGGGCTCTTCCCATTACAATAGGAAATAACTGTTATCGGGCAGTCCCACCTCCTGAGACAGGAACGCAGGCGTGAGGATTTTGGGAGGACACAAAGCCATACTCCAGGAGCAGCCGATGGTTATCATGGGGGCCGTAGCAGATGAACACCTCCTGGTGCTTCCTACAGCGTGAGGCTGTTCTAATCTCATAGCACCTGGTCTTCTCATTGAATGCTGCTTTTACCTACAGGGGAAGGGTATAAGATTCCTCTTTTTAACACAGGTCTAAAAGGCTCACCAAGTCACCATGGTAACCTCAGTCTGAGGCAGTGTGATGTGCTTGCAATGAGTATCTCACGGACAGACAGAGAACAGGCTGCACTTCAGCCTGTTCCCTCCTTCATCTCGCCTTTATCCAGGTGAGGGAGGAACTTCAGTCACGGGTTCTGAAAATGGCCAAGCGTGACATCTGACAGGAGTTGACCTGTCACAAACAGCCTAAGGGAAGAAACTATGGCAGTAGGAAGACCCACTAGTTGTCAGCAGCTGCAAAGGCTTCACCAACTGTGTGGCCTTGATCAGGGGTTTTTTTATGTGTTTAGTCTTTTAAGGCAATAAAGGTCTGTTGTAGCTCAGGACCCTCAGGCTCCCACCAACTATGGCTGTGGTTTTCTATGGTCATCTATAAAATCACTCAGCTACAAACGTTCACAAACACAGCAATAAAATCTAAGTGAGGCTGCTAGGGACTGAGTCCCTCTGTCCAGCCTCAGCCTTCTATGCACCCAATGTCACTGCCTGGGTCAGTGAAAGGCAGCACTCAGCACAGGGGCTGTAGGCCTGGAGGGCAGCGCAGTGCAGACGCACAGCAGAGGGGAGCATGGAGGCCAGTGGCCCGGCACATCTATCTGAAGCAGGTTACACCTCCACAACCATGCCGTCCTTGACTCAGAACCGTTGTCTCTACGTGGCGGGGATTCTGTAACAACAGGATTCCATGCCAGCCTCTCACCTGGACATGTGGGCTGTGATTCAGCAGATCCAGGAACGGAGCAAGTGCACACGTGTCTGGCTCTGCGGAAAGGCACTCCTGCCTCCTGGACCTCAGGTACACAGCTCTGGTGTTCACTGTGCACCAGGCCCACAGGAAGGCGCGGTAGCTGAAAACGCTGTCCACAGACTCTGCAAACAGAGGCTGCAGGGTAGAGAAGAAACCTCTGGAGGAGGCAAACAGGTCCTGCACTCGGGCTCGCTGCTCTTCCGCCTTCACCTTTAAAGGTCCAGGAAGAAGATCTATCACTTCTGGCTCCAAACACACCGGGCAGGTGTATGACTTGGGCAAAATGTTCAGGTAAGACTTCCAGAGGGACTGACTGCCTGCGTGCTTTTCTGAGACTAAAAACGTACACAAGGCCAGCACAGGAGACACAGGAGGCTTCCACCTTGTAAAATGAGAAGACAAATCGGAGGAATTAAAATGTGGACTCCAACAGTGTAATTTGCCTCAGAGGGGCTGTGTTCGAGCTGGCAACTGTCCACCCAAGACACAGGCATCTTCCCAAGGGTTTTGCCTCTCCAGAGCAGCCACTTCTATGGTTAGTCAGTGAGATTCACTTTGGTTTAAAAAACAAACAAACAAACAAACAAACAAACAACTTGTTTCCAGCCCGGTTCTAGCTTCTGGGGTTTACTAAACAGTGCCACCGAGACAGAACTGTGGGGTCCTCACGCCTCTGTTCCTCTAATACAAACTATGCAGTTGCCGAATAATGACTCAGTTCAGTCCCGATGGCACAGAGACTCAGGAACATTACTCTCTACAGCCCCAATTCCCGAGTTACCACACACTCACTGTACCAGCAATCTGAGTGACTCAGAGAATAAGGACCAGAGCATCCTCACCTCTGCAAAGGCACACAGAAGGTGGGGGGTGTCATAGAGAGCCAGGGAACGGCGTAGCCACTTGGGTTAAGGATCAGCACCATCTTTGAACCCAATGTAGAAACAATTTCTGCTGAGACTCTCCCTCACTCTGTCCTCAGGGATGCTCCAAAATCAAGGCTCACCACCTTGTGCCCAGAGCATGGCTCTCAGCCTACAGCACCTGCCCTCCTCCATTCCTACCCAAAGCTCTTCCTAACGTCAAATCCGCTCAAAGTTGAAGAAGCCACGCTGGTATAATACGGTGAACCTGGGACAGTGAACTAGCATCTGCCAGGCTTTCTAGGGTAGAAGGAAACAGTCACACTGTTGTCATGGACACCATCCCATTCCACACTTACTTTCTAGTAAATAGAGGACAGGGTTCACACCACATCCCAGGCAGCCTAGAAAACCTTAGAAATACAGTTCACACGGAACTAAGAACAAACTTGGAAGAGGATAAACTTTCAATCATACTAAGTATGTCTTGGCTAGCCAAGAGCTGGGTCCTCACGCCCTGTGCTGCAGATGGCACGACACTGACAGGCACCAGGTACAAAGTGTGGTCACTTACTTCTTAATGTAGGGCCCTATGGAGCTTCGAATCACAGTGTCCGTGGTGAGCAGACAGCTCTCAGGCAGTGAGATAATCACCTGGCCCTCCTTGCCAAAGAGAAAGTAGAGTTTAGGACACCTCAGCTTTGCAAATGACCTGAGACTAAGGTCTGTAAGCACCGAATCCCATCATTATACACCAAGAGCCCCGGAGTGCAGACAGTGCAGTTCTGGCTAGCAACTCTTCAGAGAGAAGCACAGACTGTACTAGGGCCACTCATGTGATAGATTTCAATCAAGAATCTGTGGAAGTAAAACCTCTGCTTTACCAGGACAATCAATGATGATTAGCATGGGCTTAAAGGTTAGCTCTGATAGCACAAGACCAGCATCATGGAGATAAAATCTTCTGGGGGCACTTCCTCGGGGTCAGCACACAGAAGCTGGGTCCAGTGGGGTGCACTCCCTAGGGGTCAGCACACAGAAGCTGGGGTCCAGTGGGGGGCGCTCCCACGGGGTCAGCACACAGAAGCTGGGGTCCAGTGGGGGGCGCTCCCACGGGGTCAGCACACAGAAGCTGGGGTCCAGTGGGGGGCGCTCCCTCGGGGTCAGCACACAGAAGCTGGGGTCCAGTGGGGGGCGCTCCCTCGGGGTCAGCACACAGAAGCTGGGGTCCAGTGGGGGGCGCTCCCTCGGGGTCAGCACACAGAAGCTGGGTCCAGTGGGGTGCACTCCCTCGGGGTCAGCACACAGAAGCTGGGGTCCAGTGGGGGGCACTCCCACGGGGTCAGCACACAGAAGCTGGGGTCCAGTGGGGGGCGCTCCCATGGGGTCAGCACACAGAAGCTGGGGTCCAGTGGGGGGCGCTCCCTCGGGGTCAGCACACAGAAGCTGGGGTCCAGTGGGGGGCGCTCCCTTGGGGTCAGCACACAGAAGCTGGGGTCCAGTGGGGGGCGCTCCCTCGGGGTCAGCACACAGAAGCTGGGGTCCAGTGGGGGGCGCTCCCTCGGGTCAGCACACAGAAGCTGGGGTCCAGTGGGGGGCGCTCCCACGGGGTCAGCACACAGAAGCTGGGGTCCAGTGGGGGGCGCTCCCTCGGGGTCAGCACACAGAAGCTGGGGTCCAGTGGGGGGCGCTCCCTCGGGTCAGCACACAGAAGCTGGGGTCCAGTGGGGGGCACTCCCACGGGGTCAGCACACAGAAGCTGGGGTCCAGTGGGGGGCGCTCCCTCGGGGTCAGCACACAGAAGCTGGGGTCCAGTGGGGGGCGCTCCCTCGGGGTCAGCACACAGAAGCTGGGGTCCAGTGGGGGGCGCTCCCTCGGGGTCAGCACACAGAAGCTGGGGTCCAGTGGGGGGCGCTCCCTCGGGTCAGCACACAGAAGCTGGGGTCCAGTGGGGGGCACTCCCAACGGGGTCAGCACACAGAAGCTGGGGTCCAGTGGGGGCCGCTCCCTCGGGGTCAGCACACAGAAGCTGGGGTCCAGTGGGGGTGCTCCCTTGGGGTCAGCACACAGAAGCTGGGGTCCAGTGGGGGGCGCTCCCTCGGGTCAGCACACAGAAGCTGGGGTCCAGTGGGGAAACCAAGGCTGCACCTCAAGATGACAGCAGAACACAGTAAACAATATGTAAGTGTCTGAAGGCATGAAGGGATCATGAAGAACAGCGAAGCTTGGCACTGAGACCCAGGAGAGGCCACTGGTGAAGGTGCAGCCTCTGTTGCAACGGAAATGCCAGGACTGAAGAGCCATGAAGAGAAACTGAGGTTTGGCAATGTCAGAGGCCAGGGGAGGCCACTGGTGAAGGTGCAGCCTCAACTGTGGAGGAGATGCCAGGCCCATGAGCTGACCACGAAGGACAGCAGCAGGAGTAGAGCAGAGCTGGCCTCTGCCTACAGGGCAAGCTGTGTGTGTTATGGATGGCAGGGCCCAGAAGATCTGGAGTGAGCCCCAGGTGCCAGACAAGAAGCTACAGAATAGGAGGCGCAGTGCAGGACTCAGGTTTTGATTAAGCATGATGTGTCCTAGGCCTTGGTTCTTCTCTTTTGGAGAAAGAAAGCATTTAACTTGTTTTTCTAAGTCTCAAAAATTCTGTTTATTGTAACAAATATTCTATGGCATTCAACAGAACTCGGAATCTCTTTGAAACAGGTTAAATCTATAAAAGTAAACCAGCCAGCATAAAGAACTTTTACAAAGAAAAAGAATTCAAACCACCAAAAGATACACTATATATATTCACAACAAATATAAAAACAGAAGCCAACGGAAAAAGACAACTAAGTAACAGATGTACGAACTCTCAGGGTCTGTCCACATTCTCCTTTCCTTACTGCACACCTCAAATACGTCTGAGGAGTCAGAACAGTCTTGTAAGACTTACTCAGAATGTAAATAAATTATGAAAATGTGTTCAAATGTCTTACAAATAACATTAACAAAGATGGTCTCAGCACTGTGCCTTGCTTCAGCCTACTCCTCAGCCCTGCAGCACACGGACGCCTGCAGACTTTCTCTCAAACTGTGCCCCACTTTACTACGATCTCTACAAGTGTTACCCGAGGGAAAAGAAAGAACTTAGCATCATGCGTAAAGTCCCTCAGCTCATTAACTCAAATTACACATCATTGCCATATTTGATAATCCACCTTTTCGAGTGTCATTCCAAATGACAGTCTACCTCAGTGAGGTTTCTAATGTGTAGTAGAAATGTTCATTCACCTCTTGCGTGACGAGTTATTTCCTTGAGTGGATTTTTCCTGAACAGAGCTGCTCCAGGGAAGGATCATTTCTTACCTAAAGTGTCCAGACCCCAAAAGAAACTCTATTATTGTCTGTGAAAAGACAGAAATACCAAGTAATCTGAAGGGCTTGTTTATTTAATTACTTATTTTTGAGCCTGGGTCTCTCTATGTAGCTAGCCCTGGCTGGCCTAAAACTCACTCTGTGGGCCAGACTGGCTTTTAACTTCTAGATTCACCTGCCTCTGTCTCCATAAGGGTGTGCACCACCAAACCTAGCCTTAAGCTTCCTGAACTTGTCATTACAAACACTATCATCCTTCACAGAAAAGCAACACTGAACTAAGAATGTTCTCAGCAACTCAGAGCTCCTGGACACTAAGTTCAGCTTTGGCAGGCCACATTCCTCACGGGTGTGCCAGCTCTGAAGACCAATCTTGCAGTGGTTCCTCACATCCTCATAAAAAGCTCCAGTTCCTTGTGAATGAGCCAAGGGTAACACTTCTTCATTCCACAGCATCTGTACTTGGAATTCTTTACCAGTGTTAGCATTCTCACAGTGGGAAAGCACACACATTAGGTCTGAGGCATAAGGTCTGTGACCAGGGAAGTTGTGAAGGACTCAATGCTCACAATTACAAGCTGTTGGGCTGTCTTTTCCCAGAGCATTGAAAGAAGGGTCTGCACCTGAGCAAACTGGAGAATGCCTGGAGAAGCCTTTGCTTCTGCTCAGCTGCTGAGTCCAAGGGCTGCAAGGTGTCCTTAGGCAGGGAGCAGCTGGATGGGCTAGTAACCGCTGCACATTATTTAAATACCCCAGCACCTCTGCATTGTCTGTGTGGAGACAGCAGGCCAGGGAGGTCCAGTACCTTTAACTGGCAGGTCTAACAGACATTTGAAAAGCTGCCTAAGTCTCATTTAAATTGTCTACTGGCTTTGGAAAGCATCTGCATTTAATAAACTGTGTGTGCTGCATTACAGATCCAGTCGTAAAGGCCTGCACCTGCTAAAGAGCCGTAGCGTTCCTTCCACTTCAGTGAACATCTTCTCATAGAGACCAAAGAACCTCATCATTTGCCATTCATTCTTGGAGAGCCACCCTCCCTATCTGTGACATCGGGTGACAGGAGGCCCATGAGGAGGTGCTACCATGGCTCTTGCCACACAGGGAGCTGCTGTGCAGAAGTGCTTGGAGGGGTGCCCGGCCACAGCAGGCATGGTTCCCCCAGCAAGAGGTTTGTAGAGCAGCCAGGCTCAGGGCCAGCTGTCACATGACATGGTCCTGCCATCCTTCTCCAGCAGCCATCCAGCCCTCTCCTCACAGCCTGGCGCCCTGCCCACCCCACCCCTGCCTCTGCAGCCACCTCAGCTTATGGACCTGCTTCACAGCGGGGCACCAGGGCGCCACAGTGGATGAGGATGACCACAAGCTCCAGGTCCAGTCAAGGCTCCACAGGGTAAGGGACACCAGAGACAAGATGACATCTTTGTGGAGCGTCTTCATGCCCAGAGTAGAGGCTGAACACCAAGGCCAGAGTCCCTGCACTCAAGGAGAAAAGCAGGCAAGGCCGAGAGGCAGCCGGGAATGGGAACACATGCCTGGAGGTGATATCTTAACCTGACTTCGAACTTTTAAAGTTTCAAGGCTGTGACTGTTGTACTTCAGTTTATACCATGGCATTAACATGAGATCTTGGGGATAATCAGGCAAGGAGAGTTATGGGTTAATGACGACATATTTTTGTGTAAGGCTGAGAAAGGGCTCAACTATACTGGTTAATTTTTGTCAGATTAAAACAAACTGAAGTTACACGGGCCAAGGAGGCCTGCACTGAGAGACTGCCTCCATCAGACTGGCCTGTGGGCATATGGGTGGGACACTTCCTACTGTGGTGGTGCCACCCCTGGACAGGCTGTACAACAAAGCAGGCTGAGCAAGCCAGGAAAACCAAGACCCTAGAAAGCAGCACTCCTCCATGGTCTCTGCTTCAGTTCCTGGCTTCAGGTTCCAGCAAACACTCCTGCCCTGACTTCCCTATGTGATGTACAATAACTCAGGCCTCCGCAAGCTGCTTCTGGTAAGTCTTTTAGCATAACAGAGAAAGATTTGAACAGGCTCATTATAATATCTATAACTATAATACATATCAAACTATACATTAAAGACCTACATACATCTCACCACACACAGCACACATCTCTTTCAAACAGTTTCATAAAAACACATATTTCAAAGTACACATGGCAGGTGCCACGGCATGAAACAGCACGCCAAAGGTGGAGGTAGGAAGACTGAGAGTTTGAGGCTAGCCTGAGCTACATATTGAATTACAGGCCAGTCTGGGCTACATTTAAAAACACACACACACACACAAACACCTGTCTCAAAAACTGGATGGGAAAGGAAAGAGAAAAGCCATGGTCAGTGTCCACTTCACGGTGTAAGCACATCAACACTGCTGCGAGTGGGCCAGCTTTAGTTCACCTCCCATGCACTGTGGAGCAAAGTCAGTCATGATTAGCATGAAAACCAGAAACACTCAGGGGGCGGAGCGCTGCCTTACGAGCCTGGTGTCCTGAGTTCAGTCCCCAGAACCCGTGTGAGGGCAGAAGGAGAGAAACAACTCCACCGAGCTGCCCTCTGACCCGCACATATGCACTGGCATGTGACCCGCACACATGCAACGTCACAAAACCACACACTAATAATTTATCTTAAAAATGATTTACCTAATAAAAAGTAGAAATACTGTACACTGGCATGATACTGCTTACTAGTACTGAACACTTAAAAGTAGTAATATGATAAATAAAAACAAAAGCATTATAAAATCACAACACAGAAATGCACATTCTTTTGGCTAAACATACATATAGGACTAAGTTTCAACAAATTAAGTTAAGGAATTTAAAAATAAACTTAGGGGCTAGGCTGTAGCTCTGTGGTGCAATGTGTGCTTCGTGTGGGTAAGACCTTGGGTACAAACACCAGCATAAAAATTTTGTTGAAAAATAAGTATATGTGATTTTAAAATAAAGAAATTAATTTGTAACTTTTGAGAACATTGTATACTGGTTAATGTTTTAAAATAGCACAGAAAAAAAACCAAAAAGGGGTCCATGGAGATGACCTATACCACGAATGTCACTCTCCAGGAAGGAAACCAGCTGGAGGCCTGGAGCCAGGCTCTGGACATCATGTTTCCACTCGGACAAGAGCAGCCACTGCCGACATCCCTGACACGATCTAAGCTCTAACGGGCTGTGGCACTCAGTGTACTACTGAAGCTATGTCACGCACAGGGTGCAGGGCGCAGGGAAAAGACAGCACACCCCCGCCCGTGCGGCCACGGGGGGGGGGGGGGGGGGGAGGGTGGCGGGACCATCCTCAGAAAAAGAGGCAGGAAACCTGCACTCCTGCCTTGTTCCCTCATGGAGGCTTAGGGAGTGACAAGGAGCTGGAAGTACACAGGCCCTCTGAGGACAGGTTGTCTGTCCCCTTTATGCTTGTCTAAATGTCATATGAACTGCAATCTGTGTCAGCAGCAGGACTTCAATGTCAGTGACACAGCAAACTCAAGTTTCCTGGGCATAATCCTAAACAAACACACCCATTTGTTAAGTGGGAAAAGGCTACAGATTTGATTCATTTGATGTGAGCTTGTGCATGTGTGCATGTGCACACACACAGATACATGTGTGCACACACACCACGCAGGAGGATCCATCTTGGGCCTCAAAGATAAAGGAAAAGTCCTCACCTGCAATGATGCTTTGCTCATCAGTCCTCTTCCTGTTCCTAGAAGAACCAAAACATGGAGGGTAAATCCTACTGCACCTTGCAGATCCTGGTGACCCCTTACACACTCAACATCTCTCGGCCTCTCCCTCCCAGAGAAGGAAGCAGAAAGCTATTCTGGAAAATGACCTGGCCTCTCTGTGGTTTACATTCCTTGAGTGAAGCCAGGTCTGGTCATGACCTAAGGACCTTGACACAGGACGATGCTCACACTGCTCTCCCAATGGCCAGTGGAGAACTCCATGGAACATAACTTACTGGCCATCCTTTGGCACATGAAAACACAAAGTTAAAGATACTGTGCTTGGCTGGCAATGCAGGTCAGACTCATAAACCAGCAGAGACCTTGACATTCCTGTGATATCATCAGAACCAAAGCAGGTGTTAGTCCTGACGTCCGGAGCCAGGGAAGGGGGGACTCTTACTCACTTAATACTCTTACTTACTTATTCATCTTACTTACTTATTACTGTCTTACAACAGGAGCCAGCACAAAGCATTCCTGTGCTGTACAACTCACACAGAAACACTCGTGTGAGAGGACTGCCCACCGGTCATCTGCCCAGCACTAGACTCACAGTCGTCCTGTTGTCCTCTGGACAACTGTCCAGGGCAACGGTGCAACCCTTCCATGTCACCTTTAAACCCTCTGCCTCCCTCAACACATGCATAGTTCACACTGGCCAAACATTCTGCCCCTATAATACCCTCTTGATGTTCAGCCTGGCAGCTCAGTCACTACATGTGACTGACTCACACGGAGCACCCTCTCAGCCAGAGAGCTGCTTGGGAAGTCATTTACCTACGTTAATTTATTCCAAATGAAGCTACCTGGCGAGCAGAGGGAAGAGCCAACAGCATATGCTCTCAGAGCTATGATCGTAGGCAGCTCGCCCTGTTGTGACCCAGTCCCTTTGGAAAGAAAGCATCTTGGTGCGTTCTGTAGTCACCATCAACCCACCTGTGGCCTTGACTACAGGCACATGTCCATTGTGCACTGCCAAGTTCTGAGAAATTGATTCCAACTAATATCAATTTAACCCCCACAAGAAGCTATCAAATGCCAGAGGAAAATGTTAACCTGCTTCAGCTTAGATGACTGGAAACCCACAAAGCTGCTCCCCCACGGGAGAAAAAGATCCAAACGACCTAAGGAACAGTGTTTGCTGAGGCCCCACCAAGGGCTCCTCTCCTGGAGCCACACGCTACAGAAAAAGTAACCCAACTGGTTGGCTGGGACATGCCTCATCCTCAGAAAACTACTTACTTACTGTGCTCGGGACAACCCCAACTGCATGGTCCCCCAAATCCTACCACCTCAAGGGATGTGGTGGAGCATCCGATCAGTAGGCAGCGCTGTGCATGTGAGGCCTCAGGGGAGGGCTTTCCCTCAGGCCAGGTTCCAGGAAGACCCAAACTTCTGCTAAGCTGATAACGCAGGCTTTTTTAACTTCAAGGCTGACCACTAAGGAAGCTCTTCCTTGGGAGAGGCTATGTCCCCTCCCAGCAGTGTTTAGCTGCCTGTAGTTCTTGTCCAGGGGTGGGACCCACACTTTGCCCCTTCCGTGTTAATGTGTACATTGACATTGCTATTGTTCCAGGCTTGTTTATGCTCCCATCTCCAGGAAAGACTTTCATCACAGACATCCTGGTCTACTAGGGCTTACAGTCCTCCTTCACAGACACAGACTTTGTGAGGTAGATGTCATTGGGGCTCGGCTGCCATGATCTGTCAATCTCTGCACTGTGTCCAGCTGTGTGGTGTTCTGTGGTGGTTTGCTGTGAAGAGCGACCTCTTCCATAAGGGCTGGTAGTTACACTTACATCTGAGGATCTGAAGCTGGGCGCCACAGATGAGAAGAAGACACTCTGCTTATCTCTCTGATTCCAGGTTACCTCAGCCAAGTACCTGCAAATCTCATGCTCACTTCCTTCCCAGCTGAGAAGAATCCCACTGTGTGCACATCCTCGTCACCCGCTCACCTGCTGAAGGACATTTAGGCAGTTTCATCCCCTGGCTATTGTGAATAGAGCATGGGGGCCATGGCTGAGTCCTGTTCTGCGGGGTCCTGTGGACATACGCTAAGTGCTATAGCTCAGTTGTGTGGCAGATTCCCTTTTAGCCTTCTGAGGATTCTCCATGTTGCTACCCAGAGCAGCTGACCCGTCTGCATTCCCGCCAGCAGTAAACAGGGGGCTCTGTTTCTCCTCAAGGTCACCAGCGTTCCTTGCCAGGTGCTTTGTTGCTGTTGGCCATTCTGACTGGGATGAGATGAAATTCAACGTTGTTCTCAATTTGCTTTTCCTCAAGTGCTGATAAAGATGAAAACTTTTTAAGGTTTGTTTACAGATGCTTGGGTTGGGATCACTGGTCCTGCCAGTCCTGTGGGCTCTTTACAGGCTGCTCAAATGATGGCCCTCAAGGTGCAGAAGACGTATATCTTTCCTCATTATTTTCCCTTTTTTTTTAAATTTATTTATATGTTTTGAGACAAGGTCGCATTACACAGCCCTGGCTTCCCTGGAATTCACAGAGACTGGCCTACCTCTGCCTGCCAAGTGCCCAGGATCAAAGGCCTGCACTGTCACACCAGGCCCATGGCTTCATTTTATTTTATCTTTCTCCTTCTGCACATCTATTTTTTTTCTCATTGTCATTTCTTTCCACGGACCACCTCTCTTTGGACAGTCAGGTAAAGTACACGCCAACAGTGACAAATGAAGCCCAACTTACAGCAACAGATGTGTTTCCGGAAATGACACCCCCTCCTTTCCGGTGACTCTCACCTGGAAAGCTGGCGGGTACTAAGCCTGTGTCTTCAAACTTCCTTTCTTTCAGCCATTTTCTTAGCTCTATAAATTCAGATCTGTAGCTCTCATTCACTGGTTGGGAGAGAAGAGGATACAGCACAGTTAACACCACGGGATCAGCAGGCCAGCATATCAAGGGTATAAATCTGTTGAAACAGGTCAGACAGGCAGATCACAAAGGGAACAAATCTCTCTAAAAATGAAAATGATACAGCTAAACAGAAAAGCCATTTACTAACCGATTACTTCAATGCATGCACCAAAACAGTTGATAAAATCTAGTATCGGTCTGGTAAACATTACCAACAAACGAAGACAGTTTCCTAACTTCCATACCCAGATAAATAACATGAAACAGAAAACACAGGGGCAGGACGGGACAGGAGTAGGACAGGATGGGGTGGGCGGGGCAAGGTTGGGCAGGGCAGGGTACTGCAGGGGAGCTACAGCCCAGGCTAGAATGTCTGTAGCCATATGTTCCAGTCCCAGCATTGCCATTCAACCACATCAACAGTGAAAGCTAAGTGACCTCCTCCTCGGATCAGGGGCAAGACAAGGCATAGTAACTATTTAACCAGAATGACAGCAGAAATAAATAAAAACATCAAATAGGGAAAAAAAAGAAAAATTATTTTCAGAAGACGTAAGTACAATCATGGAATATCTAACAAGGCTACCAAAACAGCTACTGAAACGACAAATGAGTTTAGCAAATAAGATACAAATCAATACCTAAATAATTGTATTTCTGCATACTAGTAATAACCAAAAATTCAAAAATGTCATTAATATGAAATTCTTAACAGACTCAAATATATATATATATATATATATATATATATATATATATATATATATATATCACTGCTAAAAACAAGGGAAAAACCATAAATACGACTTCTAAATTTTATATTTCTTATTGTTGTATGTTGAAGCTCTCGTGATATTTGGAAATGGAGCCTGAAGTGTGTAACTGGGGTTAAAATGACCAGGGTGGCCATTCCATGATGGGACTGGCGGCCTTCTGAGAAGGATAGTTCTCAGTGGTACAGCAGGCACTTACCATGCATGAGGCACAGATCTGACTGCCAGCACCCTTCCCAACAAAAGTAAAGAACACAGATTTCCTTGCCACATGAGGACAGGGTGAGAACCAAGCTAGCCCCAAACCAGGCAGACAGCACTTTCCAGGAACCAAGTTATCCAGACCTTGATGTTATATTTCTCAACCTTTCTACCACAAGTTGTTTTGTTTAAGCTAGCCGGTACATGCCATTCGGTGAAGGTAGCCCACGCTCAAACCTAAACAAACAGATTCTGATCAAGATGGATGAACACGGCATGGTGGCACACACCTTTATCCCCAACACTTGGGAGACAGGAGGACCAGGAGTTCAAGGCTAGCTTCAGCTACTAGTAAACTCAGGACTTGGGCTACAGTGAGACCATGGTTCAAACTAGTAAAGAATGGATGGTTAAGATTTGAAACTATCAATATGGTAGTAACTGGGTGTATGTGTACACTTATTTAGTAAGCTAGGCATGATGGCCCACACCTTTAACCCCAGCACTCGGGAGACAGAGGCAGGCAGGAATCTGTGAGTCTGAGGCTAGCTTGATCTATATAATGAGTAGAAGCAGAGTCAGGGATACATAGTGAAACTCTGTCTCCAAAAATATATAAAAATATATATAGTGAAGGGATGGAGAGATAGACGGCTCAGTGACTGAGAGCACTGACTGCCCTTCCAGAGGCCCCGGATTCAATTCCCAGCACCCACATGGCAGCTTCACAACTGTCTGTAACTACAGTTCCAGGGGACCCAACACCTTAGCACAGACATACACACAGGCAAAACACCAATGTACATAAAATAAAAATAAATTAATTTAAAAAGTATATAGTGGAAAAAACAATTAGAAATTAAAATACCAATCTCATATAAAACACTAAAGGAGAAACAGAAAAACAAAAAGCAGATATTCAACAAAGAGAAAACAAGACAAAAGATGGCAGATACACAAAATCCATGAAAAGGCAGAGTCCACCAGGCCAAGGACAAGACCAAAGTATTTCGTGCCATTGATCAGAGACACTAATATTCAGAGAGAGAGAGCAGAGCAGAGGGATGGACAGACAGAAGTAGAATCCCAGGGAAGAGCCACAGAGAATAGACTGCAAACAGTGGGTAAAGCACATTCATCCTCTCACTGCATGTAGGGACGTCATCAACAAGTGTCCCTTAGGAATCACTCTCTTTGAACAATGTTCTGAGGAGCACCTGTAAGCAGACCCCCCTCCACACTGTGTGAGCAGACCCCCCTCCACACTGTGTGAGCAGACCCCCCTCCACACTGTGAGCAGACCCCCCTCCACCCTGTGTGAGCAGACCCCCCTCCACCCTGTGTGAGCAGCTGTACCTCCTCTTGAGCCAGAGCTTCTCCTTTGCCTCCTGACCCTCTCTGTTCTTCCTCTGCGTCTCTGCATGCCAACCCCAGAGCCTGTGTCTTGTTCAACTGAGAATAATGAGAGGCTCAGCCTTACTCTCCAGCTGGACGAGAATCAAAGACCTTGGTACCTTTGAATATACAAATACTTACTTTGGTGAATGTTTTCAGGATTTTTAAATATATATTTATTTATTTATTTATTTTGCGTATACATGAGTACACTGTAGTTGTCTTCACACACATCAGAAGAGGGCATTGGATCCCATTACAGATGGTTGTGAGCCACCATGTAGGTGCTGGGAATTGAACTCAGGACCTCTGGAAGAGCAATCAGTGTTCTTAACTGTTGAGCAATCTCTCCAGCCCCATGTTTTTGTTTTAAAAAAAAAAAATTATTTTCTTAAAAGCTTTGAACACCAAATATTTTAACCAGTGTTCAATTGGGATCCCCGAAGTAACAGGTCCCCATTATGGGGATGGGGGTGGGAGGCTCTAAAACAGTGGTTCTCAACCTGTGGGTCACAACCCCTTTGGGGTCACCTATTAGCTATTCTTCATATCAGATACATACACTATGATACATAGCAAAAATGCAGTTATGAAATAGCAAAATGATTTTGTGGCTGGGGTCAGTATATCATCAGGGATTGTATTTAAGGATAGCAGCATCAGGAAGGTTGAGAATCACTGCTCCAAAAAGAGCAAAGCCATCTGGAGGCCCTACTGACTAAACTCTCAGAGCTGATCTCCTAGACATACCCGTGCTTAAGACACAGCTCAGGGGTGAGGTCACGGTGCACATACAGTGTACAGAAGATGAAGGCAAACATCCATGCACATAAAATAATAATGAATACAAAAAATACACGGTCATTGTGAAGCACCCATCAGCTCACAAGACTTAGAAAAACTAAGCCCCACCCAGTGTAGACATTGGATCTAAAGGTCAGCTTAATTAAATGGGCATTTGCAGTAGGCTGAAGAGAGCACAGACCAAAGATGACCAGAAGACATAAAATGACTCCTCCATCCCACATCAGCTCTCAAAAAGGAAAGCTCCAGGCAACAGACAACAGTGTAGACCAACTGTAGAAAATAACAACAGAAACAAACACAAGCGTTCTTGGAAGGCACATGCTAACATTTAAAACTATACACGAAATACTGAGTAAAACTAAAGTTGAAGAAAACCCTAATTTAAAAGATGGGAGGGGCAGCTGGAGAGATGGCTCGGTGGTTAAGAGAGCCTTGGGCTCCTGCAGAAGATCAGGGTTCAGTTCCTAGCACCCACATGTGTAACTCCACTGCTGGGGGGTCCAATGTCCTCTTCTAGCCTCCCAGTATGGATGTGGTGCGCAGACATATATGCAGGCAATAGCTATATACATAAGATAAACCCTTTGGGGTCCTGCCTCTGAGCAAAAACAATCGAGAGCAGAAAAGGACCGCCCGCCAAGCCGCCCAGGCAGTTTTAATCTACCTCGCCGGGAAGACTTGCTTTACGAGCCAGTCTGGAGCCCACGTGTGGTGCCCAAGGACGCGCAGTTCTACCGCAGCCCTGTGCCCTGCTCGCCACCGGGGCCCCAGTGATGATCACACGTCACAGCACCGCGCCGCTCTCAATCCCGGACAAACCCGGTATCACTCCACACCACCCGCAGCAGCTAACAAACTCGGGTCTCCGGGGCGCACACCACGCCTGCGCAGTAGTCGCTCCTGTCTTGACTTCCGGTCTGGGAGAGGTTACTCGCTCGCACAGGAAATTGAGGTCCGGAGCCACACAGAATTCAGAAATGGCAACGGAATTCCGTTCGCGTTACCCAGGCAACGCCAGGTCCACCGGAAGTGCTCCTGCTTACCTTAGGAACCGCGACGAAGCGGGTGGGCCGACGCAGACTGCTCCCCTAGCAACGGAGAAAGCAGCAGCGTGCGGCGAGCCTGCGCCTCTGCCTCGCGCATGCGCAGTTCCCAGGCCTTCAGCCCTACACGCCTGTAGCATAATTACTGATCCGTACTCAGAAGAGCCAACAGAAGTCTTTCCTCACCAAGTCCTGTCTTCCTCCGACTTCTGCCCCCTCCATCAGGCTGGCTTACCTGGTCCCCACCTTGCCCTGCCCTCCAGCTGCCAGGACCCAGGCGTTCCATTATCCCTGACAGCCTGTCCCTGCCTTTCCTCTCATCCACTATGAAGGTGTTTCTGTCTTATCCCAAGACTGTTACTGGAGTAGTAGGGTCAAAGTAAAAGTAAGAATTAGGCTTATAGGAAGAAATGAAAGACGAGAATTTAGACGCCCTTAAACAGCGAAGAGCAAGCTTTATTCAGAGAAGTGGGTTATCTAGTTCTAGCCATGCATGTCGCGAACCAAGCACAGGACTCTGTCACATAAAGACCAGAAGTCAAGAAAAGGCACGTTTCATGCTTTAAGCTGGGGTTTTTTGTAGCAAAGGACGTGAAAGGGAGAAAGGGAGCTAGCTAGAAACAGAAAGACGAAGTTAGCTGGTTTTTGACACTACAGCGTCTGTTTTTACAACCACTGGCGTAGGTATCAGCTGGTTTTTATTACTGTAATCTCCAAATAGCTAAGTTTGAATTCGATTTCAGGGTCTTAATTTTTGGGGGGCAGGGGGTTTAATTCCAGATCCTTTATATGTAAATGATAGGAAGTGACATCTGTCTGGCTACTTCCTGCTGGCAGCATCATTTTCTAGGGTTTTGATCTAGGATGACTCTAAAAGAAGTACAATTTTGACTTTGACGTGTGTGATGGACTGAGTGATGTCAGTGAAATGATGCAAGAGAAATTTCTGTTATTAAAAAAAAAAGGGGGGCTGAAGAGATGGTTCAGCGGTTAAGAGCACTGACTGCTCTTCAAGAGGACTGAGTTCAATTCCCAGCAACTACATGGTGGCTCACAACCATCTGTAATGGGATCTGATGCCCACTTCTGGTGTGTCTGAAGACAACATACTGATATACATAAAATAAAGAAAGCTTAAAAAAAAATGTTAGGGCTAGGTACACACCTTTAATCCCAGCACTCTGGAGGCAGAGGCAGGCGTATCTCTGTGAGTTTGTTGTCAGCCTGGTCTACATAGCAAATTCCAAGACAGCCAGGGTTACACAGAGAAACACTGTCTCTGGAGAAGATGAATCAAAAAAAAAAAAAAAGGTTAAAAGGCAAAAGGGTAAAGGATAGGGGGATAAAGAGGAAAGGCGTGAGAACAGGGAGGAGCCAGGGTGGAAGGGGCACTGGATTTTCAGTACCTGGTCCCTGAGCCACCTTTGATTGCTTGGTGTAAAGATGGCATGGCTCCTTGAGGCAAGTGTAGACCCCTCTGTGGGATGTAGTGAGGAGGTCAATCCCCCACCATGGTGGCAGAGTCAAGTTCATCTTGAATGGCTTTGATCTGATCTGAAATGTCTTTAACAGATTGAGGCAGTTTCTACTGGAAGGTGCAGTGAGCCTACAAGGATCAGGAGGCCCCTACCTTGGTTCCCGAACCCCTCACAGTCCTAACTGCCATTCATTATGCTCTTCTGCAGCTTGCTTTTTTAAGACAGCAGGACCTTCACAACTCTCAGGGTCCTTATACACCACGAACTACTCCTGAGTGGCTCTTGTACTGAAATAATTCAATGAACATCTGTCTCACTCCAGCAACAGAAGAAAGTACCTGGTGGTATGGAAATTGCAGACCAAACAGTCACTGGTATAAAAGAGAAAACCACAAACTGCTTTTATCCTGTATGACAAAGCAGTTGTCAAGATCATGCAGGGTATGACTTCACCTATGTAACACCGATGAGCATCAAGGAGAATGGAGGGGTGTCTGCTCAAAGAAGACTAACAAGAAGGATCCTGGTGCTTTGTGTCTTGACTGTGATGGCAGTGAGGAGCCGACAGAAGGTGGCTATCATCCTTGGAGCCATCTTGAGCCATATACCCTGACAAGAGACTTGATTACATTAGCCTACAACAGCTGAGCACACTCTGATAACATCTTGTTTTAGATACCCAGGATCTTCCCTTGGGTGTGTGAGACTTAAAGGTGTGTGACTTAAAGTCCTGACTTAAAGGCGTGGCTTAGAAGTGAGACATACAAAAGGCGAGAGGTAGACAGAAGAAATTATTATTAAGTATTAGGCACTTGGAATAGGCACTTGAGACTCAAGACAGACAATTATTATTAGGTATTAGGCACTTGGCACTTGGAGGAAGAACTTGGAATTAGGTAGTAGGCACTTGAGACTTTAGACAGGCAGCTAGGGATTATGCACTTAGCACTTGAGACTAGAACTTGGAACTTGGAACTTGGAGGCACTAGGGACTAGGAACTAGGGACTAGGAACTCAAGACTTGGGACTTGGAAAGAAGAAGAGAGACTGAAGAATAAACGGGATTGAATCACACTCTGTCTAGTCTCTATTCTTTGCGTCCATCCTCACTCTCTCTCTTGCTGAACCCTGACCCGCAGACCGGAGCAGCTTGGGGCAGTGCAGGCTCTAACAGTTTAGCCCCCAAGGCTTTTGGCAGTGCAGGTTCCAATATTGATAGAGCAGTCTGAAACATTTTGGCCCCCAAACGTGGGGCAGCTTGGGCTGCAACAGATGGCTACCAAACCTAAAATACCAATGAAATCACATAGAATAAATAAATTTACCTGAGATCAAAAAAGAGAGGTCTGAATAGAATTGGAAGCTTGTCTTGCTGTTGATACGTGATATTTTACTATAGTTTTGAAAATGTGTATAATTTCAGTATTTCTTAAAATTGCATGTGAGTCTCTAAGTACCTCCATAAAAATGTCAGGTGATGGGTGCTGGGGACCTCAGCAGTTCAGAGCACTGCTTACTCTGATGCCTAGCAGCCACATGGCAGCTCACAACTTTGTATGACTCTAGTCTGTGGGATCTGATGACCAAAGCCCTCTCCTGGCCTGTAAGCATGCACATGGTATGCAGAGGTATGTTCAGTCAGCACACACATACACGGTTTTTGCCTCCAGTGATTACATGGGTCCCAAGGATTGAACTCAGGTTTCCAGGTTTCAAGGTTCTTGCCCTTACTTGCTGAGCCATCCCACCCTGGGCAGCACAACTTCTGATTATTAAGGCAACGGACTAGGAGCCTACTTTAAATGGAAAATAACAAGCCATCTATATGAGGCAATAGAATCTTTTGAAATGGAAATGTCTTATACCTGTTTCCTTTACTTTACTGTATTCCTAATACAATGACCCTCATGCACATACAGAGAGGTCTTCCTGTGCGGTCAGTCTAACGAAAGTGTCTTACTTTAATCTAAATGGCCATTAGTGTCTAATAGAAACCTACTGAACAAAGAGGAAATGAAACTTGACCTGGAGATCCCTGATTCCAGGGTGTTAGGAACCAGTGAGGAAATTTCTTTCCCACTACTGAACCAAATGTAATTTTCTGAACAAATGGCATCATGCCATCTTAAAAATGACTAAACAGTGCGTCGTGGTGCTATTTTGAACACAGAAAAGTAGCCTTCCCTGAAGCCTCACACCTCTGTACACTTTGGTACTAACATCCAGGTAAGGTAAAGCTCTTACAAATATCTAAAGGGATACTCCAGGCTAGTAAGGGATGTTGCCGACGGAAGGATTACCCAATAGCTTTGCTTTAGTGCCCTGAGAGGAAAATTCTACACAAATTCTGATTCCTCATCATTTTCTTCCAATTTGTCCAATTCAAATTCCAACAATGACTTACGTGGCAGCTTAATGTTTTTAAACACCAGAAAGAATACATACAGAGGTCCAATTTGCAACTTGGGGAAAAGAGTGAAAAATTCATGCAAATACTGAAGAGGACCAAGTCTCATGGCCGAGCTGAATGCATGATTGTCAGGAAGACAGCTGAGTATCCTCTCTCCAGGCTTCTCCTTCAATCTTGCAAGGAAAAAGCCTAGATGTCAATCATATGACCTCGCCCTTTTCCGGATTACTTTTGACCCCCGAACAGCACGGTGCATAATCTGAGATAACGGACAACCTGACACCTTTCTTTTCTTGGTAAACTTTTACAAAACATCTGGGAAAGTGAGCCACTACCAAGATATACACCAACTTGAAAAGGAGACACTTAAACAAAACATGCTATTCAAAGAATCAGGCTCCGGCCAAGCCACGCCCATGTGGGGAGGGGCTTCGACTGCGCATGCTTGGCGGACCAACGCCGTCCAATTCTTGGCCAATAGAATACTCCGGTATAGAACGGTTGTCCGACTGCCTCCAACCTGAAGAGTTTATCTCCAGGTTCCTTGGTCTCCAACGGCCTCCCTACACACATGCAGATATGTCTTCCGGCAGACCCGTGGCGCTGGTAACCGGTGCTAACAAAGGAATCGGATTCGCGATCACGCGTGACCTGTGTCGCAAATTCTCCGGGGACGTGGTACTCACTGCGCGGGACGAGGGGCGGGGCCGCACGGCAGTGCAGCAGCTGCAGGCAGAGGGCCTGAGCCCACGCTTCCACCAGCTGGACATCGACGACCCTCAGAGCATCCGCACCTTGCGCGACTTTCTGCTCAAGGAGTACGGGGGACTGGACGTGCTGGTCAACAATGCGGGCATCGCCTTCAAGGGTAAGCCTTGGGGCATGGAGAGGGAAGGTGGCTTCTCTGGTACCAGGGTGCCCTGAGCCTCCCTGGGGAGCATTCCTAGGACCAGCAGGACTACAGTGTGGGACTCTGAAACAGATCCCTTGGGAGAAACAGGACAGGCTAGAGGCTGCAGGGATGCAAGAAAGCAAAGCCTCAGTGATCGCCATCTTTCAGAGGTTTGCCTCACACAGTTAAGTAATTGGGCTTAGGGATACTTAAGTGGAACACTTATCTATAAGTGACATAAAAAAGAGATTGACAGGAAAGCCTAGGGGAAAGGCTCATTAAGATCCTGATACACAAAATTCGCCCAGCCTCCCCAAGTGATGGTGTCTCTCAAAAACAATAAAACATTGTTTGATGAACAATGAGGCAGAGTTGTAATAAACACAGACTATAGCCAGGCGGTGGTGGCTTACGCCTTTAATCCCAGCACTTGGGAGGCAGAGGCAGTCGGATTTCTGAGTTCCAGGCCAGCCTGGTCTACAGAGTGAGTTCCAGGACAGCCAGGGCTACACAGAGAACCCCTGTCTCGAAAAACTAAAACAACAACAACAACAACAATAATAATAAATAAACACAGACTGTACTTGGAAGTGGATCTCTAACGCTCTGTGTTAGGTCTTTACATTTCCACTCAGCTAACTCAGTTCTCTTTCCACATTTAAGTTGCTGACCCCACCCCCTTCCATACTCAAGCAGAGGTGACAATGAAAACCAACTTCTTTGGTACACAAGATGTCTGCAAGGAGCTACTCCCTCTAATAAAACCCCAAGGTGAGTGTGGCAGGAGATCCAGGCCCAGCTCCTCCCCCTCTCTGCACCTGCCTCTCTGCCACTTGGAGGTGTGGCTCTGCTCTCTGACCTCAATTCTTTTGTGAGCATTGACTCTCCCTTTGCATTTCCCACTCTTCCTTACCCTTCAAATATGATTGCAGGACCCATTTCTTCCACATCCTCACCCATTAGGAGGTTTCAGGATTCCAGTTATATATAATAGATTTTGACACACACTGACATCCCACTGGTCACAATAGCCTGTCCCCAAAAGTCCTCAGATTGTACCCAAGAGCCTCCCTCAGCTCAGATCCACAGCAGGTCTCAGCTGTCCAGGTGCACTGCTGCAAACCCTCTGAGGAGGCCTCCTTTCTGGAGCAGGCTCCTTTCCTGGGCTTCTACACATCTCTAAAAAATGCCTCTCCTCCCAACAAATCGTTGAGGAAGGAGATCAGGCCTTTAGAATTGCTCACAGGACTCTATAATCTGACCCATGCATCCTCTAGGCGCATGCTAGCTCCCCATCAACATGCTTCATGTTTCTACAAAACAAACTACCCTATTACGTTTGTCATGAACTGCTCTAATAAAACAAGTCTTTTGAATAACAGGAGAACTCATTAAACACACATCAGTAATGACAAGTGAGCTCCTTTGGATATGTGAGTCTCTAATACAGAGTTGACTAAGTATAGCTCTCTCAGAACTCCTGTCCCCTTCCTGTCTGGCCCTCTGGACCAGACCTCATGGTCATCTGGCTTCTCTCCTCACCCACACCCCAGGGGCAAGAAAGCAGTATTTATGCTACTTGAGTCCTGTTCTGTGCATCCCTGACTCAAATGAAATTGTTCTGATCTAATGTCTCACCAAATGGAAAGTGCTGCTCTTGTGTCTGTATCTCTACATGGTGATGTGTTTTCAGGCAGAGTGGTGAATGTGTCCAGCATGCTGAGTCTCAGGGCCCTGAAAAACTGCAGCCCAGAGCTGCAGCAGAAGTTTCGAAGTGAGACCATCACTGAGGAGGAGCTGGTGGGGCTCATGAAGAAGTTTGTGGAGGACACAAAGAAAGGAATCCATGCAAAAGAAGGATGGCCTAATAGTGCATATGGAGTCACTAAGATTGGGGTGACAGTCCTGTCCAGAATCCATGCCAGGAAACTCAATGAGCAGAGGAGAGGGGACAAGATCCTCCTGAATGCCTGCTGCCCTGGGTGGGTCAGAACCGACATGGCAGGACCAAAAGCCACCAAAAGCCCAGAAGAAGGAGCAGAGACCCCCGTGTACTTGGCCCTTTTGCCCCCAGATGCAGAGGGGCCTCACGGGCAGTTTGTTCAAGATAAAAAAGTTGAACAGTGGTGAACCTAACTATCACCTCTTAACCACTTGTGTCCTCACTTTGTGAAGGGCAAGGACATTTATAATATAGTAACACTCCTGAAAAATAAACATAACTAATTCCTCACACACATAGATTGTTGGAAATGTATTTCAGTTGTTCTTTATTTTGTGCATATGAATGTCTTGAGTATGAGTCTGGAAGGATGCTACATGCACAGAGTGCTCTTGGGTGCCAGAAGAGGCAGAGGGTGCCAGGAACTGGAGATAAAGATGGTTGTAAGCCTGCTGATGTGTGGTGGAAACGGAAACCTAAGATTCTACAAGAGCAGCAAGTGCTCTTCCCTGATGAGCCGTGTCTTCAGTGCTCATTTCCCCAGAGGCCTTTCAAGCAAATCTGGCTTCATTCAGGGGCTTAATTAAAGGAAAACTCAGGCCAAGGGAAGGCACATAAGATTCCAGTCAGTGAATATCTAAGATCCAAGTCAGATGGCAGGTGCTTGTGGACCCTGCAGTCTGTGCCAACAGGTCAAGGGGGGGCCTTTATAGAAACTGTGTGTGTGGAAAGCCTGGGTCGTGACAGTGCTGACACAAAACAAAGATCTCAAAATGATAAAAGACCATTTATCCTGGGTGCATTTTGAGGGACCACGGCCAGGACAGACTTGGGTTACCCAATTCCATGTTCCAACTCAGAAGCACTGTCAGAGGGTTTACAGTGGTACAGAAGTAAGGAAGTCATCAATCAAGGCAACTGTGAAATGCATTGAAGGGCACAGCAGAGAGGCAGGGTCGATGAGATGGAGCTCTTCTGTAGGCCTGAGATGCCACCTGAGGACACTGTTAGCTCCTGTGTTGCTGGAAGCCAGTTGTCCACTGTGTCAGTAGCTTCTGAGAGTTTCTTATTCATTATCAGCTGTTAGTTCAGAGTTGGGCAAGCAAATGCTGTTCTAGAATCTAAACCTAGTCCAATACAAAGTCATTAACCTCTGACCCTACAGAATTCCAGTCTCTCCACAGCAACCTGTCCTTCAGTCTCTGTAAGCACAGAAACTCCTTCCAGGAATCTGGGTGACAGACAGACACAGATTCTTTTCAAGAATTTTTGTTGACAACAAATAGCCAAACAAGGATTGAAAAGTAAGTGGGTATGTACAGGAAGCAAACACATAGTGTGTGGGAGTTTCTTGTTTTATGTGATGTGTGCTGTCATGTGCATATACAGATGTGTGGTTTTTGAAGTTTGTATACATGATGTGCATGTGTTTTCATGTGCACATACATGATCTCTGTGTGTTTTCATGTGCACATAATGATATGTATGCATGCTTTCAAATACATACATGACAGCCTCAGGGGTAATCCTCAGATGCTAGACACTGCTCTGATCAATCTTGGTTTTTCATTTTGTTTCAAAGATCAGCTACTTGCTAGACTAGCTGGCAACCACCTCTGCTGGCTCTGCCTCTCCCCTATGGGGGTTAAAGCCTATGCCATGGGTCCTGGGCTCTGACTCAAGCTTGTAAGGCAAGCACTTCGCTGACTGACCTGACTCACTCCTCAGCCTGCATGATGCCGTCTAGACTATTTTCACTCTTTCCCTTTAAATCTGCTGAAATCATTCCAACCATGGGACAGGCTACAAGACAGCTGCTAATTTTATGTTCACCTTTTTATCTGTTGAAAGATCTCCAACCAAGGCAAAAGGCTAGGAGCCTGCTCAGCCACAGAGTGTATGCCAGCATGCATGAGGCCCTGGGCTTGGGTCCCTAGAACAACGAGGATCAGGAAGACATCCTTGGCTTTACCTACTTAATGCATGAGCTGAAACAGGATGGCTAAGTGTCACTGTGCCTCTATCACATTGACTATCAAGTCAGCGTGAGAACAGCAGGATACATGTCTTCATTTAGGTGTGCAAACCTCGCCAGGTGGGTGGACATGCAGAGTATATGCTGTCATCCCACACTGCCATTGGGGATGACACAGTCCTCAAAAATGAAGAAAAGCACATGATCACTTTCTATCACAAGGGAGCTTGCAAAATCTGGAACTGACCATGACCTTGCCTCTGTCAGGAACCCTGCATATTGCTCAAGGCCTCTGACATAATCTCACTGTGGACCAGTGATTTCCAGGCTGACAGAGGAATAACCACTGAATAGAAAGCAAGGCCTTTCAAAGGGGTTCACTGCACAGGGCTCCTCTTCCAACAGGGTGTTCATTTCCTCTCAGTTATTTTGTACTTTTGTAAACAGACACCAGAACATCAAAATCAAATATCACAGCCGTAGAGTTCCAAGAGATAATCTGAAATGTGTACTCCAATCCAGAGGTATTTTTCCTTAATACCTTAATAACAGCTAGCATTGCAAAGGCTTTAAGGAATGCACTCCATGAGGAAATCCTTGATTAACCATGGCATCTGGCAGTATAATTATTCAATATTCCTAAAGGTCTGTGTCTTAGGCCAAATGGTAAAGTACACAATGCTAAAATGAGAGTTTTAGAAAAGGGAAAATTGTGACTCTCATGGATACAAGATTAAGTTTCTATTAAACACATGTATGATCATTTGTATGATGTGAAGGATTCAGACAGATGTGGAAGTGGGTCCAAAGATTCAAGTATACATGGAATAAAGGCATGCTGAGTTAAAGGATGAACAGGGACAAAACCCAGTGTGTCCATGGTGTAGAGTGAGTCGCTTCAATCCCTAGGAATTAGGACAACATTTACATGTCTTTCAGGCCTTACAGTCCACAAGCACATGTAAACTCTGTGATGTGTAAGCACATGTAAACACTGTGAACGAGGCCCACATGTGAAAACCAGAAGTCAACTTGCAAGAGTTGGTTTTCTCCTTCCACCATGAATTTCCCACAAATGAAACTCAGCTCTTCAGCCTTGGCAGCAAGCACTTCTACCTGTTGAGTGAACATCATTCAACAGAGGCCCTTCATGTAAACGTCTTCAGCTCATCGATAAAGGGATGCAGAATGAAGGATAGGTTAGAAAAACAAAACAAACACACCCACGATGCTTCACTATGCATTGACTCCAAGAAGCACACATCACTAGTAAAGACACAAGCTGAGAGTCGAGGGATGGAGCACAGACCCAACAGTAACTGGAAACTGAGACCAGGACGACATAGCTATCTTTTCATCTAATAACCGAGGCTTCAAACCAAACTACTCAGAAGAGATAAACACCATGACATATTAATCAAGAAAGCTCTTCATCGAGGTGATATTATGATTACAAACATGTGCATAAAGTGTTGGGTCTCTAAATTTAATGAAACAGTACTACTGGACATACAAGGACAGACAGGCCCTGATCCCATCACAGCAGATAAGACTAAATCCATGCTCATCTCTACATAGGATATCTAAACTAAAAATCAACCAAAAGACCTCAGAGTTAAAGTTTAACACAGATCAAATGGACTTAACAGATATGTAGGAATATGTCATCCAGACACAGAGAACCTACGGCTAAACAAGGAGCTGCTGACAGGTGAGAGCTGCTCAGGGAGGGGAGTCAGGGTTCTTGGAGGTGTGCTGACCCTGGTAGGTAAATCATGCTCCAGTGTGTGCCTCCATATTTGTGTCCATGTGGGCAACATAGACTCATTGTTCAAGAGAGGAAGGAAGAGGACAAGGAGGAGAACAAAGAGGAAGAGAAAAGGAGGAGGAGGAGGAGGAAGAAAAGGACCTTGAAAATAGGAGGGAGATTAGAGGGATGGAAATTGGGATTAGTTGGAGAGATGACACATGGAGGGAATGAGTATAAAATTCTGAAAGGAAAAAAAGCTGTAAAATATTTTTAAAATAAATATGTTAACCCCCAGAAATAACCATTCTTCAGCATCCATGAATCTTCCCAAAACCCAAGCACTAGGACTAGAAAGATAACTCAGGAGATAAGAGCACTGGCTGCTCTAGCATAAGAATCAGTTCAGTTCCTTTAGGCACAGGAAAGGACTCCTTCTTCTGGCCTCCATTGGTACTAGGCATGGTCATTGTACACAGATATTCTATACAGGCAAAACACACATACACATTAAACAAACAAACAAACAAACAAAACCAGACTACACACAAAGCCAAAAACAAAATCCTAACAAATAAAAATTAATTTAAAAAATATCCTGTATCCAGTAGATCATAGTTTAGTCTCAGAGGTCATGAGAATTGTCAGCTCTTGCAGAGGGCCCAGGTTCAGTACCCAGCACCCATATGGTGCCCTACAACCAAATTAACTCCATAGTTTTTGACAGAGAGGAGAGAACTAGAGAGGAAGATCAGGTTTGAAGTGGGGAAGAAGAAAGATACACATCAAGGTACAAGAGAGGAAAGAGAGGGAGGGAAATCCAGAAGACCTAGGTTCTATTCCCAGCACCCACATGATGGCTCACACCACTTGGGCATTGCAGGCACATGATGCACAGACATGCATGTAGGGAAAACACCCACACATAAATAAGTCAATCTCAAACACTTTTTAGAGGATTAGAGATGAAGGAGGAGGTGTTCCTACAGATTCCAATTAAATACATAAATCCTTTCTTGTCTTACTTTTGAGAACTGGTCTATGGTAGCTCTGGCTATCCTGGAACTCTATGAAGAGCCTCAAACCCTCAGAGAGATGCCTGCCTCTGCCTCCTGGGTGCTGGCATTAAAAGTGTGTGCCACTATTGCCTTCGAGGCCACCAACGGTAACACTACTTCCAGGTGATCCAACCCCACTCTGGTCTCTTCAGGCACCAGAAACACATATGGAACGCCTGTGTTAGTGCAGACATGATACTCATAAAATAAATACATCTCAAAATAAATATATAAAATTTATATATATATATAAATAAATACATCTCAAAGTTTTTAAAGGAAAACGACAGAAATACCCAACTATATGGTAACTGAACAACAATCTCTTTACCGTGAGTCTTAGGAGAAATGAGGAAAGAAATCTTTAAATTGACAGAGTCAAATGAACATGAAATCAGAACTTATGAAACCCTTTAGAATACAGCTAAGAGAACGCTAAGAGAAAAATATATATCTTCATGTATTTACACTAAAACTAAGCAGTTGTCAAATGAATAACCTAATGGTGGGCCACAAGACCCTACAAAGACAAGAACAATACAAACCCAAAAGCAACAATACCAATAAATAACAACTTACTTCAGCAGAGATTATTAATGAAAACTAAAAGATCAATAGACTCAATCAAAGGTTTGGTTCATGAAGAACATAAACAATTGAGGAAGCACAAGCCAACTAACCAAGAAAGAGAGATGACTCAGTAAGATTAGAGGTGAAGGGCTGGAGATAGCTCAGTAGACAAGTGCACTGAATGCCCTTCCAGAGGACCTGGGTTCTATTCCCAGCACCCACATGATGGCTCACACCACTTGGGCATTGCAGGCACATGATGCACAGACATGCATGTAGGGAAAACACCCACACATAAATAAGTCAATCTCAAACACTTTATAAAGGATTAGAGATGAAGGAGAAGGGGTTCCTACAGATTCCAATTAAATACAAAGACTTATTATGGAATGCTAGAACAACTTGTACTCCAAACACTGGAAATTCCAGGTGTAATAGGTAAATTCCAATACCCTTTGTTGGGTTCCAGGAATTGCCTCACAAACCACATGGACACCGATCTCACTGAGACAGAGACAGTTCATTGAGCATGTGCATCAGGACTGGTCATCCAGGGTCATGGTGCTGATTCAGAATCTGAACTGTGACCCTGAGTTAAGATTCTACAAGGTTTTTAAGCCCCAAATCCACAAACATCTGTGGCAAGTTATTCCACCAATCAGGGTTTAGGGTTAGGGGATTTCCTTAGGGACATGTCTGTGTTGTACATTTATCCTGCTCACGTTGGTTGGGGTATTCAAAGGTGACAGGGGACTTGCCTTGTCTAGTAATACTCATGTCCTAACTTATCTAACCGAAGAGGACTTGTCAAACATTCATATCTTAGCTTGCAACTAGAATGTCAGTTACACACATACATGTCTCTTTCTGCCAAGTAGTATGTCAGTTCCCAGGAAGGTCTTGGGAACCTGAACTTTACTAGACCACTACTCAGAATGGAAGTCTTATTCTGAGTAGTGTGTCTCTCTCCTGTGTTGGGTCTATCCCAGGGCAGCTTGTATCATAAGTTTGTACATCAGTACTGGAAATGCTGCTGCTGGCTACTTCCGGCCCAGTCTTCTTGTGGGTAACTACACAGAACAGCCTTCCAAAACAACAACAAAAACGCATTCTTAACTGAAGGTCCTTGGATCATATTCCCAGTTTGTTTTATATTCTTCCTACAGTAGCCTACACAGCCATGGTTTTCCCTCCTGGATGCACAGAAGCACCAACACAAATGAGTCCAGTGGGAACCGATTGTGTCCTTCTGCACACTATTGCCCTACACATGCCTTGATCTTTCACAGCCTCAGTCACAGACACTCTCATCTAACCCTGAGCTGGCTCCCCAGCCTTGTACTGGGGTAAACCCATCTATTCCTTTTTATTAATGTATTTTATTTATATGAGTACACTGTAGCTGTCTTCAGACACACCAGAAGAAGACATCAGATCCCATTACAGATGGTTTTGAGCCACCATGTGGCTGCTGGGAATTGAACTCAGGAACTGTGGAAGAGCAACTAGTGCTCTTAACCTCTGACCCACCTCTACACTCCTAAACCCATCTTTTTATAAGAGTAACAGATGTCTTCAGTGGTAGGTGTGCATGCCTATAATCACAGCAGTGGCAGAGACCAAGGCAGAGGAGGCATATATCTGATTTTGAGGCAAGTCTGGTCTACAGAGTAAGTTCCAGGATAACAAGGGCTACACAAAGAAACTCTGTTGAGAGACAGAGAGACACACACAGACAGAAACACAGGCATGCACGAATGCATACAAGCGTGCCCACAGGGTGATTCAGATGAAGTAAGGGATGATCTCAGCCACAGAAGATATACCAAGGCTTCCTAGGCTCTTCTCTCAGCATCCTGTGGGCTAACAAGGCAGCATCAATATTCCCAAGATGCCACGCCATGTGGAAGCTTGTGTGTCAGCATGGACCAAGAAACCAACTCTGTGTCTGTCATTTCATACGCTAAATATACTTAAAAATCAGGTGACAGATACATTTTTCTTTGCTCTCCTAAAGAGTCCTATCCCTTAATATATTCTGCAAATACACTCTCCTGTACAAACCACCCCAGAAAGACAGGGAAGGAAATGTCTGTCTATCTCCCAAGGTAGAATTCTTTAACCACTGTCCAAACTGTTTATTACATAAACACTCTATAATGATACCATCAATAAATATGCATCAAATACAAATTGTGTGTCAGGCCCTGTTCTGAACACTGGCATGGCAAAAAGGATTGAGACCTAGGTCTCCTCAGGGATTTGAGAACTCAGGGAAGGAAGGAGACAGATCCCAGATCAGAGCAAAGCCTAGCTCTGCCACCTCCTGGACAGCAGTGGGATAGGAAAGTCAGGGGAGCCCTCACCCCAACCCAAGAGAACAGATGGACTCTGCACTCCCAAAAGCTGCCAGAGGTTACAGCTCAGGGCTTTCCTAGTGCTGGCCCAGAGAGGAGAGAAACAGAAGAACAGAGGAAAGGAAAGCATGCCAAGAGAGGTTGGGAGAGGGACGATGGAGAGAGAATTGATGGGTGTTCCACAGAGATCTATAACTCCATGAATACACTTCTCTTCCCTGTTTTAGAAATAGCATCTGGCTCCATTACCCATGGGACTTCAAAACCAGAGTCTCAAGAGTTCTCAGTGAGATGGAAGGCCACTTGCTTGACAACCAGAGATTCAGAAAAGCTCTTAGAAGTATCCAAAGAAATACCCCACACTAGCAAAGAACATTTCCTGCCCAAAGATTATCCAATAAAGTGGTGTTAGTATCCTAAGTGGGAAACTCAACACAATTCCTCATTTTCTGCCAGGTTGTCCTACAATTCCAGACCCTGTGATTTAGGTGAAAGAGTTATTTTCTTGAAATACCGGAAAGAATATGTACACAAGTACAATTTGAAAGTATGGGAAAACTATGAAAAACTTACACAAAATCTAAAGAAGACCAAGTCGCATGGGCAAGCTGAATGCATGATTGACAAGAGGACAGCTGAGTATCCTCTCTCCAGCCTTCTCCTGCAGTCTTACCTGCCAGCTAGCTTCAAAACTCCCCAAGGAAAAAGCCTAAAATGTCAATCATATGACCTGGCCCTTTTCTTGGCTGGATTTTAACCACAAAAAGCAACCTGCATAATATGATGTAACAGACAACAATACAGGTTTCTTGTCATGGTAAACTTTTTTTTAAAACAGCCGGAGTTCTGTACGGGTGGTTGGGGAGTGAGCCACCACCTTATAAATACACACCAATTCACAGAAGAGCTTGCAAGGACAATCTCCAGTGTGTGGCAACCTGGCCCACTTGTTGGCTTGGCTAAGATTGAGCCTATGTACTGGACCCACAGCCGTCCTTCCCCTCCCCCTAACCCCACCTCCCTAACCCAATTACAGCTTCCTAGAAAAGCACTGTCTAGCACCACTGTCCAGCTGCAGAGTTTGCTGCAGGTTCATTGCTCTCTGACCATCTCACTACACACAGCAGCCATGTCGTCCAGCAGCCGTGTGGCCCTGGTGACTGGAGGTAATAAGGGCATCGGCTTTGCGATCACGCGTGACCTGTGTCGCAAATTCTCTGGGGACGTGGTACTCACAGCACGGGACGAGGCACGAGGCCAGAAGGCGGTGCAGCAGCTGCAGGCAGAGGGCCTGAGCCCCCGCTTCCACCAGCTGGACATCGACGACCCTCAGAGCATCTGCGCCCTGCGCGACTTTCTGCTCAAGGAGTACGGAGGACTGGACGTGCTGGTCAACAATGCGGGCATCGCCTTCAAGGGTAAGCCTTGGGGCATGGAGAGAGATGGTGGCTTCCCCAGACCCTGGTGCCAGGGTGAGCTGTGCCTCTCTGGGGAGTGTTACTGGGACCAGCAGCACTATGCTATGGGACTCTGAAACAGATCCTCCCAGAGAAGCAAGACAGGGTTGGAGCTGCGGGGATTCAGAAAAGCAGAGCCTCAATTCTCCCAGTGTTTACTTAGATAGGTCTAGTCGCCACCGTTTCCAGGTTGTTGAGTAGTCCAACTGATGGATACTTGATTAGAATACTTATCTGATAGAGACATAAAAAAAAAGGATTGAGAGAAAAAAAGGAGACAAGGGGAGAGGTGTTACAGTAAATCCTGATATACAACCTTCACCCAGCCTCCCTCAGTGATGGTATCTTCCAAACACAACAGAACATTGTAATAAACACAGACTGTACTTGGAAGTGGATCTCTAACGCTCTGTGTTAGGTCTTTACATTTCCACTCAGCTAACTCAGTTCTCTTTCTCCTGAAAGCTGATGACCCCACCCCCTATTACATTCAAGCAGAGGTAATAATGAAAACCAACTTCTTTGGTACACAAGATGTCTGCAAGGAGCTACTCCCTCTAATAAAACCCCAAGGTGAGTGTGGCAGGAGATCCAGGCCCAGCTCCTCCCCCTCTCTGCACCTGCCTCTCTGCCACTTGGAGGTGTGGCTCTGCTCTCTGACCTCAATTCTTTTGTGAGCATTGACTCTCCCTTTGCATTTCCCACTCTTCCTTACCCTTCAAATATGATTGCAGGACCCATTTCTTCCACATCCTCACCCATTAGGAGGTTTCAGGATTCCAATGATATCTAATACATTTTGTGCACACACTGACATCCCACTGGTCACAATAGCCTGTCCCCAGATTGTACTCAAGAGCCTCCCTCAGCTCAGCTCCACAGCAGGTCTCAGCTGTCCAGGTGCACTGCTGCAAACCCTCTGAGGAGGCCTCCTTTCTGGAGCAGGCTCCTTTCCTGGGCATCTATACATCTCAGCAGCACTCCTCCCAGAAACACTTCACGAAGGAGATCACGTGATTACTATGGTGTATGGGATTGGATAACCTAACACTTCCTTCCTCCTGGCTCATGCTAGCTCCACATTCTCATGCTTCATGTTTCTGCAAAACAAACTATCCCATTACCATTTTTGTGAACTGCTCTAATAAGCCACCTCTTTTGAATAGCACAAGAACTCATTAAACACACACCAGTAATGACAAGTGAGTATCTTTGGATATGTGAGTCTCTGATACAGAGTTGACTAAGTATAGCCCTCTCAGAACTCCTGTCCTCTCCCCTCCCTAGCCCTTGGATCAGACCTCATGGTCATCTGGCTTCTCTCCTCACCCACACCCCAGGGGCAAGAAAGCAGATTCTATGCGAATGAGGAAGGCATGGTGTCAGCAACTTCATGTCACAGGACAACAAACTAAGGGAGAGACATCCAAAAGTCTGAACAGCACTCAGGAAGCCTTAGAAACATAAGGACTCTCCTCTAAAATGAGGCTGCTTCTTCTTGCACTGAACCACAGTGACCCAGAGACCCACAGCTGTCACATTACAAAGAATAGGTGGGCAGGTGGAGCCAGCCCCCGCTGATGAATCGACAGCACAAGCTCTACTCCTAGGGCTTGGGAGGAAGACTGTGCAGGCCAGAGACCCAGAGTTTCTGCTGCCAGATGGTACCGTCGAGACCAGGACACAGATGCTGAGCCTGTGAGATCTCAACAGGATGACTGCCTAAATGACACCTGCCTAAGGTAGGCATCAGTTGACATGTGGGCGTGGATGGGGAAATTTCACAAGGTCCAACCTCTAGATAACGAGCTACAGGCACTCAATGAAGAGACACAGGCCAGGCTTCTTTAGAGCCACGCCCACGATAGGTGATCCAGTCCAAAGTGGCCAGCCCTAAATATGTGTGCACATGCTCAACACTAATGAGTTCAGTACTCTGTGTGCCTCTGTGTGTGTGTGAGTGTGTGTGTTTGTGTGTGTGTGTGAGAGTGAGAGAGTGAGAGAGAGAGAGAGAGAGAGAGAGAGAGAGAGAGTAAAATGACAATTATAAATGAGAGATCATGAACTTGAGAGAGAATGGGGCAGCAGGAGGAATTAGGCAGTGCTTTGGGTCATAAATGATATAAACACAATAATCATATATGAAATTGTCAAAATAATAAATTTTAAATGTAAGCTTCAAATAATGTCTAAGTAAAAACAGGAATGTTGGCTGTGATATAAAGGCAGCCGCACACAGATGCCCACCTTCTTTACCTCACCACTGACTTGATTTTACAGGATGACAAAGCAGAGGCAGGTGGACAAGCTCCACTTAGAAAAGCCTGAGTCACGGTGAGATTCAAGTTATCTTGGGACACACTCTTGGCTTATACCTCAGAGTGGGTGGAGGAGTCTAATTGCACAGGGACTCCTGGGTTCATGTTTAGGAGGTCCCACCCAGAAGAGATTTGATTGGTAGACACACAGTGCATGGGAGAACTCCATATATAACTTATTAACTGAACTTGAGCAAACACAAAAGTCCATCACAGTCCAGTGAATGCCTTAACACAGGTAAAACTTGATAAACACACTCTCCCTACAGAGGCATGCTGAGAATCAGTCCAAGAGAGGTGTGCTGTTCACAGACTGTAGTTTAATTTTTATAAAGACTATTTGATTCTGCAGATCCCAGTGTGGGGGTCCCTCCCTGACTCTCAGTGTTTTGGGTGATGTGAACCATTAGCTGCCCGAGGGGGAAAGAGCTGAAACTCTAACCTGCCCAGCCACAGCCTACAGCACTAAGGGTGGCCAGCAGAGGGCGCTGCGACAGAAAAAGTAAATAGAGGTTTTACCAATTCCTATTGGACTCCCATTGAATCCAGAGCACCCCACCCCTCTCTCCCTCCCTCCCTTCTTTCCTCCCTCCCTTCCTTTATTTATTTATATTTATATTTATTTATTCAACTCTTATTGCTCCTCTTTTCCCCATTCACTTGCACTTTACTTTGTTCTTAGCAATATTTCTTTAGCTTTAGGGTATTTTTTACATTTTCTATTTGCTATTCCTCTTCTAACTTTGTGAAATTTTTCAGCTGAAATTCTTTCCTTTTCTTTCTTTTAAAAAGTTTCTAAATTACATTTACTTTCTTTTGTCTGCTGTGCACCTATGCACGTGGCCAACATGTGGAGGTCAGAGGTCAATTGGCAAGAGTTGGTTTCTCCTTCCACCGTGTGTGTCCCACGGATGAAACTCAGCTCTTCAGCCTCGGCAGCAAGCACTTCTACCTGTTGAGTGAACATCACTCAACCACAGCCCTTCATGTCAACAACTTCTGCTCATCCATAAAGGGATGCAGAGTGAAAGATAGGTTAGAAAAACAAAACAAAGGCACCCACAATGCTTCACTATGCAATGACTCCAAGAGGCACACATCACTAGTTAAGACACAAGCCGAGAGTCGAGGGATGGGGCACAGACCAACAGTAACTGGAGACTGAGACCAGGATGACACAGCTATCTTTTCATCTAATAACCAAGGCTTCAAACCACAGTAGTCAGAGGAGATAAGGATGACTAGTACGGATTAATCAAGGAAGCTCTTCATCAAGATGCTATAATGATTGCAAACATATGTGCACAAAGTGTTGGGTCTCTAAATTTAATGAAACTAAACTAGTGGACATACAAGGACAGACAGGCCCTGATGCCATCACAGCAGATAAGATTAAATCCATACTCATCCCTTCGTAGGATATCTAAACTAAAAATCAACCAAAAGACCTCAGATTTAAACTATAGCACAGGTTGGTTTCCAGGGGCACAGAACAGAATATGTAATTACTCTTGGCATTACTAAGGTTCTTAGTAACAGCAAAAACATATGAGAAAATTTCCTTGTAATGGCAGACTATCCAGGTAATAGTTACCTAGGCCTTAACACTCGTGACCTGCCACATTAAACTGTAATGACTGAAACACCTTAAAACATCAAAAAAGTAAGAAAGTAATTTTTCACAAAAACCTCCAACAAGGCAAAGGCCAAGACCACATGGAGTCAAAGCTGAATTCTTCAAACTTTTAGAGACACAACAGAGATTGTGGTAAAAATGAATGAGGGTATCTCCAATCATCCTGGTCACCTCAGAAGACAAAAACAAAAGATGAAACAAACTAAAACCAGCCACCACAGCTGATATGGCCTCACACTCTTGCTGCATAATATAAAATCTGATTTTATCCCAAGAAGAAGTTGTGAAAGGGTGAGTTTGCAGCCTTGTCTAGCCCACCATCCCTGACCTGGACTCTGATTTCTGCTGACAGGTTCTGGTAGTGGCCTGTCTGGCCTGCAATAGCCCAGTGCCATCCCACCTGGATTTTGGAAAAGGTCTCACTATGCAGCTGAGGCCAGCCTTAAACTCACCACATCATCTGAGCTGCCCCTAGACCTTCCATCCCTAGACAGAGCACTGGTATTCCAGGCTGCTATGCCCAGCTCAAACTTATTTTCAGGAGGTCATAAGTGGCTCTATTTGGCTCTTCAGTTTTGCTTCAGAAAGTTTTGGGGGCTGAAATTGTATAACTAAGTCCATTTAAACTCACCCACATTGGAAATCTTAGACTTTTTTTTTTTTTTTTTTTTTGGTGGAGAAAAAAAAAAAAACACTTCTCCATGTGATCTCAGCCAGAAGATATGTCTCTTCCAAACAAAAATAAATAAAAACAACAACAACAAAACCACGTTCTTAGGAAAAAACCCTTGGGTCATATGCCCAGCCTACACAGCCATGGTTTTCCTTCCTGGATGCACAGAAGCAACAATACCCATGAGCCAAATGGGAACGGACTGTGTCTTTCTGCACACTGTTGCCCTACACACACCTGGCATCATTCACCAACATCAACAGCAGACCTTCTCATCTGACTCTGGGCTGGCTCCCCAGCCTTGTACTGGGGTAAACCCATGAATTTTTTTTTGTTTACTTATTTATTTTGTGTATATGAGTACACTGTAGCTGTCTTCAGACAAACCAGAAGAGGGCACCAGATCCAATTACAAATGGTTGTGAGCCACCATGTTGTTGCTGGGAATTGAACTCATGTCCTCTGGAAGAGCAGCCAGTGCTCTTTACCTGTGAGCCATCTCTCCAGCCATAAATGTATCTTTTTATAAGAGTAACAGATGGTCTTCGGTGGTGGGGGTAAATTCCTGTAATCACAGCACTAGTAGAGAGAAGGGCAGAGGAGAAAGATCTAAGAGTTTCAGACTAGCCTGGTTTACAGAGTAACTTTCAGGATAGCAAGAGCTACACAAATAAACCCTGTTGAAAGACAGACAGACAGAAAGACAGAAAGACAGAAAGACAGACAGACAGAAAGACAGAAAGACAGACAGACAGACAGACACACCCACACACACACACACACACACAGGGGGTGGGGGTGGGGAGATGAAGGAATATTGATGCTGAGGGCTAACAAGGCAGCATCAATATTCCCAAGATGCCACGCCATGTAGAGGCTGGTATGGCAGCACAGGCCAAGATTCCGACTATGTGTCCTTCATTTCATACCCTAATTGTGCTTCAAAATCAGGGAACAAATGAATTTTTATCTGCTCTCCAAAGGAGTCCTATCCCATAATATATCCTGCAAATATACTCTCCTCTACAAGCCACCCCAGAAAGACAGAAAGGGAATGTCTGTCTGTCTTCTAAGGTAGGATTCTTTAACCATTGGCCAAACTCATTTCCATAAAGCCTCTATAATGTTACCATCGATAAATATGTATCGAACACAAATTGTGTGTCAGGCCCTGTTCTGAACACTGGCATGGCAAAGAGGAATGAGACCTAGGTCTCCTCAGGGATTTCAGAACTCAGAAGAGGAAGGAGACAGATCCCAGATCAGAGCAAAGCCTAGCTCTGCCACCTGCTGGACAGCAGTGGGATAGGAAAGTCAGGGGAGCCCTCACCCCAACCCAAGAGCACTGCAGTACTCTGTGCTCCCAAAAGCTGCCAGAGGTTACAGCTCAGGGCTTTCCCAGTCCTGGCCCAGAGAGGAGAGAAACAGAAGAACAGAGGAAAGGAAAGCATGCCAAGAGAGGTTGGGAGAGGGACGATGGAGAGAATTGATGGGTCTTCCACAGAGATCTATAACTCCATGAATACACTTCTCTTCCCTGTTTTAGAAATAGCATCTGGCTCCATTACCCATGGGACTTCAAAACCAGAGTCTCAAGAGTTCTCAGTGAGATGGAAGGCCACTTGCTTGACAACCAGAGATTCAGAAAAGCTCTTAGAAGTATCCAAAGAAATACCCCACACTGGCAAAGAACATTTCCTGCCCAAAGATTATCCAATAAAGTTGTGTTAGTATCCTACGTGGGAAACTCAACACAAATTTCAATTCCTTCTCATATTCTGCCAGGCTGTCCTACAATTCAAGTTCCTGCGACTGAAGTGGCACCTCCAGTTTCTTTAAACACCTGAAAAAATATGTACACAGGTACAATTTGAAAGTATGGGAAAACAATGAAAAATGTATACAAACACTGAAGAAGACCGACCACATGGGCGGACTGAATGCATGACTGATAAGAGGACAGCTGAGTATCCTCTCTCCAGCCTTCTCCTGCAATCTTCCCTGCCAGCTGGCGTCAAAACTCCTTAAAGAAAAAGCCTAAGATGTCAATCATATGACCTTGCCCTTTTCCTGGCTGGATTTTAACCACCAACAGCACCCTGCATACTTGGAGATAACAGATAACAAGACACGTTTCTTTTCCTGGTAAACGTTTATAAAACAGCCCGAGTTCTGCAGTGGTGGGATGGGGGAGTAAGTCACCACCTCGTAAATGCACACCAATTTTGAGAAAGCTGGCATGAAAAATCAACAGTGTGTAGCAACTTGGCCCAATTGTTGTCTGGCTTAGAGTGTGCAAGCTTGAGGGCCCATAGTCCCTCCCCCCCCCCCCCCCCCCGACCGCCTTCTCCACACCCAACTCCAGGCAACTACTAAAGCACAGTCTAGAGGAGCTGTCCAGCTGCCTCCAGCTGCAGAGTTGGCTGCAGGTTCATTGCTCTCTGACCATCTCACTACACACAGCAGCCATGTCGTCCTACAGCCGTGTGGCCTTGGTAACTGGAGGAAACAAGGGCATCGGCTTCGCGATCACGCGTGACCTGTGTCGCAAATTCTCCGGGGACGTGGTGCTCACGGCGCGGGACGAGGGGCGGGGCCGCACGGCAGTGCAGCAGCTGCAGTCAGAGGGCCTGAGCCCCCGCTTCCACCAACTGGACATCGACGACCCTCAGAGCATCCGCACCCTGCGCGACTTTCTGCTCAAGGAGTACGGAGGACTGGACGTGCTGGTCAACAATGCGGGCATCGCCTTCAAGGGTAAGCCTTGGGGCATGGAGAGGGAAGGTGGCTTCCCCAGACCGTGGTGCCAGGGTGGGCTGTGCCTCGCTGGGAGCATTACTAGGACCAGCAGGACTACAGTGTGGGACTCTAAAACAGATCCCATGGGAGAAACAGGACAGGGTCGGGGCTGCAGGGATACAGGACAGCACAGGCTCAATGTTCCCTGTGTTTACCTAAATAGGTCTAGTCGCCATCTTTTCTAGGTTTGCCTCACGCAGATGTTGAGTAGTCAGACTTACAGATACTTGAGTAGAATAATTATCTGATAGTGACATAAAAAAGAGATTGAGAGCCAAGGGGAAGGGTATTACATTAAATCCTGATATACAACCTTCACCCAGCCTCCTCCAGTGGTGGTGTCTTCCAAACACAGCAGAACATTATTGGATGGACAGTGAGGCAGAGCTGTACTAAACAAACACTGTACTTGGAAGTGGATCTCTAACGCTCTGAGATAGGTCTTAACATTTCCACTCAGCTAACTCAGTTCTTTTTCCCTGAAAGTTGCTGACCCCACCCCCTTCCATACTCAAGCAGAGGTGACAATGAAAACCAACTTCTTTGGTACACAAGATGTCTGCAAGGAGCTACTCCCTCTAATAAAACCCCAAGGTGAGTGTGGCAGGAGATCCAGGCCCAGCTCCTCCCCCTCTCTGCACCTGCCTCTCTGCCACTTGGCGGTGTGGCTCTGCTCTCTGACCTCAATTCTTTTGTGAGCATTGACTCTCCCTTTGTATATCCAACTCTTCCTTACCCTTCAAATATGATTGCAGGACCCATTTCTTCCACATCCCCACCCATTAGGAGGTTTTAGGATTCCAGTTATATATAATAGATTTTGACACACACTGACATCCCACTGGTCACAATAGCCTGTCCCCAAAAGTCCTCAGATTGTACCCAAGTGCCTCCCTCAGCTAAGCTCCACAGCAGGTCTCAGCTGTCAAGGTGCACTGCTGCAAACCCTCTGAGGAGGCTTCCTTTCTGGAGCAGGCTCCTTTCCTGGGCTTCTACACATCTCTACAAAACACCTCTCCTGGGAAAACTCCTTCAAGGAAAAGATCAGGCCTTTAGTATGGCTCACAGGACTCAATAATCTGACCTTTCCCTCCTCCAGCTCATGCTAGCTCCCCATCAACATGCTTCATATTTCCACAAAACAAACGATCCCCTTACATTTTTCATGAACTGCTCTAGCACCCCAAGTCTTTTGGATAGCATGTGAACCAGGGCTCATTAATTACACATCAGTAATGACAAGTGAGCCCCTTTGGAAATGTGAATCTCTGATACACAGTTGACTAAGTATAGCTCTCTCAAAACTCCTGTCCTCTCTTCTGTCTGGCCCTACAGACCAGACTTCATGGTCATCTGGCTTCTCTACTTACCCACACCCTAGAGGCAAGAAAGCAGATTCTATGCTACTTGAGTCCTGTTCTGTGCATCCCTGTCTGAAATGAAATCGTTCTGATCTAATGTCTCACCAAATGGAAAGCGCTGCTCTTGTGTCTGTATCTCTACATGGTGATGTGTTTTCAGGCAGAGTGGTGAATGTGTCCAGCATGGAGAGTCTCAGGGCCCTGAAAAACTGCAGCCCAGAGCTGCAGCAGAAGTTTCAAAGTGAGACCATCACTGAGGAGGAGCTGGTGGGGCTCATGAAGAAGTTTGTGGAGGACACAAAGAAAGGAGTCCATTCAAAAGAAGGATGGCCTGATAGTGCATATGGGGTGTCCAAGATTGGGGTGACAGTCCTGTCCAGAATCCATGCCAGGAAACTCAATGAGCAGAGGAGAGGGGACAAGATCCTCCTGAATGCCTGCTGCCCTGGGTGGGTCAGAACCGACATGGCAGGACCAGAAGCCCCCAAAAGCCCAGAAGAAGGAGCAGAGACCCCCGTGTACTTGGCCCTTTTGCCCCCAGATGCAGCAGGGCCTCACGGGCAGTTTGTTCAAGATAAAAAAGTTGAACAATGGTGAACCTAACTATCACCTCTTACCCCCTGTATTCTTACTTGGTGAAGGCCACGGACATTTACAATATAGTAACACTCCTGAAAAATAAACATAACTAGTTCCTCACACACATAGATTGTTGCAAATGTATTTCAGTTGTCCTTATTTTGTGAATATGAATGTCTTGAGTTTGACTCTCTAAGGGTGCTACATCTGCCAAGTGCTCTTGGGTGTCAGAAGAGGCAGAGGATGCCAGGAACTGTAGATAAAGATGGTTGTAATCCTGCTCATGTGTTCTGAACACGGAACCCTGGCCTCTACAAGAGCAGCAAGTGCTCTTCCCTGCTGAGCCGTGTCTTCAGTCCTCATTTCCACAGAGGCCTTTCAGGCAAAACTGGCTTCAACCAGGAGTTTAATTAAAGCAAAACTCAGGCCAAGAGAAGGCACAGTATGACTCCAGTCAGTGAACATCTAAGGACCCAAGTCAGATGGCAGGTGCTTGTGGACCCTTCAGTCTGTGCCAACAGGTCAGGGGTGTCCTTGATAGAAACTGTGTAGGAAGAATGAGTCATGACAGTGCTGACACAAAACATAGCCCCCAAAAGGATGAGACCATTTATCCTGGGTGCATTTTGAGGGACCACGGCCAGGACAGACTTGGGTTACCCAATTCCATGTTCCAACTCAGAAGCACTGTCAGAGGGGTTACAGTGGTACAGAACTAAGGAAGTCATCAATCAAGGCAACTGTGAAATGCATTGAAGGGCACAGCAGAGAGGCAGGGTCGATGAGATGGAGCTCTTCTGGAGGCCCAAGATGCAACTGAGGACACTGTTAGCTCCTGGGATCCTGGAGGCCAGTTGTCCACTGTGTCAGCAGCTTCTGAGATGTTCTTATTCATTGTCAGGAGTTCTTATGCATTAGTTCAGAGCTGTGCAAGCAAATGCTGTTCTAGAAGCTAAACCTACTCCAATACAAAGTCATTAACCTCTGACCCTACAGAATTCCAGTCTCTCCACAACAACCTGTCCTTCAGTCTCTGCAGGCACAGAAACTCCTTCCTGGAGTCTGGTTCACAGCCAGACACAGCTGCTCTTCAGGAATTCTCATTCACAGCTGCCCTGTTAGCCAAAGGTCACATTCTGTGCAGGCAGAGGCCACAGTGACAGTTCTACAGTCTCAGAGTTAGGACTCGTTCCTAGGATCTGATGCTGAGGAGGCTCCAGTAGTGGGCAGGACAGCAGTGTTCAGGAGAGCAGTACTGATAAAGGCCTTCATGATCCACATCTGACTTGTTATATTTACACTCTATCTAATGTGACTTTTATATGGGACACAGGTCACTAAAGTTAAATAACCAAGAACACCACTTGGTCCAATGGAGTGAAAATTATAGATGAAGTAGATGTCTAGAATAAGCAAAGTGTAGGAGAGGCACAACATATCCCTGGGTTCACACTAACTCATTGTTGATGAATTTTACTTATTTAAATGGGTAGAAATGGAACTGTCAATACAGTTACTCTAATTTGGGCTCTTTTTTTTTTTTAACCAAAAAGAACATTTTTTTTTAATCAAAAAAAAATTTTTTTTGGTTTTTTTTTTTTTGAGTTTTTTTGTTTTTTTGTTTTTTAGGGTTTTTTTGTTTTTTGGTTTTTTTGTTTTTGTTTTTGTTTCTTTAGTCCTGGCTCTCCTGGAACTCACTCTGTAGACCAGGCTGGCCTCGAACTGAGAAATCCACCTGCCTCTGCCTCCTGAGTGCTGGGATTAAAGGCGTGTGCCACCACTGCCCAGCTTTACCAAAATATTGATTGACTGATATTTAAAATACAATCTAATTGTACCATAGACTATTTTAGACAGTAAATAAAGCAAGAACATAAATATGTGAAGTTTAAAAGGTAAGAATGCAAGGATGTTGTTATTAGATATTGGTGTCTTTTATGTAAATTTGATAATAAGAATTAACAAAAATCTTTTTGTATCTGAACCCAGAATAAATGGATATTATAGTCAGGGTTCTCCTAGTAACAGATTTATAGAAATAGTCTGTGTGTATGTGTGTGTCTGTGTGTCTGTGTGCATGTCTGTGTGTGTGTGTGCACTTTAACAAAGTCATTTCACAGTAAATCAAGGAATGACACTGGAGAAGTAATTGCAAACTTACATGACCTGATGCCTTTTATGAGGAAGAGAGAACTGACTCAACCCAAGGCCCAGTGATCTCCAGCAATCCTAACAACAGCACAGAAGACAGGAGGAAGGACATCCATGTCCAGAAAAGAACCCAACACAACCAAAGGACAGCAGAGAGAGAACGTCCACACAACCAAGAGCCTGCTCCTTCACAGAAACATATGTGACCTCAGCAGTTTGTACGGGATGTACAGGAAAGCTGGGAATTCTCAGTGTCCGCACTGTAGAGGCTGCAGCTCTGCAACTCATGGGGGAATGAGGAAGGCATGGTGTCAGCAACTTCATGTCACAGGACAACAAACTAAGGGAGAGACATCCAAAAGTCTGAACAGCACTCAGGAAGCCTTAGAAACATAAGGACTCTCCTCTAAAATGAGGCTGCTTCTTCTTGCACTGAACCACAGTGACCCAGAGACCCACAGCTGTCACATTACAAAGAATAGGTGGGCAGGTGGAGCCAGCCCCCGCTGATGAATCGACAGCACAAGCTCTACTCCTAGGGCTTGGGAGGAAGACTGTGCAGGCCAGAGGCCCAGAGTTTCTGCTGCCAGATGGTACCGTCGAGACCAGGACACAGATGCTGAGCCTGTGAGATCTCAACAGGATGACTGCCTAAATGACACCTGCCTAAGGTAGGCATCAGTTGACATGTGGGCGTGGATGGGGAAATTTCACAAGGTCCAACCTCTAGATAACGAGCTACAGGCACTCAATGAAGAGACACAGGCCAGGCTTCTTTAGAGCCACGCCCACGATAGGTGATCCAGTCCAAAGTGGCCAGCCCTAAATATGTGTGCACATGCTCAACACTAATGAGTTCAGTACTCTGTGTGCCTCTGTGTGTGTGTGAGTGTGTGTGTGTGTGTGTGTGTGTGTGTGAGAGAGAGAGAGAGAGAGAGAGAGAGAGAGAGAGAGAGAGAGAGAGAGTAAAATGACAATTATAAATGAGAGATCATGAACTTGAGAGAGAATGGGGCAGCAGGAGGAATTAGGCAGTGCTTTGGGTCATAAATGATATAAACACAATAATCATATATGAAATTGTCAAAATAATAAATTTTAAATGTAAGCTTCAAATAATGTCTAAGTAAAAACAGGAATGTTGGCTGTGATATAAAGGCAGCCGCACACAGATGCCCACCTTCTTTACCTCACCACTGACTTGATTTTACAGGATGACAAAGCAGAGGCAGGTGGACAAGCTCCACTTAGAAAAGCCTGAGTCACGGTGAGATTCAAGTTATCTTGGGACACACTCTTGGCTTATACCTCAGAGTGGGTGGAGGAGTCTAATTGCACAGGGACTCCTGGGTTCATGTTTAGGAGGTCCCACCCAGAAGAGATTTGATTGGTAGACACACAGTGCATGGGAGAACTCCATATATAACTTATTAACTGAACTTGAGCAAACACAAAAGTCCATCACAGTCCAGTGAATGCCTTAACACAGGTAAAACTTGATAAACACACTCTCCCTACAGAGGCATGCTGAGAATCAGTCCAAGAGAGGTGTGCTGTTCACAGACTGTAGTTTAATTTTTATAAAGACTATTTGATTCTGCAGATCCCAGTGTGGGGGTCCCTCCCTGACTCTCAGTGTTTTGGGTGATGTGAACCATTAGCTGCCCGAGGGGGAAAGAGCTGAAACTCTAACCTGCCCAGCCACAGCCTACAGCACTAAGGGTGGCCAGCAGAGGGCGCTGCGACAGAAAAAGTAAATAGAGGTTTTACCAATTCCTATTGGACTCCCATTGAATCCAGAGCACCCCACCCCTCTCTCCCTCCCTCCCTTCTTTCCTCCCTCCCTTCCTTTATTTATTTATATTTATATTTATTTATTCAACTCTTATTGCTCCTCTTTTCCCCATTCACTTGCACTTTACTTTGTTCTTAGCAATATTTCTTTAGCTTTAGGGTATTTTTTACATTTTCTATTTGCTATTCCTCTTCTAACTTTGTGAAATTTTTCAGCTGAAATTCTTTCCTTTTCTTTCTTTTAAAAAGTTTCTAAATTACATTTACTTTCTTTTGTCTGCTGTGCACCTATGCACGTGGCCAACATGTGGAGGTCAGAGGTCAATTGGCAAGAGTTGGTTTCTCCTTCCACCGTGTGTGTCCCACGGATGAAACTCAGCTCTTCAGCCTCGGCAGCAAGCACTTCTACCTGTTGAGTGAACATCACTCAACCACAGCCCTTCATGTCAACAACTTCTGCTCATCCATAAAGGGATGCAGAGTGAAAGATAGGTTAGAAAAACAAAACAAAGGCACCCACAATGCTTCACTATGCAATGACTCCAAGAGGCACACATCACTAGTTAAGACACAAGCCGAGAGTCGAGGGATGGGGCACAGACCAACAGTAACTGGAGACTGAGACCAGGATGACACAGCTATCTTTTCATCTAATAACCAAGGCTTCAAACCACAGTAGTCAGAGGAGATAAGGATGACTAGTACGGATTAATCAAGGAAGCTCTTCATCAAGATGCTATAATGATTGCAAACATATGTGCACAAAGTGTTGGGTCTCTAAATTTAATGAAACTAAACTAGTGGACATACAAGGACAGACAGGCCCTGATGCCATCACAGCAGATAAGATTAAATCCATACTCATCCCTTCGTAGGATATCTAAACTAAAAATCAACCAAAAGACCTCAGATTTAAACTATAGCACAGGTTGGTTTCCAGGGGCACAGAACAGAATATGTAATTACTCTTGGCATTACTAAGGTTCTTAGTAACAGCAAAAACATATGAGAAAATTTCCTTGTAATGGCAGACTATCCAGGTAATAGTTACCTAGGCCTTAACACTCGTGACCTGCCACATTAAACCATAATGACTGAAACACCTTAAAACATCAAAAAAGTAAGAAAGTAATTTTTCACAAAAACCTCCAACAAGGCAAAGGCCAAGACCACATGGAGTCAAAGCTGAATTCTTCAAACTTTTAGAGACACAACAGAGATTGTGGTAAAAATGAATGAGGGTATCTCCAATCATCCTGGTCACCTCAGAAGACAAAAACAAAAGATGAAACAAACTAAAACCAGCCACCACAGCTGATATGGCCTCACACTCTTGCTGCATAATATAAAATCTGATTTTATCCCAAGAAGAAGTTGTGAAAGGGTGAGTTTGCAGCCTTGTCTACCCCACCATCCCTGACCTGGACTCTGATTTCTGCTGACAGGTTCTGGTAGTGGCCTGTCTGGCCTGCAATAGCCCAGTGCCATCCCACCTGGATTTTGGAAAAGGTCTCATTATGCAGCTGAGGCCAGCCTTAAACTCACCACATCATCTGAGCTGCCCCTAGACCTTCCATCCCTAGACAGAGCACTGGTATTCCAGGCTGCTATGCCCAGCTCAAACTTATTTTCAGGAGGTCATAAGTGGCTCTATTTGGCTCTTCAGTTTTGCTTCAGAAAGTTTTGGGGGCTGAAATTGTATAACTAAGTCCATTTAAACTCACCCACATTGGAAATCTTAGACTTTTTTTTTTTTTTTTTGGTGGAGAAAAAAAAAAAAACACTTCTCCATGTGATCTCAGCCAGAAGATATGTCTCTTCCAAACAAAAATAAATAAAAACAACAACAACAAAACCACGTTCTTAGGAAAAAAACCCTTGGGTCATATGCCCAGCCTACACAGCCATGGTTTTCCTTCCTGGATGCACAGAAGCAACAATACCCATGAGCCAAATGGGAACGGACTGTGTCTTTCTGCACACTGTTGCCCTACACACACCTGGCATCATTCACCAACATCAACAGCAGACCTTCTCATCTGACTCTGGGCTGGCTCCCCAGCCTTGTACTGGGGTAAACCCATGAATTTTTTTTTTGTTTACTTATTTATTTTGTGTATATGAGTACACTGTAGCTGTCTTCAGACAAACCAGAAGAGGGCACCAGATCCAATTACAAATGGTTGTGAGCCACCATGTTGTTGCTGGGAATTGAACTCATGTCCTCTGGAAGAGCAGCCAGTGCTCTTTACCTGTGAGCCATCTCTCCAGCCATAAATGTATCTTTTTATAAGAGTAACAGATGGTCTTCGGTGGTGGGGGTAAATTCCTGTAATCACAGCACTAGTAGAGAGAAGGGCAGAGGAGAAAGATCTAAGAGTTTCAGACTAGCCTGGTTTACAGAGTAACTTTCAGGATAGCAAGAGCTACACAAATAAACCCTGTTGAAAGACAGACAGACAGAAAGACAGAAAGACAGAAAGACAGAAAGACAGAAAGACCGGAAGACTGAAAGACAGAAAGACAGACAGACAGACAGACAGACACACACAGGCACACACACACACACACACACACACACACACACACAGGGGGTGGGGGTGGGGAGATGACGGAATATTGATGCTGAGGGCTAACAAGGCAGCATCAATATTCCCAAGATGCCACGCCATGTAGAGGCTGGTATGGCAGCACAGGCCAAGATTCCGACTATGTGTCCTTCATTTCATACCCTAATTGTGCTTCAAAATCAGGGAACAAATGAATTTTTATCTGCTCTCCAAAGGAGTCCTATCCCATAATATATCCTGCAAATATACTCTCCTCTACAAGCCACCCCAGAAAGACAGAAAGGGAATGTCCGTCTGTCTTCTAAGGTAGGATTCTTTAACCATTGGCCAAACTCATTTCCATAAAGCCTCTATAATGTTACCATCGATAAATATGTATCAAACACAAATTGTGTGTCAGGCCCTGTTCTGAACACTGGCATGGCAAAGAGGAATGAGACCTAGGTCTCCTCAGGGATTTCAGAACTCAGAAGAGGAAGGAGACAGATCCCAGATCAGAGCCCACCTGCTGAATAGCAGTGTGGATAGGAAAGTCAGAGGAGCCCTCACCCCAATCCAAGAGGACAGAAGGACGCTGTGCTCCCAAAAGCTGCCAGAGGTCACAGCTCAGGGCTTTCCCAATCCTGAACCAGAGAGGAGAGAAACAGAAGAACAAAGGAAAAGAAAGCATGCCAAGAAAGGTTGAGAAATTCAACACAAATGTTAATTCCTCATCGTTTTCTGCTGGGCATCTGTCCTACAATTCAAGTTCCTGTGATTTAAGTTGCACCTTCATTTTCTTTAAACACCAGAAAGAATATGTATGTACACAGTTACAATTTGAACGTATGGAAAAACAATGAAAAACTTATACAAACACTGAAGAAGATCGAGTAGCATTGGTGAGTTGAATGAATGATTGCCAGGAGGACAGCTGACTATCCTCTCTCCAGCCTTCCACAGTCTTGCCTGCCAGATGGCTTCAAAACACTTTAAGGAAAAAGCCTAAGATGTCCATCATATGACCTCGTCCTTTTCCTGGCTGGTTTTAACCACTAACAGCACCCTGCATGCTCTGAAGACAACCTGACATCTTTTATGAAAGGTAAACTTTTATAAAACAGCCCAAGTTCTCAAGAGGTGGGATCAGGGAGTGAGCCACCACCTTGTAAATACATACCAATTTTCAGAAAACATTGCCAGGACAATTGCCAGTGTGTGGCAACCTGGCCCACTTGGTGGCCCTGATTAGACTGCTCATGTGTGCTGGGCCCACAGCCCCTGACTCCTTGCAACTCTCCCCCTCCCCTCCTTCTTCCCACCACAATCCAACTCCAGGCAACTAAAGCAATGTTTACAGGAGCTGTCCAGCTGCCTCAAGCTGCAGAGTTTGCTGAAGGTTCATTGCTCTCTGACCACATCTCTATGCACACACAGCCATGTCATCCTGCAGCCGTGTGGCCCTGGTAACTGGACATAACAAGGGCATCTGCCTCCCAATCACACACGACCTGTGTCGCAAATTCTCCAGGGACGTGCCCGGAACAAGGTGCAGGCCGCACCACTGTGCAGCTGCTGCAGGTGGAAGGTCTTAGCCCACGCTTCCACCAGCTGGACATGGACGACCTGCAGAGAATCCGCCCACTGCAAGACTTTCTGCTCAAGGAGTACGGAGGACTGGACCTGCTGGTCAACAATGCAGGCGTCTACTTCAAGGGTAAGCCTTGGAATTAAATCGTTCTGATCTAATGTCTCACCAAATGGAAACACTGCTCTTGTGTCTGTATTTCTACATGGTGGTGTGTTTTCAGGCAGAGTGGTGAATGTGTCCAGCATGGAGAGTCTCAGGGCCCTGAAAAACTGCAGCCCGGAGCTGCAGCAGAAGTTTCGAAGTGAGACCATCACTGAGGAGGAGCTGGTGGGGCTCATGAAGAAGTTTGTGGAGGACACAAAGAAAGGAGTCCATTCAAAAGAAGGATGGCCTGATAGTGCATATGGGGTGTCCAAGATTGGGGTGACAGTCCTGTCCAGAATCCATGCCAGGAAACTCAATGAGCAGAGGAGAGGGGACAAGATCCTCCTGAACGCCTGCTGCCCTGGGTGGGTCAGAACCGACATGACAGGACCAAAAGCCCCCAAAAGCCCAGAAGAAGGAGCAGAGACCCCCGTGTATTTGGCTCTTTTGCCTCCACATGCAGTGGGGCCTCACGGGCAGTTTGTTCAAGATAAAAATGTTGAACAATGGTGACCTGAACTCTCACCTCTTGCCCCCTTGTATTCTGACGTGGTGAAGGCCAAGGACATTTATAGTACAGTAACACCCCTAAAAAATAAACATAACTAGTTCCTCACACACATAGATTGTTGCAAATGTATTTAAGTTGTCTTTTATTTTGTGAATATGAATGTCTTGAGTATGTGTCTGGAAGGGTGCTACATCCATAGAATGCTCCTGGGTGCCAGAAGAGGCAGAGGATGCCAGGAACTGTAGATAAAGATGGTTGTAATCCTGCTCATGTGTTCTGGACACAGAATGCTGGCCTCTACAAGAACAGCAAGTGCTCTTCCCTGCTGAGCCGTGTCTTCAGTCCTCATTTCCACAGAGGCCTTTCAGGCAAAACTAGCTTCACTCCGGGGTTTAATTAAAGCAAAATTAGGGCAAGAGAAGGCACAGTATGACTCCAGTCAGGAAACACCTAAGATCCAAATCAGATGGCAGGTGCTTGTGGACCCTGCAGTCAGTGCCAACAGGTCAGGGGAGTCCGTGATAGACACTGTGTGTGTGGAAAGCCTGGGTCATGACAGTGCTGACATAACACACAGCCCCCAAATGCATGAGACCATTTATCCTAGGGGCATTTTGAGTGACCCAATTCCATGTTCCAACTCAGAAGCACTGTCAGAGGGGGTTACAGTGGTACAGAAGTAAGGAAGTCATCAATCAAAACAACTGTGAAATGCATTGAAGGGCACAGCAGAGAGGCAGGGTCAATGAAATGGAGCTCTTCTGTAGGCCCGAGATGCCACCTGAAGACACTGTTAGCTCCCGGGTTGCTGGAAGCTAGTATTCCACAGAGTCAGCAGCTTCTGAGAGGTTTTTGTTCATTAGTTCAGAGTTGGGCAAGGAGGAGTTGTTCCAGAAGCTAAACCTAGTCCAAGATGAAGAATTAACCTCAGAACTTACAGAATTCCAGTCTCTCCACAGCAACCTGTGCTTCAGTCTCTGCAGGCAGAGAGACTCCTTTCAGGAGTCTGGTTCAAGCCAGACACAGCTTCTTTTCAAGAACTTTTGTTCACAAGGACCAGCATCACAAAGAGTAAAAAGTGAATGGTACAGGAAACAAGCACATAGTGTGTGGGGGTTATCTTCTTTTGCATGACATGTTTCATGTGCATATACAGATGTGTATATGTGTTTTCCTGTGCACACACCTGATTTGTATTGTTCTCATGTGAACATACATATTATCTCTGTGTGAGTTTATGTATGTTACCGATGTGTATGTGATTTCCTGTTCATATAAATGATGTGTGTGTGTTTTCATGTGCACATATATAATTTCTATGTATGCTTTCATGTGCATATACATGATGTGTATGTGTGCTTTCAGGTACACATACATGACAGCCTCAGTGGTTATTCCTCAGGTGCTTGGCCCTGCTCTGATCGATTTGTGTAGGGTTTGCAATAAAACAAAAAAGGGAGAGATGTAGGCTGCCGACCCGACTTGGCCAGTCAAGATGGTGCCGACCTCGGCCTCTGGTAAATAGTAAATAGTGCACTGCGCATGCATCAACTCAGTTTGGCGCCAAACCCTTCCTGAATGGGGTATGCTAATGAGGTACCACAATCGAGCAGGGTATGCTAATGGGGTACCACGATTCTGACCAATCACCCCATCCCAGAAGGAGTATGCTAATGTGGTATGCTAATGAAGCACTGCAGTTCTGACCAATTGCGCACCTCCACGCGCTTCCCCCCACCCACCCACCCAGGGCTGAGGGTATATAAGCAGCTTGCCCTGGGCATTCAAGGTCTCCTCCTGAAAACTAAAAGAGCACTTCTGCAATAAAGGCTGTTGAGAAGGATCCGGTTGTTTGTGTCTTCCTTGCTGGTCGAGTGGGGCGCAACAAGTGGTGCCGAAATCCGGGACAGAAAAAGAAGAAAGAAAAAAGAAGAAAGAAAAAGGAAGAAAGGAGAAAGAAGAAAGAAGAAAGAAGAAAGAAGAAAGAAGAAAGAAGAAAGAAGAAGAAACCCGGACAGAAGAAAGAAGAAACCCAGAAAAGAAGAAACTCGAGAACGGGGACCCAAGGAGAAATTCTCGCGGATCCAGAACTCTTCACCCTAGAAGCGGTGGTACCGGTAAGTTCCCAGTCGAATGGGATAACAAGAAAAGGTCCTCGGAAAGAGAGGATTCAAAAGTCCGCGGATTCAGAAGTCGGTAAAGAGGCAATTCAAAAGACTGTGGTAAAGCAGCCATTTAAAAGTCCGAGGTATGGCGGAGATTTATCCATCAGCAGTAAAGCGACGGGAGAAGGTTTCCTGTGTCTGACTATGCTGAGCTTTGGTGTCAATCCGCTGATTGCTGCTCTCCTCATCGTCCTTGCTTTCGTTTTTACGCTCATTGCATGTTTTTGCCTGAATTGTCATCTGCCCGAATGAGAGTGTGTTTGTTGGGACGAAGAGCTCCCGCAATCAACAGTAAGACCCATGTGTAAACCTCACGTAGGTAAGTAAGTAACATGGGGAACACTCCCTCCAACCAATTTTTGAGCGTGCTGCAAGAGCTTCTTGAACTTAGGTTCTCAGAACAATAGAAAATAAGGTAAAGTCATAGAAAATTCTCAGTCTCAGCTGCTTCTCGTAGCTTTTCAGGAGTTGCTGGAGACAAAAGGGTTAAATAAGAAGAGGGGAGTATTTACAACCTTTTTACAAGGAGTGGATACGATGGCTCCCTGATTGCTCCCTGATTTACGGTCTCAGGCCATTTAACACTGGCGAGCTGGGACAAATTGGGAAAAGATCAGCAAAAAAAAATAAATAATAATAATAAATAATAATAAATAGAAAATTTGGAAGCTTTGTTATCCAAAATGGAGTCTCTAACAGTTCAAAAGAGAAAGAAGAAGGAAGAGGCAGTCACATTTTTGGTGCATAAAACTCTGCCCCCAATCACCCCTCCTGCTCAGCTGCAGCTGCCTGCACCTACTTCTTAAGTCGAGCCTGGAGGGGGAGGAGTCTGAGGAGGGGGAGAGTCTTTTTACCCAGGAATATGGAAGGAAGTTCAAATAGCCTTTCCAGTTTTTCAGGATGCTAATGCTTAGAGATATCAAAAGCCTTTAGATTTTAAGGTCCTTAAAAACCTTGAATGATTTCCAGAAATTATTAGGAGATATCAATTGGAGTAGACCACATTTAAAAAATTCCTAATTATCAGCTTCAACCCTTATACAATGTTTTATGTGGAGATCCTGCTTTAGATTCGCCCATAGAGTTAACCACCGAGGGGCGAGAAGCCTTAAAGATAGTAGAAAAGGAGCTGGCAAAGTCATCCCTACAGCGGTGTCAACCCACAGATATTATTTTATTAATAATTTTAAAGACAAAATTTCAACCCACTGCTGTGTTGTGGCAGCATGGGCCATTAAAATGGATTCATCCTAAAATATCAATAACCAGAACTATTGAATATTATCCTGCAGCTGTTGCAATATTACCTTTGGAAGGTGTGCAACAGTATTTGCAACATTTTGGTATGGAGCTATCTAAAATTATAATACCTTTTAATAATAATCAATTGCAGGTTCTGTGTGCTACCATAGATGATTGGGCAATATTAAAATGTGGATATGCTGGAAAATTTGATAATCATTATCCTCTGTTGAGGCCCAAGCTCGAGTCCCTGTTTGGGCGCCAAAATAATGTTGGGGTCCACACTAGCCCCACGTTGGGTGCCAAAATAATGTTGAGGCCCAAGCTCGGGTCCCTGTTCGGGCGCCAAAATAATGTTGAGGTCCACACTAGCCCCACGTTGGGGTGGCCAAAATAAATGTTGCAGCCCAGGCAAAATGTTGAGGCCCGGGCTGACCCACGTTTGGGCGGCCACTGTATCCCGGCCCAAGCTGCTGCTCCAGTCTGCAGGTCGGGGTTCAGCAAGAGCAAGGGTGAGGGCAGACTCAAAGAATGGAGACCAGACGGGGTGTGATTCAATCCCGTTTATTCTTCAGTCTCTCTTCCTCTAAGTGTCTCCTGTCTGATTCTCCCTCTATAGTCTGATTCCTGATCTGTTCTGTCTCTGCCTTTTATATGTCTTACTTCTAAGCCACGCCTCTAAGTTACACCTTTAATCATGCCCTTAGGTCTTGTCTCTAACTCTTATCTCTATACTCCTAAGTCATACTCTTAAGTCACACACCTTTAATCTCACACACCTTTAATCTCATGCACCTTTAATCTCAAGGTATGTAAACCAAGATTATCGGAGTGTTCTCAGCTGTTGTAGGCTATTGTAATTCAAGTCTCATGTCAGGGTATATGGCTCAAGATGGCTGCAAAGCTGATAGCCGCTTTCTGCTAAAAGTCGGCCCCCAACAATCCTCAGCATCCATTGATACAATTTTTTTAATCCCATCCTATTGTTTTTCCAAAAATGACTAAAAGTAGCCCTTTAATTGGTGCTGTTATATATACTGATGGTTCTAAAACTGGATGTGGATCATATACATTTAATACTGATGATCCTGTGGTGATTCAATTTGCTCCTGCCTCTCCACAAATTATAGATTTAAAAAATTGTAATGGAAGTTTTTGATAAATTTGGGGAACCTTTCAATTTAGTATCAGATTCTCTGTATGTGGTAAATGTTTTAAGGATGTTAGAAGCTACTGATAAGATAAGATTAAACAGTCCTATTTATAATTCGTTAACAATATTGCAAAAATTGATATGGGAAGGTAAATTTCCTTTCTTTGTGCAGCATGTGAGAGCCCACACAGGCTTAACTGGGCCTGTTAGTGCTGCTAATAATGAAGTTAATATGGCTACGCGCAGAGAGTTTATTTTTACTAGTATTCTTAATTCCCCAGTAGCGCTAGCCACCCAATTTCATAAGACGTTTCATGTTAATGCTAAAACATTGCAAATGAAATATAAAATTTCCAGAGTCATCAGCTGTTTTTGATGCTGTTGCCTCATCAGCTTATAACCAGACATCTGTTCTCTAAGTTCAGAGTCTTGCTCATGTTCTTGCATCTGTCTTGTAACCAGTGATGCTGTTCGTATAGTTGCAGTGTTCTCTATTACGATAATGTGACTTGTGACGAGACACTTGAGGTGGAGACTGCGGATCGGATGCTCTTGTTCTAGGATCTCCTTCTTCTTGGTAATTTTCCTCCTCAGGTTTTAAGTGGATGACAGAACTGTTAGACATCACTGCATGGTCTCCCTCCATCATGTCTAGCTTACTCCTGTCATCTGATGCATCTGGAAGACTATTAACACTGCTGCTTTGGCTGCTGGCACTGATAGACATACTGGGGATTGGAAGACTGATTGCTTCCAACACTATTCATTGTTCCTGTCCAGTGGGAGTGAATCCAAAGAGATTGCTGCCTTTACAGTTATGGCAAATGGATGTAACACATTTTTCAAAATTTAGAAAATTAAAATATGTCCTTATATCTGTAGATGCTTGTTCAGGCCTTATTTTTGCTTCCCCCTTGTCAGAGGAAAAAGCAAAGAATGTCATTCTTCATGGCTTAGAAACATGGGCAGTGAGGGGAAAACCCCAAGCGATAAAAACTGATAATGGCCCTGGCTATACAACTGCTTCCTTTAAAAATTTTTTGTCAACAAATACAAGTATCCATAAAACATGGATTACCATATAATCCACAAGGTCAGGATATGGTGGAAAGAGCCCATTGTACTCTTAAAGAATTTAAAAAAAAAAAAAAAAAAAAAACAAAAAAGGGGGATTTGGCTATAGCTGCACCCCGAGAGAACATAATCCTCTTGCTTTTTTTACTTAAAATTTTTTACAACTTGATGTAACTGGTCACTCTGCAGTGGAACGTCATACTTATTAGCGTAAAACAAAAAATAATTTTTTTACCTTTTCACCAGATATTGGTACTATGTGTGGCTGCTTTGTGGAGTGAATTGTAGCTGCACAGATCTGTCACCCTTTGTTATGATTGGGGGAGGATCTCATGGAGTACAAAAATTTTTCTTATTCCACCTCCTTTGGGTTGGGGACTAGGCCTAGGGTACCAGTAGTGGCACCTGTGCACAAAAACTACATCTGTAAACAGTGGGAGAAAGCCAGGGGCTAGCCGAGGCTGACAGGAAGCCTGACAGCCTTGTGTGTGGGAAGCAGGGCACATCTGAGCTGGGGAAGGCTGGCAACAGCCTGTAGTTCTCTGGAGGGGAGGAAAATGGTTACATTCACAAGTTTGCATCTCTGTACAGCTGTGAGAAAGGGGTATACTGGTTGTCAATGGCCCGAAGGTGGCTCCGTGATGAGGAGTCCATGTCATAGTCTGAGTCCCGGGCACTGCTCACAGACTCAAGCTCCAGCTGCTGCAGACCATCCTTTTATGAGACAGTTGTAGGAAAGGGATTTGGAAAAAAACATTACCTTTAGTCCTACTCCTGTTTGTGTTAGGGCACCTTTTGTGTTTATTGTTAGTAATACTACTCAGCTATAGGAGCCAACTAGTTTGTAGTAATCTTGATTGCTTTTATAGCATGTGCTGGGAGAGTGACACGTTTCCCTATCACAAAAATTAGATAGCCACACTGCCAACAGCAAAGTTCATAGTTACACTGATGGCAGAGAATTCTCTGGATATTCCCAGTGTCCCAAAGGCATAAAGGAGAGAAAAGATACTCAGAACAAATCCAAATAATGCTGAGAGAGACATCACATGCCATTTCTTTTTCTTCTCATCATCAGCTGCAGATGGCTTTTGGGAGGATCAAACACAATGACATCAGGAAACTCTATACCAATTCTAGCACTTTAACTGTACCCTGGCTGTAAGCAGCAATCAGAACATTGGACTCCCCATCTGACAGTGCCCGCCAACACACAACACTGACAAATTCATTCGTGTCATCTTCTTTCTGGTCTTTGTCTGACACACTCTTAACTGTATCAAACTTAAAAGTTAGCAAAGTCTTAGAAAGTCCTTTATACTATAGGTAAAGGGAGTTGTTCTCACTTCCACAAGCTAGAGTCATTCAGGCCTCCTGTGTATACTCCATGAGAGGCCCCTGTGTCACCCCCCTACAAGCTAACTTTTCTCAGTCTGCCAATCAATCCAGGGTGCTGTCGGAATACCTGCGAGGCAACTGGTCATTGCAAGCAGAAGAAATGTGGCCAGATTGTTTGTTCAGGTTACCCAGCTGAACAGGACCAGACTGCAGCCTATCTCCCTTAGTGACCTCACCTCCTGGATAGCCAAATCCTTTTCCTTTTTTAAAGAGTGGGCAGGAGTCTTTATCTGGGGAGCCCTGGTGTTGGCCAGTTGCGTCTTTTGCATGTGGCTTCTATGCAAACTAAAGAGAGACCATGTTGGGGGTCGACTTTTAGCAGAAAGCAGCTATCAGCTTTGCAGCCATCTTGAGCCATATACCTTGACATGAGACTTGGATTGCAATAGCCTACAACAGCTGAGCACACTCCGATAATCTTGGTTTAGTTACCTTGGGTGTGTGAGATTAAAGGTGTGTAACTTAGAAGTGTAGAGATCAGAGTTAGAGACAAGACCTAAGGGCATGATTATAGGTGTGACTTAGAGGCGTGGCTTAGAAGTGAGACATATAAAAGGCAGAGACAGAACAGATCAGAATCAGACAGAGGAGACACTTTTAGGAGATACTTCAAGGAGTACAACTTGGAGTAGGAATTAGGCATTAGGTAGCAGGCACTTGGAAGAAGTAACTTGGAGAAAGAACTTGGAGGCACTAGGGACTAGGAACTAGGGACTAGGAACTCAAGACTTGGAACTTGGACTAAGAAGAGAGACTGAAGAATAAACAGGATTGAAACACACCCTGTCTGGTCTCCCTCCATTCCTTGCTACCGCCCTCACTCTCTCTCTTGCTGAACCCCAACCCGAGGACCAGAGTGGCAGCTTGGGCCGGGATACAGTAGCAGGCAAACGTGGGGCAGCCCGGGCCTCAACATTTTGCTTGGGCAGCGACATATTTTGGCCGCCTGAACAGGGACTAGTGCGTCTCCCAACAAGACCATGCCAGGCACAAAACCGTAGTCTACCAAGCCTTGGCCGCCATCGAGGATGGTGAACCTCCTCATGTTTGGCTTGCAACCCTAAAGGAATTATGAGAGGGTTTCAGCAGATACAAGCCCATAAAGAGTACACTACTGGCAGTTTGAGGTGTTTTCAAGTGGGTACTCGACAGAGAATGTTCCACGAGTGTGGATACATTTCCCGAAAGTATGCCTGATTGCACAAAGGTTTGATGCCAAAACCTCCCCTCCGTGGGAGGAGCCGTGCCAGGCGCCCTAGGGAGAAGGTTCCCTTTCCCCGTCAAAAGGCATCCAGATGGGTATGGGAAGTATTACTCATTGCATGACGACAAGAGAAGAAACCCATTACAATATCTCATTTTGCACAGTGGATCAGGCCTCTGCTTTCCCTCACTGTACAACTACACTCATAGGGCAACTATCATGAACCTGTTCTGTAACTCAGGGTTTGCAATAAAACAAAAAAGGGAGAGATGTAGGCTGCTGACCCAACTCGGCCGGTCAAGATGGCGCCAGCCTCAGCCTCTGGTATCGGCTACTAGTAAATAGTGCACTGCGCATGCATCAACTCAGTTTGGCGCCAAACCCCTCCCGAACAGGGCATGCTAATGGGGTACCACGATCCTGACCAATCACCCCTCCAGGGCGGGGTATGCTAATGTGGTATGCTAATGAGGCACTGCAGTTCTGACCAATCGCGCACCTCCACGTGCTCTCCCCCCGCCCCCAGTGCTGAGGGTATATAAGAAGCTCGCCCTGGGCATTCGAGGTCTCCTCCTGAAAACTAAAAGAGTGCTTCTGCAATAAAGGCTGTGGAGAAGGATCCGGTTGTTCGCATCTTCCTTGCTGGTCGAGTGGGGCGCGACAGATTTGGGGGGTTTTATTTTGTTTCAAAGATAGGTTACTCTGCTAGACTAGCTGGCCAACTACCTCCAGAGATCTGCTGTCTTTGCCTCCCCTAAGTTTGGGTGTGATAGTTAGTATATGCTTGGGCCAGGGAGTGGCACTTTTAGGAGGTGTAGCCTTGTTAGAATAGGTGTCTCATTATGGGTTTGGGCTTAAGACCCTCATCCTAGCTGCCTGGAAATCAGTCTTCTACTAGCTGCCTTAAGATCAAGATGTAGAACTCTCAGCTCCTCCTACACCATGCCTGCCTGGATGCTGCCATGCTCCCACCATGATGATAATGGACTGAAACTCTGAACCTGTAAGCCCACTCAATTTAATGTCGTCTTTATAAGAGTTGCCTTGGTCATGGTGTCTGTTCACAGCAGTAAACCCCTAACTAAGACAGGGGTTAAAGTCTTCCCAACCACTTGAGAAGCCTGGAGGAAGCTACTAAGTTTTTGTTCACCTTTTGATCTGTTGAAAGATCTCCAACCAAGGCAAAAGGCTAGGAGCCTGCTCAGCCATGGAGTGTATGCCAGCATGCATGAGGCCCTGGGTTTGGGTCCCTAGAACAAAGAGGATCAGGAAGACATCCCTGGCTTTACCTACTTAATGCATGAGCTGAAACAGGATGGCTAAGTGTCATTGTGCCTCTATCACATTGACTGTCAAGTCAGCGTGAGAACAGCAGGATACATGTCTTCATTTAGGTGTGCAAACCTTGCCAGGTGGGTGGACATGCAGAGTATATGCTGTCAACCCACACTGCCATTGGGGATGACACAGTCCTCAAAAATGAAGAAAAGCACATGATCACTTTCTATCACAAGGGAGCTTGCAAAATCTGGAACTGACCATGACCCTGCCTCTGTCAGGAACCCTGCATATTGCTCAAGGCCTCTGACATAATCTCACTGTGGACCAGTGATTTCCAGGCTGGCAGAGGAATAATCACCACTGAATAGAAAGCAAGGCCTTTCATAGGGGTTCACTGCACAGGGCTCCTCTTCCAACAGGGTGTTCATTTCCTCTCAGTTATTTTGTACTTTTGTAAACAGACACCAGAACATCAAGATCAAATATCACAGCCGTAGAGTTCCAAGAGATAGTCTGAAATGTGTACTCCAATCCAGAGGTATTTTTCCTTAATACCTTAATAACAGCTAGCATTGCAAAGGCTTTAAGGAATGCACTCCATGAGGAAATCCTTGATTAACCATGGCATCTGGCAGTATAATTATTCAATATTCCTAAAGGTCTGTGTCTTAGGCCAAATAAGTTTCTATTAAACACATGTATGATCATTTGTATGATGTGAAGGATTCAGACAGATGTGGAAGTGGGTCCAAAGATAAAGATTAAAGGTTTGAGTTTACATGTAGTTTATGTATGAACCAGGAGAAAAATCAGTGTGTCCATGGTGTAGACTAAGTGACATAAATTCCTAAAACTTACGACAGCATTTACCTGTCTGTCAGGAGCTGTTGCAAACAGAGTTAATAGGGCAAAAGCACAGTGCTGAAATCCTTCTGGAAAACACTCATCACACATAAATGGGCTTGATAAGGATCCAAGAACCTCAGAGTTAAAGTTTAACACAGATCAAATGGACTTAACAGATATGTAGGAATATGTCATCCAGACACAGAGAACCTACCCCTAAACAAGGAGCTGCTGGCAGGTGAGAGCTGCTCAGGGAGGGGAGTCGGGGTTCTTAGAGGTGTGCTGATCCTGGTAGGTAGATCGTGCTCCAGTGTGTGCCTCCATATTCATGCCCAATGGGCAGCACTAACTCATTTTTATAAAGAAAAAGGAAAGAAGATGAGGAGGAAGAAGAAGAGGGAAGGAGAAGGAGAGAGGAAGGAAAATAAATAGCAATAAATAAATAAATAACCAATAAATAACAACTTACTTCAGCAGAAATTAATTAATGAAGACTAAAAGAATAAGAGATAGAATCAATTAAAGATTTGGTTCATGAAGAACATAAACAATTGAGAAAACACAAGCCAACTAGCCAAGAAAGAGAGATGACTCAGTAAGATTAGAGGTGAAGGGCTGGAGATAGCTCAGTAGACAAGTGCACTGAATGCCCTTCCAGAGGCCCTGGGTTCTAGTCCCAGCACCCACATGATGGCTCCATACCACTCGGTATTACAGGCACGTGATGCACAGACATGCATGTAGGAAAAACACCCACACATAAGTCAATCTCAAACACATTTTAAAGGATTAGAGATGAAGGAGAAGGGGTTCCTACAGATTCCAATTAAATACAAAGACTTATTATGGAATGCTAGAATAACTTGGACTCCAAACCTAGAAATTCCAGGTGTAATAGGTAAATTCCAATACCCTTTGTTGGGTTCCAGGAATTGCCTCACAAACCACATGGACACCGATCTCACTGAGACAGAGACAGTTCATTGAGCATGTGCATCAAGACTGGTCATCCAGGGTCATGGTGCTGATTCAGAATCTGAACTGTGACCCTGAGTTAAGATTCTACAAGGGTTTTAAGCCCCAAATCCACAAACATCTGTGGCAAGTTATTCCACCAATCAGGGTTTAGGGTTAGGGGATTTCCTTAGGGACATGTCTGTGTTGTACATTTATCCTGCTCACGTTGGTTGGGGTATTCAAAGGTGACAGGGGACTTGCCTTGTCTAATAATATTCATGTCCTAACTTATCTAACCGAAGAGGACTTGTCAAACATTCATATCTTAGCTTGACAACTAGAATGTCAGTTACACACATGTATGTCTTTCTGCCAAGTAGTATGTCAGTTCCCAGGAAGGTCTTGGGAACCTGAACTTTACTAGACCACTACTCAGAATGGAAGTCTTACTCCAAATAGTTTGTCTCTGTCCTATGTTGGGTCTATCCCAGCATGGCTTATATCATAAGTTTGTACATAGGCACAGGAAGGGCTGCTGCTGGCTGCTTCTGATCCAATCTTATTGTGGGTAACTATACAGAACAGTCCTACTGACTTCTGTCCTGATTAGTTTCCAGGGTCACAGAATAAAACAGAATATGTAATTACTCTTGGCATTACTAAGGTTCTTAGTAACAGCAGAAACATATGAGAAAGTTTCCTTATAATGGCAGGCTATCCACATAATAGTTACCTAGGCCTTAACACCCATGACCTACCAACATTAAATCAAAATGACTGAAACAGATTAAACCATCAACAAGATTAGGAACAAAAACCTGCAACAAGGCAAAGGTCAAGACCACCTGAATTCAAAGGTGATTTCTCCAAACCTTTAGAGACACAACAGAGGTTACGGTAAAAATGAATGAGGGTCTCTCCATTCATCCTGGACACCCAGAAAAACAAACACACACACACAAAAATTAAACAAACAAACAAAAACCAGGCACCACAGCTGATGTGGCCTCACACTCTTGCTGCACAATATAAAATCTGATTTTATCCCAAGAAGAAGTTGTGAAAGGGTGAGTTTGCAGCCCTGTCTAGCCCACCATCCCTGACCTGAACCCTGATTTCTGCTGACAGGTTCTGGTAGTGGCCTGTCTGGACTGCAATAGCCCAGTGCCATCCCACCTGACTGCATGCACAGTAGAGACAGACTAGCTCCAGGCCACCCTTCAACAGGCACAGGGCTGGTGTGAGCACAGGCACATTTCCAGCTTGACTCTCACATTCCCAAACAAGTGTGTTCCCCCCCCCCCCGACCCTTTGAGTCTCTACAACACTGAGTACAACCTGACTGCACACAGTGAGAACTTACTAAATGACTCCCTGTCTGCTAAAATAATATCAGGAATTGTCACATCTATATAAACTCTGCATTTCTGTGTACTTGTGTGTGTGTCATGTGTCCGTGTAGACATACATACGCGTGTGCATGTGTGGGGGCCTATGTATGTAGGTATGTTATTAGTGCATATTGTGCATATATATGCATTATCCATGTGTGTATGTATGTGTGCATGTGTATGCATGTGTATGTCATGTCTGCATGTGTATATGTATATATAATAAGCATGTCTGTATATATGTGTCTCTGAGGGTACACTTGCTTATGTGGGTGCAAATGAAGACCAGAGACTGATCCTGTGGTGACTTCCTTCTCCTCTTTAATTTTTTTAAAGGTTTATTTTATTTTTAATTGTGTGTGTGTGTGTGTGTGTGTGTGTGTGTGTGTGTGTGTGTGTACAGGCATGTGCAAACACATGGCTGCTGTTTCCCTCAGAAACTAGAAGCATTGGAAGCTACAGGGGTCACAGCTAGTTCTGAGCTGCCTGATGTGGGTCCTAGCAATCAAACCCTGGTCCTGTGGAAGGGCAGCCAGTGCACCTCCCTGCTGAGCTGTCTCTCTGGCCCCTCCCCTCACTTGTTTTCAGTCAGGGTTTCTAAGTGAACTTGGAGTCTGCCATTTCTGCTGCACTGTCCTCAGCTCCTGGCTCTGGAGTTGTAAGTACAGGGCACCATGGCTGACAGGTACCCAGTTGCTGGGAATCTGAACTAAGTTCCTCAAACTTACATGGCAACCACTATATCTACCAGTTCTCTCCTCAGCTCACAGACATTTCCTGAAGGAATCATTTCAACATAGAAACACACTCTGTGAAGCCAGGGTCCTTAATGTGGAAACATCTTTTGCCCATTTGCCCATCCGATGAAAGAGGATATTTAACAAGAATCTCTTCACCAAAAAAAGAGGGAATGGTAAGGTGGTTGGTTCAGTGGGCAAAGGTGCTTGCCTTCATCCTGACAACCTGAGTTCAGTCCCAGAACCATGTGGGAGAAGGAAAACCATAACTTCCATAAGCTGTTCTCTGAGCTCTACACACTCGAATACTCACACACACAGACATACACATGAATGAGCGAATAAGTAAATAGCTGTGAAGGAGAGGAAGCAGAGGGTGAGCTGGGGGTGTGGCTCAGTGCTAGAGCAATGGCCCAGAATATACACAGACCTGGCTTTGAATCCTCATGCAGGAAAAGGGGGAGGGGAGACCGGGAGTTAGAAACAGACAGGATTTAGGATATCATTCAGATGAAAGCAAGTCTTCCCTCTCCTTCAGCTCACTTTCTGCCCACTAGGCACCCTGTAGGACCAAGAGTGTCTCCTGATTCACACTCAGGGTCCCCTTCTACACAAATCACAGAGACCTCTTATGATGGCTAGTCCCAGCTGTCACCTTGACTTCATCTGGAATGAACTACAATCCAAAACTGGAGGGTACACCTGTGATCCAGATCTTGAGACTGGAAGACTCGAGTTTTTGATCCAGATCTTGAAGAATAGTGTCCATCAAAAGCTTAGGTCCAGGCAAAGTGGTACACACCTTCTTGGACTTCTCCACAGCTGCCCATTGTTGGGTTAGTTGGCTTGCAGACTGTAAGTCATTCCAACAATTTTCTTTAATATATACAGACATTCCATAAATTCTGTGACTCTAGAGAAGCCTGACTAATACATCTTGGCTTCCTAGAAAGCTTTAAGGTTTCTAAGGCTGAGGACGGAAGTGAGGTTCAGGTCCCCACTAACCACATCAACATCCTTAGAGGAACATGGGAAACGCCAGGAACAGGCTGCATAAGTACACGGTGAGAATGTTTTACAAGTAGATCCAACGCAGTCCAAGCCCCAGTGACTATAGTCACAGAGTGAGCACATGAAGATTGGCAACACTATTTGGAAGGAAAATGGCACTACATTATTCTCCTGGGGCTGGAGTGATGGCTCCAGGGGCACAGTGCTTGCTGAGCTATGTGAGGCCCCAGTACAAGCTGTAAGCTGTAGCACATTGAAGGGAAGCCAGACAGACGAAACCCAGAAGCCCTGCAGCCAGATAAACTGGCAAACACAGCAGAAAAAACAAGGTGTGGGGCAGAGAGACGGTTCAGCTGTTAAGAGTACAGGCTACTTTTCAAGAAGACTTGGGTTTAAGTCCCTCCACCCACAATAGTGAAGGCCCTCTTTGTGGACCCTGCATATGTATTATACACAGACACATATTCAAGCAAAATGACCATACACATAAAGTAAATCTTGAAAGAGCACTAAAGCAAGGTATGCTGGCACATGTGTGTATATACACATACCATACATATGTACAAGTCATATATACACAGGATTTTTTAAAGGTATTTTTCTGTCTTATGTTAAATTGTAAAACTAAAATAAAATTTGTTTTCAAATTTATTTGACAACTTACATTTACATATCTGTTAATATTAAAGTTAATGAGATTCTAAAACTGAGGCCATGCCCTGGATGGAGCAGTGCCATTCCAGGCCGCTATGCCTGGTTCAAACCTACTTCCCCAGAAGCTTCTAGAAGGCCCTAGTATCCTTTTCAGCTTTGCTTGAGGAAATTCTGTAAACTGATGTTCTGTTGTCATAACCAAGTCCATTTAAACTCACACATAGCAGCTCCAACTCCACACAGGAAATCTTAGACCTATTCTTCATGGAGTAGAGCAATGGGAAGAGAACCTCTGACACAAGTTTTATTTGAAGATATGTCTTGCAAAACAAAAACAATAACAATAACAAACCACGTTTTTAGTGCAAGGTCCTTGGGTTATATGCCCAGTGTGTTTTATATTCTTCCTACAGTAGCCTACACAGACACTGTTTTTCCTTCCAGATGCACAGAAGCAACAATACACATGAGCCCAGTGGGAACTGGCCATGTCCTTCTGCCCACTATTGCCCTCCTCACCCCTGGCATCACTCACAGCCTCAGTCACAGACCTTCTCATCTAACCCTGTGCTGGCTCTCCTGTGTCATAAAGACACAGGAGATGGGTAAACCCATCTTTAAAAAAAAAAAAAAACTTATTTATTTTGTGTATATGAGTACACTGTAGCTGTCTTCAGACACACCAGAAGAGGGCATCAGATCCCATTACAGATAGTTGTGAGCCACCATGTTGTTGCTGGGAATTGAACTCAGGACCTCTGGAAGCACAGCCAGTGCTCTTAAACACTGAGCCATCTCTCCAGCCCTAAACTCATCTTATTATAAGAGTTAACGGATGTCATAGCCAGGCAGTGGTGGTGCATACCTTTAATCCCAGCACTTGGGAGGCAGAGGCAGGCAGAGTTCTGAGTTCAAGGCCAGCCTGGTCTACAGAGTGAGTTCCAGGACAGCCAGGACTATACAGAGAAACCCTGCTTTGAAAAACAAAAACAACAACAACAAAAAAGAATAACATGTCTTCGGTGGTAGGTGTGCATGCCTGTAATCATAGCAATGGCAGAAGCCAAGGCAGAGGAGGGAAATCTCTGAGTTTGAGACCAGCCTGATTTACAGAATGAGTTCCAGGACAGCCAGGGCAACACAGAAAAACCCTGTCAAGAGACAGAGGGGTGGGAGGAGATGGAAAGAGACAGAGAGTTGGGGGGAGATGAAAAGAGACAGAGGGATGGGGGTAGATGGAGAGAGAGAGAGAGACAGACAGAGAGAGAGAGAGAGAGAGAGAGAGAGAATGACCTCAGTCACAGAAGACACAGCAAGACTACCCTAGGCAGCAAGTATAAGGGTGTGTGAGTACGTGTGTGTGTGTTTAAGTATGTGTGTGTGTGAGTGCATTTGAGTGTGTGTAAACATGTATGTGTATGTATCTATGAGTATGTGTGTATATGTATGAGTTATATGAGTATGTGTATGAGTAGGAGTGTGAATGTGTGTATATGTATAAGTGTGTGTGTGTGTGTGTGTGTGTGTGTGTGTGTGTGTGTGTAGAGACCAACAGGCAGAGAACTCCCAACTGTCCCAGGAGCCTCATGATGACTTGGTCTCTATTGCTAACACAACCTACCTGAATTTCCATCTATCTATCTGCCTGTTTCCCATCTGCACCTGCCATCCATTTGTCCATGTGAAACCTGACTGGCCCTTTACATGTGCAGCTTCTATGGCCCTGAGCCTCACTTCTGCAGTGCAAGTCATCAGAGGCTCAGTTCAGCTCTGACCCTGAGACTTAACTCTACATGGATGCAGAGTGTAGCCATTCTGTGAAGAGACATTTGTGGCCCCTCTTTCATCCTTTAACGAGACACTTGTGTCCCTCTCTTTGGTCACCAGACCATTAAAATAATGATGACCAAAAAATTGAAACTTCCCCTAGGAATTTCATGCTGACAAAAGAAGCTGACGGCAGCCTGGTGCCAGCCAGAGCAACAGAAAGAGATTCACACGTTCAAGGAATTGGACTCAGGTTGTCATTGTTAGCAACCAGGCATCTCCACTGCCTGCTCCCAGGAACCCAGTGACAGAACAATATGTCATCCCTAGATGCCAAGATGTGACACATTCCTACTGTTGCCACAAGTCCCATAACCTCCCCCCTGAACGTATGCTACATCCCTTATAAAAGGCCAATCCCTTCTCTCCAAACTCTCTTTATACCCCTCCCCAATAAACCTCCCACGTGAGATCTGTTCCGTTCTCTGACTTGATGGCGTCCATCACTTAGATCATGATGGCCATCGTGGCAACAATTGCCTTTACCAACTGAGCCATCCCTCCTGCCTGGATTCTCCTTTTAAATGAAAGATTTTCAAGTGAGTCTTCATTTTTAGACCCCGAAGCTCACTCCATGGGTAAGATCTTGTTATCAAGACCTTTTTTTTTTTCTGTGCTTAGCTTCTCTTTAGTATCACTGTTATGGGGACCCCATCAGAGATGACAACTCAAACACAGTTTATAGCAAAATGAAAGTCTTTATTCCAGCTGGCTGGGACTACACTCAGGTATCTGGGACCCAAGTATAACACTAAGCATTTAAACCAAGGGGCTTTTAAGGGCTAAACCACATCTTGTTACCTAGCTTAGCCGCTGGAGGGGAGGTTCTGCACATGCAAGCAGTTGAGCAAAAGATAAGGCTTGAACAAAAGCTAAATTGTTAGCTGGGATTAGGGCTTGTGCAAGCAGATTAGCAGAAGCTTAGATAAGTAGTTAGCTGCAGGGAGAGGTTTTGTGCCAACAGTTGAGCAGTAGCTAAGTTAAGTGGGGATATCTTGGCTCCTAGAATACAATTGGGAAATTTTTCACAGAACTCCCCATCAAGGACGTCAAATCCTAATAAAATCTGAGATGGCCTGAGCAAGAGTTCAAAATGAAGACACTGCACTGTTTTGTTCTGTCACATCACCAATGTCTTTAACAGTTATGAGCCCTCCATTCACACCCACCCTGAGACTTTACATGACATACTCCTGCATCCAGCTGCACATTTTTATATCTTTCTGCTATGCTTTTGCTCTGAATTCTTAGTAAACACTGTGGTGGTGTGAATATGCTTAGCCAATAGGAAGATGTGGCCTTGGAGGAAGTGTGTCACTGAGTAGGCGGGCTTTGAGGTCTCATACATATGCTCAGTTCTAGACAGTGTGATCCAGACCCTCCTCCTAGCTGCCTGTGGAAGACAGTCTTCTCCTGGCTGCCTTCGGGTCAAGATATAGATCTCTCAGCTTCTCCAGCACCATGTCTGCCTGCACGGTGCCATGCTTCCCACCATGATGATAATGGACTGAACCTGTAAAACTGTAAGTCAGCTCCAATTAAATGTTTTTCTTTATAAGAGTTTCCTTGGTCATAGTGTCTCTTCACAGCAAAGAAACCCTAGCTGACACACTGACCGTGGGTTCATTGTTTCCTTGTTTAGTGAATATTAAAGTTGCAGCCATACGGTCTACTAAAACAAAGTAAACCATTTTAACAGGTCTATAATGAGAAACAGGATTGAAGCAATAATTTTGAAAAATCTTCAAACTAAAAACAAAAATGTCCAGATCTAAATGGATTCACTGGTGAATTCTACCAGGCCTTTGAGTTTACACCCATGCTTCTCAAATAAAAAAGAAAAAATTGCTGCCTAACTCTTTTTACAATGTCAGCATTACCTTTAAACCAAAGTCAGCTAAAGACAATAACAGTAGCTAAAGAAAATTCTGAAGAGACTAAGAAGGAAGGGAACACATCTCAGCGAAGCTATACAAGACAAAAGCCTATAGATTGCTTCATGCTAAATGAAGAAACACTTGTATTTACACTAAAACTGTATAGATTAAATAACTTAATATAAGCCCTGAGGCATTGTAGTGTACACTGTTAATCTCAGAACCCTGGAGCGGAGGCAGGCAGATCTCTGTGAATTTGAAGCCAGCCTGGTCTACATAGTGAGTTTTAGTACAGCCAGGGCTACACAGAGAAACACTGTCTCAAAAACCAACCAACCAAACAAACAAACAAGAAAAAAAAATCTGAGACCTTGAAACTAAGAGGGAGAAGTAAGACAAATACTTCGAGACACAGGATCAGGACTTTCTGAATGGGACTCTGTCATTCAGGAGATAAGGTCAGTGGATAAATGGAAGCTCATGAAATTACAAAGCTTTTGCATAGTGGAGGAAACAATGGAGGAGTAAAGAGACACAGAATGGGACAATGTCTTTTCTTAGTGTATGTCAGGTCAAGGATTAATAGCTATAATATATAAAGAACTCAAAAGTCTAAACAACACGAAATCTAACAACCCAGTCAATAAAAAGGGACAGAAAATTCTCAAAAGATGAAATATGTTGGGATGGACCACAAAAACTGTATTAACTAGCTATGAAAAAGTGTGTCCCATGTTCTCAATTGTTAACTGCTGGGGCAGGGGTGCCAGGCTGGCAGGATCTGTAACTGTTTGTCACCTCCTCAGCTGCCCAAAAAGAAAGACAAGCAGACATGGGGAAGGTCATGTAGCCCCCAATGCCAACTGGATGAGTGAGGACTGTGGCTTTTTGCATAATAATGAGCTGCCAGCCAGAGCCTGCACAGGAGAGCCAGCAGAGGCAGGAGAGAGACTCAGGAGACAGAAGGAATAGTAGACAAGGCAGGGAGGTAGAGCAGTGAGAGTCACATGGAGGGACACAACGGTAGAAGTGTTAGGTGTTAGCTAGTCAGAAGCTAGCTGAGAGACTGCCCCGGTAAAAAGGCCAACAGCTTTGTACTATACAGTTGTCGCTGCATCTTTATTATTAAACCTCAAGCAGGACCCTGAGTAAGCCAGTCAGTCAACAGGCTCTCCACCGCAGGAGTGAGAATTAAAAAGAAAAAAGATGATTAGAGAACATTGCAGCATGTCCCCAGCCAATTCTGAGACTGAAGGCGGCTTCATTTTCTCCCAATTTGCTTTTATATCATTTTAATTACATGTAAGTATTTAGGTCAGTTCTAGGTTGAGGAACTAGCAATACAATAAATGCAAATAGTCAAGGAACAAGCAAGGCAATAAGCAAAGTCCCGTGATCACTGTTTCTAAGGGCTTATCAGGAGGTCCAAAATATCTGAGCCTACTTCCCTGTCCTAGCCCAAAGTCATGTTCATACCTGAAGCCTACTTCTTTGTTCTAGCCTAAGATTTATATTCCTGACTAAAATTACTTCTCTGTTTTAGCCTAAAGTTAGATTCCTGCCTGAACTTACTTCCCTGTCATGGAACAATGTCAGATTCCTGCCTAAAACCCATTTCCTTGTCATTGGCCAATGTCAGATTCCTGCCAAGCGGCCCCAAAAGCTCTCCACAGGACCCCGAAAAGCCCTGCAATCAAAAAACAAATGGCCAGTAAACACGTGATCATGTTCACCCTGATTCACCATCAGTGAGACGCAAATTAAAACTGTACTAAGCCGAGCAGTGGTGGCGCACGCCTTTAATCCCAGCACTTGGGAGCCAGAGGCAGGCGGATTTCTGAGTTCAAGGCCAGCCTTGTCTACAGCAAAGAAACCTTGTCTCGGGGAAAGAAAAAAAAAGAACTATCCTCGAGACTATATACGATATACGATATACTATATACTCTATACTATATACGCTATACTATATACTATATACTATATACTATAGTATATATACTATATACTATATACTATATACTATATACTATATACTATATACTATATACTATATATACTATATACTATATACTATATACTATATACTATATACTATATATACTATATACTATATACTATAAACTATATACTATATACTATATACTATATACTATATATACTATATACTATATACTATATACTATATACTATATACTATATACTATATACTATATATACTATATACTATATACTATATACTATATACTATATACTATATACTATATACTATATATACTATATACTATATACTATATACTATATACTATATACTATATACTATATACTATATACTATATATACTATATACTATATACTATATACTATATACTATATACTATATACTATATACTATATATACTATATACTATATACTATATACTATATACTATATACTATATACTATATACTATATACTATATACTATATACTATATACTATATACTATATACTATATACTATATACTATATACTATATACTATATACTATATACTATATACTATATACTATATACTATATACTATATACTATATACTATATACTATATACTATATACTATATACTATATACTATATACTATATACTATATATACTATATACTATATACTATATACTATATACTATACACTATATATAAGAATCCATCTTATCCTAGTCAGAATGACAGTCATTACAGAAACAGAGGCTGGAGAGATGGCTCAGCAGCAGGTCCTTGCATGTTCTCTTCCTACAATCTGTATCAAAACTATCCGTAATTCTAGTTCCAAGGAATCTGATGCCCTCTTCTGGCTTCCACTGTTATCAGATGAATATACATACACAGAGGCAAAACATTCACACACATAAAAATAAAAAACAAATTATCTAAAGCAAGCACCAGCAAGAGGACTCCACAGCCACTGCTGGTGCCATGTAAACCGGTCTAGTCAGCACCGACAGCAGAATGGAGATGTGGGGCTCTCAATGAAAATGGCCACCACAGGCTCGTAGGGAGTGGCACTACTGGGGGTGTGGCCTTGGTGGAGCTGTGTCACTGGGGGTGGGATCTGAGGTGTCAGATGCTCAAGCCAGACCCGGGGACTCTCTCTTCCTGCTGCCTGCCTATCTGGAGGTAGAGCTGTCAGCTACTCTCCAGTACCATGTCTGCCTTGGTGCCTCCATGCTTCCTACCATGACAATGAACTAAACATCTAAACTATAAACCAGCCTCAGTGAAACCGTTTCCTTTCTAAGAGTTGCCGTGGCCATGGTAATGAAAACTAAGACAAGCGGTTTCTCAAAAAATTAAAAACAAACACACACCAAAAAAAAACCCAAAAAACCAGTCTCTCCTACTACTCTGCTATTGTAGGCCTGAGTTTTACCCAGGGCACTAGAGGTTATTTAGAGACACTTGCACATTGCTGCCTCCTGAGGCACACTTCACAGTGCTAAGTAATGGAACCAACCTAGGTGTCCCTCAATAGAGGGACGGGTGGAGGAATGCACACACACAACGGACTTTTTCAAATATAAAGTTTTGTCATTTACAGGAAAACGGGTGCAACTGGAGGTAACCCTATTAAACAGCAAATGAAGCCTCTGAAAGACAAACACTCCATGCCTTTTCACACTTACGGCTCTAAGATTTAGTGGAGATACATGTGAGCAATGAAGATGAACCAGGGGAAGAGCGGGATCTGATGGGAGAGGGACAAGATTAATATAAAAATTTTAATGAAAATTTAAACAAAAAAATGCATGTGGATGCCCCCTAAAGTACTCTACAGGGACAGCCCTGTGTCCTGAAAGCAGACATTCTGACCTGCAGGGACAATGTTGGCTTTTCAGTACCAGGGTGTAAAAGCCTATAATGACTTTAAAATGTTGCCTACCATTTATGTAAAATCTAGCCAAAAATTAGCCAACAGGCTTTCCTTCATTTGAGCAGTGAGTGGCCACCAGGTCCCCATTCATTCCGTACAGCTCATTCTATACTAGCTATAAAGACTTACTTCGTTTGCAGAGATACCTTCTAAACGCTAGGGGGGGGAAAGGGTTAGGCTAGTTACCATTTCTTGAAGCAACATAGAAAGCTGAGAGCCTCAGGAAGTAAAGAACAAAACGGTCAGACTTAACTACAATGCCAACTGAATGATTCTTGGCTGCAAGGTGGGCAGATGCCAGGAGTTCTAAGGTCTGTTTTAGCAAAGTTCAGGCTTCCTGTCTTGAGCATTTCCTTTCTAGGTCAGCCAACCACGATCATCCTTTTGTTCTCTAAAATCTGGACTCACCTTTCTTCCTTGTTTTAACTGTCTATTAACATGTTCCACATGCTGACTATTACAAACTATCCAGTGTCTCTTGTGGTAAGCTGTTATAAAACTGAGTCCATGCACAGTGCCAGCACGTATACCATCACTGGTTAAACACCCAGCAATTAAGACGATTAGCCACTAAGAGACTAAGATATCTTGCAGTGAGACAGACACTTACCCATCACTAACTTAGACTTGTTTGTCTTGTTTGCTCTAAGGCCACTGAGTCGTGCCAAGAGCAGTGCCCAAGACTGCTCCGGTGTCTGGGCTCTGGGCCTAAGGTCCCCAGACACATGATGCTCCGGATGTTCACACAGACAATTTCGAGTCTAGCAACATCTTAGTGGCCCAAAGTCAGCTGGTTTAGTTCTTCTGGCACGTGCCTCTCGCTGCCCTCCCAGCCATGTCGTCCTGCAATCGTGTTGCACTGGTAACTGGAGCTAACAAGGGCATCGGCTTTGCAATCACACGTGACCTGTGTCGCAAATTCTCCGGGGACGTGGTGCTCACGGCGAGGGACGAGGCACGAGGCCGCACAGCGGTGCAGCAGCTGCAGGCAGAGGGCCTGAGCCCCCGCTTCCACCAGCTGGACATCGACGACCCTCAGAGCATCCGAGCCCTGCGCGACTTTCTGCTCAAGGAGTACGGAGGACTGGACGTGATGGTCAACAATGCGGGCATTGGCACCTGGCCCAAAAATAACCCACCAGGAAAAGGGGACTTCTTCAAGGAACCCCAGCCAGGTGGGTCTACTCTTGTGCTGGCAGTGCAGGGGTATGGGATGGGGACCCAGTGGCTTGTGGGGATCACAACTGGCTCCTTGAGAAGTACAAGATAGGTTGGGAGCTTCAGCAAGGACAGGATGAATATTCTAGTGATGTGGGTTGCCTGAAGAACTCCCTGGAGCCTTAGTAAAACGAAGGGAGTGTTTACTAACTGCTAGTGTGTCAAGAGCCATCTAGTATAGCTAAGACTAGCAGGTGACCTTCCTGGAGGTGGCCACCATTTTCACATGTTGTGCGATGGGTGAGCTCAGCAGCAAGGCCCAAAGAGACTTCACCTCAGGATTGCTTCTTTCAGCTGATATGCCTTTGCTGTCATTATTAAATTAATATAATAATCCCTAGGCATTAGGCATTATTGATCAGATTTCCTGCAAATCAACATAAAAATGAACTTTCATGATTAATAATTCTATAGAATTCCTGATTTGTTCAAATAATTTTAGAAGGAACGTTTTTAGAGATGGTCTTAGTTGTTTTGCTAGAAAGATGTAATTAAGTTAGAATCAAGAATAGAATGTGCCCACTCCTCATAACAGTAAGTAAAGGCTGCAAAATAAGAAATACAGTAAGCTTTCATAATCACACTAAAAAGAAAAACAGACTTAGGACAAATTTGTGTTCAAGGAAAAACATTTAGGTCCAAAGATATAGCCACAGGTGTGTGCTATGATAGCTAAGGCCCTATCATAGATGTAGAAGCTGTTGCTTAAACTTATAATGAACTTATTACAACGAAACACTGCTTTGAACTTAATATCAACATCCTTCTGTAACTCCTATTTTGTGTGACAGTTTATCTCTGAGGTAATTTTCTAAATAGAAATTTTCTATTTTTGTCTAAGATATAAAAAATAAAATAAAATTGTTGTTTGGATGGTTTGGCTTGGGAGTCTCTGTGCCAACCACCCACCCATCCATCTATCCATCTACCCATCCATCTACCCATCCATCTACCCAGCCATCCACCCAGCCACCCACCCAGCCATCAACCCAGCTACCCACCCAACCAGCCACCCAGCCACCCACCCAACCAGCCACCCAGCCACCCACCCAGCCAGCCACCCAGCCACCCACCCAGCCACCCACCCAGCCATCCACCCAGCCATCCACCCAACCATCCACCCAACCATCCACCCAGCCACCCACCCAGCCATCCACCCAGCCATCCACCCAGCCATCCACCCAGCCATCCATCCAAATGTATGTTTTATCTGCATGTACCCATGTAGGTAAATGTGTATGTATATAAGCATGCATAAACACTTGTGGAGTTGAATGAGAGACGATCAGACCTGGCCACAGAGTGGGTATATGAATGTACATGTGTCTATGCATATTTGCCTGTATAAAGCATTTTAATTCTTTTTCTTTCCTTCCTCTCTGGTTCACAAGGAGTTAACCAGCCTAGCCACAGAGGCTTCTGGCTGCCTGGACAGAGAAGGGAGAAATAACAATACATTTTTTACTAAATTCCCCGCTGCTAGGCAATAGTGTTAGTTGCCCAAGCCAGTGTTTTTTAACCACAGAATAAGCAAGAAAGTTTTTTAAAATTTTTAGAAGTTATCAGCAACCATTCAGTATAGTTAGAGAGCTAGAAGGTCAGAGACTATCAGTGTCAGTCTTTAAACCCTACGCCTATGTCCAATGCTGTGTCCCACGTCAAACCATTCCAAGCCAGGCTGGCTCCAGGCACTAATGGAAGTGTCCCAAGCAGATTAGCAGGAAGTTGGCTTGAGTTTTTAATGTCAAAAATGCAACTGTGACATATGCAGAAAAGCAGCCCTGGACACCTACAACAAGCATTGTTTACAGAGGCAGAGAAATAGTAGTTAAGTGGCCTGACAGTTTACCCTTAGCTCAGGGTGACACTGTATAAGAATTTAGGGCTGGTCCAGAGATTGTGTTCAAAGAACCTTATGACCACTTATCTGGCTCGACTCTGGGGTTCTTTGCACATTCATGTCAAGTGGATGTTATGATTGGACCATACAACTAGTTGGGTTTAGTTCTAACTGATTTGAAATAAGTAAGAAATGGGGAAGAGGGTCTTTTACACTAAGATTCCTTGTAAGATTTCTTCACCTCAGCTCCAAGATGTCATGTGGTAAAATGCAGCATAATCAAACCAGGAACTCCTCAAAGGTACAACAATTATATATCAGTAGGTGTCTTTTCAGTGTTCTGTTGTGAAGAGATACAATGACCAAGATAATTTATAAAAAAAAAAAAAAAAAAAGCATTTCATTGAGAACTTACTTACATTTTTTGAGGGTGGTTCATAATCGCCATGTAGAGAAGCAGACAGACATGGTGCTGGAGCAGTAACTGAGAGCTTTACATCCTGATCTGCGGGTAGTAGGCAGAGAGAGTGGGGGAGAGGGCGAGGGTTTGGACTTGGTGTGGGCTTTTGAAACTCAAAGTCCACTTGCAATGCCACACCTACTCTAACAAGGCCACACATCATAATCCTTCCCAAACAGTTCCACTCCCTCTGACTAAGCAATCAAACATATGATCCTGTGGGGACCATTTTCATTCAAAACACCATAGTAGGTCTTACCTATCTATACTTCATGTCCACAGTTGGAACAAGTTCTGACTAATGAATGCTTTGTTACTTGTTCTCTTTCTTCCCTACAAAGGCATTGATCTCACCCACTTTCACATTCAAAGAGAAGCTGCAATGAAAACTAACTTTTTCGGTACCCAGGCCATCTGCACAGAGCTACTCCCTCTAATAAAAACCCAAGGTGAATCTGATGGGTGATCTCCTCTGCCTGGGATCTGGCTGCCTGGGAGTTTTCCCTACTGGGTTCTGGCCTCCTGCCGTCTGCCTGCCTGGGGTCTGCCTGACTGGGATCTGCCTGGTATCTCCTTTCCAGGTCCAGCTTCTTCTCCCAATCAAGAAGACCTCCTTGCTGGGTATCCTTCCTACTATTGTTTCTCCAGCACCCACTGACCCTCACCGTAGCATTATGATTTGTATATCTGCGTCATTTTCTCTTAGCCTAGTGGAGCCTTCACCAACACCTACCCACTAAACCCACCACCCAGAAAATTCTTCCACCTGCTTTGAACACTCCCAGAATTTCCTTCTCCTGAGATCCTTGCATCCCTAACATTTCTACCTCCTCACAACATACTCCCTCACTCCAACCATAATTCTTTATAAATCATCTTGGTAACTAACCAGTTTGTTGATGACATCATGCTTATCCCTCAGAGTCAGAACCTAGTATCCTGCCTGAGTCTCCTGCATCTCTGTCTGTCAGCTCACCCCTACATAAGGTTCTCAGCTGCCCATCCACAGCTACAAAGTCTCCTGGGTCTTTTCCTTTCCATCCCTATTGTCTTCATTCCTATTCCCCACCCAAAGCCCTTTGACAGAAAACCCAAGCCCTTAGCACGACTTGTAAAGATTACCATAATCTGATTCCACTCCACTTTCCTCCAGGCTCATGTTAGCTCCCCAATAACCTGCACATGACAAACTATCATATATCTTTCATTATAGATTCTTCTAGTATAATTTAGCCAGTGAGCCAGCCTCTCTCGGGTGGCTTTCTTTGCAGGCATCCTGTCCCACTGCAGCTAGCTCCTCCTTCTTTCATAGAGGCAGCTTAGTTATGCTGACAGAAACATAAGATGGCAGAATGAGCAGAAATACTCATATAAACTCTTTTCTACACTAGCCATTTACAGTAGACCTGGAAAATCCCATCTTATCACTTCTGTGTACTGTAGGTGACACACTTATCCCTGTATTATAGGACACCAATAAAGACAAATAACCACTTTTAAAACATACATGTATATTGAGGACCGAGCTGCCCCATGTTTGGGGGCCAAAATGTCACGGACCGCTCTGTCAATGTTTGAACCCGCACTGCCACAAGCCTTGGGGGCTAAGTTGTTAGAGCCTGTGCTGCAGCAAGCTGCTCAGGTCCACAGGTTGGGGTTCAGCAAGAGAAAGAGTGAGGATGGATGCAAGGAATGGAGACCAGGCAGAGTGTGATTCAATCCCGTTTATTCTTCAGTCTCTCTTCCTAGTCCAAGTCCCAAGTCTTGAGTGTCTAGTCCCTAGTTCCTAGTGCCTCCAAGTTCCAAATTACTTCTTCGAAGTACTAAGTGCTTAATGTCTAATTCCAAGTTCTTCCTCCAAGTGCCTAGTGCCTAATACCTAATAATCATCTGTTCTTTTCTTCTGTCTGCCTCTGCCTTTTTATATGTCTCACTTCTAAGGCGTGCCTCTAAGTCACACCCTTAAGTCACACCCTTAGGTCTTATCTCTAAATCACACCTTAAGTTACGCCCTTAAATATCAGCTCTAAATCACACCTTTAAGTCTCACACACCCAAGGGAAGATCTTGGGTATCTAAAACAAGATGTTATCAGAGTGTGCTCAGCTGTGGTAGGGTAATGTAATCAAATCTCTTGTCAGGGTATATGGCTCAAAGATGATAGCCACCTTCGGTTGGCTCCCCACAGGTCCCCCTTTTTAATTTTTTTTCAAAAGGGAAGGCTGGGGAAACTTATGGAAACTGTGCCTGTCTTAGGTTGGAACAAATGACCCCAGCTTCCCTTTCCTGTCTTTGGATACTCAACAGCCATTTGTTGAGCTCCTGTCTTAGGATGGTGAAGCCTCCCTTTTTAGGGGCAAGGGTCTTGAAGTGTTCTCTTACCCGTCTTTGACTATCCGGCTTAGCACATAAGTTAGGGGTTAATCCTCATTTGTCTTGATGACAGAGGTTTTACAAACCCCTACTTCCAGCCTGTAATAACAGACCTGTGTGGGTTTCATTTGAACAGCATCTATCTGTTGTCGTACAAAAGCCATCAGTTTGTTGAAGAGGATGGACCCAAGAGACAAGAGACTTAACAATGCCTGAATAGTTAGTATAACAGCAACACTCTTTTTTTAAGGGCAACATATAACTCCCTCTATCAGAGGAGTAAAAAGTATAAGCCTCTTCTATTCTGTTTATAAATGTGTTATAACAGAATCTAAATCTATAGAAATACAGAACTGATCATAGCTTTGATCTTAACAAAACAAGTACAGAAATCCCTGTTCCTGCTCTAGTCAATCTCGAACCCAAAAAACAACTATAATAACTGTAGTAGTGGGTGTTCTCCTGGGTCTAAACAATGTTCTCCACTAAATCATAAGTTGGGGAAACAAGAGTCTAATAGAGCTACCCTGGAGGTATGGGTGTTGATGTCTCCTTCCACATTGGAGAATTCCCAAGTCAGGTTTGCTGGTTGATCTGTTCCAGTTTGAAGGCAATTGAGAAGCATCTTCATATTTCCTGAAAAGAAAAAATATGCTTCTCAGGGGGTTTCTTCTCCCTGGATTTGTTATAGTTGTCTATTTGTTTAATCAGTCTCTCTGGCAGCCAGATTTGGTGCGGCATCTGCAATTTGGGAATATATGCAGACAGAACCTCTTCCCCCAAATAAACACTGGATCTGGCCCATTCCAGGTTTCAGTTAATGGGTCTTTCCAGAGGACTGTTGCAAAATTCTTTCTGGTATCAGGGTGCCAGAATCTATCGCAGCGGATTTTCCTTCAGAATCCAAAGTTTAAAAATTTAAAATAAAGAGCATGTGATGAAGGATATTTTGGGGGGATCCCTTGGTAGGATACCATTCCTCCTTTTTAATTTTTTCAAATTGACATTTAATGGTTTGATGTGCCCTTTCTACCATACCTTGGCCCTGTGGATTGTATGGAATACCTGTTTTATGTAGTATTCCCAATTTTTCACAGAATTGGCAGAACCTGGAGCTTGTATACCCTGGGCCATTGTCAGTCTTTATCTGTTTAGGCACACCCAATACAGCAATTGTAGCAAACATATGAGTGATCATATGCTTGATTGTTCCTCCAGATTGTAATGTCACATGAATGACATCTGTTGGCTCCCCACACATATACAATTTAAACTACTGTCCTTTGTCCCAGCCTACCCCTCCCCCCCAGCAGATTCCAGTACGCCTTAAGGCTGTGTTCCACAGACTTTAGAAGGTAGCCTTTTTCAATGCTTCTTGCCTGCTCAATCTGCCTCAAGCTTGCCTTGTTTGTGTGTGCTCCTCTTCAAATGAACACTGCTGGTATTCTCTCAAGTGTGAATTTTCTAAGCTAAACCCCTGCTACTTAAAACTCATCACTTCTGTGCTTATGTTGTGTGTCTTAGGTAGAGTGGTGAATGTGTCAAGCCTAATAAGTCTTGAGGCCCTGAGAAACTGCAGCCCAGAGCTGCAGCAGAAGTTTCGAAGTGAGACCATCACTGAGGAGGAGTTGGAAGGGCTCATGAAGAAGTTTGTGGAGGACACAAAAAAAGGAATCCATGAAAAAGAAGGATGGCCTAATAGTGCATATGGGGTGTCCAAGATTGGGGTGACAGTCCTGTCCAGAATCCATGCCAGGAAACTCAACAAGCAGAGGAGAGGGGACAAGATCCTCCTGAATGCCTGCTGCCCTGGATGGGTCAGAACTGACATGGCAGGACCAAAAGCCCCCAAAAGCCCAGAAGAAGGAGCAGAGACCCCCGTGTACTTGGCCCTTTTGCCCCCAGATGCAGAGGGGCCTCATGGGCAGTTTGTTCAAGACAAAAAAGTTGAACAGTGGTGAACTCAGCTCTTTGCACACTCCCATTTGTAGCCTGTCCTAAAGGAACAGTTCTAATCTTAATTCTATGATGTCTTGTGGTTTCTTCAGGTATGAAAATAATGAATTAAAATCAAGATGAAGTAAATGACTCTTTATGTGTGTTCATTTATTGTGTGTGTGTTTGTATGTGTATGTTAGACGTGTAAATGCATGTGTGCACAATATGTGTATGTTATGAATTTATACATGGTATGAGCATAGAAGTTAGAAGAAAACCTTAGGCCTGGATACTCAGGCCATTTCCTCTTTGTTTTTAATTTTTGAGATAAGGTTGTGATAGCTTTTAAACTATTTGTGTTAATTCTTTGAGATTATCATACAGGCATGCAATATACTTTGATCATACTCATCTGCTGCTTCTCCCCCTTACTCCCCAGTTTTCCCACCATGTCCAACTTTGTCTTACATTTAATTTTTCCTGCTGCTGCTATTGTTTTTTAAACAAGCTTGGTTGAACTACCAGAGGGCACATCCTTAAAGAAAACTGATTCTCCTCCCCACTCCCAGACGCTGCCAGCTGTCAATAGTTCCTCAATTAAGGGCAGAAGCTTATGGGAACCTCCCCAGTCTGTGCCAGAATGCTGACTTTGTGCAGGCAACCACAACTGCTGTGGGTCCATGAGTCAGCCATCCTGTCAGGTACAGAAGACTCTGATTTGCTCTCCTCTTCTCCAACCTCTGGCTCTTACAATTTTTCTTCCTCTTCTTCCTTAGTGGCCTAAGGCTTGGGGACATTGACAGAGCTGTCCTTTTTGTTGGTGAGCACCCTACAGACACTTTTTCTCCACACTTTGACTAGTTATGAGTTTCTTCACTTACCACTATCCACTGCACAAAGACATCTCTCTAGTGAAGACTGTGAGCTAAAGTAATCTACAGGTATACAGATATAAACTTAGAGGGCAGTTAGATACTGTGTCCAGTTAGCAAAGTAATAGTAATAGATTTACCCTTGTGGGCTATGAGTGCCTCAACCACAGGTTCTTGACCAGATTTACAGTCCTAGGTACATGTTTCATCCTATGGAGCAGGCCTTAAGTCAGCAGTTCTCAACCTGTGGTCACGGCCCTCACAGAGTCACAGATCACACATCCTGTATATCAGATTACATTATGATTAATAACAGTAGCAAAATTGGAGTTATGAAGTAGCAACAAAGTACTTTTATGGTTGGGGGTCACTATAGCATGAGGAACTGCATTACAGGCCACAGCATCAGGGAGGTTGAGAACTACTACCTTAAATCTGACCAGAAAGTGTTGGACCTGAAAGTCTGCACAGAGACACAGGGACCGAGACTGATGCAAACAGCAAGAGGAATCTTTATTCTGACATGTCGGGGTCTCTTCACTCTCGCAGGAAGAAGGACCCCGAATTTCTGGAGCACACACCTTTTATACTTTGGCATAGGCAGACTTTAGCAACAGTAAAACTTGTCTAAACCTAATTGGACTTTAAACTTATTGGCCACACTCACTCAGGCAATTGTTTCTGGTGGGCTATGTTTAGCCAGGGTTGTGAAGGACAGAGCTGGGTACTAATCAGTACACTCTGCAGTTTATCTCCAAATTGTTTTTTTTTTTTTTTTCACTTTCTCCCTGCTATCAGGAACAGCCTGACCAGCGGGCTGATTGTGTCTTTATTTGTCCTTTTGTTCCCTTGGTTGTTATGGTGAATTTGTCAGGGTGGTCTCACAAAAGCAATTGGGTACCCCCATAACATTCACACTACTTTTGCACCCTTGAGCATGTCTTGTTGTGTTTGTCACACACAGGACTCACACTGAGGAGAGACTGTGCATGACTTTTTCTGCCATTACATTCTGGCAGGTAACCAAGAACAGTTCAAAATCCTGTATTGTTTGGGAGTATCCAGGATACCCCTGACTAATAACTGGAGGGAGCTATCCTTTACTTGGCGTTGAAATTTTTATTTGGCAACTTATGGCTTCTAGGAGGAGCATTATCACATGCTCCAATTTAATTGTGTGTACGTGTACGCGTGGGTGAGTAATAAGTGTAGTGATATGAGACTGACTAATGTGCTCTATTCCCCACCAGTGGTGCGAGTTCCTCACTGCCCACCCAAATGCTCTGGATTTTTGAATGAAAGACAAACACACACACACACACACACACACACACACACACACACACGGGCTGCTAACACCTCACCTCTGATACTCCTGAATTATTACTCACTAAAATCTACATTCCATCTTCGATACCCCAACCCCAGGTGGGGTCGGTGGGGGCTGTGGCCACTCTTCCCTGGCTCTTACATGATTGTACACTCTCTCTTTTACAGCTCTCTATGCTGCATCTTATTCCTTTCCTGGCAATATTGATTCTCTCTCCTCCTTCAGTCCCCTTGCCTGCAACTTCTAAAGTCACACCTCTATCTCTCTGCCCAGCCGTTGGCCAGGCAACTGGCAACTTTATTTACCAACTAGAGCCTGCTGGGGGGCAGAGACCTTCATCGTCTCGCTTGGGACTCTCATGCATTTTGGGAACCCATAGTGCAAACATTAAACCAAACCCACAACAAATAAGTATTTTCTCCATGAGGCTTTTTAGAACATCCTTATTATTAGTATCTGTCCCCCCACCTCCTTTGACCTCCCCTCTCATCTCTCTCCCCACTAAAAACTCTTCCTTAGCCAGTGTTCTATAGCTATGAAGAGGCACCAGGACATTGGCAACACTTATAAATAAAGACACTCAATTGGGGCTTGCTTAAAATGTCAGAGGTTTGGTCTGGAAGCTTAGCCACATGCAGGCGGACATCATGGTGCTAGAGAAGTTGAGAGTTTTATCTGGATCCACTAGCAGCAAGAAGAGAAACAGCCACTGGGCCTGGCTTGGGCTTCTGAAAATCCCAAAGGCCACCCCCAGCGACAATGAGGCCTTCAGTTACACCACATCTACCCCAACAGTGAATGTATGCTTGCTTGTACTTAGTCTGATTTTTCCACTCTCGTACAGTTTAGGCCCTCTGCCAGGGAATGTTGTTGGTTGCCGTGTCTTGTATGGTGGTTTAAATAGGCACGGCCTCCATAGATTCGTGTGTATTCTAATGCTTGGCCATCGGAAGTGACACTATTAGGAGGTGTGGTCTTGTTGGAGAAAGTATGGCACTGTGTAGACAGGATTTGAGGCCTTTTGTGCTTATGCTCCACCCAGTGTGTAACCAGAGCCTCCTCCTGGCTGCCTGCAGAAGACAGTCCCCTTCTTCTGCATTCTGATCAAGTTGTAGAACTCTCAGCTTCTCCAGCACCATGTCTGCCTGGTGCTGCCATGCTTCCCACAGTGATGATAATGGACTGAACCTCTGAAACTGTAAGCCAGCTCCAATTAAATGTTTATAAGAGTTACCTTGGTCATGGTGTCTCTTCACAGCAATGAGACCCTAAGTAAGACATCCTAGGTCTCTCCTCATTCTAACAGTGCCACTCCCTGAGACTAAGCATTTCAATCTATGAGCCCATTATTTAACCCACCACAATCTCCCTCCCCATTATGTCCCCTTTTCACTTCATATCACCTGTATTCTATTATGTCCCCTCAATTAAGACCTTTCTTTCCCATTCCCAACAATAGTCCTTCTTTAGTTGCCTATATTCTACAGGTGCTCCAAGTAAAACACACTAAAGATTTGATGCTAAGATCTACATATTAAAGAGAACACATAACATTTGTCTTCTGGGTCTGACTCACTCATTCAGTATAATGTTTTCAGTTCTATCAATTTGCCTGCAAATTTTATAACTTCATTTGATGGTCAGCTTTAGTTGTCAACTTGACAGAACTTAGGATTACCTGCAAAGAAAGACTCAAGGTGGGATTACCTACATTGGCTTGGCCTGGGGCTGGGGGCTAGTCATAAGTTATCTGATGAGAAAAGGCCCAGGACAAGCTACCTGTCACCATTCCCTAGGCAAGGGGTCCTAAACTATGTGAGAGTGGAGAGGTCAGGCTGAGGACAAGCACATATGCATTCATTTCTCCTTCCTCTTCATTGCGGACTCCCATACGGTTTTGGTTTTTTTTGTTTGTTTGTTTGGTTTTTTTTTTTTTTTTTTTTTTTTTTTTTGGTTTGGTTTGGTTTGGTTTGGTTTGGCTTGGTTGTTGTTGTTGTCAGAGTATCTATAACAGTGACACAATGAAATCAGAATGAGGGTTTCTTTGGCCCCGAATTGTACCATGTGTTTGAGGCTGGTTGGACAGTTCACTTCTAGGAGTCTGCTTGTGTTTATTCATCACTGGGATGATCCATCTCATGCCCAGCTTTTTACGTGGTGCCTTGGAATATGATCTCAGATCTTCACACTTGGGGGCAAATGCTTTATGCACCAAACCGTCTTTCTACTCTATATGTACCCACTCTGCAGATATTGTCTTCAACCTACCCTATACCTATCCAATCCTACAGATTATCTTTAAGGGTTTAATAATGTAAAGGTTAGGTCAGAGGAAGAGACAACGTTCTACCAGGCTGGGTAGACGCAGAAGGAGCCAAATAGTAATAGCTTGTTTTATCTTAGTATTTTTTTAATGGCACCCAAAATAATGACCATAGTTAGGACATCACCATCCATATGTACCATGTACTGTATTAGAGTCAACACTCACTTTAAGACATTTGTATCTCTTACTTTAATCTTGAATCCACAAGTAAGAGAAAATGTGTGATATGTATCTCTCTGAACCCGGCTTGTTTTGCTTAACAAAATAAGTTCCAACTATTTCCTTGATATGATATCATTTCATATTTCTTTATGTCTGAATAAAACTTCATTGTGAATGCATACCACGCTGCAATTATCAATTCATCTGTTCATCAGTTCATCTGATTTCTAGACTAACTACACATATCTCAGATGCTATGAATAACCATGATTAGTCTGAATGTACGGATAAGTTGTGGTTTGTTTTCTTTGATTCCAAGGCGTGCACCATCACTGCCCAGCTTTATATTTAGTTTTTAAAAGTGATTTTCATACTTACTTCATGGTAAGGGCACACCATAGAAGGTTCATTTTCCCTCAACAAAACTGTTTTCTTGATGATAGCCATGTTGACTCGGGGGAATATCACTTCAACTTTAGTGCTACTGTTTATAAGACCAGCTCTGCCTAAGGTGAAAATAAATCTCACTGTGGTTTTATTTTACATTTCCATGATAGCTAAGGACATTGAACATTTTTGGAGTGTTTATTGATTATTTGTGTTTTATGGAGAACTAATCTGCTTGATTCATTTGCCTGTCAGTTGATTGCATTATTTTTGTATTTGTATTTTGATTGATTATATTTTAAGTTTTGAGTTCATTATGTATTCATTCCCTTTACTGCTGTTTCTTTCATTCTCTTGTGAGCACTTAGTATCGTTTTCTGGTCTATTGAAGCCCTTTTCAGAAATTCTTTACCTATCCCTGTGTCTTAAACTGTGTGCCTTTTGTTTTCTCTAACAGCTTTAAAGTTTCAAGCATTATTGTTGAAGTCTTTGATACATTTTAACTGATTTTAATTAATATTTTTACTTTGTTTTCAACTCAAAAATCAAATCAGTGATCATGTAAGGGATTAATGCTGGTTATAGTGACAAAGGTCAAACAGTCTAACAGCACAAAAGAAATGTAAGTGTGGAAGGTACTGGAAAGCCTTGATACTTGCTCAGTGATTTGGAGAATTTGCTGTATGTCTAAGTTTTCCACTTTGTTTATGTGTATACATGTTCATTTTTATTTCTAAAATTTTAACTTACTTTTAACTATTAGTTCTCAGGCTTCCCTGACACCTTTCCCTTCCCACATCAAGTCCTTGTTTTTTTTTTGTTTTGTTTTGTTTTTTTAAACTCGTTGGGTTCATCTAGTGCTGCCAATAGAAATATTAACTGTTCTTTATGGTTTGGCCTTGTGCAAGTCTTGTGGCTGTGACGATAGCTGCAGAGAGCTCATCACTACAACAGCCATATCATGTCCAGAAGACAGGATTTTATAGCAGTCCTCTTCATCCTCCAGCTTGCACATTCCCCTCCCCTTCCATGGTATTTCCTGAGACTGGGGTAGGTCAGGGTGGGGGAGGGGATGGGGACAGGGTGGGGGAGAGGCAGGGCGGGGATTGTTACACTAGTCCCTGAGACTGGGGGGGTGGGGGTTGGAATAAGGAGTGAGGATTGATAGGGGTGGTGTATGGGGGGTTGGGGTGGGGATGGGGTGGGAGGAGTTAGGGTGGAAATTGTCTAAAACAATTGATAGAAGAAATATTTTATTGGAGGGCTCACAGTTTCAGAGGATGAGTCCATGACCATCACGTTAGGAAGCATGGGAGCAGGCAGGCAGGCATGGTGCTGGGGCAGCAGCTGAAAGCTTACTTACATCCTCTGCAAGTAGGAGGACGAGAATGAACTAACAGGGAATGGGGTGGAATTCTGGAACCTCAAAGCCCACTCCAGTAATACGCTCCTCCAACAAAGCCATATCTCTTAATCCCTCCCAAATAGTTCCACCACATTAGGGAGCAAGCATTCAAACATATGAAGCCTATGAGGCCATTCTCAATCAAACCACCACACTAGGGCTGGAGAGATGGCTCAGCAGTTAAGAGCACCGAGTGCTCTTCAGAGGTCCTGAGTTCAATTCCCAGCAACCACATGGTGGCTCACAACCATCTGTAATGGAATCTGGTACTCTCTTCTGGTGTATCTGAAGATAGCTACATTGTTCTCATATATATAAAATAAATAAATAAGTTTTTAAAAACACACTAGATTTTTTTCTTTTGCCCAATTTTACAGGACTAGGCATAAATTCTCTTATGAGAATTTAAATCCTTAAATCCACTTCCAAGGCAGTTGGTTATACCATAACCTTCATGCCATTGTTTCACTAATTGATGTGCTGTACTGTGGCATACAGAGTTCACCACTTGATAATGCCACTGTTATCTTTGCATCCCTAGGTACCTGCGTAGCATCTTATACCTGGATGGGCTTATCATCATTTATTTTGCCCTGTAACCTCTTGGCTTTTTCCTATTCTTAAGTCTACAATATTTCTCCTAGCATCCTCTAGAAGGCTAACTTAGTGGTTGTACATTCTTTTAATGTGTTTCCATCATGGAAATTTTTTTATTTATCTTTCAATTTAGATAGATAGATTTCCTGGGCACACTGGTCTGGGTTATCAGTTGTGATTTTTCAGAACTTAAAATACAACTTTCCAAATCCTTCTGGCTTTCAGAATTTCCATGGATACATCAGCTTTAATTCTCATGAGCCCACCTTTGCATGTGACTTGAACATTCTCTTCTATGACTGCCATCAGTACAGTTTCTTTGGATTAAATCAAAGCTACATAACAATCTAGGTGGCACATGACTTTAACCTCAGCATTCCAGACACTTAAGGCAGAGCTCTGAGTCTGAGGTCAGCCTTGGCTACAGAATGAGTTCCAGGCCAGTCAAGGCTATGTAGTAAAACAAGAAAGGAAGGAAGGAAGGAAGGAAGGAAGGAAGGAAGGAAGGAAGGAAGGAAGAAAGAAAGGGAAAGAAAGAGAGAAAGAGAAAGAAAGAAAGAAAGAAAGGAAGGAAGGAAGAAAGGAAGGAAGGAAGGAAGAAAGAAAGGAAGGAAGGAAGGAAGGAAGGAAGGAAGAAAGAAAGAAAGAAAGGAAGGAAGGAGAAATGTAGGAGAAAAGCTACATGAACAGACCTCACAGCCATGTTATTAAAATGCAGGGATTAGGAATGAGGATCATATCTGTAGATTTATAATCTTAACTACCACAATTGCCATTTTACATACATGGTGGCTGAACAGGTATTTGCTCAGATCGTGCTAGACCTAACCCCCAAGGGAATCATTTATTCACTGATTGCTTTTGACCTTGGTTTCTCTTTGAAGCATTAGGTGAATTGTGTTTATAAGGCAACTGGCCAAGCCACAATTTGCCCCAGGGTGAACACTGTATTTTGAATGTCATCAAGGCTCATTAAAAAGTCCAGAATTTTTTTTTATTTTTTTCATTGTTATCAAAACGATAACAAAGAAAAGCAACGTCAACGTCAGCTCTAGGGGAGCAAGTAGCTCCATGCCTCAAGTTGGCTGACGTTTTCTTCCAAATCTTTCCTTGTACCAACCATGAAACTGTGCACTTGAAAACAAGCAATGGTTTTAAACCAGTAGATAGAGAAGATGCAAGTCTACTTCACAAATTAGTGATGGAATCACTTGGCAGCCAAGGTAGTCTCAGAACACTGACTCTGTGGATACTAAAGAAAATTTATTCAACACTGGGGTAAAAGAGGTTCCATTGACCCCAAATCTGTCATCAGGCCTCCATTTTAAAAGAAAAAGGGCCGAGAACTTGACCTGCAGCTGAACCCAAGCTGCCCCCTAGTTCAGGAAGAGCCACATAACTTGTCTCTGACCCATACCCCAGAGTTACTCCCTAGCTACTTCTGAGCAACAGCCAATCAGGATTAGTCTGGTAGTTCCAGTTGTACTTTCAGACCATTTGTGATTGTTTATGGTTTTGCCTCAGCGCACCCACAATACAATACAATACAATACAATACAATACAATACAATAATCATTCAATTAGACGCTTGCCAGGTTAGAAACCCCTTTGCTTGCTTGCTATTTCCTATAAACCTTGTCCCACTGAGGGCTCAGGGCATCACCCTACCATCCTGTTGCAACAGTGACAGTGGTGAGCCCAAGCTCAAGCTTGAATAAAGATCCTAGTGCAATTGCTTCAAATTGGCTCCTTGGTGGTCTTTTGGGGTTCATGAATGCTTCCTGAACAGGCACAACACTAGAAAGATGTAATAAAGTTAGAATCAAAAATAGAATGTACCCACTCCTCATTATAGTAATAAAGGCTGCCTAATAAAGAATACAATTGAGAGCTTTCATAATTATGCTAAAAAGAGAACTAGACATGGGGCATATTTGTGTTCAAGGAGAAACATTTAGGTCCAAGAATAAAGCCACAGGTGCACTATGATAAGGCAAGGCTGTGTAAAAACTGTTGCTTTAAACTTATAATGAGCATATAGAATGAAACACCGCTTTGAACTTAGTATCAACATCCTACTGTAATTCCCATTTTATCTAACATTTTATCTCTGAGGTAATTTTCAAAAGAACTTTTTGTCTTAGAAGGTATAGAAAGACCAGAGAAAAGAAATAAAGTTGTTAGTTGGATGGTTTGGCTTGGGGAGCTCTGCCTCATCCATCCATCCATGCATCCATCCATCCATCCATCCATCCATCCATCCATCCAAATGTATGTATCTGTTTGTCTACATGTACATGTATAGGTACACTTGCATACTTACATGTTTGTAAGCACACATGAATACTTGTGGAGTTGATTGTGACAGACAGTCAAGCCAGGCCAGTGTATGTGTGAATGTTCTTGTGTATGTGCATATTTGCCTGTATACAACATTTTCATTCTTTTTCTTTCTTCTTCTCTGTTTCACAAAGTGCTAACCAGCCTAGCCAGACAGGCTTCTGGCTGCCTGGAAGAGAAGGGAGGCTAGCAATAAATCCTTTACCTAATCACCCACTGTTAGCAACAAGTATCAATAGATCCAGAGGCCTGCAGCTTCTGGCCTCAGAGTTACTTAAAGTCAAAATAGGCATAAGTTATTATAGAGAGCAATCCTACTGTCTTGCAAGACCAAGCCTTGCCCCCACCTACCCTCTTCCCCCTCAGCTGCTTCAGAGAGGACCCTGCCCCGGGGCTAAGCTCTGGACATGAACATATGAATATTTTAAATTATATTGAGAAAACCAGGTCTGATACTTTACCAAATATACCCCACTGAACACAGGGTGCAACACCCTTGCCTGAACCCCACAAAGAGAAAGATATCTAATAATATAATGATGACAGTCCCACTGACCTGTCATCTGAATGTGTGTGTGTGTGTGCATGCACATGTATGTGTGTGTGTGAGAGAGAGTGCATATAAACATGTATGTGTGTCACATGTATGTACATGTGTGTATGAATGCATCTGTGTGTGAGAGCACATGTGAGTGTGTGTGTATGTGTGTATGTGAGTATGAATGTGTGTATGTATGATTGTGATTAAGTTTGCCAGGGCCACACTGGAGTCAGCATCTCCCACTTTCTGTTTTAATTCAAGGGTGTGAACATCGATCGTGAGTGTAGCTACTGAGCAATAACTTCCTTTGATGCAGACTAGAAGAAGAAACAAAACGAGTAAGACTAAACCAACTGTGATTCCTCCGTTTATCAGCAAAGTCATCCAGGAAGATGAAGTGAATTCACTCACAGCAGAGGCAAAGGCTGCAGACACTTCCTCAATAGAGGTGAATCCCACTCTTAAGTTACTATTATCCATGATTTTATGATGTAGGGAGTTCATGTCCAAGGCCCAATTAGAATTGTTCCGAAGCCCCTTTGAATGAGACTGAATTTTAGGTCAGTGATGTTCAGAGGTATTAGATTCCAAGGAGATTACACAGACCAAGGGAGCAGTGAATGGCATTGCACTGAGAGCCTGATCTTAATATTTTGAATTTGATTTCCTATAAATAGGACTGTTTCAGCATTAAGCCTATCCTGAAGCCCCCTGTCAATATTTTCCTGGATCATGAGTGCTATTGACACATTTTTGGATAACTGGTCTACATGATGTGCTGTGTGAATGTTTTTAACTAAGAATGTAGTGGATAAGGCAAAACTAGGAATCATACCTATTAAGCCTAGGATCCCCAATATTAAGGTTGCAATATACTTGCCTGCATTTCCCTGTCATACGTGGTGTTGTTAGGGAAAATTAACATTACTATGTATGGATTTAGATTCAATATAACTTGCTATGACTGTAACTTGACTGTGTATCTGTCATTGTACAAGGAATTTCTGTTATGAAACTTCATCAACCTTCACTTGTTATGCTTCCAGTCAACGTTTCAGAACCTTGGTATGCAGATAGAGGTTTGCAAGTATTGGATCTAATTCAATTGCATCAAGAAATTTTGACTCTAAAAGATGCTAAACCTCTGTAATTTGGTGCTGCAAAAGTTGCCTCTGAATGGTTAGAGCAATTAAAAAAGAATATGCCTTCCTGGTTTTGTTTACTCATTTGGCCTTCTCAGTATTTGCCTTGGGTATTCTAATGGTTATAGGATTATGCCAGTTAACACTTGTGATTAAGTATGCCCTCCATTCCTTTTTGATCATCTGTGCATATCTCCATCATATACAGCTGAAAACAGTAGCCTAATAGATTACATCTCCCATTGCAGAAGCTGGTAGTCAAAGACAGAAAAGATCCTCTCAGAGGTTGATCAACCTAAGGTAGAGCATAAATGTCAGGATTCATGTTCTGATGACAGGTAAGATTCACAGTTCTTGAGGGGATGCCTAAGACAGGCACAGTCTTTCTGTGCCAATAGCTGAGACAGGGTCTGCTGGCAGATTTCCTGGCCTGCTGATGCATGAAACAATTAAGAGGATCTATACTTGAAGCTCAAGGTGAGGGGCAGAACGTTCTGTTAATCTTGGTAGAAGGAACAGGGAGGCCTCTGCATGGGAACAGATATCCAATGTTATCAGCCATTGTCTTTGTCAGCTTGTGACATTATTTCTCACAACACTGTAAAGTATATAAAGGCTATGAGAAATACATTCAGGGATGTCATGGTATAGACTTGCAGCCCTCCCGATTTCTAACTTTTGTCTCTGAGTCTCCTTTCTGTCTTTCCTATAATCATCCTCACTCCCCCACCTCTCAGAGGACTGTTCGACTTTATACTAGCAGGATCAGTGCATATGTGAGAGACATATGCTCCAGTAACCAAAAGGCCTTTGATAACTTTTCCATTTACTGTTATCTCCTTAAAAGACCTATTTTTATTTACCTCATCCACTGAATACACTAAATTACTTGAACCAAAGCTTCTGTCTCCTCTTGCCTGAGTTTGTATTGATTGACTCCTAACACATAATGGCAACAGCAACATTTGAGCAACCCTCTGTCCTGTGTGAATCTGTACTGTTTTTGTGGGTGGCTGCAACATAATTTTTATCTCTCCTGTGTAGTCAGAATCAATAACTCCTAGGACTACATGTATCCCTTGTATGAAGGTAGAAGGTATGAAGGTAGAGTTTCTACCTAAAATTAACCCCACATGTCCATGAACAATACACCATGTACCCCTGTGGGCATGGTCACGGGTAGGAAATAGGAGTTAACATGACTGAAATGGTGGGACTGAGATCCAATCCTATACTCCCTGGAGTGGCCTGACATAAGGAGTCGACTGGCATCCTTGATTGACTAGAGCAAAGAATTCATGCTGCCCCCTGTATAGTTAGTGTTTTACTGCTGTGAACAGACACCACAACCAAGGCAACTCTTATAAGGACAACATTTAATTAGGGCTGGTTTACAGGTTCAGAGGTTTAGTCCATTATCATCAAGGAAGAGACATGGCAGCATCTAGGCAGGCATGGTGCAGCTGGAGCTGAGAGCTCTATATCTTCATCTGAAGGATGCTAGGAGAACACTGACTTCCAGGCAGCTAGGATGACGGTCTTATAGCCCACACCCACAGTGACACAGCTATTCCAACAAGGCCACACCTTCTAATAGTGCCACTCCTTGGGCCTAGCACATACAAACCATCACACCCCGATTATTTAAGGGACCTGAGGCTTTGCTCCCTGAAAGATTTGCTGCTGAGGACAATTCCCTTTAACAGAGAATGGTGTGTCATTTTTGTGAAACTTAGATCTACATTCTTTCTGCCAATGGTAACCTTTCTGGCAGCGTAGGCACAGTGTAGTTGGATGGGCACCCCCTGCTTGGCCCACAGCACTCTGCACCAACACTTCTCTGCTTTGCCCATGAGGGAATTGCCCAGGCTGTCCACAGTTGAAACAAAGGCCAGAGCTTGGATCTTTACTTTTAGGTCTCCCTTTTTGAGATGGGAAAATCCCCTGGAAAGCTGCTGCCATTGCAAGCCCTTGCACCAAATAAGAATGTAAAGTCAGGCCAGGCGGTGGTGGTGCACGCCTTTAATCCCAGCCCTTGGGAGGCAGAGACAGGCGGATTTCTGAGTTCGAGGCCAGCCTGGTCTACAGAGTGAGTTCCAGGATAGCCAGGACTACACAGAGAAACCCTGTCTCGAAAAACCAAAAAAAAAAAAAAAAAAAAAAAAAAAAAAAAAAAAAAAAAAAAGTAAAGTCAGCATAGAGGCAGACAAAACCCATAATATTTCCAGAACACCTTACAGGCCTAAGCAGGTCTCTACAGACTTTAGTAGCATTTCATAAGCTAATTGCCTCAACAAGACACCTGATGCCGGTCATTAGGAATTATTTTTGTGACTGTGTCTGTTAGATAGGCTTCTCCGCCCTGGCTGATGTCCACCAAAGCCAAGGTTTGTGCTGCAGAAGAAGGTAATGTCCTCCAGGAAGTAACAGCAAGATTCTAGCTAGCCACCAAATTTTCTCTTGATATTCTCATTTGTGCCCTAGGGTCCCCAAATGCCCTGGTTCCAGTCAATACCTGATATGTAGCATCCCTATATTTCTCTCTTTTGAAGAATAATGCTTTTCCTCCTCATACTCTGTTTTCCACAACAAAAATCGCCCTCCTGAGATGCAAGCCCTTGCTACATGTTGCCATTCCTGTGGTGTTCAAGTAATACTCGTCAAGAGAGGAGGACATTTTTCATTATTAGTGGCCTCCTCCCAAATCAAAATCCAGTCCAATCACTGCTGGGATTGGACTGCTCTTTTGATTCAGTTTTGGTTTTTAGAAATAGCGAGATTTTCCTGTAAAGCCTTCAGCATGGGGGGCGGGGGATCCAATGATGGCAGCCTTAGCAAAGACATAGTTTTTCCCAAACTAATCAAGTTGGAGCAAGTTGACTTTACTGAAACCAATTTGACCCAGACCGAACTAGAGTGAGATAGATCATCAATCATGTCTGGCTTTTTAAGGTTTAATTAATTGTGTTTTGCAAGAAAAGAGCATGTTCGTACATTTCTTCACCCTCGTGCGTCTGTACCCAGTTGCTAAAGTGCTCACTGACCTTGTGCCAGGTATCAGTGCTCATTGACCTTTCTTCAGGGAACTGTGGACTAACTTTCTGAATGAAATCAAAGAAATCTTGCCAAAGATTTGTGTGCATCTTAACACCTTTCTTACTAATGGCTTGTTTCAAGACCTTAATATACATTTTGCTATCTTTTAAATTTGCTTGACCCATTTTATCTACCTTAAACTTTACTCTTTTACCCAGCTTTATCTAACACCAGGGAGTTTTGACACCCTAAGTGAAGTCCATCCCAAACCCAATATATTTACCTAACCTGTCTCAGTCACTGTTCCAGGTGCTACCAGCCAAGGGACATCCTCAGACTAGAAAGGGGTTCTGAGAAAGAAGTGTCTGGGAGCAGAGGAACAAACAACTCAAAGTCAAATCAGGGGTATTTCCAGATCTCTCTCTCTCTCTCTCTCTCTCTCTCTCTCTCTCTCTCTCTCTCTCTCTCTCTTGTTCCTGCCCAACTCTTCCTCTGTCTCTCTTCCTCTCTCTCCTCTCTTTCTGTCCTTCCCTGTCCCCTTTCTCTGTCTCTATCCCCTTCTCCAAGTCCTAATAATGTCCCTTTTATTCTAAGCCTGCCATGTGGCTGATTCCTCAGAGGGAACACCTCAGCATGGGCCTGCCCAGGCGCTCCCTTCTGTGCACAGCCGCCACTGTTTCATCAAACACAACTTTGGTTTCCCAACATTGTTTACAGCTATGCTTTACAGCTCACCTATCACTCATCAACCCATTCACATACAAAAATTAGGCAAGCTCCTGCCTTTTTAACATCTCCCAGAGCAGAGGCACTTTCAGCCACAGCCCTTAAAGTTGACATAAATCCTGCCCACTTTACCTGTCCCCGATTTCCATAGGACTTGCTGGGCCATTGAATCCCTTCCTCCTATATCTTCCTCAAATATTCCCAAACACCTGGTATAGCCTCAGACCAACTAAAGTTAGGGCCACAGTTATGAGCTCCAAACACTAAACACTAGAGACTGGAATGTTCCTATCTCATGATGCAGGACAGTGACCTAAGGAGCCTGAGAAAGAACCTGTAGAATGTCTCCTCACCTAAAGTCTATCCAGGCTAACAAAGGCTGTCTTAAGAATGAATGTCTATCACTGGACAATGACAGGAGGACTGGAGCCATTACAAGGTCCCCTTTAATTACTGGAGGTCAGGCCTCTATCCCCGCCTTGGCAAGATTAGAATCGCCACAGCCCTTCTATACTTGGAGAAGGGAAGAGATGTCAGGGGCAGCCCTGCTTATACACCGAAGGCCTAAAATCAGCCATAAGCCTAATATCAGCAATAGGCCTGACATACATGCCTGCTAACACAAAGTCTTGGGTCTCTATGGAAAAAACACTGAAACGGATGGCTATAAGCTATTGTAAACAGGCAGCTTTTGTGGAAATCTACCAGCCTGAGTAGTCATAGACCTTGTAAATAGGCAGCCTTGGCGGATAGTACCAACTTAGATAAGGACAAGTGAATCATAGGCAGAGTCATGGTGACCTGTCCCATGGACCTTCACCCAGCTGATACCCTGTTCTGAAAGATATCTGTACTCCCCCTGAACACCTATGCTCCTGTGTCATCCCCTTCCCCACATCCTGCATTTTCGTGTTTATAACCCCTGTGTTTAAAAGTAAAAATTATGATTTGATAATAAAATAAAGATAGAAAAAAAAAGAATGAATGTCTAGCCTCCTTGTACTTGTTAATTTTGTTAAGCTTTAGCTATTTTGAGATACTGAGTCATAGAAGAACCTGTGAAATTCTGCAATGGTGCACTATGAAAGGACCAGGAAAATAAAGTTGCCAGTCTCCCTAGGACTGTGTTTATGACTTATGCTAAAAGCTTCCATTCAAGAAGTGTAATGTTTTTAAGGCCAAACTTAAAAGGGATAAAACCGTAAGACCCTAGTCTTATAAAAGCTACTAATTTTTTGTAAACTGTTATAGTTAATATTTGAAGATTAACATTCACCTTATAAATGATTAAATTCTTTACAAATATAATTCATTTACAGGGACAAGATTTATTTAGCCTCCCATATGTTTTCAAGATTAAACCTAAAATAAGTAACTAAAAACAATGAAAGTTTTAAATCAGGTACACTTAATAGATGGCCTTCAAAACTTTTCAGAGATCTGCTGAGTGTGGGTGGCATTTGTGATGGTTGGTATATGCTTGGCCCAGGGAGTGACACTATTTGGAGGTGTGGCCTTGTTGGAGTAGGTGTGGCTTTGTTGGAGGAAGTGTGCCACTGTGGGCATGGGCTTTAAGACCCACTTCCTAGCTGCCTAAGGATGTCACTCTTCTCCTAGCAGCCTTCAGATGAAGATGTAGAACTCTCAGCTCCTCCTGCACCATGCCTGCCTGGATGCTGCATGCTCCCACCTTGATGATAATGGACTGAACCTCTGAACCTGTGAACCAGCCCCAATTAAATGTTGTCCTTACAATAAGAGTTGCCTTGGTCATGGTGTCTGTTCATGGCAATGAAACCCTAAGACAGCATTTAAAATATTTAATGGGAAAATTTTCTTATGATAGACAAAAATTTCCTCCTAGTAACAGTCCTAAGGTCTCCAAAGAAGATGATAGGGCACAGACTACTCCACTTAAATGACAGTAATGCTAACCACTGAGCAAAACTGCCCCTGTCACCCAGGCTCTGCCCAAACTGTGGACATTACTGGGTTGACTGTCCTCTCTGCCGGGTCAAAGTGAGTCAATTATTCCAAGTTCCTCCTCCACAGGAAAACCACTCTGTCCTCTGAGCCTGACAGCCAAAAGCCTATGCTGTCCTGACCATAGCAAATGAAGACTTAACACTGTCCTAAATGCCACTACATCTGACCCCAAGAAAGCCACCAAGACCTTGGGAGCCTCAGGTGACTGCCCACATAAGTCTCTATCATTTTAATTGATGCATAGGCCATTTGGATTATACTTCAGGCTACAGTTTATCCTTCCAAGGTTTCGGGGGGAGGGGGTGGTTGTTGTTTGTTTTGGTTTTTGGTTTTTGAGACAGGGTTTCTCTGAGTAGCCCTGGCTGTACAAGAACTCACTCTGTAGACCAGGCTGACCTCTAGCTCAGAAATCCACCTACTTCTGCCTCCCAAGTGCTAGGATTAAAGGTGTGCACCACCACTGCCTGGCTGCTTCCCAGGTTTCTCATGGCCTTAACAGCTAACTGTAGCTTCACGATATAGCAGCAGCTGCCTGGTCAATGCATTTCATATATAAAAAAACCAGGACTTGTTTTTCAGGAGCTATTTGGTCACCTGATAGAAAAGGCAAACTCACAGGCAGGTCTGCCTGATTAACAAGATCCATATTCAATGATAAACAGGCTTCAGATGTAACCTTTGCTGCTTAAAGGAACTTGCTTTGCAAAGACTGTCCTTAGTAACGCATGTATGCTGTGCTCTCAGGAACTACCTATGTATGTCTAATGGTACAGAGATTTTAAAACTTTAAAAAGTATATAAAAACAAAGGTCTAACAATAATTTAAATTATAGACATTTAAAGATGCAAAAATCTAAATAAACTATAACTAGGATCTAAAAAAATTACTTAATGCATATAAGTGCAGGTTGTCTGCTCTTCCAGAGGTCCTGAGTTCAATTCCCAGCAACAACATGGTAGCTCACAACCATCTATACTGGGATCTGTTGCCCTCTTCTGGCATGCAGGTGTACATGCAGATAGAACATATATGTACATGGATAGATAGATAGATAGATAGATAGATAGATAGATAGATAGATAGATAGATAGATATTTAAGGTATGTACATACAAGTTAGGCTATGCTATTATTTCACTAAGATTTCAAATTTCAGTTTTTAACATGGGTCAACTCAAGTCCAATGTTAGCACATTCAGTGCAGTTGGTCCTGGGGCATCAAGGGAATGAAGAAGGGTCAGAAATGTATGCAGACAACCTGATGGAGTACGTCTCCTACTGTTGATGTTCCCACTAACAACAGGGAGCTCATCAAGTTCATCACTGACAGTGCAGGGGAGGAGTTAGCTGGTCTCCATAGGCAGTCTGTAGGCTGGCAGTCTAGCAGACTCAGGCTGTAAGCATCCCAGAGGAGGAGGCTTCAGTTGCTGGTTTTGTACATACAGCCACCATCAGCACTGGGACCTGAGAACAGTTTTGCCATCCTCTGAGCTGGCCTGGGGGGAGGGGCTTTGTCAATTTCCCATGAGTCTGAGGCTTTGGTTCTTGGCATGGCCCCACGAACGAATATTAAACAATATGTATTCACTCCAGGCCTCCTCAGACCCTCACAAAAAGTACTAGCACTGTCCAGAGCTGGCAGAGGTTTTGGCATTCCAGAACACAAAGTACCCCATGGCTTGCAGTGTGCTAGTGCCGGCCTTCATCTTCATGTCCTGGCAGCTTAAATGAAAACCTGGGAAGCATTTGCCATAGACAAGATCCCAGGACTGTATGCTTCAGGTGGAGCCCTCATCCTCAGATATCTCCCTGTAGATGGGCATGCCTCCAGCACCAATACTGTGATGTGTGAAATTTCCAGCTATGCTGCTGCATAGTGCTCTGTGAACTTGTCCCAAGCTAGAGTCCCTGGAGAGGAGAGAGCCTGTAAACCATTTCTTAATTAGCAATTAACACAGTAGGGCCCAGCCCATTGTGGGTAGGGCCATATGCACCCAGCAGGTGGTGCTGGGTTCTGAAGGAAAGCAGACTGAGCAGGGCAGCACTGGCACATGACCTTAATCTCGGAACTCCAGAGGCAGATGCAGGTGGATCTCTGTGGGTTTGAGGCTAGCCTGGTCTACAGAGAGAGTTCCAGGACAGCCAAGGCTACACAAAGAAATCCTGTCTCAAGAAGAGGAGGAGGAAGAAAAGGAAAAGAAGGAAAAGGGGGAAAAGGAGGAGAAGAGGAGGAGGAGGAGAAGAGGAAAAAGAGGAAGAAGAGAAAAAGGAGGAGGAGGGAAGGAGGAAGAAGAGGAGGAAGAGGAGGAGGAGGAAGAAGAGGAAAAGGAGGAGGAGGGAAGGAGGAAGAAGAGGAGGAAGAGGAAGAGGAGGAGGAAGAAGAGGAAGAAAAGGAGGAGGAGGGAAGGAGGAGGAAGGAGCAAGCAAAAAAAAAAGCAGACTGAGGAATCCATGGGGAGCAAGCCAGTAAGCAGCACCCCTCCCTGGCCTCTGCATCAACTCCTGCCTCCAGGTTCCTGCCCTACTTGAGTTCCTGTCCTCACTGCTTTGGGTGATGAACTGTTACATAGAACTGTGAGTGAAATTAACCCTTTCCTCCCCAAGTTGCTTTTGGCCATGGTGCTTCATCACAGCAAGAGTAACCCTGACTGAGATGCCAACCCAGCACATGAATTCTGGAATAATTCTGTGAACGAAGGAAGCTTCTTAGAAGGGTTCAGCACCTATCACCATGTCAAAGAAATGATGAGGTGGACCCAAGTGGCAGCATGTTGGGAGCGACCCTGCTTAAACATTAATGGCCTAAGTCAGCAATATGTGCCTACTGACACAAAGTCTTGGTCTCTGTGGGCAAGTACTCACCCTAGAACAGATAGCTATAGATCTTGTAGACGGGTAGCCTTGGTGGGAAAGTACTAGGCTAGATCAGAACAAATGAACAATAAATAGATCTTATGGACAGGTACATAGTGATGTGTTCCTCTCTGCTTCTTCTGTGAACTCTTCACGTAGCCGATATCCTGTTACTGAGATCACCTGCACTCCCCAGAAACAAAGAAGACCCTGTGTCATCCCCCTCCCCTTATCCTGCTTCTATGTGTATATAACCCCCGTGTGGAAAAATTAAAATTTGGCAGCTTGATCAGACTTTTAGACAGGCTGTCCGTTTCTTGTGTGCCCTTGTCCCCCATTCTCTCTTTCAGGTGGTCCCCCAGTCCCAGTCCACCGCCCTGCAGACCAGGGCAGCAGCAGAGTCCATACAACCCCTCAGCATATTTTAAATTTAACTCTTTACATGTATGTGTGTATATATATGTCTGTGTACCATGAACATGCCTGGTGTATAATGACAAAAAGGGAGATTTCATCAAACCACAGGAACCCATCACTACCAGAAAATATGCATTGTATGTGAGAGTGTCTGCCTGGTAGGGCTCTCCATCTGCCCCACAGCTTCCCTGCACTGTTCAGTAGACAGGGACCCAGCCAGCCTAGGCTTCCATAGGATACCTGCAATCAGACAGCTTTCTCTTCCTACACACTTTGTTCTCCAATTGTTATTGCTCAGCTTTTGCAACATTTTTTTAAGAGACAGGTTTTGCCAGGCACAATACCACAGACTTGTGAGCTCAGCATGTGGGAAACTAAGACAGGAGGATGACAACCCCAGAGCATACCAGAGGGCAGAACAAGGGGCTCTGGAGGAGGAAGAAAGAAAGAAAAAACTGCTTTACTGAATTGCCCAGGCTGGTCTTGAACTCCTGATCTGAAGCCACTCCCCTGCCTCATCTCCTCCCTTAACAGCCTACTGGGCATGTACTATTATGCCCCGGTGTTTTTGAAACTCTTTATAAAGGATAATATTAGAGTTTATTCCCTGATCTCAATGGAACTGTTAGAGATCAATAGCAAGATTGTGGGAGAACCCTAACTAAACAGTTGGAATTAAAAGAATTTAAAAAAAAAAAAAATAACATTGGTTCAGAAAGGTATCGAAAGGCAAGTTGGAAGGGGCTGATGGTGAACTCCAGCAGCTCACCGAGTCTGCACTGGGCTCTGGTTCAAGATCCAGCACCCAACCCCAAAATCAACATTTAAATGTCACCAAGTAGCACTTTAAGGGAGATGTGTAAAGTGCACTGCCTGAACTAGAAAGAGGAAATATCTCAAACCAGCAGCCTTGGCTTCCACTTCAAGAGACCAGTGAGCACATTAAGCCCAAAGTGGGCAAAACCAGGAAATAAAAATCAGAAAATAAATTAAAATCAGAAAATGCAGAAAAGAGGATCAAGAAAAGTAAACGTTGGTTGCTTGGGAAAGTTTTTTTTTAAGATGTTAAATCTCTGCTAGACTTATTAGGAGACAGAGGGATGAAAAGTCGGCTGGTGGCCTGTGCCTGTGGACCCAGTGCCCCCTCTAGAGGCTGGGACTGAAGGACTGTTAGACCCAGGAGTTCAAGACCAACCTGGACAACACAGTGAGTCCATATCTCCCAAACACAACACCAAGGTTATGTCAAAAATTAGAAAACTCAGAAACAGTGTGGTGAGTGCCTACAATTCCAGCAGGATCTGGAAGGGAGTTCAAGGTCATCCTTAGCTGAACTCAAGGTCAGTCTGGGCAGCAAAAAGAGTGCATGTCTTAGTAGGGAGGGAGGGAGACAGGGAGGAAAGGAGAGAGGGAAAGAGGAAGGAAAAGAAGAAGGGAGGGAGGATGGAGGATAGTACTATGTTCCTTTAAAAAACTATTTTGTTGTACCTCATGTCTGTGTGTGTTTGTGTGTGTCCGTGTGTGCTTATGTTTGTGCATGTGTGTACATGCATATGAGTACGTGTGTAGGTGTGTGTGCATATGTGTGTGTGACACTTGCAAGACTCAATTCTTTGCTTCCACTTTGTTGACCTCAGGGATCAAACTCAAGTCCTCAGGCTTGGTGACAAGTGCCTTCCCCCTTTGTTTAATAATCACAGAGTGAGAACCAGGCCCTCACTAACAACTCCACACTTGAAAAGATACCCTCTGAAATCCCTGCTGCTATGTATGGAACTGGCTGTCCACAACACAGCCATCTCACCCACCCCAGAGTATGTACTTGACACAGGTTTCCATTTTCCCCTAGGTGTTGACAGAAAACCACAGCTCTCATCTTGTTTGCTTGTTTGTTTTTGTTTTTTTGTGCCATGTGCCGAGGCCAGAGGTTGACAAATGTCTTCCTCCACTCACCTCTACCTGATTGTTTGAGGCAGGGTCTCTCACCAAGACCTTGTGAAATTGGTTAATCATTTTGCATGTGTGTGTGTGTGTACATGTGTGTGCACTTGCATGTGTGGGCATGTGTGTGTGTACATGTGTGTGCACTTGTATGTGTGGGCATGTGTGTGTTATGTCTGTACAACAAAGTCTGTGTATGCATATGTGTATGTGTGTCTACATATGTATGTTGTGTCTCTGTGTACATGCACATTAGTTGCACATACACCCATCTGTGTTAAGTGTATGTTTATACATGGGTCCGAGGGTGCACTTGCCTGTGTGGCTGCATGTGAAGACAAGAGATTGATCCTGTGGTGTCTTCCTCAATCACTTCTCTATTTTATTAACATTTATTTTTTAATTTTATATATATATATATATATATATATACATACATACACAAACACATATGTGTGTGGGTTTGCGTGTGTGTACATGTATGTGCAAACACATGACTTCTGAGGACCTTAAAGTCTAGAAGCATTGGAAGCTACAGGGGTCACAGCTAGTTCTGAGCTGCCTGATGTGGGTCCTAGCAATCAAACCCTGGTCCTATGGAAGGGCAGCCAGTGCACCTCCCTGCTGAGCTGTCTCTCTGGCCCCTCCCCTCACTTGTTTTCAGTCAGGGTTTCTAAGTGAACTTGGAGTCTGCCATTTCTGCTGCACTTCCTCAGCTCCTGGCTCTGGAGTTGTAAGTACAGGGCACCATGGCTGACAGGTACCCAGTTGCTGGGAATCTGAACTAAGTTCCGCAAACTTACATGGCAACCACTATATCTACCAGTTCTCTCCTCAGCTCACAGACATTTCCTGAAGGAATCATTTCAACATAGAAACACACTCTGTGAAGCCAGGGTCCTTAATGTGGAAACATCTTTTGCCCATTTGCCCATCCAATGAAAGAGGATATTTAACAAGAATCTCTTCACTAAAAAAAAGAGGGAATGGTAAGGTGGTTGGTTCAGTGGGCAAAGGTGCTTGCCTTCATCCTGACAACCTGAGTTCAGTCCCAGAACCATGTGGGAGAAGGAAAACCATAACTTCCATAAGCTGTTCTCTGAGCTCTACACACTCGAATACTCACACACAGAGACATACACATGAATGAGCGAATAAGTAAATAGCTGTGAAGGAGAGGAGGCAGAGGGTGAGCTGGGGGTGTGGCTCAGTGCTAGAGCAATGGCCCAGAATATACACAGACCTGGCTTTGAATCCTCATGCAGGAAAAGGGGGAGGGGAGACCAGGAGTTAGAAACAGACAGGACTTAGGATATCACTCAGATGAAAGCAAGTCTTCCCTCTCCTTCAGCTCACTTTCTGCCCACTAGGCACCCTGTAGGACCAAGAGTGTCTCCTAATTCACACTCAGGGTCCCCTTCTACACAAATCACAGAGACCTCTTATGATGGCTATTCCCAGTTGTCAAGCCCTGGGACCAACCAGACTGGCATACACAACACACACACACACACACACAAATGAGGTGTGAGGTAGAGAAATAGGTCGGCAGTTAAGAGCATGGGCTACTTTTCTAGAGGACCTGGGTTCAAGTCCCAGAACCCACATAGAGAAGGCCCTCTTCTGGCCTCTGTGGACACTGCACATGCATGGCACACAGACAAATATACAAATAAAACATCTATACACATTAAACAAATCTTATAAGAAAACTAAAAACAAGATATTCTGGCTCATGTGTGTTTGCACACACACATCATATATGTGCACAAGTCATACAGACACAGGTATTGGTTTAAGGAATGTTTTTCATCTTAAATTGTAAAACAACTAAAATAAAATTTGTTTTCAATCATCTTAAATTGTAAAACAACTAAAATAAAATTTGTTTTCAAATTTATTGCACAAAGTATACTACACACCCATTAATATTCAAGTGAATGAAATTCTGAAACTGGGGGGCATTATAAAATATATTTATGTTTTTTTCAAAGAAGGTCTCACTATGCAGCTGAGGCCAGCCTTAAACTCACCACATCATCTGAGCTGCCCCTAGACCTTCCATCCCTGGACAGAGCACTGGTATTCCAGGCTGCTATGCTCAGCTCAAACTCATTTTCAGGAGGTCATAGGTGGCTCTATTTTGCTCTTCAGTTTCGTTTGAGAAAGTTTTGGGGGCTGAAATGGTATAACTCAGTCCATATATACTCACTCACATGGGAAATCTTATAGACTTTTTTTTTTTTTTTTTTTTTTTTGGTGGAGAAAAAAACCACTTCTCCACTTGGTCTCAGCCAGAAGATATGTCTTCCAAAAAAAATAAAGAAAAACAAAACAACAACAAAAAACACATTCTTAGTTCAAGGCCCTTGGGTGGTATACACACTGTGTTTTATATTCTTCCTACAGTAGCCTACACAGCCATAGTTTTCCCTCCTGGATGCACAGAAGCACCAATAGATATGAGCCCAGTGGGAACCAACTGTGTCCTTCTGCACACTATTGCCCTACACATGCCTTGATCTTTCACAGCCTCAGTCACAGACACTCTCATCTAACCCTGAGCTGGCTCCCCAGCCTTGTACTGGATTTTATGTACATAAGTACACTGAAGCTGTCTTCAGACACACCAGAAGAGGGCATCGGATCCCATTACAGATGGTTGTGAACCACCAAGTGGTTGCTGGGAATTGAACTCAGGACCTCTGGAAGAGCAGTCAGTGTTCTTTACCTCTGAGTCATCTCTCCAGCCCTAAACCCATGTTTTTATAAGAAAAACAGATGTCTTTGGTATTGGGGGGACATTCCTGTAATCCCAGCACTAGGAGGAGACAAGGCACAGGAGGGAGATCTGTGAGGTTGAGATAGTTTGGTCTAAAGAGTAAGTTCCAGGGTAACAAGGGCTACACAAAGAAACACTGTTAAGAGACAGACAGACAGACAGAGAAACAGTCACATTCACAGGAGGGTTTGGGTGGAGGAAAGGATGACCCCATCCTCAGAAGACACAGCAAGGCTGCCCTAGGCTCTTCTCTCAGCATCCGCCAGGCTAACAAAGCAGCATCCGTATTCCCAAAATGCCATAATATATAGAGGCTGGTGTGGAAACACAGGCTGAGATTGTAACAGTGTGTCCTCCGTTGCATACCCTAAATGTGCTTAAAAATTGAGTGGCACATACACATGGCACAAACCCACAATGCTATGTGTATACACAATTTAACATTTTTTTTAAAAAAATTGGGTGACAAATGAATTTTTCTCTGCTCTCAAAAGGAGTCCTATCCCTTAACATAGCTTACAAATTCACTCTCCTGTACAAGCCACTCCAGAAAGACAGGGAAGGGAATATCTGTCTATCTCCCGAGGTAAGATTCTTTAACCATTGTCCACACTTTTTATTCCATAAACAATAATAATAAATAAAATAAATAAAATAAATAAATAAAATAAAATAAAATAAAATAAATAAAATAAAATAAAATAAAATAAAATAAAATAAAAAATGTTACCATCAATAAATATGTATCAAACACAAATTGTGTGTCAGGCCCTGTTCTGAACACTGGCATGGCAAAGAGGAATGAGACCTAGGTCTCCTCAGGGATTTCAGAACTCAGGGAAGGAAGGAGACAGATCCCAGATCAGAGCAAAGCCTAGCTCTGCCACCTCCTGGACAGCAGTGGGATAGGAAAGTCAGGGGAGCCCTCACCCCAACCCAAGAGCACTGCAGTACTCTGTGCTCCCAAAAGCTGCCAGAGGTTACAGCTCAGGGCTTTCCCAGTCCTGGCCCAGAGAGGAGAGAAACAGAAGAACAGAGGAAAGGAAAGCATGCCAAGAGAGGTTGGGAGAGGGACGATGGAGAGAATTGATGGGTCTTCCACAGAGATCTATAACTCCATGAATACACTTCTCTTCCCTGTTTTAGAAATAGCATCTGGCTCCATTACCCATGGGACTTCAAAAGCAGAGTCTCAAGAGTTCTCAGTGAGATGAAAGGCCACTTGTTTGACAACCAGAGATTCAGAAAAGCTCTTAGAAGTATCCAAAGAAATACCCCACACTAGCAAAGAACATTTCCTGCCCAAAGATTATCCAATAAAGTTGTGTTAGTATCCTACGTGGGAAACTCAACACAAATTTCAATTCCTTCTCATATTCTGCCAGGCTGTCCTACAATTCAAGTTCCTGCGACTGAAGTGGCACCTTCATTTTCTTTAAACACCTGAAAGAATATGTACACAGGTACAATGTGAAAGTATGGGAAAACAATGAAAAATGTATACAAACACTGAAGAAGACCGACCACATGGGCGGACTGAATGCATGACTGATAAGAGGACAGCTGAGTATCCTCTCTCCAGCCTTCTCCTGCAATCTTCCCTGCCAGCTGGCGTCAAAACTCCTTAAAGAAAAAGCCTAAGATGTCAATCATATGACCTTGCCCTTTTCCTGGCTGGATTTTAACCACCAACATCACCCTGCATACTTTGAGATAACAGATAACAAGACACGTTTCTTTTCCTGGTAAACGTTTATAAAACAGCCCGAGTTCTGCAGTGGTGGGATGGGGGAGTAAGTCACCACCCCGTAAATGCACACCAATTTTGAGAAAGCTGGCAAAAAAAATCAACAGTGTGTAGCAACTTGACCCACTTGTTGTCTGGCTTAGATTGTGCAAGCTTGAGGGCCCATAGTCCCTCCCCCCCTGACCGCCTTCTCCACACCCAACTCCAGGCAACTACTAAAGCACAGTCTAGAGGAGCTGTCCAGCTGCCTCCAGCTGCAGAGTTGGCTGCAGGTTCATTGCTCTCTGACCATCTCCCTACACACAGCAGCCATGTCGTCCTACAGCCGTGTGGCCTTGGTAACTGGAGGAAACAAGGGCATCGGCTTCGCGATCACGCGTGACCTGTGTCGCAAATTCTCCGGGGACGTGGTGCTCACGGCGCGGGACGAGGGGCGGGGCCGCACGGCAGTGCAGCAGCTGCAGTCAGAGGGCCTGAGCCCACGCTTCCACCAGCTGGACATCGACGACCCTCAGAGCATCCGCACCCTGCGCGACTTTCTGCTCAAGGAGTACGGAGGACTGGACGTGCTGGTCAACAATGCGGGCATCGCCTTCAAGGGTAAGCCTTGGGGCATGGAGAGGGAAGGTGGCTTCCCCAGACCGTGGTGCCAGGGTGGGCTGTGCCTCCGCTGGGAGCATTACTAGGACCAGCAGGACTACAGTGTGGGACTCTGAATCAGATCCCATGGGAGAAACAGGACAGGGTCGGGGCTGCAGGGATACAGGACAGCACAGGCTCAATGTTCCCTGTGTTTACCTAAATAGGTCTAGTCGCCATCTTTTCCAGGTTTGCCTCACGCAGATGTTGAGTAGTCAGACTTACAGATACTTGAGTAGAATAATTATCTGATAGTGACATAAAAAAGAGATTGAGAGCCAAGGGGAAGGGTATTACATTAAATCCTGATATACAACCTTCACCCAGCCTCCTCCAGTGGTGGTGTCTTCCAAACACAACAGAACATTATCGGATGGACAGTGAGGCAGAGCTGTACTAAACAAACACTGTACTTGGAAGTGGATCTCTAACGCTCTGAGATAGGTCTTAACATTTCCACTCAGCTAACTCAGTTCTTTTTCCCTGAAAGTTGCTGACCCCACCCCCTTCCATACTCAAGCAGAGGTGACAATGAAAACCAACTTCTTTGGTACACAAGATGTCTGCAAGGAGCTACTCCCTCTAATAAAACCCCAAGGTGAGTGTGGCAGGAGATCCAGGCCCAGCTCCTCCCCCTCTCTGCACCTGCCTCTCTGCCACTTGGAGGTGTGGCTCTGCTCTCTGACCTCAATTCTTTTGTGAGCATTGACTCTCCCTTTGTATATCCAACTCTTCCTTACCCTTCAAATATGATTGCAGGACCCATTTCTTCCACATCCCCACCCATTAGGAGGTTTTAGGATTCCAGTTATATATAATAGATTTTGACACACACTGACATCCCACTGGTCACAATAGCCTGTCCTCAAAAGTCCTCAGATTGTACCCAAGTGCCTCCCTCAGCTAAGCTCCACAGCAGGTCTCAGCTGTCCAGGTGCACTGCTGCAAACCCTCTGAGGAGGCTTCCTTTCTGGAGCAGGCTCCTTTCCTGGGCTTCTACACATCTCTACAAAACACCTCTCCTGGGAAAACTCCTTCAAGGAAAAGATCAGGCCTTTAGTATGGCTCACAGGACTCAATAATCTGACCTTTCCCTCCTCCAGCTCATGCTAGCTCCCCATCAACATGCTTCATATTTCCACAAAACAAACGATCCCCTTACATTTATCATGAACTGCTCTAGCACCCCAAGTCTTTTGGATAGCATGTGAAGCACGGCTCATTAATTACACATCAGTAATGACAAGTGAGCCCCTTTGGAAATGTGAGTCTCTGATACACAGTTGACTAAGTATAGCTCTCTCAAAACTCCTGTCCTCTCTTCTGTCTGGCCCTACAGACCAGACTTCATGGTCATCTGGCTTCTCTACTTACCCACACCTTAGAGGCAAGAAAGCAGATTCTATGCTACTTGAGTCCTGTTCTGTGCATCCCTGTCTGAAATGAAATTGTTCTGATCTAATGTCTCACCAAATGGAAAGCGCTGCTCTTGTGTCTGTATCTCTACATGGTGATGTGTTTTCAGGCAGAGTGGTGAATGTGTCCAGCATGGCGAGTCTCAAGGCCCTAAAAAACTGCAGCCCGGAGCTGCAGCAGAAGTTTCGAAGTGAGACCATCACTGAGGAGGAGCTGGTGGGGCTCATGAAGAAGTTTGTGGAGGACACAAAGAAAGGAGTCCATTCAAAAGAAGGATGGCCTGATAGTGCATATGGGGTGTCCAAGATTGGGGTGACAGTCCTGTCCAGAATCCATGCCAGGAAACTCAATGAGCAGAGGAGAGGGGACAAGATCCTCCTGAATGCCTGCTGCCCTGGGTGGGTCAGAACCGACATGGCAGGACCAGAAGCCCCAAAAAGCCCAGAAGAAGGAGCAGAGACCCCCGTGTACTTGGCCCTTTTGCCCCCAGATGCAGCAGGGCCTCACGGGCAGTATGTTCAAGATAAAAAAGTTGAACAATGGTGAACCTAACTATCACCTCTTACCCCCTGTCTTCTTACTTGGTGAAGGCCACGGACATTTACAATATAGTAACACTCCTGAAAAATAAACATAACTAGTTCCTCACACACATAGATTGTTGCAAATGTATTTCAGTTGTCCTTATTTTGTGAATATGAATGTCTTGAGTTTGACTCTCTAAGGGTGCTACATCTGCCAAGTGCTCTTGGGTGTCAGAAGAGGCAGAGGATGCCAGGAACTGTAGATAAAGATGGTTGTAATCCTGCTCATGTGTTCTGAACACGGAACCCTGGCCTCTACAAGAGCAGCAAGTGCTCTTCCCTACTGAGCCGTGTCTTCAGTCCTCATTTCCACAGAGGCCTTTCAGGCAAAACTGGCTTCAACCAGGAGTTTAATTAAAGCAAAACTCAGGCCAAGGGAAGGCGCAGTATGACTCCAGAGGCAAGTCAGATGGCAGGTGCTTGTGGACCCTGCAGTCTGTGCCAACAGGTCAGGGGTGTCCTTGATAGAAACTGTGTAGAAAGAATGAGTCATGACAGTGCTGACACAAAACATAGCCCCCAAAAGGATGAGACCATTTATCCTGGGTGCATTTTGAGGGACCACGGCCAGGACAGACTTGGGTTACCCAATTCCATGTTCCAACTCAGAAGCACTGTCAGAGGGGTTACAGTGGTACAGAACTAAGGAAGTCATCAATCAAGGCAACTGTGAAATGCATTGAAGGGCACAGCAGAGAGGCAGGGTCGATGAGATGGAGCTCTTCTGGAGGCCCAAGATGCCACCTGAGGACACTGTTAGCTCCTGGGATCCTGGAGGCCAGTTGTCCACTGTGTCAGCAGCTTCTGAGATGTTCTTATTCATTGTCAGGAGTTCTTATGCATTAGTTCAGAGCTGTGCAAGCAAATGCTGTTCTAGAAGCTAAACCTACTCCAATACAAAGTCATTAACCTCTGACCCTACAGAATTCCAGTCTCTCCACAGCAACCTGTCCTTCAGTCTCTGCAGGCACAGAAACTCCTTCCTGGGGTCTGGTTCACAGCCAGACACAGCTGCTCTTCAGGAATTCTCATTCACAGCTGCCCTGTTAGCCAAAGGTCACATTCTGTGCAGGCAGAGGCCACAGTGACAGTTCTACAGTCTCAGAGTTAGGACTCGTTCCTAGGATCTGATGCTGAGGAGGCTCCAGTAGTGGGCAGGACAGCAGTGTTCAGGAGAGCAGTACTGATAAAGGCCTTCATGATCCACATCTGACTTGTTATATTTACACTCTATCTAATGTGACTTTTATATGGGACACAGGTCACTAAAGTTAAATAACCAAGAACACCACTTGGTCCAATGGAGTGTAAATTATAGATGAAGTAGATGTCTAGAATAAGCAAAGTGTAGGAGACACACAACATATCCCTGGGTTTACACTAATCCATTGTTGATGAATTTTACTTATTTAAATGGGTAGAAATGGAACTGTCAATACAGTTACTCTAATTTGGGCTCTTTTTTATTTTTTTTTTTTTAACCAAAAAGAACATTTTTTTTAACCAAAAAAAATTTTTTTGGTTTTTTTTTTTTTTTTTTTGAGTTTTTTTGTTTTTTTGTTTTTTGGGGTTTTTTTTGTTTGTTTGTTTGTTTTTTGTTTTTTGTTGTTGTTGTTTTTGTTTTTTTTAGTCCTGGCTCTCCTGGAACTCACTCTGTAGACCAGGCTGGCCTCGAACTGAGAAATCCACCTGCCTCTGCCTCCTGAGTGCTGGGATTAAAGGCATGTGCCACCACTGCCCAGCTTTACCAAAATATTGATTGACTGATATTTAAAATACCATCTAATTGTACCATAGACTATTTTAGACAGTAAATAAAGCAAGAACATAAATATGTGAAGTTTAAAAGGTAAGAATGCAAGGATGTTGTTATTAGATATTGGTGTCTTTTATGTAAATTTGATAATAAGAATTAACAAAAATCTTTTTGTATCTGAACCCAGAATAAATGGATATTATAGTCAGGGTTCTCCTAGTAACAGATTTATAGAAATAGTCTGTGTGTATGTGTGTGTCTGTGTGTCTGTGTGCATGTCTGTGTGTGTGTGTGCACTTTAACAAAGTCATTTCACAGTAAATCAAGGAATGACACTGGAGAAGTAATTGCAAACTTACACGACCTGATGCCTTTTATGAGGAAGAGAGAACTGACTCAACCCAAGGCCCAGTGATCTCCAGCAATCCTAACAACAGCACAGAAGACAGGAGGAAGGACATCCATGTCCAGAAAAGAACCCAACACAACCACAGGACAGCAGAGAGAGAACGTCCACACAACCAAGAGCCTGCTCCTTCACAGAAACATATGTGACCTCAGCAGTTTGTACGGGATGTACAGGAAAGCTGGGAATTCTCAGTGTCCGCACTGTAGAGGCTGCAGCTCTGCAACTCATGGGGGAATGAGGAAGGCATGGTGTCAGCAACTTCATGTCACAGGACAACAAACTAAGGGAGACACATCCAAAAGTCTGAACAGCACTCAGGAAGCCTTAGAAACATAAGGACTCTCCTCTAAAATGAGGCTGCTTCTTCTTGCACTGAACCACAGTGACCCAGAGACCCACAGCTGTCACATTACAAAGAATAGGTGGGCAGGTGGAGCCAGCCCCCGCTGATGAATCGACAGCACAAGCTCTACTCCTAGGGCTTGGGAGGAAGACTGTGCAGGCCAGAGACCCAGAGTTTCTGCTGCCAGATGGTACCATCGAGACCAGGACACAGATGCTGAGCCTGTGAGATCTCAACAGGATGACTGCCTAAATGACACCTGCCTAAGGTAGGCATCAGTTGACATGTGGGCGTGGATGGGGAAATTTCACAAGGTCCAACCTCTAGATAACGAGCTACAGGCACTCAATGAAGAGACACAGGCCAGGCTTCTTTAGAGCCACGCCCACGATAGGTGATCCAGTCCAAAGTGGCCAGCCCTAAATATGTGTGCACATGCTCAACACTAATGAGTTCAGTACTCTGTGTGCCTCTGTGTGTGTGTGTGCCTCTGTGTGTGTGTGTGTGTGTGTGTGTGTGTGTGAGAGAGAGAGAGAGAGAGAGAGAGAGAGAGAGAGAGAGAGAGAGAGAGTAAAATGACAATTATAAATGAGAGATCATGAACTTGAGAGAGAATGGGGCAGCAGGAGGAATTAGGCAGTGCTTTGGGTCATAAATGATATAAACACAATAATCATATATGAAATTGTCAAAATAATAAATTTTAAATGTAAGCTTCAAATAATGTCTAAGTAAAAACAGGAATGTTGGCTGTGATATAAAGGCAGCCGCACACAGATGCCCACCTTCTTTACCTCACCACTGACTTGATTTTACAGGATGACAAAGCAGAGGCAGGTGGACAAGCTCCACTTAGAAAAGCCTGAGTCACGGTGAGATTCAAGTTATCTTGGGACACACTCTTGGCTTATACCTCAGAGTGGGTGGAGGAGTCTAATTGCACAGGGACTCCTGGGTTCATGTTTAGGAGGTCCCACCCAGAAGAGATTTGATTGGTAGACACACAGTGCATGGGAGAACTCCATATATAACTTATTAACTGAACTTGAGCAAACACAAAAGTCCATCACAGTCCAGTGAATGCCTTAACACAGGTAAAACTTGATAAACACACTCTCCCTACAGAGGCATGCTGGGAATCAGTCCAAGAGAGGTGTGCTGTTCACAGACTGTAGTTTAATTTTTATAAAGACTATTTGATTCTGCAGATCCCAGTGTGGGGGTCCCTCCCTGACTCTCAGTGTTTTGGGTGATGTGAACCATTAGCTGCCCGAGGGGGAAAGAGCTGAAACTCTAACCTGCCCAGCCACAGCCTACAGCACTAAGGGTGGCCAGCAGAGGGCGCTGCGACAGAAAAAGTAAATAGAGGTTTTACCAATTCCTATTGGACTCCCATTGAATCCAGAGCACCCCACCCCTCTCTCCCTCCCTCCCTTCTTTCCTCCCTTCCTTCCTTTATTTATTTATATTTATATTTATTTATTCAACTCGTATTGCTCCTCTTTTCCCCATTCACTTGCACTTTACTTTGTTCTTAGCAATATTTCTTTAGCTTTAGGGTATTTTTTACATTTTCTATTTGCTATTCCTCTTCTAACTTTGTGAAATTTTTCAGCTGAAATTCTTTCCTTTTCTTTCTTTTAAAAAGTTTCTAAATTACATTTACTTTCTTTTGTCTGCTGTGCACCTATGCACGTGGCCAACATGTGGAGGTCAGAGGTCAATTGGCAAGAGTTGGTTTCTCCTTCCACCGTGTGTGTCCCACGGATGAAACTCAGCTCTTCAGCCTCGGCAGCAAGCACTTCTACCTGTTGAGTGAACATCACTCAACCACAGCCCTTCATGTCAACAACTTCTGCTCATCCATAAAGGGATGCAGAGTGAAAGATAGGTTAGAAAAACAAAACAAAGGCACCCACAATGCTTCACTATGCAATGACTCCAAGAGGCACACATCACTAGTTAAGACACAAGCCGAGAGTCGAGGGATGGGGCACAGACCAACAGTAACTGGAGACTGAGACCAGGATGACACAGCTATCTTTTCATCTAATAACCAAGGCTTCAAACCACAGTAGTCAGAGGAGATAAGGATGACTAGTACGGATTAATCAAGGAAGCTCTTCATCAAGATGCTATAATGATTGCAAACATATGTGCACAAAGTGTTGGGTCTCTAAATTTAATGAAACTAAACTAGTGGACATACAAGGACAGACAGGCCCTGATGCCATCACAGCAGATAAGATTAAATCCATACTCATCCCTTCGTAGGATATCTAAACTAAAAATCAACCAAAAGACCTCAGATTTAAACTATAGCACAGGTTGGTTTCCAGGGGCACAGAACAGAATATGTAATTACTCTTGGCATTACTAAGGTTCTTAGTAACAGCAAAAACATTTGAGAAAATTTCCTTGTAATGGCAGACTATCCAGGTAATAGTTACCTAGGCCTTAACACTCGTGACCTGCCACATTAAACCATAATGACTGAAACACCTTAAAACATCAAAAAAGTAAGAAAGTAATTTTTCACAAAAACCTCCAACAAGGCAAAGGCCAAGACCACATGAAGTCAAAGCTGAATTCTTCAAACTTTTAGAGACACAACAGAGATTATGGTAAAAATGAATGAGGGTATCTCCAATCATCCTGGTCACCTCAGAAGGCAAAAACTAAAGATGAAACAAACTAAAACCAGCCACCACAGCTGATATGGCCTCACACTCTTGCTGCATAATATAAAATCTGATTTTATCCCAAAAAGAAGTTGTGAAAGGGTGAGTTTGCAGCCTTGTCTAGCCCACCATCCCTGACCTGGACTCTGATTTCTGCTGACAGGTTCTGGTAGTGGCCTGTCTGGCCTGCAATAGCCCAGTGCCATCCCACCTGGATTTTGGAAAAGGTCTCACTATGCAGCTGAGGCCAGCCTTAAACTCACCACATCATCTGAGCTGCCCCTAGACCTTCCATCCCTAGAGAGAGCACTGGTATTCCAGGCTGCTATGCCCAGCTCAAACTTATTTTCAGGAGGTCATAAGTGGCTCTATTTGGCTCTTCAGTTTTGCTTCAGAAAGTTTTGGGGGCTGAAATTGTATAACTAAGTCCATTTAAACTCACCCACATTGGAAATCTTAGACTTTTTTTTTTTTTTTTTTTTTTTTTTTTGGTGGAGAAAAAAAAAAAACTACTTCTCCATGTGATCTCAGCCAGAAGATATGTCTTCCAAACAAAAATAAATAAAAACAACAACAACAAAACCACGTTCTTAGGAAAAAACCCTTGGGTCATATGCCCAGCCTACACAGCCATGGTTTTCCTTCCTGGATGCAGAGAAGCAACAATACCCATGAGCCAAATGGGAACGGACTGTGTCTTTCTGCACACTGTTGCCCTACACACACCTGGCATCATTCACCAACATCAACAGCAGACCTTCTCATCTGACTCTGGGCTGGCTCCCCAGCCTTGTACTGGGGTAAACCCATGAAATTTTTTTGTTTACGTATTTATTTTGTGTATATGAGTACACTGTAGCTGTCTTCAGACAAACCAGAAGAGGGCACCAGATCCAATTACAAATGGTTGTGAGCCACCATGTTGTTGCTGGGAATTGAACTCATGTCCTCTGGAAGAGCAGCCAGTGCTCTTTACCTCTGAGCCATCTCTCCAGCCCTAAATGTATCTTTTTATAAGAGTAACAGATGGTCTTTGGTGGTGGGGGTAAATTGTAGCGCGCAGCCTCGCCGATAAGGAGAACGCCACACTCAGGATTCTTCTGACAGCATTTATTGAACAGCTCTCATGATGGTGAAAAGGGGAAGGACGCCGAGCTCAGAAAGCCCGCTGCTTAAATAGAGCTTTGGGAGACGTGCAGATCCCTCATTGGCTGAAATCTTTCATCCAATTGTCATACTCGGTTTTTGTGCCATGCGCAGGCGCATTCTCAAGTAAAGGCCACGGACATTTACAATATAGTAACACTCCTGAAAAATAAACATAACTAGTTCCTCACACACATAGATTGTTGCAAATGTATTTCAGTTGTCCTTTATTTTGTGAATATGAATGTCTTGAGTATGTGTCTCAATTCATTGATTTTTGACTAAGTTTAGATTTAAATGGCCACTTATTGGAGGCTGCCTAGGTTACAGCAGAAAAATGGGAAGTCATACAGTACATATTCTCTCAGTGTCCAAACTATAGAAAATTCACCTCCTGACATTGCGCCCATTTATGGGCTTGCTGGCTGTGATGGTTTGAACATGCCTGGCCCATGGGAAATGGCTCTACTAGGAGGTGTGTCCTTGTTAGAGGAAGTGTGTCACTCATGGGAAATGGCTCTACTAGGAGGTGTGTCCTTGTTAGAGGAAGTGTGTCACTGTGTAGCTGGGTTCTAGGGGCTCCTTGTGCTCAAGCTCACCCTGTGTGGAGCCTCCTCCTGGCTGCCTGAGAAGACAATCTCTCTCCTAGATGCCTTTGGATCAGTTCATAGAACTCTTGGCTTCTCTAGCATCATGCCAGCCTAGACACTGCCATGCTTCCTGCCATGATGATAATGGACTAAACCTCTGAAACTGTAAGCCAACCCCAATGAAATGTTTGCCTTTGTAAGAGTTGCTTTGGTCATGGTATCTCTTCACAGCAATAAAATTCTAGCCAACACACTAACTACGTTCATTATTTCTTTCTCAAGTGGTATTAAAGGTGCATTCTCATATGGTCTACTAAAACTAAAGCAGAATAAATAATTTGAACACCTATATGATAAGAAACAAGATTGAGGCAATAATTTTGAAGACTCTCCAATGTAAAAAATGTCCATGTCTAGATGTGTTCACTGGTGAATTCTACCAGGCCTTTGAAATGACTCCCATGGTTCTCAAACTTCTCAAAGCAGGTGTGATGCTGGAGAAGCTGGAGTTCTGCATACTGACCCTAGACAAAGGCATGCAGGTCTTCTTATAGGGAGCCGAGGGACAATCTGACTTACGGTTTACTCCTGAAGCCTTACACCCATTTTTGAAATTAGACCTGGTCCATAAATGGAGACAAATGGAGTTTATTTTGTCCTTTCAGACACAGGATCAGGACTTTCTGAATGGGACTCTGTCATTCAGGAGATAAGGTCAGTGGATAAATGGAAGCTCATGAAATTACAAAGCTTTTGCACAGTGGAGGAAACAATGGAGGAGTAAAGAGACACAGAATGGGACAATGTCTTTTCTTAGTGTATGTCAGGTCAAGGATTAATAGCTATAATATATAAAGAACTCAAAAGTCTAAACAACACGAAATCTAACAACCCAGTCAATAAAAAGGGACAGAAAATTCTCAAAAGATGAAATATGTTGGGATGGACCACAAATACTGTATTAACTAGCTATGAAAAAGTGTGTCCTGTGTTCTCAATTGTTAACTGCTGGGGCAGGGGTGCCAGGCTGGCAGGATCTGTAACTGTTTGTCACCTCCTCAGTTGCCCAAAAAGAAAGACAAGCAGACATGGGGAAGGTCATGTAGCCCCCAATGCCAACTGGATGAGTGAGGACTGTGGCTTTTTGCATAATAATGAGCTGGTGGCTAAAGCTGAGACAGAACTGGTGAAGCAAGTAGAAGCAAGAAGCAGAACAGAGCAGGGAGGTAGGCAGAGAGAGCCAAATGGAAAGATGCTATTGTAGCCGCCTGCGGCCACAAGTCAAATGAGTTCACCTGAAAGGGGGGCTGGGAATGAAAGGGGACTGAGGGCGAGAAGAGATGAAGCCAAGACAAAGTTCTCTGATCAAGGCTTGAAATTTAATAATTTGCTTTCACATATAAAGGGGAAGCCCCACCCTCCAGAGTCTCTTCTCAGTTCAGCCCAGGGGCTGGGCAAGGAGATAGTGAAGACCCCCATACTCGGGAGACCCTTCCTCAAGCCTCCAGAATCGCGACCACCCAAAAATCACAAGAAACCATACCTGGATGCAATCAGCAGAGGTTTATTAGGGGAGGAGCCAGCGGTCAAAAACGACAAGCTCTTTAGCTCCAAGAGCAGGGTTTTTGGCCACGTGTGGTGGGATAAAGGGTCTTTTATAGCATGGGGTGGGGGGAGGAAGGCATTTTCGCGCGCTTACACATGATTGGTTGTTTTACAAATTTTGAACATAGCACTGGGAAGACCAAGGGAGGGGTAACCAAGAACAGTGGAACATTTCAGAGAATCTAGCCCAAATGATCTAGAGTCATGTGAGATCACTCTGCACACTCATTCTTCTCAAAAATGTGGTTTTTACCATGCTATTGTGTCCTATTCTGCCATTTCAGATTACTATCTTTACTTTTTCCGGCTATAGGGCTATAGCCCCACCTAGGTGGTAGCATCTTTATCTGTAGTCAGGAATGCCTTCCTGCCTTGGGCGAGGCTTGGGGAATGTAATCCAGCAAGTGTCCTTCACCTGGAATGTGAAGGCCTGAAATCTTATTTTCAGTTCCGAGTTCTGTAAGGCAGAAAAATCTACACATATTTCATAAAATGGCCTTTATAATTTTTCACTCTACAATAGCAGTCCGAAAAGTGTCAAGGCTAGCTCAGCAGGCAGTCCATTCTTCTTAGCTCAGGTAGCAGGCTCCAAGGTGCCAAGGCTGGTAATGCAATGCCTCTCCTAGGTCCTACAATTGCTTGATCTATTGTGGTAAAAGACTTGCAGGCCTTCTCAGGCCTGGGGGAAGGGCACATGCTATGGCAGAGAAGTAGGGTTAAGTTTAGATGGGCTAGCTGAGGAACTGTCCCAGCAATAAGGGCAACAGCTTTATACTACATAGTAAAACAAATGGCCAATAAACATATGATAATGTTCACCCTTAGTCGCCATCAGTGAAATGCAAATTGAAACTGTTTAGTTTCAGACCTGGGAAAGGGACTGAGGTAACTATCAAAGCAGATCTGTCCTCCCAGCATTCCTCAGTCCCTGCCTGTCTTACCCTGTCCCCAACCTTGAACATTCCAGTCCAGGACTGGGCTGCCCTTCCCCCAAAGGCTCTTCGCTATGGAATCCAGACATAGTGTGTTTCTCTCTCTCTCTCTCTCTCCCTTCCTCCTTCCCTTTCTCCTCCTCTTCCTCCTTCTCTTTCTGCATGTGCACACCTGTCCGCCCTTTCTCTCCCCACACCCATGGTGTCCTCCTTGGCCTCCTTTCTTGAGGCCAGTGACCTTGACCGAGAGCAGCTTCCCAATAAACCTGCCTTTAACATATTCTAATCTGGCTTGAATTGGCTCATTCCACTAGCAGAGAAATAACCTATCAAAAACTATACTAGAAATCCATCTTACCCTAGTGAGAATGACAGTCATTACAGAAACAGGCTGGAGAGATGGCTCAGCAGCAGGTCCTTGCATGTTCTCTTCCTACAATCTGTATCAAAACTATCCGAAATTCTAGTTCCAAGGAATCTGATGCCCTCTTCTGGCTTCCACTGTTATCAGATGAATATACATACACAGAGGCAAAACATTCACACACATAAAAATAAAAAACAAATTATCTAAAGCAAGCACCAGCAAGAGGACTCCATAGCCACTGCTGGTGCCATGTAAACCGGTCTAGTCAGCACCGACAGCAGAATGGAGATGTGGGGCTCTCAATGAAAATGGCCACCACAGGCTCGTAGGGAGTGGCACTACTGGGGGTGTGGCCTTGGTGGAGCTGTGTCACTGGGGGTGGGATCTGAGGTGTCAGATGCTCAAGCCAGACCCGGGGACTCTCTCTTCCTGCTGCCTGCCTATCTGGAGGTAGAGTTGTCAGCTACTCTCCAGTACCATGTCTGCCTTGGTGCCTCCATGCTTCCTACCATGACAATGAACTAAACATCTAAACTATAAACCAGCCTCAGTGAAACCGTTTCCTTTCTAAGAGTTGCTGTGGCCATGGCAATGAAAACTAAGACAAGCGGTTTCTCAAAAAATTAAAAACAAACACACACACACACATAAAACAAAACAACAACAAAAAAAAAAAAAAAAAAAAAAAAACCAGTCTCTCCTACTACTCTGCTATTGTAGGCCTGAGTTTTACCCAGGGCACTAGAGGTTATTTAGAGACACTTGCACATCGCTGCCTCCTGAGGCACACTTCACAGTGCTAAGTAATGGAACCAACCTAGGTGTCCCTCAATAGAGGGACGGGTGGAGGAATGCACACACACAACGGACTTTTTCAAATATAAAGTTTTGTCATTTACAGGAAAACGGGTGCAACTGGAGGTAACCCTATTAAACAGCAAATGAAGCCTCAGAAAGACAAACACTCCATGCCTTTTTGCATTTATGGATCCCAGATTTAGTAGAGATACATTCAAGCAGCCATCGTGTGAGAGCGTAACAAAGGTGAGCTAGGAGGAGAGAGATCTGATGGGAGAGGAACAGGAGAAGGAGGATACCGGAGAAATGTGCCAAACATGGAATAGATACTAATACAATTTTTTAAATTAAAATTTAAACAAAAAGTACACCCCAGTGCCCTCTAAAGTACTCTACAAAGGTGTCCCCATGACCTGGACGCAACCATTCAGACCTGGAGGAATGAGCCTCAGCTCCGGTATTTTCTTCACTTCTCTTTATTGCTTCTTTTCTTCTTGGCTTCTTCTGACAAGAAAGTCGGGAAACCTCATGACAGAGATTTACTGGGTCGTCCCAGGTGGGCTGGGACAAATCCAAAGATAACTATGCTCTGCTCCCAGGAACGAAGAGCAAGGAATTGGAGAAAGGTCAGTGCTTATATAGGATTTTGTAGGGGGCGGAGCTTTGTCCAGAGTGAGGATTGGTGGGATTTCAAGTCCTGAGCTTGGGGAGCTCAGGGATTGGTGGATTTTCTGGCTCAGGGATTGGTGGCTTTTTTTCACCACACCGCTGCCCTTTCCTCGTGTCCCATGGATTAGGGTGGGAGGTCCATCTCGGCCTTAGCCCGCTTCTGCTGAGGCGCCATCTCTGTGGGGCTGCCAGGGAGGCTGGCGAGGAGGTGCTGCCACTGTGGACAGCGCCTGTGGGATAGCTCCTGCTGTGGTGGTTCACCGAGGCTACAGGCTGAGGCAGGAAAGGGGTCCCCACGAGGAGGCTGCAGGCTGAGGAAAATCTCGGAGCCGGTGCCGCCATTCTGACAGGAGGCGCCATTTTTGCAACTCCTGCAGGGGCTTCTTTCCACAGCCGTGGGCTAGGGCGGGAAGGAGGGGCCGGCTGCCACTACACTCAACTCCACACCAAATAGGGCATGGTAGCCCAGGCTGTTAGCATTCCCTCTAGGCTCCGCCCAGCAGTTACCTAGCAACAGCCAGGTATGAAGCTGCTAGCTTTAAGGTGGCGCACGCCTTTAATCCCAGCACTTGGGAGGCAGAGGCAGGTGGATTTCTGAGTTCGAGGCCAGCCTGGTCTATAGAGTGAGTTCCAGGACAGCCAGGACTACACAGAGAAACCCTGTCTCAAAAAACCAAAAAAAAAAAAAAAAAAAAAAAAAAGAGTTTTCTGTTTCTCTCTCTCTCTCTCTCTCTCTCTCTCTCTCTCTCTCTCTCTCTCTCTCTCTCTCTCTCTTCCATGGGTTCCTGCGACTCTTATCTTAGATGTCTGCTAGAACCATGCAATGATAAATTCCCATCGTTTTAAGCTTCCCGCAAGGGCTGGGTGTAGCTCAGTGAGAAAGCACTTGCCTAGTTCCCAAGATGGGGGAGGAGGGGAGGAGAGGCAGGTGAGGAAGATGGAGGCTGGTACCTCAGACAGTTCCTGCTTAGGGACAGTGTCGACATTGGCATGAAGTGCAGCGATAAGGCCACTAGAGGGCGCTGCCCGGCAATGGGTGCTGCTCACAGGTTCCACTGAGATAGACTTATAAAGAGTTTTCTTTTTAATAATGCTGAAGTTATTACTTATCCAGGCTAGCCCAGGCTTAGCTGATTCTCTTGGACACCAAGCCAGACTTGCAGACACCACACACAAACAACTCCATGCCCCATTTGCATATGAACGTCTTCCTCGAAGTGAAGCCAGTACTACAACCAGCAGTAAATACCTTTCCCCTTGAGTCAAGGCGTCTAAAGGCCAGATACCAATTCCAGGGTACCAATGGAACAGTCGCCATGGTAACCTCAAGACAAGCCAGATACCAGTTTGTTCACCTGTTCAGGCCTTTGTACTAGTAGGGCACAGAGCACACAGGAGAGGGAGGCAGGGCTACAGTTCAGTGACATGTCACCACCAGGACTTCCTCTGTCACCTCCACAGCAGTTATAGCCCACTCTTCTGACCCCAGCTCACCTTACAGCCCACCTCTGGGAAGGGGAGACACAAAGTCCTGGCGGATGGTGAGGAGGTGCAGAAGACTCACCACCCTGTCTGTTTACCTATTCTACTGACTCAGGAACCTGACCACCCCCCTTGCTTCCAGAGGGACTGTGGGTCCCATCCCTGCCCTGGCCTGCCTCCAAACTGTCCTGTCATTTACAAGACAGGAGTCGTGGTGCACCCTTGGGGTGAGGCTGCAGACGCCATGCTTTTCCCCCTTTCTGCGGCTGGTAAATTACAGTCACAATTGTGGCAGCTCCTGTCTGGAAGGCTGTTGATAAGTGCTTATAAACAAGTAAACGCATTGTCTGGGGTGGTGTCCGTCTTCCTTTACAGAAAACAACACAAGATTTATAGTGTTGTCACTGTCAGGTCCAAAGGAAATGCTGGTTCCCCAGACCTCAAAAGGCAGTCCAGACATCCAGAAACAAGCTCTAGGGGGAGTTGTTTATGTGTGGTTAGATTAAAAGCAGGATTCCTGAGGAACTTGTGAATCTGGTTTTCATCCTCCAAAAGGAGACATTTTTCTTACTCTGGCAGAAGGAACTCTTGGCTACCTGTGTTGCCAATCAGCACATCAAAGCTCCTGCTGGCCTCCAAGCTCCCTCAGCATCACAAGTACCTGAGGCAAATTTCAGGATCCATGCTTGCAGCTCTGCCTGCACCATGCCTGCCTGGATGCTGCCATGCTCCCACCTTGATGATAATGGACTGAACCTCTGAACCTGTAAGACAGCCCCAATTAAATGTTGTCCTTATAAGAGTTGCCTTGGTCATGGTGTCTGTTCACAGCAGTAAAACCCTAACTAAGACAGCAATTAAAATGTTTAATGGGAAAAATTTCCTATGATAGACAAAAATTTCAGTTCCTAGTAACAGTCCTAAGGTCTCCAAAGATGATAGGGCACAGACTACTCCACTTAAATGACAGTAATGCTAACCACTGAGCAAAACTGCCCCTGTCACCCAGGCTCTGCCCAAACTGTGGACATTACTGGGTTGACTGTCCTCTCTGCCGGGTCAAAGTGAGTCAATTATTCCAAGTTCTTCCTCCACAGGAAAACCACTCTGTCCTCTGAGCTTGACAGCCAAAAGCCTATGCTGTCCTGCCCATAGCAAATAAAGACTTAACACTATCCTAAATGCCACTACATCTGACCCCAAGAAAGCCACCGAGACCTTGGGAGCCTCAGGTGACTGCCCACATAAGTCTCTATCATTTTAATTGATGCATAGGCCATTGGGATTATACTTCAGGTTACAGTTTATCCTTCCCAGATCTCTCATGGCATTGACAGCTAACTGTAGCTTCACGATATAGCAGCAGCTGCCTGGTCAATGCATTTCATATATAAAAAACCAGGACTTGTTTTTCAGGAGCTATTTGGTCACCTGATAGAAAAGGCAAACTCACAGGCAGGTCTGCCTGATTAACAAGATCCATATTCAATGATAAACAGGCTTCAGATGTAACCTTTGCTGCTTAAAGGAACTTGCTTTGCAAAGACTGCCCTTAGTAACGCATGTACGCTGTGCTCTCAGGAACTACCTATGTATGTCTAATGGTGCAGAGATTTTAAAACTTTTAAAAGTATATAAAAACAAAAGTCTAACAATAATTTAAATTATAGACATTTAAAGATGCAAAAATCTAAATAAACTATAACTAGGATCTAAAAAAATTACTTAATGCATATAAGTGCAGGTTGTCTGCTCTTCCAGAGGTCTTGAGTTCAATTCCCAGCAACAACATGGTAGCTCACAACCATCTATACTGGGATCTGTTGCCCTCTTCTGGCATGCAGGTGTACATGCAGATAGAACATATATGTACATGGATAGATAGATAGATAGATAGATAGATAGATAGATAGATAGATAGATAGATATTTAAGGTATGTACATACAAGTTAGGCTATGCTATTATTTCACTAAGATTTCAAATTTCAGTTTTTAACATGGGTCAACTCAAGTCCAATGTTAGCACATTCAGTGCAGTTGGTCCTGGGGCATCAAGGGAATGAAGAAGGGTCAGAAATGTATGCAGACAACCTGATGGAGCACGTCTCCTACTGTTGATGTTCCCACTAACAACAGGGAGCTCATCGAGTTCATCACTGACAGTGCAGGGGAGGAGTTAGCTGGTCTCCATAGGCAGTCTGTAGGCTGGCAGTCTAGCAGACTCAGGCTGTAAGCATCCCAGAGGAGGAGGCTTCAGTTGCTGGTTTTGTACATACAGCCACCATCAGCACTGGGACCTGAGAACAGTTTTGCCATCCTCTGAGCTGGCCTGGGGGGAGGGGCTTTGTCAATTTCCCATGAGTCTGAGGCTTTGGTTCTTGGCATGGCCCCACAAACGAATATTAAACAATATGTATTCACTCCAGGCCTCCTCAGACCCTCACAAAAAGTACTAGCACTGTCCAGAGCTGGCAGAGGTTTTGGCATTCCAGAACACAAAGTACCCTATGGCTTGCAGTGTGCTGGTGCCAACCTTCATCTTCCCAAACACCACTTGTCTGCCATGTCCTGGCAGCTTAAATGAAAACCTGGGAAGCATTTGCCATAGACAAGATCCCAGGACTGTATGCTTCAGGTGGAGCCCTCATCCTCAGATATCTCCCTGTAGATGGGCATGCCTCCAGCACCAATACCATGATGGGTGAAGTTTTCAGCTATGCTGCTGCATAGTGCTCTGTGAACTTGTCCCAAGCTAGAGTCCCTGGAGAGGAAAGAGCCTCCATGACACTGGGCTGTAGGCAAGCATGTAAACCATTTCTTAATTAGCAATTAACACAGTAGGGCCCAGCCCATTGTGGGTAGGGCCACATGCACCCAGCAAGTGGTGCTGGGTTCTGAAGGAAAGCAGACTGAGCAGGGCAGCACTGGCACATGACCTTAATCTCAGAACTCCAGAGGGAGAGGCAGGTGGATCTCTGTGAGTTTGAGGCTAGCCTGGTCTACAGAGTGAGTTCCTGGACAGCCAAGGCTATACAAAGAGATCCTGTCTCAAGAAGAGGAGGAAGAGGAAGAGAAGGAGGAGAAGGAGGAAGAAAAGGAGGAGAGAAAGAAGAGGAGGAGGAGGAAGAGGAGGAGGAGGAGGAGAGGAGGAGGATCGACTGAGGAATCCATGGGGAGCAAGCCAGTAAGCAGCACCCCTCCCTGGCCTCTGCATCAACTCCTGCCTCCAGGTTCCTGCCCTGCTTGAGTTCCTGCCCTCACTGCTTTGGGTGATGAACTGTTACATAGAACTGTGAGTGAAATTAACCCTTTCCTCCCCAAGTTGCTTTTGGCCATGGTGCTTCATCACAACAAGAGTAACCCTGACTGAGATGCCAACCCAGCACATGAATTCTGGAATAATTCTGTGAACGGAGGAAGCTTCTAACAAGAGTTCAGCATCTACCACCATGTCAAAGAAATGATGGGGAGGACCCAAGTGGTAGCAGCATCCACACATCCCCTAAGTGTATTTTAAATTTAACTCTTTACATGTATGAGTGTGTGTGTGTGTGTGTGTGTGTGTGTGCCATGTACATGCCTGGTGCCCACATAGGGCAAAAGAGGGCATGAGAGCCCCTAGGAATGAAGTTACAGATTGAGTTGGGTGTAGAGACTCAAACACAGGTCCCCCTGCAGAACATCAAGTGCTGTTCTGACTGATACATCTTTCCTTCCTCCCAACTCCCAAGCATTTTTATGGTAGGAACTTACAGTTGTCACTACACCCAGCACCTATAATTATTACAGGTGAGCAAAACTGTGGTTCTGAGAGATTGGGAATCTTGCCCAGAGACACACCAAAACCAGCATAGATGTCACCAGCCCCTCTGGGTCAGGGGGCTTCACTCCTGAGTATGCTTGTACCCAGTGGGGTACTCATCTATCGACTTTATGGTGCAGGTGAAGGACACCCAGTTCCACAGATATGCAGTATAGTCTCAGAAGAGAACCTCGGTATAGCAGGTTGTTGGTTACGACTTGGTTCTTACCCTGTGATTAAGAAATATAGCAGGTCTTGGGCTGGAGAGATGGCTCAGCAGTTAAGAGCACTGGCTGCCCTTCCAGAGGTCTTGAGTTCAATTCCTAGCAACCTTGTGGTAGCTCACAACCATCTGTAATGGGATCCTATGCCCTCTTCTGACATGCAGGTGTACATGTAGATAGAGCACGAATATACATTAAAAAAATAAATAAATAAATCTAGGAAGGAAGGGAGGGAGGGAAGGAGAGAAGGAGGGAAGGAGGGAAGGAGGGAAGGAGGGAAGGAGGGAAGGAGGGAAGGAGGGAAGGAGGGAAGGAGGGAAGGAGAGAGTAGGTCTCAGGGTGTGGTGGAATGTGTCTGTGATTCCTGAATTCATGTGGTTTCAGTGAGCCATCCTGTAGAAGTCAGGGACAGGGAGGCTGGGATTGTTGGGGTTGGGGGAGGGAAAAGTGGTTCATAGCTTCAGTGAGAACAGAGAGAAGAAGTTCATCATATTAACTAAAAACTCTCCAGGGAGTAGGGTGTTTCTCTAAATACACCAGATACAGAATTATCCTATAACCCAGCTGCGCTGCACCTGGGAATATTCAGCATACCACAGAGATACTCATACCTCCATGTTCACTGAAGTCTTAGAACAGCCAAGCCGGGAACCAGTCTAGATACCCACTCAAAGGCAAATGGAGAAAGAAAACGAGGCATGTGTACACCGTGGAGTTTTATTTAGCCATGAAGAATGAAATCATGCCATTTTCAGGAAAATGAGTCGAACTGGAGAAAGAACCTCGTGCTAAGTGAAATAACAGTGTACGAGGGCAGATGCAGCCTGTGGTCTTTACTTGAGCACCAGACTGATGCATGCATGGCAGGAAGCAGAGGGAGGGCTGTCGATGGAGGGAAGAATGAAGCTAAAGGGAGCGACAAGAGAGCATTGGAGGTGACAGTGAGCAGAGCGGTGCACAGGAGCGAGAATGTGTGGATGAAAACCCACACTGCTTTGTATAATGACAAAAAGGGACATTTCATCAAACCACAGGCACCCATCACTACCAGGAAATATGCACTGCATGTGAGAGAGTCCGTGGTAGGGCTGTCCGTCTATCCCACGAATTCCCCTCCACTGTTCAGTAGACAGGGACCCACCAGCCGAGATTTCCATAGGACACCCACACTCAGACAGCTTCGTCTTCCCACGTGCTCTGTTCTCCAGTTATTCTGTCTCCACTAATTTGTGCCTCTCTCCGAGATAATTATCATTACGTAAAACATTTTAGCATTGCTCAGCTTTTGCAACTTTCTTTTTTTAAGAGACAGGTTTTGCCAGGCACAATAGCACAGACTTGTGAGCTCAGCATGTGGGAGACTAAGACAGGAGGATGACAACCCCAGAGCATACCAGAGGGCAGAACAAGGGGCTCTGGAGGAGGAAGAAAGAAAGAAAAAACTGCTTTACTGAATTGCCCAGGCTGGTCTTGAACTCCTGATCTGAAGCCACTCCCCTGCATCATCTCCTCCCTTAACAGCCTACTGGGCATGTACTATTATGCCCCGGTGTTTTTGAAACTCTTTATAAAGGATAATATTAGAGTTTATTCCCTGATCTCAATGGAACTGTTAGAGATCAATAGCAAGATTGTGGGAGAACCCTAACTAAACAGTTGGAATTAAAAGAATTAAAAAAAATAATAATAACATTGGTTCAGAAAGGTATCGAAAGGCAAGTTGGAAGGGGCTGATGGTGAACTCCAGCAGCTCACCGAGTCTGCACTGGGCTCTGGTTCAAGATCCAGCACCCAACCCCAAAATCAACATTTAAATGTCACCAAGTAGCACTTTAAGGGAGATGTGTAAAGTGCACTGCCTGAACTAGAAAGAGGAAATATCTCAAACCAGCAACCTTGGCTTCCACTTCAAGAGACCAGTGAGCACATTAAGCCCAAAGTGGGCAAAACCAGGAAATAAAAATCAGAAAATAATTAAAATCAGAAAATGCAGAAAAGAGGATCAAGAAAAGTAAACGTTGGTTGCTTGGGAAATTTTCTTTTAAAAATGTTAAATCACTGCCAGACTTGTTAGGGGACAGAGGGATGAAAAGTCAGCTGGTGGCCTGTGCCTGTGGACCCAGTGCCCCCTCTAGAGGCTGGGACTGAAGGACTGTTAGACCCAGGAGTTCAAGACCAACCTGGACAACACAGTGAGTCCATATCTCCCAAACACAACACCAAGGTTATGTCAAAAATTAGAAAACTCAGAAACAGTGTGGTGAGTGCCTATAATTCCAGCAGGATCTGGAAGGGAGTTCAAGGTCATCCTTAGCTGAACTCAAGGTCAGTCTGGGCAGCAAAAAGAGTGCATGTCTTAGTAGGGAGGGAGGGAGACAGGGAGGAAAGGAGAGAGGGAGGGAAGATGGAGGAATAGTACTATGTTCCTTTAAAAAACTATTTTGTTGTATCTCATGTCTGTGTGTGTTTGTGTGTGTCCGTGTGTGCTTATGTTTGTGCATGTGTGTACATGCATATGAGTATGTGTGTAGGTGTGTGTGCATATGTGTGTGTGACACTTGCAAGACTCAATTCTTTGCTTCCACTTTGTTGACCTCAGGGATCAAACTCAACTCCTCAGGCTTGGTGACAAGTGCCTTCCCCCTTTGTTTAATAATCACAGAGTGAGAACCAGGCCCTCACTAACAACTCCACACTTGAAAAGACACCCTCTGAAATCCCTGCTGCTATGTATGGAACTGGCTGTCCACAACACAGCCATCTCACCCACCCCAGAGTATGTACTTGACACAGGTTTCCATTTTCCCCTAGGTGTTGACAGAAAACCACAGCTCTTATTTTGTTTGGTTGGTTGGTTTTGGTTTTAGTTTGGTTTTTTTCCCCAAGGCAGGGTTTCTCTGTATAACCCTGGCTGTCCTGGAACTCAATTTGTAGACTAGGCCAAGCTTGAACTCAGAGATCTGCCTGCCCCTGCCTCCCAATTGCTGGGATTAAAGGCCTGCACCACCACCACCACCTGCTTTCAATTGTTATCGTAAAGAAATTTATCCTGGAGCCATTTTGAGTGACCAAGGCCTGGGAACACAGACTTGGGTTACCCAATTCCATGTTCCAACTCAGAAGCACTGTCACGAGGGTTTTGTTGTACAGAATTAAGAAATTCATCAACCAAGGCAACTGTGAAATGCATTGAAGGGCACAGCAGAGAGGCAGGGTCGATGAGATGGAGCTGTTCTGTAGCCCCAAGATGCACCTGAGGACACTGTTAGCTCCTGGGATCCTGGAGGCCAGTTGTCCACTGTGTCAGTAGCTTCTGACATGTTCTTATTCATTGTCAGCTGTTAGTTCAGAGTTGGGCAAGCAAATGCTGTTCTCGAAGCTAAACCTACTCCAATACAAAGTCATTAACGTCTGACCCTACAGAATTCCAGTCTCTCCACAGCAACCTGTCCTTCAGTCTCTGCAGGCACAGAAACTCCTTCCTGGAGTCTGGTTCACAGCCAGACACAGCTGCTCTTCAGGAACTGTCATTCGTAAGGGGACGCTAGGCAAGTGCTCCATCATTGAACTACACTCTGAACTCCCCACTGGACTTTAGGAGAGAAAGAAGAAAATAGTTGTCCCAGGCACTGTGTTACTTTTCTTGTTGCCTTGATCCCATAACCAAAGTAAAAGCAATTTAAGAGTGGGTTTGCTGGGCGGTGGTGGCGCACACCTTTAATCCCAGCACTTGGGAGGCAGAGGCAGGTGGATTTCTGAGTTCGAGGCCAGCCTGGTCTACAGAGTGAGTTCCAGGACAGCCAGGACTACACAGAGAAACCCTGTCTCGGAAAAAAAAAAAAAAAAAAAAAAAAAAGCGGGTTTATTCTGGCTCATGGTTCGAGAGTCCATCATTGTGGGGTCCTAACCACATGTGCATAAGACAGACGGTCAAACTGTGTGTGGGGGCTGGGAAAGGGGGAGAGGAGCAGGGTACCCTAGTGTGCAGAGGCCAAAGGCTGACAAATGTCTTCCTCCACACATGTCTACCTGATTCTTTGAGTCAGGGTCTCTCACTTGAAGCCAGACCTTGCAGACTTGGCTAATCAGCTTGCCTCGGGAATCCTGCTTCCCAGATTACACACAAGCCACCCTGCCCACATTGTGTGGACCTTGGGGATTTGAACTCCAATCCTCATGACCTTCACCCACGGAGCCAGCTCCACAGCCTCGGCTCAGCTCACTCTCTCTTTTTTATTCAGTTCAGCATCCCGGCCCCTGAATAGTGCCGAGCTTAGGGTGGGCCTTGTACCCCAGTCAATCTAACTGAGAAACTCCCTCACAGACACGCTGAGAGGTCTGTCTCCTAGGTGGTCCTAGATTCTCTCAAGTTAACCATCACAGGCAGGCTGGCCCCACTGAGCTCATCTTCCTGACCTCAGGGATCATTTGAAACAGAAGGTGGAGTCAGTCAGTAACAAGAGGCTAAGGCAGTTTGACCAGATCGGCTTGGGAAACGCTGAATCACTGTGAGCACTTAATTGGTCTTAAACCTCAGAATCACTAGCCAAGTAGGATCAACACAGACTGGATTCCACTCAAGGAGGGAGGAGGTCTGATTGCATGCCCACACGGAGACGCGCCTGAAATTTTGTTCGTAGGTTCAAAATCTACTTGGGAGATGATTCACATAGAGCTAGACCAATACAGATCTATCTGCATACCCATGTACACTTGGAATAAACCAAAGACCGGCGCTGAGGGCTCCTGTACTACACAAAACAGTCCGGTAAACATGAGCCTTCTCTCCCACGCGGGGGCGCACCAAGACGTCCAGACGCGCAGAGCTCGCCCACACCTGTTCAGCCTACTCCAAGCACTGTTCCCTAAAGTCCCTGAGCAAGCAGCAGGGTGTGTTAAGTAATCTCAGTGCGAGTTCCGCAGAAGCAAACATTTGCATTTTGCAGAGAACGACGGGCTCTCGCCCAAGAAAATTACGGAGCTTGTTTTCCTTCTTTTGAGGTTTCCCAAAAATAGTTGCTTCAATCCGACTGCCACGAGTGCTGTTGAGCCCTTCCTTTGGGAGCAGCGCTCGTCCCTGACCAAGGCTTAGCCCTGAACCAGGATCTCTACCCAAGCGGGCAGGCGGGAGGAGGCGGACCCTTTGGGAACAGACGGCTCCTCCTCGGAGGGGAGGGACCGACTTCCCAAGGCCTTGTTCTCCAGCAGTCGCAGCTCAGGGTCCCAGAACCTAGTCCTACGTCACGGTTCTGACCACGCGTGACCCGCTGCCCAGCCGGCCCGGCCGTCTGGTGGTCCGTGTGTCCCTCTGACATGTCGTCCTGCAGCCGTGTGGCCCTGGTAACCGGGGCTAACAAAGGCATCGGCTTCGCGATCACGCGTGACCTGTGTCGGAAATTCTCCGGGGACGTGGTGCTCACGGCGCGGGACGTGGCACGGGGCCGCACGGCGGTGCAGCAGCTGCAGTCAGAGGGCCTGAGCCCACGCTTCCACCAGCTGGACATCGACGACCCTCAGAGCATCCGCGCGCTGCGCGACTTTCTGCGCAAGGAGTACGGGGGACTTAATGTGCTGGTCAACAACGCGGGCATCGCCTTTAGAAGTAGGTGTGGGGCTCCAGGAGGTGTCCAGGGTTCTCCGAGGGTGCTGGGCAGCGAGCCTCTGCCATCGGGAGGCTGCGCCATCCTGCCTGGGTGCGCCCGGCTCGCGCCCTGCGAGGCGGGTTCCCGTGTGCGGTGACTCGGGTGCGGGCCCGCCCAGGCGCTCCACTCCACGCCCCACCCGGCCGGCGGCCTGTGCCGGCCTGTGCTCTGCCGGAGGCCCTCCTTGGAACTTTCAGCTACGCCTGTTTGCAAGAAAACCGGCCTCTTGGGAGGGGACCACGCCTTGCCAAGCTCATCAGCTTTCTGTCCCACGCACGAAGGCTTTTCTCAGAGAAGGGTCTTCCAAAAAACGGTTGGAGCTTTCGCATCGCGTGAAACAAGGGCGCATTCATAGATGCCAGGAGACATCTGCTGAGGACAGGAAATGGATCGCCGGGACACAATTAGCGCGCGCTGGCAGGATAGTGGGTTTCCTACCCGCTCTAATGGAGCGTTGTTTTTTTTTTTGAGAGGCTCTAGCAAAAAGGAAGTGAGCCCTGCTTCCCTCCTCCTGGGGGAACTAGGTTTGTTATTAAACTTGCAAGTGCGGTTTGAAAATCATCTTTAGGGGGAAAAAATCAAGATCGCTTACTCTAACAAATGCTCAATTAGCAAAATCATCCAGTTGTCATGTGCTGAAACCAAAACAAACAGTCCAGCTTCACTTAGAATGCTGAGAGAGCCGGAGACTGACAAGGGAAGGAGACTATTGTGGAGCAGAAATCCCTATCCGGTTAGCCTGAACACCCATAGGCGCCTTGCATGAGACCCAAGTCACCCTTCCATCGGCACTTCCAAACTCAGGGTTAGGGGTCTGTGGGCTTTGGGGAAGGGGCGGCGGGGGTGGGGGGGCGAGTTCACCCAGCCACTCTCAGCCTCTGATGGAAGGTTTGGTGAATTAAGGCCCTGGAAGCCTCTGCTTCTTAAGTGTGGGCCATGTGTACGCAAACCTGAGCAGCAGCCGCCCACACACACAAGCTGAGGTCTTACACACACACCAGAGCCTGCATCTTTACCCATCCTCCAGGAACCACCCACGTATTCAAGCTTGAGATGGGAAGATCAAAACTGGGTGTTCTTGAGATGCGGCATGAGCCTGGCTGAGGAGAAACTTGGGGTGTGGACCAGAAAGGTCTCTCCTTATGCTTACAAGAGCTTTAGAATGATCGAGTCCTAGTTTAAAAGGGGAAGGGTGTGTGTGTGTGTGTGTGTGTGTGTGTGTGTGTGTGTAGTTTACAGATGTGTGTATCACCACATGAGCAAGACTGTTCTAAAGTTAGCACGCTTTAGCTGTTATGTGATGGGATCCAACTTCTCACAAGAGTTTCAGAGGAAAATGTAATTCCTCTTTTTTTTTCTTGTGCTTTTCAAAGTGGATGATCCCACGCCCTTCGACATTCAAGCTGAGGTGACACTGAAGACGAACTTTTTTGCTACTAGAAATGTCTGCACTGAGTTACTGCCCATAATGAAACCACATGGTAAGTCCAAAGTAGGACTACTCATTGTCCCCTCGGGAAACGGCAGGAACCACTCAAGGCTTGTGCTATGGAGGGTAAAAACTGCCTTATTGTATCGAGGTGTCTGGCTCAGGAGCCTTTTAGCTGTGGTTGTCAGACCTCTCCGGTACTGATCAGTGTTCTTGGGGTCTGTGTCATGAGCTCAGCTTCCATCACAGGATACAGGATGTCCCCACAGATCTGTGGCAGTCTTAGAGAGTCCTCTCCTCCCCGTCCCCTCGATATTGCAAGGATGGGCCCACCTCTGATTTGTCTGGCATTATAACATTCTTCTGTTCCCTTCTTATATGGAACTTTAAAATATATATATATGTATATGTATATAGATATATATATGAGAGTGGTTTTTTTTTTAATGTTGTAAGCTGACTGAGAGAATCCAAAAGAAGTCGTTTTTGTGGGGAAACACCTTACCTCCAACCCATGAGGGTGCACTATTAATTATTAATTATTATTAATTTATTTCTACTGTTTATTGGGTGCCCACCATTATACCCAGCACTGGAGGGATAACTGGGCCCATCATACATACACAGGAGGACCATTTCATCCACAGAGCCTGGAGCTGAGTTGGGAGATTTTCTAACAGAGACTGTAATGTGTGAACGGCCAATGTGATGGAGAGGAATGCTCCTCTGAGGATTTTCTTTTTCTGACATTGTCTGTGGTTCTGAGGGAAAGCTCTGTGGCTGTTGTTTTGTTGTTGGGTTTTTTTTAAAAAAAATTTATTTACTTATTTTATGTATATGTGTGTTCTATCTGTATGTGCATCTGCTTGCCAGAAGAGGCCATCAGATCCCGCTATGGATGGTTGTGAGCCGTCATATGGTTGCTGGGAATTGAACTCAGGACCTCTGTAAAAGCAGCCAGTCCTCTTAACCACTGAACCATCTCTTCCAGCCCCCAGCTATTGTTTTGTTGTTGTTGTTGTTGTTGTTGTTGTTGTTGTTTGGTTGTTTTGTTTTGTTTTTTTAAAGCCTGCAGCACCCAGTATTCTCAGGCGGTCTCCCATCCAAGTACTAACCAGGCCCGACCCTGCTTAGCTTCCGAGATCAGACAAGATGGGGCACGTTCAGGGTGGTATGGCCGTAGACCCAGCTATTGTTTTTAAAATGTAATTTTCAGGGTTAGAGAGATAGTTCTGTGATTAAGAGTACTTGTTGCTCTTGCAGAAGACATGGGTTCACTTCCCATGGTTCCCTGTACCTACATAGCTCACAGCCATTGGTAACTCCAGTTCCAGAGGATCCAACACCTTATTCTAACCTCTGGGCACAGGGCAAGCACATAATGCACATACATACATACATACATACATACAGGCAAAACATTTATACATACATATAAAATAAGTAGATCTTTTAAAATTAAATTTTCTTAACATTTTGAATGAGAATTAACTCAGGATGTGAGAATTTGTTTTCTTTCCTCTATTTTTTTAAAAGCAGGATCTAACTCTATAGTGCTATCTGGCCTTGAATTTGCTGTGTAGACCAGGCTGGCCTTGAACCTCTGATGCCTCCTCCATTTGCTTCCTGGATGCTCAGATCCCAGGCACGCTTCCCTATACCCAGCTTAGCTGTAAAAAAATTTTAATCTGAAAGTGTGGCCAGAGCTGAGCTTGAACCCCTGTCCACTACTGGTCACTCCTCCATCATTTTTTACTGGATAGGTTCACAGGAAGTCTCCAGACACTACACACCTGCGATCCCTGAACCCAAAAGGCCAGCTTGGCCTACACCACCTGATCAATTATACTTCATTCTACTGAAATAAGAATGACAGCATCGCCGGGCAGTGGTGGCGCTCGCCTTTAATCCCAGCACTTGGGAGGCAGAGGCAGGTGGATTTCTGAGTTTGAGGCCAGCCTGGTCTACAGAGTGAGTTCCAGGACAGCCAGGGCTACACAGAGAAACCCTGTCTTGGAAAAAAAAAAAAAAAAAAAAAAAAAAAAAAAAAAAAAAAAAAAAAAGAATGACAGCATCAAGTGTGAGCCCATTTGAAAGTTAAGGGGGAGCGCTGGGAGGGATGGGGCGGGGCAAGAGCCAGGGGAACCCTGTCTTTAATCAAGTCTGCAACTTGCTGCCCTGAGGAAGCTCTGATTTATAGAGTCCCTAGAATATATGACTTTGCCACACTCTGTTCACTGAGAGACACAGTACTTAAAACTATTACAGCCTTGTACTTTCTGTTTAGCTTTTAGCACATTACTTTCCAGGAACCTAGGTCTAGCTTAAGCAACAGTTGAGTCACTAGAGGGAGCTACTTGCCTGGTGTTTCTAAAAAAAAAAAAAAAAAAAAAAAAAGGTGGAAGTTGTTTCTGTATGCACACGCAGACCCACATGCACAAGTATGTGTGTGTGTGCGCACACACACACACACACACACACAGAGGAGTGCCCAAGGATTCTGTGGCTGGTAGATAGTGTGGTGTAGTCTTAGAGCTGGTTGGACCATTTGGTTAATAGGATGACTTAGATCATCCCCCAGCATCTCCCACACATCAAAGAGGACACAAGGTAACTTCTCCCTTAATAAGGATTACAATTTCCTCCAAGGCACCCAGCAGCTTTCACAGTTAGTATTCATTGTCTTCCTTGCTCCCCTCCCTCCCCCTCCCTCCCTTCCTTCTCTATGCACTTTGCAGACCTGAAACTGCTTAACCCAAGCTGGCCTTGAACTCACAGCCTCCCAGTTGCTGAAATTAAATTATAAATCCTACTGCTTCTTTAGTAGCTGTGGACTTTTGCCAATGTGAATATTAACTCATATTAACGAATTGGTTCATTACCATGCTACTGGTAACTTAGATGAATTAAATCAGAACCAGGGTGGAGAATGGGCCTCCCTCCTGAGTGCATGAGGTTATTACTAAGGATACACCTCCAGGAGAGGGTGATTCCAGTTTAGGGGCTCAGGGATGGAGGTGGCTGCCCACTGCCCTAGCCAACTGTGTGACCTAAGGAATTGAAAGCTTTCATCCTGAAGGAGAAAGGCACTGTCCCTTGGCAGTGATAAGTAGATGGTTTGTGTGTATTGAAGGAAGAGGTTTATTTGTTTGTCTGTTTATAAAACTGCCTGATGATTCTGTCACCTGCCGTGGTGACTTGGCTCTAGAAATAGTATCAATAGGTGTGCCAGTCTGGTCTCAGAGGGGTATACTTGAGGCTTTTCTGTTATGATAACTGCTTAAAAGCAAACACAGACACACAACTCTGAACAAGGGAAATGTGGGTAGCTGATACAGGAAGAACTGAGGATTTCAATTTGCATATTGCATCCCATCCTAACTAAGCAAGTTCCCAGGAGGCTGGACCTGGCCTGTGAGTGGGATGCATTCGACCCTGTGGTATTTTTAACTGGGAGACCTGTGTATATCTGGGCACTGTAGCTTTCCTGTGAAAACATGAAACGGATGTGATCCTGGGGACTCCTACCTGATGCAGGACTTTAGTTTCCTTTTGGGTGGTCCCCAGCTGCCACAGATCTACAGACCCCATGAGTTCACCATCTTTAAAAGCAAGGCTTCTTCAACTTTTTCCACTCCTGACCTGTTTACTCTGGGGGAAGTTTAATGCAACACACCAGGTATATGAAACTGGTATATAAACCAACATTTTCTCATCATGAACCATCAAGATGTTTATTTTAAAATCATTCTTTTAGAGCTGGGGATGTAGCTCAGATGTTACAGTGCTTGCCTAGCACACAGGAGGCCCTGGGTTTAATTCCTAGTAAGATATAAACTGGATATGACAGCACATATCTGTACTCCTGAGGTGGAGGCGGAGGATCCAAGGTTACCCTCAGCTGCTCAGAGAGACTTTGAAGCACAACCTGAGCTACATGAGACTCTGTCAAAAAAAAAAAAAAAAAGCACATAGAATTCTACCAATTAAGATTAACACAAATTTGCATACTAATGAGATTCAATTGCTTCTTTATTTACATAGAAGTTTAGATGTGGTTGAGTAATTGATGCTGCAGGATGTAGCAAATCTTCAACATTTTCCAAAAATCAATCAATATTTTTATTTTACAACCATTGGTGTCAAGAACACCTCTTCACATAAATATATGTTACAGAGTGTTGGAAGTACATTAGGACCATTTCAAAAGTACTTGGAAATTCTGTCCTAAGCTCAAGCCAAAACTCATTTCATCAATCTTTCCAAACTTAAATGAGAACCTCCAGCAACAGTCTTTAGAATGAAACATTCTAACATAATACAGTCCAAAGATACACTAACCTGATGCTCACAGACTGTGGAATGATGGTAGGAAAATGTCAAAAGATTGATTTTAGCAATTGAACGATTACTTTTCTATAAGAGCAGAAAAGCTGGTCTGTGCAGTAACAAGCCACTGCAGGTCACCACATACGAGTTCCAGACTTGAGTAGAAATGTTTTACACAGTGCTTCTCGGCATTTAGTGGCAAGATGGCATCTAAAGTGCACATGCGTGCTCAGAACCAAGGCTGTTGTAAAGTCGCATGACACAACACTGTTGAACACTGCCAGAAAAACCTCAGAATCACTATGCATTTGGTTTTGAATTCATTTTCTGACACTGCACATTTAAAAACTTATTACTATCACATATATGCAAACATATATACATGTATTTATATATATATATATATATATATATATATATATATTTGAAAAAGGTTTTCAAATATATATGTATACATATATCTATATCTATATCTATATCTATATATCCACACAAGTCAGTTACCCAGCTCTGTATAGGGTGCAAACCCCACAGCATAAGTAGTTGGGTCATAGAGAATTGTTGTGGAAGGAAAACTTGGTCAGTGGTAGAGATGTGTTTGTCTCCTTGGAATACACCAGACAAACAGACAGAGAAGACACACACACACACACACACACACACACAGATTGTATGTCTCCTAGATTTGCTTTCTATGTCTTTGTTTATGTATTTATTTATTTAGAGGCATATGCGTGTTTGTACGCATCATGTGTGGATGTCAGAGGACAAACCACGGGAATCTGTTCTCCCCTTCCACTTTGGAGACTTAGAATGGAACTCAGGTCGTCCGGCTTGGAGGCAAGAGCCATTACTCGCAGAGCTGTCTCTGCGGCTCCACCTGTTTTAGCAGCAACTAAACCCAAACTGCACCGAGGAGACTGTGGTGCATACCGGACCCTGTGAAACACCCTTTGTGATGGGTTCTCCTGGTGTTGTCTGTTGCAGGTAGAGTGGTGAATGTCAGCAGTCTGCAGGGGTTAAAAGCCCTTGAGAACTGCAGCGAAGATCTTCAGGAAAGGTTCCGATGTGACACACTCACCGAGGGGGACCTGGTCGACCTCATGAAAAAGTTTGTGGAGGACACAAGAAATGAAGTCCACGAGAGGGAAGGTTGGCCAGACTCAGCTTACGGGGTGTCCAAGCTGGGGGTGACAGTCCTTACGAGAATCCTGGCCCGGCAACTGAATGAGAAGAGGAAAGCGGACAGGATTCTGCTGAATGCCTGCTGCCCGGGATGGGTGAAGACCGACATGGCGAGGGACCAGGGCTCCAGGACCGTGGAAGAGGGGGCTGAAACCCCTGTTTACTTGGCCCTCCTGCCTCCAGATGCCACTGAGCCTCATGGCCAGCTAGTCCGAGATAAAGTTGTGCAAACATGGTGAACGTCTGCTCTGGGGCTTAACGGTTTGATAAAGAGAAGAGATGAATGCGGGCTGGTGTGGTTTGATTCTTTCCGACACGGAGGAGGAAGGTCCGTTCCTATCTGTGGCTCTACAAGCTCAGTCTAAACAATTCAGTCTCAACAATTCGCTGTGTCCAAACTCTCTTAGCGCATCGTGTTTTCATCCGGGTAATGTGCCTGTTTTGTTTTTCAAATTAAAAAGATTTATTTGTTTTATTTTATGTATTATTTTTTTTATTGTGTATATAAGTGCTGTGTGTGTGTGTGTGTGTGTGTGTGTGTGTGTACCGTGTGCATTCCGGGTACCCACAGAGGCCCAAGGAGTGTATTGGATTCCTTGGAACTGAAGTTATAGGTGCTTATGAAAGCCCCTGCCGGAACAGCAAGTGCTCCAAACAGCCAGCCTGTCTCTCCTTTCCCTCAGCCTGCCTTTACTTCATTGACTAAATCTAATATCCATTCAGCCAGGCTGTGGGTCCTACAATATTAGCGATCTCAGCAAGCTTCTGAGTAGTTTCCACAGGCAAGCATCCCCTGCAGCCAGCCTCTAGAGTCCTGCTGCTGGGAGTTGCGGTTGTGGGGAGATGCATCACACCGAGGAGTCACCAAGCATTGCCATTCTACTTAAACACAGACAGGAAGTGGAGAAGTCAACTGCCTGGGCTTCCATTTCAACTTCCTCTTCTATCAGGAGCCAACCACAGCTTCACATATGGAGCTGTGCAGCTCAGGAGGCCTTGCCAACTGTAACAGGCAGGAGAGCACTGCGAGCAAGCCCTCCAATACGCTGCCCCTCCTCTGGGTCCCCACGGCTGAGTGACAACTGGGTGACTTGACCTTGCTTTAATAAAAGCAGGACCGATTGAACTGGCTTAGGGCTAGAGCTGTGAATGGCCACACCCCAACAGTGGTACTCATAGGAACAGATCCAGGCAGGCCATAGCCAGAGTGTGGGGGGGGGGGGGGGGGGGCAGGTCAGCCCTCAAGAGGAGCATTAAAAGAGTGGCCCAAGGACTAGCCCCTTTTCCCTTGCCTCAGAGCATCTAAGATGCTCTCATATGCTTGAAATTCCTCTTTTCCTTAACTAAGTTGAATCTAACTATTGCTATTATTTAATGCTCCGAGGAACTTAAATAATAGAAATGCATTAAAATGTTCCATGATATGTTGTAGAGAAACTATAATCAGGCCAGAAATGCAAAGCAAAGCAAAATCATGGACTGAAGACTGCTGCTTACTAGACTGTGTGCCACACTAGTGAGTCCCAACATGGCTCTGTGGAGCCAGCACAGTGACTCTTGAATGCTGGTGACATTGTCATTTTCCTTCTTGTTCTTACAGTTTTGAGGGTTGTTTTTTTTTTTTTTTTTTTTTTTTTTTTTGAGAGGTGGACATTGCATATAAAGAGTTAGTTTCATGGTGATATCATCACACATGGGTACCATTATATTTCATTCTTTTAAAAAAAATTTGTTTTAAATTTTATTATGGATGCATGTGTATGCATGCATGTGTGCATATGTATGCATGTGTGTATGTGTGTGTTAATGCCATGTCATAAGTAAACCACGACATCTGCATGCCACAGATGTAGAGGTCACAGGACAACATTCAGTAATTGGTTCTCACCACCATGAGTGTTGGGGATCTAACTCAGGTCTTCGGGTTTGTATGACAAGTGCTTTTAACTTCTGACCCATCTTGCCAACCCAATTTTGGGATGTTTTTTTTTTTTTTTTTTTTTTTTTTAGATAGGAATTCACTCTGTAACCCAGGCTGGACTAAAACTCAAATCAGTCCCCTGCTCCAGCCTCTCATGTTGTGACTTCAGGCATGAGCTACTGTGCCTGCATTCGCTCTAATTTTTCAAATGCAGACATAAAATCTCAGCATTGTTAATTAACTTGTCCTGAGTGCACAGGTATGGAGAGCCAAGACATAACCAGGACTGTCTGAAAGAAAACTCACTGGTGGCCGGGCAGTGGTGGCTCATACTTTTAATCTCAGCACTTGGGAGGCAGAGGCAGGTGGATTTCTGAGTTTGAGGCTAGCCTGGTCTATAGAGTGAGTTCCAGGACAGCCAGGGGCTACGCAGAGAAACCCTGTCTCAAAAAAACCAAAAAAAAAAAAAAAAAAAAAAAAAGAAAAGAAAAGAAAAGAAAAGAAAAACCACTGGTATCTGACCATGGCCACATCCAGTTTCTGCTATAGTTCTAGAAGCTGTGAGGAACTCCATCGGTGTAAAAATTTAAGGGAGATTTTGGGGGTCTCTGCAACCCTCACAGGCTGTAGAGAGGCAGGTCAGGTCATGGGAGTTCAGCTCAACACTCAGTAGCTAGTATTGGTTCAAACTTCTGGCATTTAGCCCTCAATAGTTTATGTAATGCATCTGTAAGCATGGCACAATTTGGTGAACATTATTATTCTGGTGACTATCAGCTTAATCTCATGTGGGCAACAAAGTAAAATAAATACAGACCAGACATGACTACAGCAAAACTGTTGAGTTTTATAAAACTCGGGAGTCTAGTGTGCCAGGAGGGAGCACTTCAGCGGGGTTAGCCAAGGTGTTCCCCCTGAGGAATCAGCCATGTGACAGACCTAATATAAAGGTTTATTGGTGGGATGGGGAGGGAACCTGGACAAGGAGCAGAGGCAGAGAAAGGGGAGAGACAGAGAAGAACAGAAAGAAAGAGAAGAGAGAAAGGGAGAAAGAGGGGAGGGGAAGAAAAGAGAGAAGCCTTATATGCCTGGTTCCTGGCTAGTACCTGGTGGTTGGGGATGCAAGCAGTTGCTAGGTAACTGTTGGGCACAGCCTAGAGGAATTGCTAACAAAAATTCTCACAAAGTCCAAGTAGAAGATAGGTTCTATAGACTCTATAGACTGAGAAGGAAATTCTAAGTGTCAGAGGGAGGGCACAATGCTGCTGGAGAAGTCTCTATCTACCCAGATAGAGCGAAGGTCTCTAAGCTAGAATGCGTGTCTGCCCAACCTTCTGGGTGGATAACAGGTATTGTAGAGAGACTATCTTGTGTATTGTATGGATGCATTACCTGTCAATTAAAAAGCCTATGACCTATGGCTTAGGCAGGAAATGGAAGGTGGGACATCTGGGAGGACAAAGAATTCTGGGATAGAGCCAGGGGGCCTGGGAAGATGTGAGGAGAAGGATGCAGGGTACCTGAGCACAGGTAACCAGCCACATGACAGAATGTAGGTTAAAATAATTGGGTTATCTAAGTTATGATCTAATCAGAGAAGAGCCTAGATATAGGGCCAAGGTATTTGTAAATATATTTTGAGTCTGGGTCTTATTTCTGAGAGTATAGGACTGGGAAGAAAGATCAGACATTAACTTCAACAAGGTATTGCATCCGTCCCTTGAAGGAACAACCCTGTGTGCTCAACATTCCCAGTTTCTAAGTTGCTTATCTGTGAGCACGAAGACCTCTGTGCCTCCTACAAGAGACGGTGTACCTAATGTAAGTGACTTGTAAGCTATGTCACGCTATGTCCTCAGATTGAATACATTTCCCACCAAGAAGAGGATGATTTAAATGCAGCATATCTTAAATAAGTCACATCTGTTAATATTTATTTCTTTGAGGAAGATGAAGCTGCCGGGTTTTCTGGGTCAGTGTTTGTATGGTAACCCCACATAAACCATGCCAGCTTTAGACCTGGCCTTTCAACTTCTCCCTCTGCAGACTTTCAGCAGGAACTATGATGGACTGAAAATCTGCATAGTAACAGTATGTGGATATAATAATTATATATATATATATATGTATATATAATATACAATATATTATATAATAATATAATAATAATATTTAATATATAATAATAGTAACAGTGTGTGGATATAATATACACAGTAACAAACAGGACAGAGACTTGCTTAAGTGACAAGCAGCCAGAAAGTACATCCTACATTGGTATAGAGCTGCATCTGGCTTCTCTGGAAAGAGGAAGATAGGGAGAGGAAGGAATGGATTCTATCTGGCAGAGCCTAAGGGAGTGGTTACTATCCAGAGATGGGGACTAGGCTCTTAAAGAATCACCCGCATCTGTGTATCCAAACTCAGAGCATCCAACTGGACAGTGTCTAATGGGTGGATTGGCCTGAGCTACAAAATGCAGTAGGTTCTGCTATCTGGTGCTCTCTTTTCTAAGACAGGGTCTCTCTATGTAGCTCTGGCTAGCCTAGAACTCACTCTGTAGACCAGGCTGACCTCAAACTCACAGAAATCTGTCCATCTCTGCCTCTGCCTTCTGTGTGCTGGGTTCTAATGCGCCCTTAAAAGTCAACAGGAGGGCATTGAAGTTCAGCTTCACTCTGTCCCAGAATGAATGTGTTGGAGCTCTAAAATTCAGATGAATGCTAAATTTGAAGTTCTTTAATTAGTCTGACTTATCCTGTAAGGAACCTGAATTATCTACAGATGGCTAAGTACGAGGTGTAATAACACAATCTGACCCAAGAAGACACTTTAAAAATTAATTAGACATGTTTTAAATGAGCTAACTAAGTTTTGGCTATAATAGGAACGGGATACTGAGGCTTGCATGTTTTAGACAAGTGGTCCACATCTGAGCTCTGTCCTCTGCCTAGGTTTTCTTGTTCGTTGGTTTTTGTTTAAGATAGTGTCCTATGGCTGTCTGAATGACTCTGGTCCCCATTAAATATATAGGCTTATATATTTGAATACTTGGTCCCCAGCTGGTGAAACTGGGAAAGATTAGAAAGTGTGCATTGATGTTTCAGAAGCCTATACCCTTCTGTACTCCCACCCCAGCCTCGTGCTTGTAGCTCAGAGTGAGCTCAGCTGCTGCCTGCCTGCCTGTTGCCATGCTTTCTGACATGATGGACTCTTGTCTAAAACAGTAAGCCCTCCCCCCTCAATTAAATACTTCTTTTTATTAGTTGCCTTGTCCGTGATATTTTGTCATGGCAATAGAAAAGTAGCTAAGACAAGCCAAGGCAAGCAGGCCAGGAACCTGGAGGCAGAAACTGAAGAAAAGACCTTGAAGAAACAATGCTTGCTAGCTTATCCCCCATGGCTTGCTCAGCCTGCTTCTTAGTATACCTGCTCAGGGGTGGCACCGCCCATAGTGGGCTGGACCCTCTCTCAGGGGTGGCACCGCCCATAGTGGGCTGGACCCTCTCTCAGGGGTGGCACCGCCTATAGTGGGCTGGATGTCCCTCATCAACCATTAGCACCCTAAGGGGTGTGCCCATAGGCCATCCTAATGGAGGCAAAGCCTCAGCTGAGGTTCCCTTGTCCCAAGTGACTCTAGTTTGTGTCACGTTGACAAAAACTAACCAGCCTAAACATGTTCTCATGTAACTCAAGCTGGTGTCAAATTTGAAATACTCCTGTCTCAGCCTTAGTGTCGGGGCTTTGGACGTGATAACTCCATTTAACCTGCACCATCAATCACGTAGGACACAGGTAGAGGGCGTGATTAACAGGTCTCCACCTCGAGAGATTTAAATATTAATGAGTTATCTAAAAGTGGAGGGGGGGCGTGGCTAATTAAGTTATTTCCTCCCCTCTTCCCCTCCCTATAAAAGCCAAGCTCCCCTGGCTTTTAAGCGAACCATCTATACCCATTCACCATGCCATAAACAATAAAAGCTTTGGAAAACTCCTGGACTCCATGTGTTTCCTGGGCATGCCGCCAGGTTCCCAGCCTTTGGAACCATGAACCTTCCCGACACAGCCTCCGGCCCACCCGGTGGCTGCGTGAATGTGGAACCCTCCACCGGCAGTATGGAAAGCCCGCCAGGACACTGCCGCAGAACCGCTGCGCCACTTTGTCCCCACCGCTCGACTCCCCGAGAAGTTTTTTTTTTTTTTTTTTTTTCCCCACACCTTAGCTCAATTTTCCCTTCCTTTTTTGTTTCTTTTCCTTTTTCGACAGTCTCATATAGCACAGGCTAGCCTCAGACTAGCTATGTGGCCATGGTTGGAGGTGAACTCCTGATCCCCCTGACTCTGGCAACCAAGTACTGGGATTACAACTGTGCATCGCTCTCAGTTCAATTCATATTTTTCTGAGATGGGTGTCTCATGTAACCCAGGCTAGCTCTAATGCTTCCACCTCCCAAGTGCTAGGATTATAGCCATAAACAACCATATTCAGTTCAGTTTTTCATGTGCATATATATGTATGCATGTTCACATGACTATGTGTGTGTAGAGTCCACATGTTGACATCAACTGTCTCTCTTGATCATTTTCCTCCATTTATATGGCAAGGCAGGATTTATTATTTGAACCAGAGCTCACCAGAGGCTAGCTAGCTTGCTTGAAGATTCTGTCTCCGCCTCTCAACTACTGGGATTACAGTGGGCTGCTATGCCTGCCCAGCATTCCATGAGTGCTGGGGATTTGAACTCAGGTCCTTATTCTTGTTCAACAATCACTTTTACCTTCTGATCCATCACCCCCAGCTATCTCCTTTCATTTCTTTTTTGGCAGGGAGAGACTGAGTCAGGAGTGTGTGTGTGTGTGTGTGTGTGTGTGTGTGTGTGTCTACTCTTAGCTGTCCTGGAACTTGCTCTGTAGACAAGGCTGGCTTAGAACTCATAGACATCCTCCTGCCTCTGCCTCAGAGTGCTGGGATTAAAGGCATGTGACACCCACCTGTCAGTTCTTAATATTGTATATTTATTGCCAATCTTGATTATAAATTGAGTTGTTCTTGTTTTTTTTTTTTTTTAACAGTTTACAAATTTTGAGTCTGCTAAGCTTTAACCCCTTCATACCTGGAAAGAAATACTAGACATGCAGATGATTTTATGTAACTGCATGTGCTGGTTACAATGTATCTGGGAAGAGGGGCCTCATCTAAGTAAAGCCTCCATCGGATTCCCTGTAGACAAATCTGTGGGCATTTCCTTGATTAATAATTGATGCACATTGACCCAGTTCACTGGGGATGGCACCATCCCTGAGCAGGTGGGCCTGAAAAATATAAGAAAGGTAGTAAGCAGCATTCCTTCGTGGCCTCTGCTTCAGTTTCTGTCTCCAAATCCCTGCCTTGAGTTCCTGTCTGGCCTCAATTCATGGTACACTATGCTAGGGACATGTAAGCAAAACAAACCCCTTGCTTCCAAAATTGCTTTTTGTCACAGTGTCTTATCAGCAACAGAACCCCAGCTAGGGCATTGTGTTGAGACAGATTTGTATATCTTACCTTTGGCACAAATAGGTGGGCTTTCTTTTTATTGCTATAAAACAATTCCCTCAGTTCACTGGGCTGTGAGCTGGTTGAACCTTGAAGACTGTCAAGGTGGGGGGAAACAACCTAGCTGAGTGTGGTGGTGAATGCCTTTAATCCCAGCACTCAGGAGGCAGAGACTAGTGAATCTTTGTGAGTTCAAGGTCAACTTGCTCTACAGAGCTACTTCCAGGTCAGCCAGAACTACAGAGAAACCTTGTCTTGAGAAGCCAAAACAAAATGAACAACAAAACATGCCAGTTGTTGTTTAGCCATTTTGCCTAAGCTCTGAGATAAGAATTTATCAAACCTTCACTAGGAAGTTAACTTTCCTGACATTAACAATTTCCTGTTAAGTTGGCTCAATTCTTTGCTTCCCCACTCCCTCCATTTCAAGACCAAGCTTAAAAACCATTGTCCAGAAGACTAGAGCACTTGGTATCCAGCAAATGGGTGGAATAAAAGGCGGTGTCCCGGACTTTAGCTGTTTACATAACCCTTCCTGTTTGGCGTTATCATTTCCATTTTTTTTTTACATTTATTTGTGTGTGTGTGTGTGTGTGTGTGTGTGTGTGCGTGCGCCTTTATCCACTTTGCCATTTTGCCCTCCTGGATAAATCTATTTTGGAATCTGATATAAATTACATCTATTTCATATATATATTCATATGTATATTCACTGAGCATTATAAACAATTACTAAATAGATTTGGATGCTGTCTTAGTTACTATCGCTGTGATGAAACACCAAGACCAAAAGCAACTTGGGGAGGAAAGAGTTTGGCTTACTCTTCCATATCATTGTTCACCATTGAAGGAGTCAGGGCAGAAACTCAAGTAGGACAGGAACTTGAAGCCAGGAACTGATGCAGAAGCCATGGAAGGTGCCGCTTACTCCTCGCTCAGCTCGCTTCCTCATAGAACTCAGAACCATTAGCCCAGGTATGTCCTCACCCATAAAGGGCCCATCAATTACTAATTGAGAAAATGCTCTAAGGTTTGTCTGCTTATAGCCAGATCTTATGGAGGCATTTTCTACATTGAGGTTCCTTCCTTTCAGATGACTCTAGCTTTTGTCAAGTTGGCAAAAAACTAGCCAGCACAGATAGCTTTCTAAAGTTTTCATGGATTAGAACTAAAACCAAGGAACAGGTTAAACAGGAAAAGCCATCACTGAAACAACTTTAGACAGTAGATGGCGCTGTTTCAGCTGGCAGAGCTTTAGTGCTGGCGTCATCAAGACATGATCAATATCGGGGTGAATCCTACGAGCTTTCAGAACCCACCACTCTTCTTGTTCCGTTGCTGTCAAACAATGTTCGGTTAAGTCCAGAGATATCAATGTTCGAGGATGCAGGGACACAGCCTAGAATCCGCAAGCCTTCTGCTCCCGGCGCCTGGGATTCTTACTGACTCCTCCCCGCGGAGGAGGTTGTGGGTGTGGTTCTGACGCAAAGCCCAGGGGTGGACGACTCTAGGCAGGCCCTGATTCTAGAGATCCCCTACCCTTGGGTTGTGTCTGGAAAACCCAGGGTTACCTGCCCATTTATGTGAGACCATCCCGGACTGCATCGCAAGACCACGCCCACCACGGCCCCCAAGGCCGCTGGGATACCAGCTTAGTTTGGATAAGCCTCCCGCCCCAAGGCCCCGCCCCCTCAGAGACTCCACCCACCATCGGTCCAGCGGAATCTTCACGCGTCTAGAGCCCCTCCTTGAGAACTGAGGCCCCACCCACCCTGCCAGATCTCTTCCCCCTCCGCCTCCAAGTCTCTTCTTTCGGTCTCTGTCCTATGTGACAACTCCGCAAAAGCCAAAACAACCCCGCCACCAAGGCCCCGCCTACACGCCTAGAGTCCCGCCCACGAGGAGAGAGGCGCGGTCACACCGTCAAGGCTCCGCCCCGTCACGCTCAACGTCACGACTCCGCCCAACCACCGCCAAGGATCCCGCCCCCGAGGGCCTACCTCCAGGTCCCGCCCCTCCTGGGGCCCCGCCTTCCGGCCCCGCCCCTAGTTCCCGGGAGTGGCGGCTGCTGGGCTGAGGCGCTGCGTTTCCTTCGCGTTCGCGTTCTCCGCCGAAGCTCTGAGCCGCCGTGTCCGACAGCCGACGGGCTCCATCCCACGCCCGCCGCCGAGGTCCGCGGCCGTCGGTAAGTGTGGTCCCCGCGGGCCCTGAGCGGCGGAGGCGCAGGGCTCGGGCGGCGGCGCGTCTGCTGCAGTGCGGGTACGGCCGCGCGTGGGTGTGGGCTTCAGACCCGGCCTTCCGCGCCTGGCAGGGTCCGTGCGAGCGGGCCTCGGGCCGCAAGGTGGAGGTCGAATGGTCACCTGTGTCCGCCTAGCCGGCCCAGGGCGGTTCTGGAAGCTCAGCCTTTGTTGAGCAGGGCTTCCAGGTTCCCTAATGGGGTCCCAGACATGCGAGCACCACCCGGCCTAGCCCAGCGCTGGCGGATAAGCCGCGGAGGAGGCGCTCACCCGGTGACAGCAGTCCTTCTCTCGGGAAACCTGTGTAGGGTTGTTGAGGACACCCCACATTTAAAAGCTAATTCTTGTGAGGTGTCAGGTGTCTTGCTTTTTTTTTTTCCTAGTGCCATTTGATCTCAGTGTAAAAGACCGAATTCAAAACTGGGCCAATTGGTAAAAGAGGGTTGATGCGCTGTAGAAACAGGGGCATACCTGCAGGTAAATGGAAAGGCTGCTGATTGTTGGCTTTTACTGAGTTCATCGTACTCCTTCCTTGTAAGCATGTTTACAACCGACTTCTGGATCCAGCAGATGGCTTTTGGGTCTTCACCTGAGCTAAGAAATTAAGAATGCGTAAGGCGGGAGAGCTCCTACAGATAATTTCTGTTTTAAGTTAAAGGCGTCAGGTGCACGTGTGCGTACAGCTGCCCCTTTGTGTAAGATCATTTGTAGCCTCTCTAGTGCTTTTGGCCCACTGAACTGCCGTTATATCTCACACAAAAAAAAAAGTGTCGGAGATAGCTCGTGAGAGAAGCTGTTTAAAGGTTGACCTGGCCATTCTTGCACTTGTATAACAGAGATTCCCATGGAACTGAGCCCTAATGTCCTCATCTCTCACAGTAATGTCCCTCATGGGACTCCAGTGTGTTTCATTAAGTGAAATCTATGTAGAGCTGACACAGAAGCTGTGTAGTGTTGTAATTCCCCATGCCCGTATTTTGAAAGGGTTTGCTTGAATAATTTCTGAGCTTCTTAGCCGTGCAGTTGTGTCAGCTAGTTCTTTCTTCCAGCATCAGCCGTCACAAAGAACTGCACCTGCTGCCTGTTCGTACCTGGCTAGCAGCCTCCTTGCCAAGGGCAGCCAGACTCTTGTCCCGGACACTTATCAGTGATGCAGCTCTTCCTGGTGACATAAGAGTCCACACCTGTGGACTCTGAGGACTCCTTTGCTGTTATCTGGGCTTCCTCTTTTCCTCTCTTGTCCAAATCAGACTCGGATAGCTCTGTGTGTGTAAGAAAGAGTGCGAGTTGAGAGTGTGTGAGAGAGTGTGTGTATAAAAGAAAGAGTATGAGTGAGAATGTGTGAGAGATTGTGTGTGTGTGTAAGAGAATGTATATGTGAGAGTGTTTTATAAGAGAGTGTGTGTGAAACAATGAGAGAGAGAGAGAGTGTGTGTGTGTGTGTGTGTAGTCTGGTAAAATGAGGGAGGCATGGGTAATGGGGAGAGTTTTACATGGGGCAGCAAGAGGATTCAGGGAGTGCCACGTGAGACTGTGGGAGGGGGAGAAGAATGAGCGTGGGAAACTGGACCCTTGCAGGACAGAGGGACCTAGTGTGAGTGTGGCAGGTAAAGGGAGCAGGAGCGTAGAGCCACAGATGAGCCACTTTGTACAACGTGGGAAAGTGAGGGAAGAGAGTGCTGAGTGGGTGGGATTCAGGGTTTAGTTGAGTTTTTTTTTTTTTTTTTTTTTAAAGTGTTAATTTGGGTATAATTTACAGGCCATCAAATTTACCAGGTATATAATTCAGCGATTTTCAGTAGAGTTACACAGTTGAGCAGTCATTGCCATAATCACATTTCCATGACCTCAAAATGACCCTGTCTGTTTCTGGTCCATCCAGGCAACCACCAACCTGCTTACCATCATGAGAGACTTGCCCACCTTGGCTATTTCATCCAAATGGAGTCATAAAATATATGATCTTGCTTGGCTGGCCATTTTCTCTAAGCTTATGTTTTCTTTCTCCCACCATCCCCAATCCCACAGAATCCCCTGTCCTCTCCCCACACTCTACATAAGTACGTCTGTCTGTCTCTGTCATGACCCCCAGGATCTCATACATCTTAGGTTGGCCTTGAAATTACTGTGTCTCGGAAGATAACCTTGAACTCTTGGTTCAAGTGAATTCTCTTGCCTCACTGCCTAGTGCTGTGATTACAGACACGCTCATCACATCTGGCCAGAACTCCTGTAACAGGTACTTTACCCACTGAGCCATCTTGCCAGTCCTGACTTGGTTTTTGTGGAGAAGACTTCCGATCTTTTAGTCATAGAGGGTTGGATTGCTATGTGGACCTGTTAGATTGAAAGCACACCCTCGGGCTTGATAAAGGCCCGTTGATGGGAGGGACCTTGTGCATGCAGAATTACCAGCCAGCCATGGGATGTAGTTTTGTTGGTGTCTCTCCTAGAATTAGTTTTGTCCATTAAGCAGATCCAGCATCCTTGCTTCTCCCTGCCCAGTGCACTTGTGTCCCTCAGAATCCGTGAGGGTGGGAACTCTATCTTTATTTACCCAGTGACTGGCTTAGAAATCTTGCTAAATATTTGAATTGGATTGCCCAGGAAGCTCAGTCTGTGAACACAGGTCTCTCGTAGCTCCAAGTTGAGAAGGATTTCTGCCCGGGAGCAGTGCCCTCAGATGTTTTCTGATTTCACATCTAGATCCCTCCTTCACTGTGAGGATGTGAGATGGACCCAGAGGAGCAGGAGCTGCTGAGCGATTACAGATACAGAAGTTACTCGTCAGTTATTGAGAAGGCTTTAAGAAACTTCGAGTCCTCCAGCGAGTGGGCGGATCTCATATCTTCGCTCGGCAAGCTCAACAAGGTGCTGGGGTACTTCCTGTGGGACGGTGGTGGTGGGGAGAGTTGTCTTCTTATGGTAGGGAATTTGCAGTGGTTTAGAACAGTTAGACAGAAAAGAAAGAACAGCCAGGGGTTCTGCCGCTCAGACTCACCCATGGCTAGTTCATGTCACTATGTATAACATCCTGTGTCTTTGGAGCACAGAAAACAGATATATACTGTGTTGGTGTTTTATAGTGTTGATAGGGTGCAGTGGTCTTTGCTTTTTGCTTTTTGCTTTTTCGAGGGAGGTTTCTCTGGGTAGCCCTGGCTGTCCTGAGACTAGACCAAGCTGCCCTTGAACTCAGAGATACACCTAACTCTGCCTCCAAGTGTTAGGATTAAAGAAGTGTCCCACCACACCTGGCTGGGAGGGACTTTTTTCTTCAAGTCTGTGTACTGACTGACGGAATGTAAAATTGTCAGTATTATTCAGTTATTCAAAGATTGTGCTGCGTCGGATGAGGACTTTTCTGTTTCTTTTGTATTGTACTTTTTGTAGAGCTGACTGGTAACTTCTAGAAGAACAGAAAGCAAAATAATTGCATGTGTGTGAATGTGTGTGTGTGTATGGGGGAGAGTGTGTGAAAGTGTGTGTGTGTATATATGTGAATTGGAGTGTGTGTATGTGAGAGGGGGGAGAATGTGTGAGAGAAAGTGTGTGTGTGTGTGTGTGTGTGAGAATTGGAGTCTGTGTGTGAGACAGGGAGAGGGAGGGAGGAAAAGAGGGAGAGAGAGAAAAGGAGAGAGAGGTGGAGAAGGGTTATGCTCTGGGAAGATCCAAGCAGATCAGAGGGGGCTCCAGCTATTTCTTTATAACCTTCGTGTCATGTCCCACCCAAAGGGAAGGCACTGCAGGGTCTGTAAGGTGCTCAGTGACCATTGTGGCACATAGTAGACAACCGCTGTGGGGAAGAAGATGTATGCCCTCCCAGGCTGTCTGGCCATCACTTGGGTCTGGAGCATGAGTTTCAGGTGGGAGTTAGAAGATCCCATCTCCATTCAGGTCAGGGAACTCCAGCAAACCCCACTGAGGAGAGAGTGCCTCCCTTTATCTTTCCCAGGTGTAGGGGAGGGGGTTGGTGAAGAATAGACAGATTGACTTGGGTACACTGCCTGGGCAGCTGTTATGTCCCCTCCCATGTGCCCATCTCAACACCTTCCCTCTGAGGCCAGAAAACAGCTCTCAGAGTATTTTCTTGGCTAGCCTAAGGCCCTGGGCTCCAGGCCCAGCATAGGGCTGGGGGTGGGGCAAGCATCTCAGCCTGGCAGATGGCTGTCCTGGGCTTGGTGAGATAGGAGGTTGGTACTCATCGGCCAGGAAACTCCTAGAAGGGATGTTTACATGGAAATGTCACAGGCATGTGTTCAATAGAGGAAACAAATTTTTACTCCAAGATCTGTCTTTTAGATAGGATACAGAAGCCTGAGCCTCTGTGGTTGGACAGCTCCAGCCTTTGCTCAGGTGAAAGGGTTACTCTGAGAGACACAGCTGGAGACTCAGGCACATCTGAGTCCTGCTGGGTGCTCACTACTCAGAGCTTGACCTACCTGGTGTCTAAGAGCACATGCCAGGTTCCCTGCATACGGAAGTGGAGAAGGACCAGGAGCTGAAGGCAGCTTGCAGCACAGGATGAATTCTGAGCCAGCCTGAGCTAGTGTGCTGTCTCAAAAACTAACAAAAGAAAAGAACACTGTGCCTGTGTATCTCACAAAAAAACAGTTGTGTTCCTCATTTCTGCCTTAAAAAAAAAAAAAAGATTTATTTTAAATTTTAAAGTGTGTGTGTGTGTGTGTGTGTGTGTTGGGGGTTGTGTACAGATGAAGAGGCCAGAGGTGGCAAGTTCTCCCTGTGCTGGGGTTACGGGTGGTTGTGAGCCATGTGATGTGGATGCTGGTAATCAGACTCTGCAAGAGCAGCAAGCACCCTGAACCATGAGCCATCTCCCTAGCACCCCCTTTTTGTGGATTTTTTTAAAGATAGGGTCTCACATAGCTCAGGCTGGCTTTGAATGTACCATATAGCTTAGGTTAGCCCTGAACTCCAAATGCTCCTGCCTCCTCTCCCAAGTGCTGAGATTACAGGTGTTTATCACTGCATCTGGCTGTGTCTTTTAATTGAGTTAAAATATATTTTGTCCACTTTAAAGTATGTGGTACATGGTTTTTAGTACATTTTACAGTGTCATGCTGCCATGGAATTTCTCATTCCAGAAAAATGTGATCTTCCAGAAGGAAACTGCCACTGAACTGCCTCTCCACCAGCACGTGAGACAGTTTATTCTGCTGTCTCTCCCTAGGGCCTGCCCTTCCACATGAATCAAATTATGCAGTGTTTAGTCTTGAGTGTCTGGCTTATTTCACATAGCATAACATCTACAAGGCTCGCCATGTCCTGATAGATTGTTGTCACATGTATCAGATCTCTTTTTACAAAGCTGAAAGTTAACCTACCTTTTGACAGGTATTTTGGCTGTTGTGAGTAGTGATATTATGCTTATTTCTATGTGTGTTTTGTTGTTTTCTTCTTTACAGTCGTGTCATTGTGTGGGCGAGCCTGTGCCACTGTGTGTGTGTGTGTGTGTGTGTATGTGTGTGTAGGTATGGGTGTGTTTTAGTGTAGGTGTCAGTGTGTGTAGGTCAGTGGCAACTCAGAAGAGTAAGTTACCTTCTTTTACCTTGTGGGTCCTGTGTGTTGAACTCAGGTCACTGGGCTTAGTGGAAAGCACTGATTTACTCAGGGAGTGCCAGACTGTTTGTCTGACAGTCAGCTCCCAGCAGTGCACCAGGACTCCAGCTTCTCCTCATCCTTTTGATACTGACTTTCATGTTTGTTTTTTTTTTTTTTTTTTTAATAATAGCCCTCCTACTATATATGAAATTATAACTCATTGTGGCTTTAAAATCATTTATTTTAGTGTTTGTGTGCCCACATGTGCATGCATGGGGACGTATGTATGCCACTGTACACATACAGAGGTGAGAGGACAAGTTGAAGGAATCGTTTTTTCCTTTTCCATGTGAGTCCTGAGGATTGAATTCAGGACATCAGGTTTGGAGTCAGGAACCTTTATTCATTGAGTTCTCTCTCTAGTCCCCAGAAGGAGAGGGGTGGGGGTTCAAATGTATGCATGTTTTGCTGCCATGTATTCTAGGCACTGTGTACGTACAGAGAAGTCTTGGGGCGGCAGGAGTGTGTGTGGTGGATAACATAGCATGTTCTGTGTTTTAGAACTGAACAGTGGTGCTGAGTTCACTGTCTCCTTACTCAGCCTAGGGAATGGAACTGCCCACGTTTAGCATGGCTCTTCTTACCCCAGTTATTATAGTCTAGAAACTCTCACACAAATCTGCCCAAAGGTTTGTCTCTTGTCAAGTTGACAGTTGATATTAACTATCCCATCCAGTGTAGCTAATGCTTGCCTAGCGGGTCCTGGCTCTACTACAGGGAAGTGATTACACTGTTGTCCCAATTCAGATGAGGGAACTGGAGCCTAGAGGGTTAATCTGTGACCGTGGGTACAGCTAAGGCGCTGAGGTGCTGTCTTCCTGGTGTCCAGAGCTGTGTCAGGGCTGGAACAACAGTGTCCTGAATGTTTTAAAGGGCTTGATTCCTGAGAACAACTTGTTACTTTTGCTGCTTGTCCTAATGATGTGGGAAACAGAGAGAGTGGCTCCAGCAAGATTGACTAGATTCTGAGACAGAGGCTGAGGCACTGCAAGGGGCACCGCTGTCACCACACCTGGCCCCTGAGTTGGATGGAGCTGGTGGGTTCCATCATCCTACAGGACTGGACTTACTTCCATCTACACAGCCCTCATTAATGTAAGCTGAGTCCACTCATCCCTTTCTGGGAAAGTATGGTGCTGAACACCCGACTTTCCTAAGATTTACTCACTGAGGTGACCCTACTTGTGGTATTACAGTGGATAAACATTCTAGTTAATAGGTCACTTTTTGCTGCAGATTTTACCCAAGAAATCCCACCCTGTCATTCGGGCAGTATTGCTTTTATTTCCTCCAAAGCAAGGAGCAAGGTCTCAAGTATGTCAGGTTGGCCTCAAACTTAGCTTTCTGTCTACCCTTCCCCACCCTGCCCACCATAGAGCACCAGCGTGTGTGGTAATGGGGTCAAGCCAGGGCTATAAGCATGAGGCCACTCAGCTACAACCCCAGCCCTGTGCCCAATGCCTTGTTCTCTGCTGCTATAATCAGTCAGCAGGCCAGAATATCCAGCTAAAGGTTTGCAAGACTTGAGTGAGACAGGGTGACAGTAACAGTCTGCTCTCAGCTCAGCCTGTGACAGCTGGTGTTTGTGACGCTCTTACCACGCATTAAGGAGTCGCTGTGCCATATTGTATAGTATTTGCCCTAGGCCTGGTGGTGCAGGCATGGCCTTCTAGCACTTGGAAGGTTGAGGAAGGAGTGTAGCAAATACGAGGCCTGGGCTACAGAGTTGAGTTCAAGGCCAGTCTATACAACTTAGTGAGACCCTGTCTCAGAATACAAAGCAAGGAAAGGGTTTAGGTACAGCTCTTGGTAACATTCTTGCCTAACATGTGAGCCTGTAGGTTCAATCCCCACACTGTCCTGCAGAATAAAATAGAATAAAAAGATACTTGACATCCAGCTCTGGCCAAACCCTTGCTCTGGGCTCAGGCGGCCAGGCTGACCCAGGAGCTAGGCTGTTGCCAGGCTCTCCTACCTTTTCCTGTCAGTGTTGTGTGGTGGAGAACAGGGTATGCCATCTCACTGCCAACAAGCCTTACTCCTTTGCCCAAGTGAGACTGGTGTGATTGCGTCACCAGAAACTATTAGCTAACTTGCTTAAGTCACGCAGCTGTTAGTGGCTGCTGTGTGTTGAGTTGTACTTATCAAAATCCTCACTTCTGGTTCCTCCGAATGTAACTGTATTCGAAAATAGACTGTTTACAGAGATGATCAAGCTGAAGTGAAGTGATCAGTGTGCAGCTGGAACACACTGTGATGGGTATCCTTACGATAAAGGGCTTTGTTTCTGAGATAGTGTCTCATTATGTATCTCTGGCCTCAGACGTGCTGTATCGACCAGGATGCTCTCAGACTCATAGAGGTCCACCTGCCTCTGCCTCCCAAGCATGAGAATAAAGGAGAGCACCACCACAGAAGGGGACATTAGAGCCAGGTCTGGGAGCTCAGGTGGAGGCAAGAGGATAGCAGGGTTAAGGGCTTCCTGGACTACAAAGGGAGGCGCCAGGCTGGGCAATTTACTGAAACTTCAACCTGACAAATTAGAGAGAGGTCAGGAGGGTTGTGACTTGCCCACTGTGCTTGAGACTCTGGGCTCATCCCCTAGTCCTGGAAAAAAAGAAAAAAGGAGGAGGGGACTTGGACACAGATGTAGACATCATGAGTGATGAAGACAGGGCTCAGGACAACACACCTGCCATCCTGGGAACACTACGGACATGCAGAGCAGACTACCAGAGCTGCCGGGAAGAGCTGCTCCTCTTCTCAGGGGGAGCCACTGTGCTGACACCGGAAGTGTCAGCGGAGAGTGCTTCATCTGCCTTCTGTTAGGGAACATCGTTTAAGCCGCTCTGTGCATAGTGTACATTGTAGTGCGTAGTATACATTATAGCAGATTCATCAAAGGATGTCAGATGCCATAATAGACTGAAGATCTCAGGTGCTGGGCTGTGGCAGCAACATAAAACCCCTGTTCACGTGGAATAGGAGGCTCTACTGCTGGGACAGTGACCAATGTGATATTGAGTCCTGACTACAACAGCTAAATGTGGGCAGTGGGGTGCAGGGAGTCAGTGACTTTTTAGACAGAGATGGCTCTCTTTTACATGACATTTGAACAGAGGCCTGAGGGTGCAGGCAGAGAGGCCATCAGTGAGACCAGCCTGAGTCCAAGGCACAGTGAAGGGAGAGGTGTGGGCTGGTTTAGAAACAGAGTAATAGAAGAAAGAGGGCCGCCTATGATTCAGTCCTAAGATTGTGGGGAGCAACTGGGTTTTTGTAGGGAGGTAAAGGGGGAGCAGAGTAGGAAGGCAGCTCTCGGACTTGGCTGACAAAACTAACAATGGAGGCATCTGACGGAGGCCATCAAACATTCTGGTATATCTGAATCTAAAGAAATTTCCTTTGGTAGTTAACATTTTAACCAGCTAGGTGAGACATCTCTATTGTAGTCTTGAGACAGGGTCTTAATGTATAGACCAGGCTGGCCTTGATCTTGCAGTCCTCCCTGCTCAGCCCTGGGTGCTGGGACTGAAGGTGTATACCACCATGCCTGACTGAAGGTGGAGAACTCTTTAGTAGAGCTGGAGAGAAGCAAGGGGAGCGGGCAGCCCTGTCACAGCCTGGTTGTACCATGGGTATGTTGGAGATTGCCCCTTCTTTAAGCGTCGAAGGCAGTGGAAACAGAGGACCCCTGCAGCAGCCTGAGGACTTCGTGCTGAGGCCTGAACTCTGGTGAAGCCAGGATTCTTGGCTTTAGGACAGAAGAGAATTTCAAGATGAATCCGTATGCTGTAGGGACGGAGATTATTAAGAAAAGGTTTTAAACACAGATTTCAGCTAGGCATTAGGGAGAGAAAGAGGAGCACCGGGGACAGGGCAGTTTGTACCCAAGGATGGGTGAGCCTCGCGAGAGAGTTGTGTTCAAGTGTCTTGGTGACGACTGTGTGTGGTTTGGTGGCCTTGAAGTTGTTGGCTCCACAGGTTTCCAGAAGCTGCCCTTTATTTTTCCTCTTTAGGAATGGGATCTGAGGGGGCTCCCGGGCTGTGTAGGACAGGATTTTAGGGTGATAAGACAAAAACCCAGGGTCACAGGAATGCAAGGAGTCCTTGCTGTAGCGAGACACAGGGGTTGAGACATGTGTGGGCCATAAACAAACTTCCCAATTCAGTTGGTGAGATTCTCAGAAAGTCGTGGGTTTTGCAGTTAAGAGGAGTAAGGATACATTCAAGGTTTCCTTCACTCTGGCGTTAAGTAAGGATACATTCAAGGTTTCCTTCACTCTGGCGTTAAGTAAGGGTACATTCAAGGTTTCCTTCACTCTGGCATTAAGCATAGGTCAGTGCCATTTTAACATTTCCACAGGAAATACTCCATAGAAGGAGAAAACTGTCCGAGGTAGGCAACTTCAACAGTGAACTTAGTTTTGTGTCAAAATTCTATTCAACTGGCTCAAGACTTCAGCCAGACCCTGAGGTCGGGGCTCCTTCCCCTTCCTTCCCAAGCCCGCCCCTCTGTTTATTTTCCCGTCTTCTGTCTTGTCTCATAAAGCCCCAGTGAGACTCCTTAGAGTAAGCATACCCCAAATGTCTCATCCATCCTGATTACCTCTGAAAGGGTCTGTCTCCTCTTGCAGTCCATGTGAAGGTATTGGGTGTTAGGACTCTGCTCAGACAGTGATTAGTAGGTCTGACAGTCCAGATGACTGACCACAAAAGCTCAGTCCAGATGGTTTTTCTCACCCACCAAAGGAGGCTACAGTGTTATTTCTTCAAACCTTTTCACTGCCTGTGTAGTGGCGCTGAGGACTTCCTGGTGTGGCAGTGACTTAGGTGATGTAGGGCAGGCTCCACTGCTCCCTACAGGCAGCCTTCCTGATGACTTGAGCCCTGGCTGCAGCACTTCAGAACTCCGCGCCCACTCCTTTAAGAAGGGATGACACTGTGGTGAGTCCTCTAAGGGTGTATGAGCATCCTCACAGTGTGGGGTCTCTCTTCCCAGCACTGACCAGCTAACAGACCCAGCACTCCTCACTCCCACTGCTGGTCCCTAAGCAGGAGGGTGACGAGATGCCCCTTCTAGCCATATGACACTAAGCCGTCTGTCTCTTCAACCCCAGTTCTCCATTGTTAGTATGTGGCACCTCGGTTCAGAGCTGGGGTTTTAGCTGCTTGCTGCCATCTTCTAATGCTCTCCACTGATAGTATGCCAACATATGGTGACAGCAGCTCAGTTCTGGTGTGTTTGCCCAGTACTGGGTTTGGATGACATCATGGCCCTTACCCTAGATTCTGAGGGCCTTGCCAACTCAGCTGCCCACTCCGAGCCACTCAAACATGACAAGGTTGAGGTGGGTATTTTGGGGAAGAACTTTCTGTCTGCAGAGGAGTCTGTTGCACTTTTCAATAACTTGTAACCAGGATAGTCTTATTTTGTGTTTGAGTGGAAGAATTTGTTTGTAGTTCATCCTTTGCAGTCTGCTGGAGGGATAGAAGTTGACCAAGCTCACATAGACAGTGACCTCTCCAGTGACCAAAGGACAGCAGCATGAGGTCACAGTGCGGGAAGCAGCTAGTGATCCATTAAGTCGCTCTGCTGAGGACTCAACCCCCAAGTGACTCTCTGGAGAAAGTGTCATTAGTAGACTATTTGATGAGGTCATAGGGTGAGTCCTTATCTGGTAGGACTGTGCCCTTGAAGGGAGAAAAAGGCACCCTCCCTGTCTACCCTCCAAGCACCCACGTAAAGAAAGACACACCCAGAAGGCACTTATCTGCAAGCCTCGAAGAGACCTGAGCCAGCTGTCCCTTGATCATGGCTTCTGGTACTGTGAGGTGAATCAGTGTTGTTTAAAGCACACAGTATATAGTTTTTTAAAGGCAGCCAAAGAGATTAATGCAGAAAGCTGGAGTTAAACCTGGCTGCTTTTCGGTCCATAGAACTGTTTGGATATGAGCACCAGCCTTCAAGCTCATGTGAGGCGTTCCTGTTTGTCCTTTTTAGTGGGCCCCACCCCCGCCAAGCTTTGTTGACACACAGTAACCTGAGCATCCTTATACAAACTCAAGTCCTCACAGAGACTACCACTGAGCCACGACACCAACACTGCCCATGCTAAGTGTGATTTGATAGGTTTAACATGCATACAACCCTTTGAGACCCTCACCACTGTCAGACTGTGTGTCTGTCCCCTCCAGAGGTTCCCTCTTGGTATATTTCATATCTACGTCTCCAGACAACTGTCAGCATCCTTTCTGTCACTGTAAATGAGTTTGCATTTTAAGAAGCTTTGTATAAACAGAGCCTGGTGTGGTGGTGGTCTCAACAGCTGGGTGGCAGATGCAGGAGATCCAAGAGTTCACATCCAGCCTCCAGCTACGTAGTTTCAGGGATACACTGAGCTACCTAAGACTGTCCTCAAAGTAAACTGAATGAACCTTTGTCTAAATGGGCTTGTCCTCTGTTACTCCTGCTCTGGCCTTTCTCACTCACTCAGGCTATTCTGAAGGTCAGCCAAGAGGTAGATACTGATAATTCATGTACCTTGTACTGCTGAGTAAGATACACGGATACACAGGATCCATTTCCTGATAATGGACAGTTGAGTTCCTTCCAGTGGATATCTGGTTTTAATTTTTTTTAATGATTTTTTTGTGTGTCCATGTGAGGATCCCCTGGAACTGGAGTCACAGGCAGTTGTGAGCTGTCATATGGGTGCTGGGAATTGAACCTGGGTCCTCTGGAAAAACATCCAGTGCTCTTAACTACTGAGCCATCTCTCCAGCCCATGTCTTAATTTTGTAAAGATTTATTTGTGTGTGTGTGTCTGTGTGTGCATGTGTGCACGAGTGCGTGTGTGTGTGGGTGCAGGTGCGTGTACCTGTGCTTGTATGGAGGCCAGAAGAAGAGCTGGAATGGCTTGGAGTTACAGGCTTGTTCACGAGGGTGCTGACTCCAGACCCTCTCTGTTCGTCAGGGTTGCACAGGCAAGTGCTCTTTACTGCTGAGCTTAAGGCCCCCACAGTTAATGTCTTTGGAGGCCACAGTTTGCCAGCAGGATGCTCCAGTCTGCATCCTGCCATGTGTGGGAGCTGCAGCCCTTCCCTGTCTTCAACACTTGAGCCACTATTCAGGGGGCAGGGAAGAGAAGTTCATCGTGACTTTTGCTGCATTTCCCACATGATAGACAATTAAGAATACTGACATACAACAACACTGTAAATTTATTTTAATCTGATGAACATAAAACACAATGGCAGTTGGAAGAGCCTTCCTTGTATATGGTAACAAATACAAATAATTGGAAGAAGCTCCTGACAGTCAGGGAGCACCTCGAAGTAAATCGTGATGTGACAGTAAAATGACCTATGTGCCCTTCAGATGGTGGAGGCCTGTGGTCACAAGAGAATGTACTCATGATAAAATCAAGGGACAGAAAAATAAAGTGACAGTTTCTACAAAGCTCTCTCAGTCCTGCATGTATGTGTACACATGTGCATGCACACGTGTGCATGTAAGTGCAGGCTCCTGCAAGAGGTCATTAGATCTCTTGGAACCGATGTTCCCAGCAGTTATGAGCTGCCCAACATGGATGCCGGGAACAGAACTCAGATCCTCTGTAAGAACAGAACAAGCTCTTAGCTACTGGCATCTCTCCAGCCCCAACACATTCAGTAAGTTTTAATGGCACATATTCCCTCCACTTACATCTTCCAGGCACACTGAAAAATGTCCCCTGGCTGAGCAAATGGCCCAACAAGCCTTTACTGTGTGAGAACAGGCAGGTGATGTCATTAGGCAGGTCCTCATCACACAGTGATTCTCACTGTCTCACCCCCGCGCACCCCTCCATTGTTTGTCTCATTAGGAATCTGTTTGTTGCTTTGTTACTGTATCTCATTTCATTAGCTGATCAATATGGGAAGTGTTGGGCTGGAGAGAAGGCTCGGCAGTTAGGAATACACAGTGTTCTTGCTTAGGAGGACGGAAGCTCAGTTTCCAGCCCCTACACCAGGCAGCTCATAGCCACCTGTCACTCCAACTCCAGGGCATCCAGACACCCAGAGTCACATGTGTATACCCACACATACACAGTTATTTTTTTATAATAAAATAAGCCCTTAAAATGTGTGTGTGCATGTAAATGATAGGTAATGTGTTTCTTTTTATTCAAGTGACAGATCCTTTCTTACTAATGCTTCTGGTGACTCTCCAGCTAGGTGCTTTGGTGTGTTGGTGACAGTCTCATTGGATTGCTAGGAAAGGCAGGGGAGCACTGCGCATGCTGTGGGAGCAGCTGGTTCAATCCAGACTCCTCACTTCTGGGAGACTCCTCACTTGTGGGATGAGACAGAGGTCGGTGAAAGTGTGTTCTGAGGTAGCCGAGGCATAACAATCTGATTCTCATATTTAATCCTCCATTTTCAGTGGCACTGATTACTTCAGATGTGACCTTGTTGGGAGCAGACTTTTAGCAGAAAGCGGCTATCAGCTTTGCAGCCATCTTGAGCCATATACCCTGACATGAGACTTGGATTACAATAGCCTACAACAGCTGAGCACACTCTGATAACATCTTGCTTTAGATACCCAGGACTTTCCTTGGGTGTGTGAGATTAAAAGTATGTGACTTAAGAGTGTGACTTAGAGATCAGATCTAGAGACAAGACCTAAGGGCATGATTAAAGGTGTGACTTAGAGGCGTGGCTTAGAAGTGAGACATATAAAGGCTAGAGACAGACAGAAGAGAGATCAGAGAATCAGACACTTTAAAGAGTAGAGAACAATTTGGAGTAACAGAGATTCAGACACTAGGAGTAGGAGTAGACATTAGATACTCGGAAGAGAACAGAGATTGAGTACAACTAGGAACTAGGAGGAGTAAAACTAGGAACTAGGAACTCAAGACTTGGGACTTGGACTGGGAAGAGAGACTGAAGAATAAACGGGATTGAAACACACTCTGTCTGGTCTCCATTCTTCGAGTCCGTCCTCACTCTCTCTCTTGCTGAACCCCGACCCTTGGACCAGAGCGGCAGCTTGGGCTGGGATACAGTGGCCGCCAAGCGCGGAGTGGAGAGGGCCTCAACATTTTAGGCCGCCCAAAGTGGGCCAGCCTAGGCCTCAACATTTTTGGCGCCCGAACAGGGACTAGTGCGGGTCCCAACATTTTTGGCACCCGAATGTGGGCTAGTGCGGTTCTCAACATTTTTTGGCCCCCAAACGTGGGCCAGCTCGGTTCTCAACGTGACCTTGTGACTTCTTGAACCGCTGAGAAGTGGCAGGAAGGCTGTAGGCCAGCTTCAGAAAGGGATTTCCTCTCCTTCAAAGATATAAAAGGACCAAGCACTTATTGTGTGGTTATTTTTGTTCCAATGAGAACGGGCAGTTTTTGTTGTGGAATTCTTTGTATTTGTGTAAGAATTTAATGCCTAGGCCTGGGGCAGACATCCTAGCCCTTGACAGGATGACAGTGCTCGGTCACTCAAGAAGCTGAGTCTTTTCCTTTGCTTAAGCCAGAGACAAAATCCTGCTCCTCTTCAGGGGAGAGCCCCAGCCGTGATAGTGGGCATCTGGCGTGGTCTGTTTGTGCACTGCAAGATGTTTGTTCACATTCCGGCCTCTTGTCCACTACATACCAGTATACCCTCTCTCCTCCTCCACTTCCACATTTTAGAAAAAGTCATAAATGTCTCCAGCTACCCCTCAGTGTCCCCTGAGGGGCAACATTCCCCTGTACTTTTGATTTTATAAGTTAACATTATATTTTCTTTATTTAAAATTTCATGATTGGATAGCCTATGTCCATGCAGCCAAATGTGTCCCAACCTAGCCCATCTTTTGACCTTATCCAAGAGGGAGCCTGTACCTGTGCCTGTGTCTGTATTTGACATTTGACAGTAAAAGTGTCTATGTGTCCTTCAAAGTTACAGAATGGGGCTGAGGGTAGAGCTGAGTTTGCCTGGCACACACCAGGCCAGGTTCTGCCCCCACCCCCAGCTACTCTGGTGCTGCCAAAAGGGAAAGGAAGGAGTGTGATTTGCCCAGAGTGTACCTCAGGGACAGAGCTCTTGCCTAGAATGTCAGAGGTCTTGGGTTCAAACCTCCAGATAAAAAATTAAAAAGGTGAGTCTTCCTGTGACTCTAGAAAATAAGAAGGCATAGAATGCCTGTTGTGAATCCCTAGACTTTGTCTGCTTTAAGTTGGAGCTGGCTGGCGGCCCAATAGGCTAGATGGGCCAGGGCTTTTCCTGAGTCACTGCAGAGCGTGAGCACAGAGGCTTGTTGTGTTTCTGAGGATCCATGTTCTTCCAGTGCCCTGCATGCCAACCACAGTGTCCTGCTCTCTGTCCTGAATGTCTCAGGACAAGTTTCAGAGAGAACAGAGCTGGGTCCTTTACTCTGCATAGAGCAAGCCTGGGTCACATGACGTCATCCCCTGCAGCACACTCCTGCATCCTGGTGCTGCCTCCTCCCACCCAGACACCAAGAGCTTTTCTTTAACAGCCTCCTGACCATGCAGACCGCTTGTTTCTGAACCAGGAAAGCGAACAGCAGAGAGAAGGAAGACCAGGATGGGATCAAACCAGACCAAAGCTGATGAAAGCAAGTCCCCCATGCGTCCATGGAGAACTGTGACCTTCACTCCAGTCTGGGACTCTCGGTTACGTCCCTTGACATTCTTGCCCCCTGGTTGGTCACTGGCCATAAGCACTTGCCCATTGTTGAGCTGGCATGCGTCTCGGGATCCTGCTAGATGCGTTTTATTTTTGTGTATGTGTGGGAGCAGTCACTGTGATGGCATTAGTGTGCAAGACAGATCACGGGGATTGAACCAGGTCCTCAGGCTTCTTAAATACTCTCCCCTCTGAGCTAGCTCCTGGCCAGCCACCGGCCACCGTGCTGTGGGAGCTTTGTGTACTTCTAGGGAACAGAACACTGTGCCTCAACCCAAGTTCTTAGCAGCCATTCTGCAGCCAGTCAGCTCCAGCTGAGGAGGGCCCACCTGGTGTGAGGCTTCAGTGATCTCTGGAAGGTAGTGTAGGGCCCGGCCAGCTGCATTCTCCTGTGTGACTTCTGGAGAACACTGTGTTCTACCAGTGAGCAGTGCTTTGGGGACTGATGCCTGTTCAAGAGTGGTAACAGCTCTGTCTTCGGGTGGTCTTTCTTCCCTCCTGGCCCAGGCCTTAACAGATTGACCCTCATAAGGTCTGCTGCTGGTCTGTTACACATGTCATTTGTATGTAGATGACAGTATGTTTAAAAAGAAAAATGGCTCCACCTCCCTTTGCTCTCCTGGATGCAACGTGTGGTTCTTCATTCTTAAATATTCCCCAGTTCTCAGCATCACATGTAGTGCAAGCTTTAGGCAGGCTGTGAATGGGTGGCTTTTCGACACACCTTCCCTCCCAATTTCTTCCTTTCTGGTGGAACTCAGGCCTAGCTTCTGCCCGGCATGATGGTCAGTTCTGAGTGTGTGAGCTCTTGGCTCCAGAAGGGTGGTTGCCAGAAGGTATAAGCTCCTGTGGCTTTCTCAAAGTTTCCTCCTGTGTAGACAGTTTCCCCAACAGCAGAATTTTTGTATTTATTGAGGTTCATGTCCTCAGTGGCTGTCAAGTGGCCAGAATATGAGGTGCTGTTGAAAAGAATAGACCCCAAGTCTAGAAAAGTGGGAGAGCCCTGCAGAGCACCTCTGTCCAGAGCTCCTCTGTGAGAAGGCAGGGAAAATGGAGGTTAATGTTCAGGTGGGAACGTTACAGAATCTTAACAGGGGCTGGGGAAGGCAGCTCTGGCCGTAAAGCACTTGGTCTGTGAGTCTCAGGACCTGAGGTGAAATCCCTAGAACCCATGTACAATTGCACATGCCTGGAGTCCCAGGACTGAGGAGGCTCACTGGTCAGCCAGTCTAGCTGCATCTGTGAGTTCCAAGTTCAGTAAGAGGCTTTGTCTCACCAGATAAGGTAGATGGTGATAGAGGAAATGCCTGCTGTCAGCCTCAGGCTCCACACACGCATGTAAGTCACACACGCCTAGAGAGGAGTCCAAATGAGATAAACTCAGAAGGGGAAAGCAGCGTCTGTGTGTGTGTCATGTTGCTGCCTGAGCTCAGTGTGTTTGTTATGTTGGGTTCATCCTGGGAGACACACCCGTAATCCCAGCACTCAGAAGACTGAGGCAGGAGGATCGTGGTGAGATCTTTTCTCAAAAATTATAAAAGGTTCTGTCTTGGCACATTAATTCTCATGTCATCATAACCAAGATATTGGGGCACCCTGTGTAGTTTAAGACCCTGTTACTCATTCATGATGCATGCTTGAGTGTGTGCGTGTGCGTGTGTGTGTGTTTGCAGGGGGTTGTGGTTTAATGTGGGAGAGATAGGTGTGAAGGGGTGTACCAGTGTGTGCATGTGCAGGGGTGTGTCTTTGTATGTGTGAGAATGTCACTGTGTATTGTATGCTGGTGATCATATATAGAGTATGTGCATACGTAGAAGATACTTGTGCATGTACATGTGCAGAGGTATATATATATATATATATATATATATATATATATATATATATATACATATATATATATATATATACATGCGTGTAGGTTGTATGTCTGTGTGTGTATGTGTGCCTGCACACTAAATATTAAAGTACTGTGGATTGAGGTGGATGCTCTTGGGTCTCTCAGCTCCTTTCAGTGTTTAACATCTGTGACCAGCCAGAGAGGAGGTAGCAGCACATTCGGTGTGAGGAAAAGCCTTGGAGCACCCAGGTAGCTTGTGGCAGCCTGGCAGCCAGTGAGAGGAGGAGCCCGACTCAGACCCAATCTGGGTAGTGTAGACCCCTGGCCTTACTATGGCTTCCTGAACTCTTTATGGGAGCATTGTTTTCCTGACAGCCCACTCTGGGTTGATAAAGAGTGCTGCCTCTGTGCCCAGCCACCAGCTGTGCTTGGCCCCTGGGCCTGGACTGCACCAGCCAGTTCCCTTCATCTCTCTGTCTCTGCTTTTGTGACTTTTCTAGTCCAAATCCTTAGTTCACCGATACTTAGCACCCAGCAATAGCTCAGAAAGCCTTAGCTGATAGTAGCTAGAACAAATCCCTCTGGCCTCGAACTCATGGCAATCCTCCTGCCTCTGCCTTGACAGTGCTAGGATTATAGGCCTGAGTCACTGCAGCTGACTTAAGAATATTTATTCATTCATTCACTTACTCCTTTATTTATTGGTTTTGTTTTTTGGCTTTTCAACTCAGGGTTTCTCTATGTAACAGCCCGGCTGTCCTGGGACTCACTCGGCTAGCCTCAGACTCACAGAGAGCGGCCTGTCTCTGCATTCCCAAGTAGTTAGTTTTGAGACAGAGCTTCTCTGTGTTGTCTTGGTTGTCCTGAAACTCACTCTGTAGACTAAGCTGGCTTCAAATTCAAGGATCTGCCTGTCCCTGCCTCCCAAGTGCTGGAAGTAAGGATGTGTGCCCATACCTGGCTTAAGCACTTTAAAAAAGAAAACCTCAGTCTTCTGTATGTCACTACTTGAGATGACTGGCTGACTTGACCTGTACAGGTCCTCTCCTCAGTCTTCTGTATGTCACTACTTGAGATGACTGGCTGACTTGACCTGTACAGGTCCTCTCCTCAGTCTTCTGTATGTCACTACTTGAGATGACGGCTGACTTGACCTGTACAGGTCCTCTCCTCAGTCTTCTGTATGTCACTACTTGAGATGACGGCTGACTTGACCTATACAGGTCCTCTCCAGCAGCCTTTCCAGGTGAGGATGGTGGCCGTGGGTGTTGGAAGCCTCATTGTGAGTTGACTCACCCTGCCATTGCTGGGTTAGAGTTCACTGAGGGAGTGCAGTGTGCTGCTGTTCATCCTGTGACCTTTTGAGAAGGAAGCTTCTTGTTTACACAGAGGCTGACACCGTGTCACTCTCCAAGGAAACTCGAGTCTCACTACTTACCGTGGAGTCTCAGCGGCCTACAGTGATCCAGAGAGGCCAGGAGCCCCTTCTCCAGTTTGTCTCATGCAGCCACCCTCCCATGTCACTGCCATCTGTCACAGCACTTGGTGCTGGCAGTCTCTTGCTTGCCTTAAGTGGAAGTCACATCTGCTCTCCACCTGTCTGGTCTAAAGGGCACTGTTGGTGTCCCGTGGCGAGGCTGTAGTCGAGTGCTGACGCTTGGTAACCTGGCCAGCCTGAGTCACTGGGTTGTTGCTTTGTAAAATGGGCGTCCCTGGAAGGATGGCAGGCTTCCAGAGGAACGCTTGTAGTGTTTTACTGTGATGGCTGTTGTGCCTTGTTGGCTTGATGAGAGACATATGTTAAGTTGGCTTGTTTACATTTCATACAGAAAGCATGTGGCCCTCTGCAGGAAGCCTATTCTTCCACAGGGGCACTCTGGACTGTGCCTTCTGGGACAACTTGTGTGAGTGCAAGTGGGTGTGGGTGTGTGGGGGTATGTCTGCATGTGTCTGCATGTCTGTGTGTGCACATCTGTGCACATGTGTCTCTGTGTGTACACAAGTATGTGTGCATATCTGTATGTGTGTATGCATGCATGTGTATGTGTGTGTGTGTGTGTGTGTGTGGTGTATGAAGTGTTTGTAGCATATACACACACATAGAAGTACATCCACACTGAGATCAGAGGGAGATGTTGAGTCAGGGTCTCACACTGAACCTAGAGCTAAGCTGATGGCCAGCAAGCCCAAGTGATCCTCAGGTCATTGTCCCCCACCAACTACCCCACCCAGGGCTGGGGCTATGGTGTGCATGTGGCCACATCCAGCTCTATGTTGTGTTGGGGCTTATGATCTGCACTCAGGTCCTCCTGCCTGAACATCACTGAGGGAACTTTCTTAGCTCACTGTTCAAGCTTTCAGTACAGCTGAGTCCTGGAGAAGCTGCTGTAGTCACACTGTCGTGTTGGGAGAGAACCAAAGTGAGGTGCAAAGACGCCCTTGGGTGGACACAGTGAGGTCTTTCTTTGCTTCTGGTCGTGAAGCTAGGCTATAACTCAACCCCCATCCCCTTTTCTATTTGGGGAGACTGGGGATCCACTCCAGGCTTTCTGCATGCTAAGCAGATAGTATACTACTCAGGGATAAGACATACACCTTCAGCTCCTGTTACTTTGTTTTAAGGTCAACCTGCTGTGCCTATGGATGTAATGAGGTCAAGAATATTGTAATTATATCCTAATTGTAGTTTCAGGATTATATAGTTCCTGAGTGAAATAAGTAAGGAAACTTAATTTCCTGCTTAATCATAGTTTTTCCTTTCCACAGAGCTGACTGAAAATTATTTAGAAAACTATTTTCCTTTCCCAGCTCATCTGCCTCTCCGAGTTTATATTTGTAGACTGTTTCTTAAGAATTGTATATGTTAGGCATAGTGGCCAACCCAATCTGGATTTCCAGTTTTCTGAAAATAAACCCCTCTGTGACCTGCTCAGCTGTGACCTGCCCTGGGAGTATTTGCTAAGCCTTCTTCACTGAGCCATCTGGTCCACAGAGGCAGTGGTATGCTCACGCAGGCTGGAAAGAGCAGCAGAGTGGAGGGGCCCTCCTCAGCTGGGCCAGGATGCAGCTGACATGAGGGATGGCCTCAAGTTAGCCCAGGGGAAGTCTCCAGGACTGGATGTGCAGGCAGGAGATGGCCTCATCCCACTGTGTGAGAGCTAGAAGAGGCAGGCCTCCCATGAGCGGGTAGCTAGCTGATTCTGGGCTGGGCTCCCTTTTTACACCCAGTACTTAATGCCCTTGAAGTTTTCTCAGCCAGGTTGGATGGGTCAAGATGTGAGACACACAACCACCATTGAGGTGTGGAGGTGACAGTGGCTAGCTAGGCATGATGGCATATGCTTAGAATCTCAAGTGTCAAAAATAAGTGTTCCCAGGGAAGATGATAGCCCTCACTTCTCTGTTGCCCTGAGACACAGGGTCTTTTCCCTTTGAATTGGTTGTAGTGGATACACAGTATAGAAGTTGTAGTTGCTGGGCAGTGGTGGCCCATGCCTTTAATCCCAGCACTTGGGAGGCAGCGGCAGGTGGATTTCTGAGTTCAAGGCCAGCCTGGTCTATAGAGTGAGTTCCAGGACAGCCTGGGCTACACAGAGAAACCGTGTCTCGAAAAACCAAACCAAAAAAAAAAAAAAAAAAAAAAAAAAAAAAAAAAAAGTTGTAGTGGATACACAGTATAGAAGTTGTAACAGATACACAATAAAGAAGCTGTCACTCTCACCTTTCTTTCCCTAAGACAACAACACAGTGTTTGCTATGTCCCAGAGCTCTTTTCAAATCCTTTGGAAATTAAGGACAGAGAACCGCTGTGTGTTTGAGACCAGCCCTGAACTACATAGCAAGACCCTGTTTCCAAAAACTCTGCTGGCAAGGATCTTTCCACTTTAAAATTGTTACATAATATAAAACTTAACATTTTAATCCTTTTGATACAGTGTCTTGCTGTGTTCTCCAGGATGTCTTCAAAGTCTCCAAGTTCTCGGTTCCAGCAATCTTGTATCAGCCCACAAAGAAGCTGAGACAATAGGCACACACAGCCTGAGTCCACCCTGACCATTTTGGGATATGTAGTTCGATGATCTTAAGTATATTCAGGATGTAAACTGACCTCCGACTGGCATATTGGCTGTGGTGTTGTCACACTGCCATGTTGGGGTGACCCTCTCACTGCCTCACCATGTTTGTGCATGTTCTTCTTTACCACACAAGTGTCACAAGAAGTGTGAGCACCATAAGACACGTCGTTTTTTACAGAGTGCTATTACAGTTGTCATCTTACAGTGTTGTCAGCTTTAGTTGGTTGGTTGGTTGGTTGGTTGGTTGGTTTTCTCAAGACAAGGTTTCTATGTGTATATATCCCTGGCTGTCCTAGACCAGGATAGCCTTGATCTCACAGAGCTCTTCTTGCCTCTGCCTCCCATATCCTGGGACTGAAGCTATGGGTCAGCACTGCCTGGCTTTGTTGTCAGCTTTTTATAGAGCCTAATTTGCAAAGTGGGTCTTATCTGGGTTTATGTAGAATACATATACCATGGAATACCCAGGGCTTGGTACTAATATTTCAGGCATCCATAGACATTTTAGATCCTTGGGGATAAGGGCCACCTATGAGAAGAGGTTTGTCAGTCAAGATAGGGAAGGTTGGCAACAGTTAGGCCCCCAGATCTCAGTGGCTCCTCAGTATGGTTTGTTCCTCTGTCAGCTGGTACTTTTCAGGGGCCTGGGCTGGGAGGGCCTTCCTCCCAGCCATGGATTATGACCCTAAAAGCAGGAGTAAGTGACTGAAGATCTTCAAGTTGGCCTTTGAAGCCTATTCCAGAAGACTCCCACAATCCCACAGGCTGTCTTGGCTTGAGTATATCACAAAGCCTGTTCTGTGCCCATGCTGATGAGTCCTGGTTGCCTGTGTTGTTGTGTAGCACTTTTAGTGAAACCACAAACAGCAGGAGTCCTTAGGACATACCGAACACACAGAGGCGTGGTGTGGACTTGAGAAGATACATGGAGGAGCAAGCTTGCTGCCGTTCTCAGTCAGGCACTGGTCTCCGAGAACATCTACGTGCTGTGTCTTTAGGACTAGACCTCAGCTGATCTGCTAAGCAGGGTGATGGCCACCTGGTCTTCTGCCTGTTCTGTGTGTTTGAGAATGACCCACATAAAGTGCGCTATTTCCTGTTCACTGCCCACATGTGTTTCCTATCTGATTTATCTGTTAGTGTTCCTGTTCTCTTGTCATAGCTTGTGACTCAATGGCTGCTGCAGTTAGTTTTGTTTTTAGATAAACATGTGACTTATTTTGCCGGACTTCTCTTAGTTTTAGGTTATTAGACCCTTCCTAAACAATGTGTCAAGACACATTTGTTCCCCTTGAGATAGGCTCTCATATCCTCCGCTGGCCTCAAACTGGCTTGGAGCTCTCTCTGTAGTCTAGGGTTATCTTGACCTTTTGATCCTCTGGGGGTCACAGGCGTTTGTCACCATGCCTGCTGTAGCGATTGCAGGGGACTGAGCCGAGGGCCTCGAGCATACTAGGTGTTTGCACCCGAGCAGCTGACCTGCAGCCCTAGCCTTTTAAGATACTGTGTGGTCTCAGGAGCGAGTTCCAGGACAGCCAGGGCTGCACAGTGAAGCCCTGTTTTGACAGCCCCCTGCCAAAGAAAAGATAGGTCTGTACTTCTTGATAATCCCTCATTTACCCTTTACCTCTCACCTGATCCAGTCCATTTTAGAGGTGGAAGCCATGTCCTTGTTTATAAGCAGAAACCTGTCACAGCCCCAAGGGCACATGGCCCAGGGCCAGCCATCCTGACCTGGGGCTGGAACACACCTGGTACAGCAAGGCTTCCAGGCCACCTGGTTTCATTTGGTCAAGCTCTTCTATCTGGAGAGATGGATGGGATATCTTCGCCCCAGAGCTGGTGGCAGGAAGTGGGGACCTGTGTGGGGACCCTGCTGCCTCCCTGGGAGGGGACTGAGCTGAGTCACAGGTAGGCAGAGGAGTGCTCTGGTGAGAGAGTGCTGCAAAGTGTAGACACAAAGCAAAGACTGCCATGCTGTGATAGTTTTGTGTTAAGAAGGGATGGCAGGCCAGGGAGATGGCTCCATTGGTAAAGTGCCAGCCTGTGGGCTTGGGTGACCCCAGAACCCATGTGAAAAAGCGGGGTACAGCAAAGCACTCATGTAATCCCCGTGTCAGTGAGGTGAACATGGGCCGTAGCAGGAGCTTGCTGGCCAGCCAGCCAAGTGAATTAGCACACTCCATGTTAGTGAGAGATCCTGTCTCAGGGCATAAGATGGAGGGGTGGTGAGAGGGCCCAGAGGATAAGGGTACGTGTCATGCACACCTGACAACCTGAGTTTGACCCTGGAACCCACCTGTGGAAGGAGAGAACTAACTCTTCAAGTTGTCTTGTGACTCCCACAAACTCATTGCAGAATGTGCACACACACACACACTCTGAGTAAATGGAAGTTCCTGTTTGTTTGTTTTGAAAAAGGTAGAGAATGATTGAGGAAAATGCCCAGTGTTGACCTTTGGCCTCCACACACTTGTGCCAATACACAGTTATACAAATATACACATGGTTGTGCAAATACACACACACACACACGCACACCCAAAAAAGAAAAAGAAAGTGGAGATGGGGTAGGCCAAGCAGACTACAGCCATGCTCAGGGGTCCTTTGAGCGTCTCTCAGAGAACCTGGAGTTTACCCTGCATGCTCTCAGTACAGATACGTGTATACAGATAACCTGGGGCTGTGGATTGCCACACCACCATGTCAGATGGTATTATAAGACAGGGTCTCTGGGAACCTTGTTTTCTTGTGTGTTTTTAGTGCCCAGAGCCATGCACACACTAAGCAAATACTCTGGCACTAAACTATATTCCCAGCTTGAAAACCTATGGTATAAAGAAGGTTCTGTGTCCTGCATGCTTGGGGAAACAATTGTTCCATACCTCAGTGCGGTTGCAATGTATTTTTCCTGTTTCTAACACAATTCCTAGTTGGTAGAGATGCCAGAAACTGCTGCCCCACCCCCATGTATAAGCCCCACCCAAAACTACATGGCTGAGTAGCTGAGCTGAAGAACATGGGATGAATGAGACCCCCCTTATCCTGAGCCAACATCCAGAGCTACTGCTGGTCTCCTGGGATAGAGGTGCACACAGCCCTTGTCTGTCTGGGGAGCCATGGTATCACCAAGAAGCTGTCTGCCTCCTTTCCAGCATGGGCAGGGCCTTTCTAGACATTCAAGGTCCCAGAGAACCTGGCTTTTGAGTCTCTGGAGCCTTCACACATGTTCATCCATGTGACCCCTCTCTGTCTGTCTGTCTCACTGCCCCACTTTGTGTTCTGACCCCACAGATTTGCTTTTGTCTGTAAGCAGCATAACTGCCCTCTCACTTGCTTCTCTTGTGTCACAGGCTCTCCAGAGCAACCTGAAGTATTCCCTGCTACCACGGCGGCTCATCATCAGCAAGAGGCTGGCTCAGTGCCTGCATCCTGCCCTGCCCAGTGGTGTTCACCTAAAAGCCCTAGAAACCTACGAGATCATCTTTAAGATTGTGGGAACCAAATGGCTGGCCAAGGACTTGTTCTTGTACAGGTACAGCTGCTTCCTGCTCTAGTACCCTCATCAGTAGGGCAAGCCATGTTTCAGTTCAGTTGGAAAATGACAGGCAAGGGGCCAGGGTTGTCACTGAGTTGGCAGAGTGCTTGCCTGGAATCAATCCCAGCACTGAGAAGCCCAGTGTAGTGGTGCATGCTTGTATTTCTGGCAGGAAGAGCAGAAGCTCAAGGTCACTTAGCTACATGGAATTCTCAAAAAAATGTTTAAAGGAAAATGGCAAGCAAAATATACATGGGGGAAAAACACACAGCAATTAGTCATCAAGCCATCACCAGGAGATGGCCACCTTCAGAAACACCTGCCCCCAGGCTCCATGTGCTGTGTCTAACGAGAACCTGGATGTTACCTGCTTTTTACTTAATGTGACCATCTCATCTCAGGTGCGCATCTGTCTGTCACCAGTTAAATGGTTCTGATTGCTCTTTAAACTCCACATGAGGCGAGAGTAGAGAGCTCGGCCTTTGCCTATACAAGGCCCTGGGTTTCATCTCCAGCAAGTAAATGTAAACAAAGCCAAACCCCAAACATCCCCTCTGCCAGCTGTTCCTGTGGAGCCTGAGACAAGGTTCCTGACTGCTCTTGCCTGCCCTTCTTGTCTTTCTCAAAGCTGTGGCTTGTTTCCCCTCCTGGCCTATGCTGCCATGTCGGTCCGACCCGTGCTGCTTGGCCTGTATGAGAAGTACTTCCTCCCGCTGCAGAAGCTGCTCCTGCCCAGTCTTCAGGCCTTCCTTGTGGGCCTGCTGCCGGGCCTGGAAGAGGGCTCTGAGATCTATGAAAGGTTGGTGGATATCATGTCTGGGGGTACAGGCTCTATCTGTCTGGGAACTTTCTCTGTAGATTGACCTTGAACTCAGAGATCTGCATGGCTCTGTCACCTGAATACTGGGATTAAAGGCATGTACTGCCTCTTAGACTTAAACTTTTCTTTACCTGGATCTTGCTCTGTACCAGGCTGGCCTTGAACTCAGAGATCTGATTGTCTCTATATCCTGGGATTGAAGGCATGAGCCACCAGCTTTGCTTTTTTTTTTTTTTTTTTTTTTTTTTGCCTGGGCCTAAGCTTTTCATGGCCACTACCCCTCAAGATCCAGATTAAAAAAAAAAAAACCTGTATCCTCCATTTCTGGATTATAGTTCATTCCAGATTAAAAGTCCAAATGAAAGCAATAACCAGATAATAATAATGCCTAGATATAACTGTTCCTTGATCAACAGCAAATCCAAACAGTAAGCTTAGCTGGGTGAGATGTTGTCCTGAGGTCACCAGTCCCTTAATCTGCTCATCTCCTTGAACGTAGGCTACAGCTCCATTCTACTTCCTGGTGCCCTTTTATTCTTTAAGCCATACACTCAATCAAAATGCTCTTCATGAGACTTACTTGGAGAACAATATTTCTCCTGGGATTTTTTGAGATTTCCTTTGTCAATGTAATTAATATAAATCTTGTTATCTTAGCCTCAGGTAGACTCTTCAGACAGGGGCAAAAGCAGCCACATTCTTCACAAGGAAAAAAAGCCATATTCTTCACAAGGAAAATAGTCTCTAGGCCACATTCTGAAACTCTTTTCTTCACTGAACCCTCTTGGGCCAGGTCTGCACAGTTCAGATCACCCTCAGCAACAAAGTCTTCCATATTCCTACTAGGATGGCCCATTAAGCCCCAGTTAAAGCATTCCACTGCTTTCCAAATTCAAAGTCCCCAAATCCACATTCTTCCAAACAAAAGCATGGTCAGGACTATCACAGCAATATCCCACTCTTGGTACCAACTTCTGTCTTAGTTAGGGTTTCCATTGCTGTGATCAGACACCATGACCAAGGCAACTCTTATAAGGACAACATTTAATTGGGGCTGGCTTACAGGCTCACAGGTTTAGTCCATTATCATCAAGGCGGGAGCATGACAGCATCCAAGCAGGCATGGTGCAGGAGGAGCTGAGAGTTCTACATCTTGTTCCAAAGACAAACAGAAGAAGACTGGCTCCTGAGTGACTAGGAGGAGGGTCTCAACGCCCACCTCCACAGTGACACACTTTCTCTAACAAGGCCAGACCTCCTAATAGTGCCACTCCCTGAGCCAAGCATATTCAAACCCTCACAGACCCTGACCTTGAGAAGAATCCTAGATAGAAATGAGGCTGTTGTACAGGGCACCCCATTAGGTCATAGTTTGTGGACACACACAGGTGAACATCCACACTTCTTCTGGTGGGTGAAGCATCTCCTAATGAGTGCCTCCATTCACAGGGAGGGAGGGAAGGTGGGAAGGGTTTTTGGTTCTGAATAATAAGGCAAAGCCAGGTCCTTCAGTAGGCGGGACTTGGAGGGGCGAATCAATAGGGGACAAAGCAGGGTCCCCTTCCCACATTTATTTATTATTTGTTTTTCTTTGTTTGTTTTGTGTTTTTGAGGCAAGATTCTCTCTGTGTAGAGAATCTTTCCTGGAACTTGCTCTAAAGACCAGGCTGGCCTTAAACTCAGAGATCCACCTGCCTCTGCCTCCAGAGTGCTGGAGTCAAAGCTGTGCGCCACCACATGCCTACCTTATCTTTTGACATGGGTTTTACTATATTATGTAGCCAAACTGGTATCAAACTACCTACAGTCCTCCTGCTTTAACCTCTGCCTGCTAAGTGCTAGGATCACAGGTATGTGCCACCATGTGACTAGAGCAGAACCTCAGCAGGGCTTTGGCAGGACCTGAACATGCACTTAAAGCTCTGAAGTTTTTCACTGGGTCTGGTGACAGCTCAGAAGTTGAAGAAGCTGTATGGCCATATAAACCATGCATATGCATAAAGCCCTTTTACATTTCTTTCTTATTTATTTTTATTTTGGGAGAATTATAAAGAACCTATCTCCATACTGACTGTTCTGAGCGATGCTATGATTAGCCACTGGTGACTGGACCCGTGTGACACCCATCTGTGGTGACTGTTCACTGTGCATATACATACCCCATGTGCTGGCACCAGCTCTTCCTGCCTCTCCTCTTCTCAGGCCTTGGCCACATCACCCTCACATGCATTGGGGCAATGCCTGGGCCTCATGTGGGATCAAGCAGTCAATCACAGCTTGGACTGTCCCCCAAGCTCTAGAGAACCAGGGAATCCCAGTGGCTTGGAATGTTGTATCCACTGAGAGTGACCCAGGCTACATTTGTATCTGTACTGGGATTGGACAAACTATGCCAGATGTTTGCATATGGTACGCTTGGGATTCACCTAGCTTAGTCCTCAGTTTCCCACATTATAGTCACATCTGTGAGGAAGAATCTGATGCTGCCACATGTGGTGGCTAGCCTGTGTTGAGGCTTTGGATATGTGGACTTAGTAGTCATGGTGACACAGGAGGTAGCAGTGAGGCCATTACCTGACTTCCTGCAAGTTCGCGTGCGTGCGTGCGTGCGTCTGCATGTGTGTGTACATTCTCTGACAGATTGACACGTCGTTTAGTTCCCCAAAGCTCTCTTGCCGTCCTTTAAATCTCTGTTACTCACACTAGAAACATGTTAAAAGTTGGAGTGTTCTTGTTTGCTTTTTTAGTTGATAAGTGAGAGTTTGTTTGAACAATTGTTAATATTGTTTAATATTAATGTTTTTCTCCTCTGACATTATGATTTTTTGACATTGAACCAAGAGCTGGGTAGCTACATGAATCGCTGAATAGATTTAGTTGCCACTGGAAGCCAAGCCAGTGTCCCACCACACCAAGGTAGATGCTGGTCAAGGTCCTTGTAAGCCCCGAGTGTATGTTACAGGCACCATGAGTGAGCTGGCTGTACAAGATGGTTTTGTACTGTTTCTGTTGTAGTCTGAGAAGGTCTTGAGAACCAGACCCCTGAGTCCTAGGATTAGAGCAGCATACCCTTTCCAGTCATTCTCACGCACAGATGGGAAGAGGAGGGTGCCAGGTGAGGTAACCACTGCTTTCATGTAGTAAGGACTGTTCTGTCAGTGCTTCTCAGTAAATGCAAACAAACGGGCCTCTCAGCCAGTGTGGGACGGTGTCATCATCCTGGCTGTCTCTACTTCGCTGTGCTAAGAAATCAAAGATTAGAAGAAAAAAATACTCCTTTCTCAGAGCAGAGGGAGGCGAGTGCCTTGATGGCCATAAGAAAGCAGAACTTGAGGCCAGGTGTGGTGACACTGATGGGTGTGATCCTAACACTAGCTGGGCTGAGGCAGAACCAGCCAGGATTACATAGCAAGTCCAGGCCAACTTGGCTGTACATAGTGAATCCTGCCTCAGAAATCCACAGGGAGTGGGGAAAAAGGAAAAGGAAGGACGACCGTTTACATCAGTGCTCTTGAGTATACACAGGTAATCCCAATATCAAGGAGGTAGAGGCAGGAGAATCACCCTGAATTTGAAAACAGCCCTAACTACATAGTAAGACCCTGTCCCGTCAACAGGAGGGAAATCTCAGCAGGCCTGGGCCTGTCTCTGGTTGTGCAGCGGAGTGTGGGGTGGGTAGAAGGGGCTAGCTACTGCTGTGTGGTTGGCAGGACTACAGTGCTACAGGCATCTATGTTCATTATCTACTCCTGGGACAAAGCCAGCCCTGGAGGCAGCAGTGCTGGTTGAGAAACCCTGACTCATCTGTTTTTGAGACTGTTTGTTGTTTCCCACTGGTCTTCAGTCCCTGGGACCCTGTGGTCCTCTCGCTAGCCATGAACCAGCAGCTGCGGTTGTTCCTGCACTTAGTCAGAAAGGCTACTGTGAATACCTGATTGCAGCCCAGACAATAGGGTCCTGAGGCAGGACTCAGATGGACTGCTGACATCTGGCCATTAACTGTCTCTTACTGTTCTGTGGATGAGCCAATGGCAGTAACTCCTGCTGCACTGTTGTAGAAAGCAGTTACTCTCACACTCCTTTTATTATTATCATAAGCCGTAGATCAGCACGAGAGCTGGGCAGGTATCTACCCTCTATTAGAATCTATTTCCCTATCAATAACTCCAAGTTATCATTTCCCATGTTCCATCTGGGCAGTTCTTAACTCCAGTTGGCTAGCTCTCGTGGCCGTGTTTTTGTGACTCACCTACCCCATGGCAGCTTCCTCCTCTCTCTGCCTTCCTCTCCTTGTTCTCCATCTCAGACCCCCAAGCCAGGAACCCCAACCCCACCTGTGTCTCCTCTGCCCAGCTACTGTCCTCGGTTTTGGATAGTGGACCCTGCCCTGGGTGGAAGCTATGCAATGGGCAGCATCCGTGGTTTGTACTTTGGGGGTGGTCTGTTGCAAATCAAAGGGCACAGTGGCAGTAAGGAGTGTGTGTGTGTGTGTGTGTGTGTGTGTGTGTGTGTGTGTGTGTGTGTTTTCTCAGGCTCAGTGGGTTTTATCTAGGTGAGGACAGGAATTCTCAAGTAATCCTGTGGTAAGGAAACTCTTCCTCACTGAGGAGCCTCACCTCCCAGTGCAGAGGCTGCCCAACAGGTCTGTGTCCCAGGCACACAACCACTCCTCTGACCAGTTAACCATATAATGTAGCTGCTGAGCGCTGCTTCTGCCCGATACTATGGCTCTTGCTACGTTTTTTCAGAGCTGAGCAAAGCCAAGCTCTATTTGTTTGGTCAGCTTTTAATAGAAGACCAATCAATACCTTCAGCCACAAAGCCATTCTGTGTACTCACCCTGAGCCCTTGGTTTGACTTACACTCCACATGCTTGTTCTTCTAAGATCCAATTATCAGTCCCTACAAATACTTTATGAGACAATAAGGTTTAGGCTCATTTAAAACTTGTGTTAACTTTTCGTTCTTCGGCAGTTTCATATATAGAGAATGAATTTTAATCCTTCTTGTGCCCTCTGACCCTCTCAGTCCCCCTTCCCAGTAAGACCCTCCTACATTCGTGCGGTTTGAACTGGGCTTCCTGAAGAGCATAGGCGTGTGGTTATTTGCTGGAGCACAGGCAACTTAGGAATGGTCTTGGGGAATCCAGCACTGCAGCCTGGGTGGCGCTCACATTCCACCTCTCCGTGGGGCAGAGACTCTTGGCTCCATCTCATGGCCAAGCCTGTCCCAGGTCCCATAGCCAGGATTTGAACAGGAAGGCTGAGCTGAGAGGCCGGTGCGCTGTTCTTCACACTTTGCTGGCCCTGGCCTTCTTCCCCCTACTCCTTTGCAGGTAGGAAGCATATGAGAATGCTAAGTGATGAGTGACTCAGCATGACGAGGCCTCTCACCAGCCCACATGTGGGTTCAGTACGGGCACTGCAGAGCAGGGCCCCGCTTCACTGTCCATGGAAAAACAGGCCTCATTCGCTGCCAGAGACGTGTCATGAGCAGCTGACTGCGTCACGTCACAGGAGGACTGAGTGAAGATAAGAGGTGTGCCAAGCCGGATGGCCGACACCTGTGACCCCGGCGCTCAGGAGGCTGGGGCAGGTCCAAAACTAAAGGGAGCTGGCAAGTGGCCCAGCAGTCAGGGTGCCTGCTACCAAGCCTGTTGTCCTGAGTCTAATACCCAGGCCCACACGGTGGAAGAAGAGGAACAACTTCTCCAAAGGAGAGAGCCAGCTCTTTCAGAGTGTCCTCTGACCTAACCGTGACTGCTGTGCATGAGTGCACATATATATACTGCCACACACTACACACATACACACATGCACACATGCACACAGATGCACTAGTTAAATATGTGGGGCTGGAGGGATGGCTCAGCAATTAAGAGCACTTACTGCTTTAAGAGGCCTGGAGTTTGGTTCTGTAACTCCGCCTCTAGGGAATCCAGTGCCCTCTTCTGGCCTGCACAGGCCCCTGCAAACACATGCACATAAATACACACAGACATGTATAGACATAATTAAAAATCTACTTGTAATAAAGGGAACAATGGCTCACTGGGTAAAGGCACTTGCTGTCAGGCCCAGCAACCTCCGAGCTTCCATCCAGGAGCCTTGGAGATGGTCTGTGTGCCACACTTGTGATTGGATAAGCTGCACCTCTGGGTGTCATGTTTGTGTTAGCAAATTTGGATCCAGCATGACAGCTGGTGGATGGGAATTAGAGCAGTGTAGAGATGACAGCCATCTGGAGTGACAGGAAGATGGGGTTTCCTGGCCAGGGTGCTCTTCCTCAGGACAGGACTTCATGGGTGGTGCTCACACAGTGCAGAACGTGGGAGGGACCCTGAAACCTCATCATTTTTCACCAACAGAACCGACGTCCTGCTCCTGAAACTGTCTGTGGTTGTGGGCCGAGAGGTGTTCTATGCTGCCCTGTGGGGGAGCGTTCTGACAAGCCCTTCCATCCGCCTCCCTGCCTCCTTGTTTGTGGTGAGCCACATCAGCAGGGACTCACCAGGCAAGGAGCAGAAGTATATGCTGGGTACTGATTACCAGCTCACGGTAAGTGCCTTGGTCCAAGAGAGAGAGAGAGAGAGAGAGAGAGAGAGAGAGAGAGAGAGAGAGAGAGAGAGAGAGAGATATGGGTGTGGCTTCTCCATCAGGGAGAAGGGGAAGTGGAGACATTCCAGGACTGAGTGTGTGTAATGGTGAGCTGCCAAGCAGGGTGAGGGGCAGCCAGGCAGGGTGAGGGATAGCCAAGCAGGGTGAGAGGCAGCCAGGCAGGGTGAGGGATAGCCAAGCAGGGTGAGAGGCAGCCAGGCAGGGTGAGGGATAGCCAAGCAGGGTGAGGGGCAGCGGCCAAACACAGGGATGGTTTGCTTTCCCTTTAATATTTTATCCTTATTTGTGTATGTGAGAGAGAGTGAGAAAGAGAAACTGACACACTGACAGACAGAGAAAGAGATATTGAGAATGAATGTGTACCAGAGTCCAGAAGAAAATATTGCCACCTTGAGAGCTGACATGCGTACTGGCAACTAAACTCAGGTCCTGTCCTGTGAAAGAGCAGCACAGACTCTGCCCACTGAGCCAACTCTCCCGCCCTGGTGGCATGGCTCCTCAGTGGCCAATGGCTGCGTGCATAGGTACTCAGAAGCCTCTGCTAGGGTCCCTGCTGTGCGCTAGCCTTGTTTCCTCCCATGCCCGACATCCCTCCCTCCTTATTCATCTTGAAGCTGCCTCCTCCCCTGCTCCAGTGTCCTGATGACGCCTGGCTCTGTTTTCTGCCCTGGTCAGTCCTCTTTGGCTACCCTCACACCTAAAGGTTGGGGTTTCCCAGCCTTCTTTTCCAGGCCCTTGAAGGTAATCTGCCTTCCCTGGCGGCAGCTACAAACCTTCTCAAGAATTTTGTAATGTGAGCATCCCAGACCTTTATCTTTCCCAGCCGGGATCCTGTGCTTGACATGCCACCTGTTACCACCTTGTAGTGGGCCCACACTTTAAACAGTGTTTCCAGATTAAATCAATGGATTACAAAATCTGGAGCTAGCAGGCATTGCTGTCTGCAGAGGGCTGGTAGAACTTTTCCACAGGTTCTTTTTCAGGACCACGTGATAGAATTGAAGAGCCCATCGGATTGTGATTGGGATATCAGAGATTCCTGTGTGCAAATGTCTCCTACTTTTCTGCCCTGGATCTGGCCTGTTTGCCTAAGTCTCTCTCGGGCCAGCAGTCTTCCCACTGGCTACATCGACCCCACTCAGACCTGCTCTTTATTAGTTGCTAAGAGATACTTTTTGTAAAGAAAACCACCTATCGTGTGCTTGTATGCTCTGTGGCTCACACAGTCCCAGTTCAAGACTTTCTAGTTGTCTGCTCCCAGCTGATCGCTCACCTGTTCTCTCCTAAGACTTGTTTCCTGCCTTGCTCTTAACCCTACACCTTCCCACAAGCCTTTGTGGTTTTCAGCCTCAGTGCACCCGTCCCCTCCTGAGGCACTGAGAGATGCCTTTATTGAGAGAGGACACTTGGTCTGTACTGCCTTGACGTGGGATACTCTGGACTATGTGTCTTCCTTTGGATTTACGTGAGGCTCCTGTTGTCACATAGCCCCATAGTCCCTAGAGCTCAAAGCCCTGTTATCATCTCCTGTGTGGCCTAATGCCATGTCAAGACTCCCAGCCTAAGCCACTTGACTTTTATGGCTGCATAGCATAGATGCAGAGAGTATCTGGTGTCTTTGGAACAAGCACTGTGATTTGTCATTTCAGGTGAGATCCCTGTGTGCTTCACTACTAGACTCCAATGTTCTTGTGCAAAGAAATAATCTGGAAATCATTCTGTTTTTCTTCCCGTTTTATACCTGTCTGGTGAGTTGTATTTGCCTTCTGAACACTTCCCTGTTACTTCAAAGACAAAGGCAGGTGCTGGTGTCCTTAACAGTTTAGTCACAGAGACTACTCAGCCACTTGGCAGTCTCTGCCTGCCTCAGCCCTTTTCTCATTCTGTGGGCATTGTGTGATGTCTCCTGGGAAGAGGTGAACAGATGTCTCTTTATGCCGGATAGGGCAGCAGCAGACAACTAGAGGATGATGTCCCTTAGTCCCAGCTTGGTAGGGCTGATGAGTCGATGGTTTTGTTAGGGTCACTAACAGGAATGTGGGTGACACAGAGGGAAGGGTCTACCCTGGCATTGCAGAGACACAGAGGCTCCCTGGATACCCCTGTAAGACTCACAGCCTTCATGGAAGAGTTCCTCCCCGGCAGCTCTACTTCTTACATGGCAGTAGGAAGGGACCTTGTGAATCTGATAACTCCCTTAAAGGCTCCTGAGCTCCCTGCACCTTAGTCTATCCCTCCAGATGGAATGCCAACAGGCAGGCATTGACTGGCTGCTTTGGTGGGCTGTGTGGGGACAGCTAACTTTGGGGATGGATGATGAAGCCACATGTCAGAAGTCAGGAGCCCGCTTAGCATTCCCTTGAGGTAATGCTTTCTCTATCCTTCTGATAGGACCCTGATGAGAGAGCCATCCCTCTGCTCAGACAGGACGTTGTACACATTCTTTCGGCTGCCACCCAGACACTTCTGAGAAGGGACATGTCTCTCAACAGAAGACTGTACGCCTGGTTACTAGGTACCGAGTAGTGTGTGAGTGTGTGCCTCAGCGCTGCTTTGTGGGCTACATGATGCCCTTGGTGATGTCTCTGAATCATGAACTGTAAAGATAGTAATGACTAACAGCCCTGCTCCATTGAGGTTGGATTCCTACAGGAGCTGTGATTATCTGCAGCTTTGGTTTTGTTTTGTTTTGTTTTAAGAAAAGTGAGGTTTTAAAATTCCAGATGAGTTTTGTTTCAAGAGTCAAATAGAAATACCAGAAATCTCTAGCTGAATTATATTTAATGAGAAACCAGGTGTGATGGAACGCTAGTATTTACCAAAGGGCATGGGGGAGGCTGAGGCAGGAGGGTGCATAGTAAGACCCTATCTCAAAATCAGATTAAAAAACAGAGCTGTAGCCAAGCAGTAGAGGCTTCCTTGGCATGTTCAAAGCCTGGGTCTGATCCTCAGTACAAAGAGAAGAGAAGAGGAAACCGCCGAGGCAGAAGCCTGTGCTGTGTGCTGTGTGGGGAAGTTTCATGGGCTGAGGTCCATGCAAGGAAGCCCCAGAACACTGTGAGATCCATATAAGGGTGGGGGAAGGGACACGGGGAGTGATTTGCATAACATGAGGAGACTCCCTGGTCTGCATCTCTGCTTAGTGTTATTTGGACGACTTGCAAACCTGTTGCTTGGAACACTCCCAGGCACATAGCTCAGGGAAGTAGAGGCCGAAGGAAAGCATTTTCATATGTAAGTTCCCATATTTATGTATGTTAAAAAGAGAGCAGTGTGGACAGAACAAGAGGCTTCAAGTGTGCTGGGCAGGTTGGCAGCTGAGCCTCATCCATCCCAGCTTTCCTTAAGCTCCAGGGTCTGGGTCTTTCCACGCTGATCTCAGGGTCTGCCTCAGTTTCCTTGATTGCTTCTCCCTAGTTGTGAGATGTGCAGAGTCACTGAAGAAAGCGTCTACGATGAGTAACTACATACTCATGAGTGATGGCTCATGATGGAGGGTTTTTTTTTTTTTTTTTTTTTGAGACAGGATTTCTTGTATCTCAGGCTGGCCTTGAATTACAGTAGAGCCTTAGATCTTGTCCTTCTGATCCTCCAGCCTCCACCACCACTTGATGCTGTGATTACAAGCATCAATACAGTGAATACAGCATGGGGGCGGGGGGGATGCAGGGCTTCATACACCCCCCAGGTCTCTTTGGAAATCTTAGACTTTTTAAAAATTGTGTGTGTATGTGTGTGTGTGTGTGTGTGTGTGCGCGCGTGCGCGCGCGGGAACGTGCTGACTGTATTTGTGTAAATACAATGCCTGCAGAGACCAGAAGAAGTTGCCAGATCCCCTGGAGCTGGAGTTAACAAGCTGTTGTGAGCCTCTTACCTTGGGTGCTGGGAGCTGATCTCAGGTCTCTGCAAAAACAGTATGGGCTCTTAACCATTGGGGCATGTCTCCAGGCCCCTTTTAAGGATTTCTTTTCTTTTCTTTTCTTTTCTTTTCTTTTCTTTTCTTTTCTTTTCCTTTCCTTTCCTTTCCTTTCCTTTCCTTTTTTTTTTCCTTTTCTTTTCTTTTCTTTTCTTTTCTTTTTTTTTTTTCTGAGACAGGGTTTCTCTGTGTAGCCCTGTCTGTCCTGGAACTCACTCTGTAGACCAGGCTGGCCTCAAACTCAGAAATCTGCCTGCTCTGCCTCCCAAGTGCTGGGATTAAAGGCGTGCGCCACCACTGCCCAGCTGAATTTTTTTTTAAAGGATGAGTTTGTGGGCACTCATCTGTTAGAACATAGGATTCTAGCTGGGTGGTATTACATACTTTTAATCTCCCGCACTCAGGAGGCAGAGGCAGGTAGCTCTTCACCGAGGCCAGCTTGGTCTATAGGGCCAGTTCAAGGACAGCCAGCACCACACGAAGAAGCCCTGTCTATAAGAAAAAAAAGGAGGAAGAGGAAGGGGAAGAGGAGGAGAAAGAGGAAGAAGAAGGTGGCATTCTGTTTATGGAGAAAGTGCTGAGCCTCACGTTTCTGCTTATTTCCCAAGGCTGGTCTTCCTTACCCTGAAGATCTGCTAACTGATCCAGAGCCCAAAATGAGGGCATGCAGGCAGGCAGGCAGGCAGGCATGCAGGCAGGCAGGCAGGCAGGCAGGCAGGCAGCCTGCCTTGATTTCAGTTAGTGCTGGAGAAGTAAGTCATGATGTAAAGATGACCTTTGTTCCAGGCCTTATAAACATGCTGCAAAAGGGTGTTGAGTGGTTGGGCAAGCTAGACCAATGCCCACAGGGATGGATTCTCCCTGCCTGCTCCTTAGCCAGGACATCCCTGTCAGATGTGGGCTCGTGTAGGGCACGTCCTAGTACAGGCACTTCCCTGGGAAGGGAGATGTGACTGGATCTGACTTTGCTTGTCTGTTGAAGGAACTGTACTTGTTAACATACCACAACAGGAGGATTTTGCCCAACACAGTATTTTACAGCCTGTGGTGTTCATTCTTTTATAGGCTCAGACATTAAAGGAAACACCATTGTGCCAAAATCTGAAATTTCAAATTCTTACGAAGACCAATGCTCATACTTTTTTGATAAATACTCCAAGGATCTTTTAGTTGAGGTAAAAACATTTCAAAAAATGGAAATTTGACTATAATTAGGACATATCCAGTCTTTTTTCTTCCTTTCTGTTTTTGGGGTTGGGTTTGGTTTTTTGTTGTCGGTGGTGGTGGTGGTGGTGGTGGTGGTGGTGGTGGTGGTGGTGGTGGTGTTAGTGTTAGTTCTTTAAGCCAAGGTGTCATGTTTCCCACATTGGCCTCACACTCACTACATAGCCTGGGATGGCTGTGAACTTCCAGTCCTCCAGCCTCTCTCTGACGTGCTGGTGTGTGCCATTGTGTCTGGTTTATTCATGCAGGGCATTGAACCTAGGACTTGATCCACGTGGGGCAGGCCTTCTGTCCACTGAGCCCTGTGTCTTCAGTGCATTTCTTGGTGAATTCTCAAAGCAGACAGTGGGCATGACCCCTGAAGGACCAACATGCATGTGTTATGGGCTGGGACTGGTCTTCAGTTTCTCCCAGAGTGTTTAACTAATAATTTTGACTCTACCACATACAGTACCCTAATGTGTGCTTTGTGAACAAACACACAGGCTCTGGCTGAGATACTGCACCAGAAGTTCTTAGACACCGACTTAGAGGAGCGCCACCATGCGTATCTGAAGCCTTTCCGAATCCTTGTCAGTCTGCTGGACAAGCCGGAAATAGGTAACGTGAAAGCACTGTTGTCAGAGGGTTTAAGCACAGATGCAGTCAGCAGATGAGTCTTAAAGTGTGTTTCAGTTTCCGAAGTTCTTTCAGGTTCCTGATTTGCAGGGTGTGCCTACAGAGCATCCACACTTCACACTGTGAGACTGTCTCTTCCCAGTGTCGGGACTGCTGAGTTTTGATTTGTGACTGTGAGCAAGCTGTTCCTCTGTAAACATGAGAACATGCTACCACGACGTGGAGACGTGGAATAGGCATTATACTCTACTGCTTATGGACCCCTCTTACACACGCTGTGATCCCTGACCCCCCCCCCCTCTTCACTATCAGATCTGATGTGCAGTCACCAGAGCCCATAACAGGACAGAGACCCACACACACCCCTGTCCGTCCACTGCATTGCCAGCTCAAGGTACTGTCTAAAAGTCCAGGGTATGTGAGCCTTCTGGCCAGAGCAAAGAGCCAAGAGCATTCTTAGGCCCTGAAGCCTTTGCTTGTTAACCAGAGTGTGGCACTGAACGTCTGTTGTGTGTCATGGGCTCAGGGCACCGAGAGAGGACAATGATTCCTTGTGAAGATGGAAGGGGCACCCAAGGTGCTAGGATGCCTGTGCATTTGTGCTTTGGGTGTTTGCGACAGTCTGTACCCTTCAGGCTGGCCTGGAACTTGATATGTAGCTAGATGGCCTTGAGTCCATCTCCTGCCTCTGCCTGCAAATTCTTAGGATTATAGACACAGCACCACATTCAATCTAGTTTTCTAAAACTCATTGCATGTATTACATACTGTGCATATGTGTGCATTCTCATATGTGCTCATGCATACCTTAGTGTACATGTTGAGGTAAGAGGGCAGCTTTCAGGAGTCGGCTCTCTACCATGTGGTCCTTGGAGTCACTCAGGTTGTTAGTCTTGGTGGAAGGTGTCTTCAGCCACTGAGACAGGCCCTGCCTGCCTTTTTTCCAGCAGTAATTTTGTATTGGGTGACTTGCTTGTGTCCTGTGTCTCTACACCTCCAACATGGAAGTGGGACCTCTTGTGATATCCATTTTACAGAGGGAAAGTAATTTGCCCCAGGTCACCCAATGCCCAAGCCTTCCTTTCAGGAAGTACTGCTGTCTTGGCAGTGCTGAGCACAGATGCCCTGAGATGCTAGTCATGTGACAAATACAATCTCTGCTAGCTGTGATCTCCTGTGGCTTAACCAACCCACAGTGGGAGCCTTTCTTCCTAGAAGTGCCTGGGCCCAGATTCTCTTTTCCTCCCCTGCTACTTCCATCGGCTCACAGTGGCTCAGGTTAGATTTCTCTAGACCTGGAAGTAACTCTGTAAAGTCGCATTTTAGCCTGAAAATCAGGTGCCGTTAGCATGTCGGGAGCTTGCTGTATTTTTTTTTTGGGGGGGGGGTTATTCAAAGAAAATGTAGGACTTAGCATTAGGGGATGTATGTTTTGTGCCAGAGCTGTACTGTGGAGAGCCAAGCAGCCATGCCTTTATCTGGGCTCCAGGTCATGCTTTCTAGATAAGGGAGAGTGGTTAGCGTCATCTCAAATAGTTGTTAAGTCTGCTCTTCTGGCTGGCTTGGTTATCCAAGGGATGTACCCATAGCTAGACAAATTTATTATACAGAAACAAGAGCACGAGGCAGTCACTCTGTCCTAGGTCCTGTCCACACTTTAAGCAGGCAGGCTTTAGCCTGTCTTGTCTCCTCCGAGGAGGAGGCTGCAGAGCTGCCTGTAGCAGGAAGCACTTGGCCCTCAGGAGAACATACCGAGCTTATGAAACAGTCCTCTCAGAGGCACACTGTGATTCTGTAAAAATCGTCAAAGATTAAGTTGATATAGGGCTCAGAGTGCAGGCCAGTGTAGAACAGTTGCTTAGTGAGGCCACAGGTTTGGTCACAACATGGAAAAACAAACCCATGAAAGATGCATGTACTGTTGCCATTTGCACAGCTAAAACGCAGAGTTTTCCTTTGCTGAGAGTGGGCAGGCTCTCATCCCTCTGGGTATGCTCGTGAGAAGTCAGCTTTGAAAACTCCCACCCTGCACTCTGCCCAGTGGGCTAAGACACTGCTCTGATGCACAGCTGGTGCAGTTATGTGGCTCCTTGTGGGAGTTGCAGTGTTGACGTTGTTTTGTGTTCTTGCTCTGGCTTGAAAGAGCTGAGAGCAGAGAAGTTGTTTCTTCTCTGTGGATGTCTCTCCCCAGTGATGTTGGCCAAGCAGCTCACAGGTTTGGAACATGTTGCCTTCAATGGCCTTCACCCAGTGGAAGTTAGCTTGAGCCACCCACTCACACACACACACACACACACCCGTGACCTGTCACCTTGTGTAGTCAGGAGAGCAGCACAGCTCAGTATGCCCAGATGTGACAGCGTCTCTCACACAGTGGCGCTGGCTGTTTGCCTCGGCATCATTCTGCTGCTGTTGCCCTTGCCCTTGGTCACGTGTGTGTGTGCGTGTGCGTGTGTGTGCGCGCGTGTGCGTGTGAGAGAGAGAAGCCTGTGTGTCTGGAGGTGCTGCTCCCTGTGCTTTGTGAGGCTCAGTTGGTTTAAATTTGCTGGTAAGGGTTGGAGACCTAGCTCACCTGGAAGAGTGCCTGCCTAGCATGCAGGAAACCTTAGGTCCACCCAGCCTCTTACTGCACAAATTGGGCATGGTGGCAAAAGCCTGCTTTTTGCAGCACCCAGGAGATAGAGACAGGAAGATGAGAAGTTCACAGTAATCCTTGACTGTGTAGAGAGTTTGAGGCCAGCCTGGATTGCAGACCACAGCTGAAAACAAACAACAATTAAGTGTGTTGTTGATTCTCTAACTGTCGCTGTTGATTTCAGGACCTCAGGTGGTTGAGAATTTATTTCTGGAAGTCATCAGAGCCTTTTATTCTTACTGCCATGATGTCCTTGGCTCTGACCTGAAGCTCAGCTACACTCAGAGTGGGAATCCGCTCGTCAGGTATGAGCTCAGCCTCCACATCCCTCAGCCCTCCCCCCCACCTCCATGGTCCTTCTCTGCTCTTCAGTATGAGTCATGCAGGGTGAGAGGGTGGACAAGCCACAGGTCAGAGCACCATGGCAGCTCCTTCCTTCTAATCGTGAGAACCATGAACGTCATCCGGCAAAGGCCACTTGATCTATTGTACACAAGTGGTGAGGCCCAGGGAGAAGGGAAACTGGGTGGAGGGAGATGGGAGGGAGGGAGCTCAGAAATGAGGGAGAAGAGACCAAGACACCGAAGGATGGTCAAGATGCTAGAAGGGGTTTCTTTGGGAGCCATTAGGCAGATTGAGCCATTAGCTCAAGGTATTCCTTGGCTACATAGTAAGTTTGAAGCCAGCCTGGGGCCTTGAAACCTTATAGATAGATAGATAGATAGATAGATAGATAGATAGATGACAGACAGACAGATGGAGCAAGCTACCTCTTACACTTCACTGTTAAATTTGCTTTCTGCCTGGAGTGGTAATGTATGTACAAAAATTTAATTCTCCTGTTTTCTTGTTTCTTCATGGTAAATGTCCCGAGCAGTGTGTTATGCTTCTTTTTTCTTCTCTCAAAAAATAAGAGGGTTTTCTTTTCTTTCTTTTTCTTAAACATAAAAGCAATAGATGTTTATGTAGAATAGCCTGATATTTGAAGCTATCAAAAAACAACAAAGACATGGTCTTCCATAATCCTTCCATCTTTCAAGGAAAAATAAAAGGTTCTTACTTATTTCTAGACCCCTCCTACACGTTTAAACATGTCAGCCCCACCTGCCAGCCCAAAGACAGGGTTGCATGGTCTCTTTAAGTACAGCAGTGACTGGCTCTCCACTGCTTGCTGTGGAATGTGCTGACCAGAACGCCCTCACCAGGGACCTGTCATTAAATAAGGAGGGTGGGGGGGCGGGGAAGAACAGTCCTTTACTGATTGACACCACCTTTCACCTGGTTTCCACCTTTTCCTGATTTTAAATAGTCGTGTATCTGTGTCCACGTGAGGGTTTCCGTAGCATTCTCTAGAGTGCTTCACTGAGCCACAGAGACACACTTAGAACGTCAGCAATGTGCTGGAGATGTAGCTTAGTCACGGTGGGACACTTGACGAGCACCGTCCCAGGCCCTGAGGCTGCCGTCCAGCATCCTAGGAAGTGAGGGTATAAAACAGTAGCCAGCTCTCCCTGCTGCACCTGCAGTTGGGCTGGGGAGCTGGTGCATCCTGCTGACTGTTAGAGTGTTTTCCTGACTCTTTCTGTTTCTAAGGGGACCCATGAGTAAGGACTCTGTGTAGCAGGGAGTGGGTTTCTTCATAGCGGCCAGCAGATTGCCCACACTCATGCAGGCAGCGATAATTGGATTCAGTGGGTTATTTATGGAAAGAAAAAATAGAAAATTGTATACGAATATGGGAGGGGACGAGTTAGGGGCAGGAGTGGGCAGCAGCGTAGGTTTGGTCGCACTACGTTTCATATATGCATAAAATTGTCAAAGAATACATAGAAAGGTTCTAAAAGCTGTTATTTAGGAGTGAGAGCAATGTGGAAATGCTTTCTAAGTCTGTCAGAGGCGAGAGCAGAGCCGGTAGAGGCTTCTTAAGTCGCCATGCTGTGTAGCGGGGACCCTCTGGTGGGGGCTCCCTCGGACACCGTAGCAGAGATCTCCCGCTGGTGTGTTCAGTTGATTTCCCTCTTCTTCTGGCAGCACGATCAAAGAAAACAGGCATGCCTCCGAGATTGTGAAGACGGTCAACCTGCTGGTCTCCGCGCTCAGCACAGACTTCCTGTGGGATTACATGGCTCGGCGTTTCGAGGAGTGCTTCAGGTGAGTGATGGTGTGTGAACAGGGAGCAGGTGGGTGGTTCCATGGCTGCATGGAGGCCGGAGTCTCAGCCCAAGCGAATCTCAGTGGTCTCTCCTGACCTCCAGAGTCCAGTGGACACAGGGCTGGAAGGAAGTCATGTAGGACTCTAATAATAGGACAGAGACTGTCTGTGTCACAGGATCCTGGGCCACTTTATTATTCACTAAGGTCTAACTTTAGAAAGCCCTCTGCCTGTTCTCTAGCATTGATCAGTGCAGCTTCTGCAAGCCGGTGCCTCGCTCAGCTTAGGCAGTCTCCACTGCTGAGCTCAGACTCTTCATTCTTAGATCCTTCCTGAAGTTAGTGAGTGATGGGCCAGAGTGCTCATGTTTTAGGCTGCTGTGATGGCCTTTGTACCACTGTTAATCCTGTGTGAGTCCAGCATGGGCCCCTGACTCCTACCCATGTAAACTTGGGCCATGTGTGTCCTGTGGCTACATAGCATGCCATGAACTCCTGGGCAGCCTCTTGAGAAGTGGCATTTTGTTTCCTTGCTGTGAGTCTGAGAGGTAGCTAGAGCCCAGAGACATGCAGAGAGGCTCTTGCCCAGCACTGCAATTGGTAACAGCGAAACTTAGAACCCAGTCACGCCCACTATGGGCGTCTGACTTCTCAGCTGCCCCTTAGCGCCTCTCTGCCCCCTGAAACATGGCACAGGCGGCCTACCCCATTCTGAGTGGATTGCACTGCACCCAGAGCCAGCAGCGGGGCGGCAGAAGAGGAGAGGGTGCGGCGCGCACTCCCTTGCTCGCCTCCACTGCTCTTTCTTTCTTTTGTTAGGATCAGACTCAAGATTTGTGCTTGGCCTCTAAGCCACACCCTGCCCTTGTTTGTCCCTTTTGAAACAGCTCTCACACTGGCCTTGAACTCACAGAGGTCCACCTGCCTCTGCTTCCTCAGTGCTGGGGTTAAAGGTTGATACCGCCCTTGCCCTGCTGCTTGTTTGACTTTTTGGACAGAGCCTCACTGAGCTGCCCAGCCTGGCCTGGGACTGGCCACTCTGCTGCTTCAGCCTCTTAAATATTTGGGATTACAGACTGTACCACTGGTGTGGTGTAGTTATTTTATTCATGTTGTGTGTTTACGTACGTGTATGCGCATGTGCGTGCGGTTTTGCACGCATGTACACGTGTGTGTTTGTGTGTGTGTGTTTGTGCTTGTGTGTGCGTGTGTGTGTGCATGCATGCCTGTGTCCGTGTGCTGCAGTGCTCTGTGGGTGTCAGAGGACCCTTGGTGCAGTCCTCCCATCCACTTCTGCAGCTGGTCTAGTCTGTGTTGATGCTGCTGCTTATTCCAGGCTCCTGGCCCGTGAGCTTCTGGAGATCCTCCTGCCTCCACCTCCCATTGTGATAAAATGCTGTGGCCAGAAGCAAGTTATGGGAGAGTTTGGCTTGTGGTTCCAGAGGGTGAGAGATTATTATGGCCGGCCGGGAGGCATGGCACACGCAGCCATGTTAGCAGGACAGGAAGCTGAGAGCATGAAGCAGAGAGTGAACTGCAGGTAGAACAAGGACTTCAGCTCTCAAGGCATCAGCCTCAGTGATGTTCGTCCCCCAGCTGAGCTGTGTGGCACTGTCTGCCCAGACATAAACTTGCGCAGACAGTGCCACCGCATGTCCAAGACTAAGGGAGATGTGTTTCATTCAGACCACCACTGTCTATTCCTGCACATTTAGAAACAACTCTGGACTCCAGAGACTCCTGCTCCTACCCAGAAGTAGGTCAGTCAGTGAAGCAAGCCGTGCTTCTCCAGGGGTCATACAGCTCAGAGCCTGTGACCTCATGTGTCTCAGGGAGGAGTCCCAAAATGTAAAGAGTAGCCAGGGTATGGTGATACACACTTTTAGCTCCAGAGGTAGAAGCAGACAGATCTCTGTGGGTTCAAGGCCAGCCTGGTCTGTATACCAAGTTCCAATGTCAGCCAGGCCTATGTAGTGAGACCTTTTTTCAAAAACAAACAAAAAGCAGCCTCTGGCTCATATGTATGACATACGCTGGTCCCTGTTCCCTTGGATGGGTCTTTGGTTTGGTACTGGGAACTTGAGCCGCACAGAGTGACATCACTGTATGTCTGCTAGGTGATGAGTTCACACCTGAACAGACAAAATTCAAGTCAAACAGTTTCGAGACGTATTCAATAGGACACTCACTAATACCTTTCCACACTAGTCAGTCTGTCACCAACACTGATGTGTCAGACCCAACTGCATTTAAAACAGAATAATTGATGGAAATCATAAGGTGTTTGAAATCGAGCCAGTCATGTTTGCTTCTGCCTGCAATTTCAACACCTGTGAGGCGATCAGGGCTGTCCTGACTCAAAACAAAACCATCCTTTAATCCCAGCACAGGGAGGCAGGGACAGGCAGATCTCTGAGTTCCAGGACAGCCTGGTCTACAGAGTGAGTTACAGGACAGCAGGGCCACACAAAGAAAACCTGTCTTGAAAAGCCTAAAAAGAAAAAGGAGGAGGGAGGACAAAATTTGCAGTGACTGTGGAGGGATTAACTCTCTCTCCTGTGGTTAACATAGACCAGTGTCGCAGACCACAGCTATTGGAGAAGCCATCAGCCCTCCCCCCACCGTCTCGGAGCTCTGCACCCTCCTCGTGTTCCTCCTGGATGTGATTCCCTTGGTAGGTGCGCTAGACGCCTGATCTTGGTTTCTGTCCCAGCTCTCCTCAGTCTTCCAGTCTGTCTGTTAACCCTGCGTTTATGCAAGTGGCTCCACACACAGGACTGTGTAGGTGGGGCTTGTGTGTAGTGTGGATGGGGTCTCACAGTTCTTTTTCATGGTGGTCTCCTGCCTCCTGAGCTCCTGTTCACCACTGAGCTATTCTCCCAGGCTTATTGCATTCTTGCTGGGTTGTTTTTATGTTCTGTTTTGGTTTAGTTTGGTTTTTCAAGACAAAGTTTCTTTAATTCCGAATTGCTGGGATTAAAGGTGTGTGCCCCTACAGCTGTTTTAATTAAAGGAATTGATTTCTGGGCCTGGCTAAGTATGGAAGCAGTTGGTGGACTGGGGCTCCAGTCTTAGAGGTGACATGGACACGCTTGCTAGTTAATGTAGACTGCATGTGGCAGCTTTAGTATCTTATCCAGGAGGTAAATGCAGCTGAAAGCTTGGCTTGGGACTAATCTGAAACTGAGACTCTGAGATCCAGACAGGCTGAGGTGCTTACTTTTCCTGTGTGGCCGGCCAAGGTGAGTAACTGCTACTTCTGTGTTCTAGGAACTCTACTCAGAGGTGCAGACTCAGTACCTCCCACAAGTGCTTCGCTGCCTGCTGCAGCCTCTTGCTGAGGAAGTGGAGGCCCTGAGCTTACCTGAGCTCACACACGCCTTGAAGACATGTTTCAAGGTGCTTAGCAAAGTCCAGATGCCGCCCTCCTACCTAGATATGGAGCCCACCAGCGGGAACTCGGTATGTGCTCCAGGACGCAGGCACTGGCGGTGCCTCCGAGGAGTGGGAGGTAATTAGCACGAGAGCACTGTGGACAAGATGTGTAGCCCCTGAGTTCAGGATGTTGAAGGGTTAGTGCAGATGATCTTCATTTCATCCTCTCCCGGGTAGCACAGCCTCCACAGGTGGCTATACCTGCTGATACCTACAGCAGCCCTTCCATTGTGAGTTTGTATGCATGGGGCTTGACTCACTTAAAGTGCAAATCAGAGAATGCCCTCAATTGGCAGGGTGGCTTCAGCAACAGAAATCAGGCTTCTCAATTTGAAGCTCAGAGCTCCTTTCTCTCAGTGCTGTGTGACTGGAAACTTCCCGACCCTTCACAAGCTTCTCCTGGGTTTGTTGGCCATCTGTAGTACTTCAGGCTTGTTAGAATTTTATGGCCTCCAGCACATCTCTGCATTTACATGGACATAATGTTCTGTGTGTGCAGACTGTGCCTAAGTTGAAGACACAGCCTGTTTGGATTTAGGCCACCCAGATGCCCCCCACTTACCAGCTGCTAAGAACCTCTCCTCAAATTAGGCCCCACTACAGGCTGTGGGGGTTAGGGCAAGGCCCCACTACAGGCTGTGGGGGTTAGGGCAAGGCCCCATTACAGGCTGCGGAGGGTAGGGCTGGGCCCCACTGCAGGCTGCAGAGGGTAGGGCTGGACCCCACTACAGGCTGCGGAGGGTAGGGCAGGACCCCACTACAGGCTGCGGAGGATAGGGCTAGACCCCACTACAGGCTGCGGAGGGTAGGGCTGGACCCCACTACAGGCTGCAGAGGGTAGGGCAGGACTCCACTACAGGCTTCGGAGGGTAGGGCTGGGCCCCACTGCAGGCTGCATAGGGTAGGGCAGGACCCCACTACAGGCTGCGGAGGGTAGGGCTGGACCCCACTACAGGCTGCGGAGGGTAGGGCTGGACCCCACTACAGGCTGCGGAGGGTAGGGCAAGGCCCCATTACAGGCTGCGGAGGGTAGGGCTGGGCCCCACTGCAGGCTGCATAGGGTAGGGCTTGACTGCCTATCTGGGCAGCATGTTCATTATAACCTGCGCTGTGTGGCCACTCTGTCTGTTTTGCTCTGCCTGTACCATGGAGCACCCTTGCATGTCTGTTGTAGCAGTATCTACCTTGTAATTTCTGCATACCTCCCTGTGTGTGTGGACTTACACGGTAACCATTCCTATGAGCAAGGTTGAGAAGGTTGCAGTGAGGATGCCGTTGTCTCTGAAGGATACAGTTTGATTCACAGGCTGCAACTGAAGGGCCATGATTGCTTCCTTGAAATCGTGAGAGGTGCAGCCACACCAGATGAACACTTAGTCTCTGAGGCTCAAGGGGAGCATTGAGGCAGACTGCTCCTTAGGGGTGAAAGTTCTGAGAGTAGTTGTTAGTGTGTAGCAGACAGGTGGCCAGCACCATGTGGCCAGTCTGAGGGGAGATCAGACCACATGCGCAGTGGCGTCTTCTCCTAGTTCTTGCTGGAGAGTGGGTGGGAAGGAGATGAGAAAGCACCTGGGTTTATTGGTTGTTTGGTTGATTGTTTCAAGACATGCTTTCTCTGTGTAGCTCTGGCTGCCCTGGAACTCACTCTGTAGACCAGGCTGGCCTCAAACTCCCAGAGATCTGCCTACCTCTTCCTCCCTAGCGCTGGGATAAAGGCAGGTGCCACCACCAAGTGGCTGCGAAAACTTCTGGTTTTAGTCTGCAGTTGGCCACTGCTAGATGTGACCAGTGAGTCCGTGTGTCAAATGATCCATAAGTGTCTTTGCAGGCTGGCCATCACTGGGGGGTCAGTAGGGCAGGGAAGGCAAGCGTCTAGAGAAACAACCACATTACTGTGGTTACTGCCATCGGCATGGTTCCTTCAGAGCAGAGGAGCCTATGGGATGAGAGATGGGGTTTTTTTTGTCTTCCACAGAGTCCAGTAAAAGGAGGAAACAGTGGCATCAGTTTGGCGACGGAGGCTGTGGTGGCAGGTGATGAGGAGCCTCCCTTTCCCCCACTGAAATCTGAGGACAGTGGGATTGGGCTCAGCGCCTCGTCTCCAGAGCTCTCTGAGCACCTCAGGGTGCCTCGGGTGTCTGCGGACAGAGACGATATCTGGAAGAAAGACGGGAGCATGCAGGCGACATTCCTTTGCATCCAGGAGCTCATTGCGAACTTTGCCAGCAAGCACATCTTTGCAGCGTCACTGACTGTGTCTGGGGAGGAGGACAAGCCTGAAGAGTCCCCAGGGAAGAACAACAAGGGCCAGACACAGAGCGCAGAGCACTCTGCCAGGAAGAGCTCATGGGACCCCAAGCCCATCACCGTGCCCCAGCTTAAACAGATGCTTTCGGATCTGTTCACAGTCAGAGGGTCTCACTTTAAGACAAGAAGCTCAGAGTCACTGTCATCTATGCCCAGCAGCCCACATAGGAAGGCAGCAACAGAATGGGACGTTGACCAGGTGGTCATTGAGTTGGTGGGCTCCAAGGAGGACTGCAGGGAGGCCTTGGCTGCTGCCTGCCACCTGCTGCTGGACTGTGCCACCTTCCCTGTGTATCTGTCTGAGGAGGAGACTGAGCAGCTATGTGAGATGCTCTTCCAGACTCCAGGTGAGAGGGTGGTCCCCCCAGTGCGTGGTCAGTCTGTTGAGAATTCTGTGACAGGCTTGATGTTCAACTACAGTCATGTCTACCCAGAAGGGGGACAGGAAAACCTTCCCAGTGCAAACGATCAGAAATCTAAACCTTTTGACACTGGTGCATGCTTTTGGGTCATTTTAGATTAGGGAAGATTACCCAGTAACTCCACAAACACCCCCAAATCTGAAAACCCTGGAATCAGAAGCATGTTGGATGCCAAGCCTTTGGTTAGGGGCTTTGTGCCAGCCAGCCCATTTCCTTTTTGTTCTGTAGCCAGCTGCATCAGTGACTTGTTAGCTTGCTGGCTTTGTGTCTGCTTCTGACTCCTGTGTCAACTGTATCTGACTTGGCAACTAGTTTCTGTGAAGACCAGGTTGGCCTCAAGCTCACAGAGATCTGCCTACCTCTTCCTCCCTAGCGCTGGGATAAAGGCAGGTGCCACCACCAAGTGGCTGCGAAAACTTCTGGTTTTAGTCTGCAGTTGGCCACTGCTAGATGTGACCAGTGAGTCCGTGTGTCAAATGATCCATAAGTGTCTTTGCAGGCTGGCCATCACTGGGGGGTCAGTAGGGCAGGGAAGGCAAGCGTCTAGAGAAACAACCACATTACTGTGGTTACTGCCATCGGCATGGTTCCTCTAGAGCAGAGGAGCCTAAGGGATGAGAGATGGAGGGTGAGCCTGTAAACCTGCCTGGTCCACCCGGAGCCTGACTCATGGGAGGTACCCTGTATTGTTAGAGCCATAGCTATTTGTCTGCCATGACTGCCATCAAAGCTGAGCGCCTTAAACAACAGAAGCACACTGTCTCAGTTCAGAACCAGAAGCCCCAGAGCAAGATGTCCCCAGAGACACATTCGATCTGTCTGAGCCTGGGCGCAGTTCTTCCTTGGACCACACACCAGTCTTTGCACATAGACTCCTCCCTCAAGGAGGACCCAGGCACAGTGAGCTAGAGATGCATTACTTCTTTGTTACTGTGACAAATTATCCAACAGAAGCAACCTAAGGGAAGAAGCTGTATTTTAGCTGAGGGTTTCGGAGATTGTCTCTGGTAACACGCAAGAGACAGCAGCTGGGAAGCTCTGCCTCCTGCGATGGGACAGAGGTAGCAGATCAGGAAGAGAGACACTAGAGGCAGCCTCAAGCCTTAGCAGGCCACATTACTGACCTGCCTCAGCATCCAGGCTTCAGAGCTTTCCAGAGCAGCGCCAACAGCTGGGGATGAGGTGTTCCAAACACCAGCCATTGGGGACAGCAAGCTCCAAAGCATAGCAGAGGTCCACTCTGAGGCTTGTCCTAAGGTGACTGTATCCAGGAAGACCTTGTCAAGTCAGTCTCCCTATAGTTCAGCTCCAGATGAGCACAGTGCTGTTCAGATGCCTCAGGTCACTGCCCAGAGTGGGTTCTGGGGTTCTGTGGGTTCTGTGGGTTCTGTGGTTCCGTGGCAGCCGAGTGGGGAGCCATGCTCACTTACTCACCTCTCTTCTCTGGCTGGCATCCTTTTAGGAGCCAGCGATTGCAGTTTTCTACCGTGGCTGAAATCCCTCATGACAATCTGCTGCTGTGTGAGTGACTGCTTCCTCCAGAACACAGCCATCGCTACCCTGCTGGAGGTGATAAACCACTCCCAGTCCCTTGCTCTTGTCATCGAAGACAAGATGAAGCGCTACAAAACCTCTGGGAACAACCCGTTTTTTGGCAAGTTACAGATGGTGACAGTCCCTCCCATTGCTCCTGGGATACTGAAAGTCATTGCTGAGAAAACAGACTTCTATCAGGTATTTCCCCCTGGCAATATGTGTATAGGTCCATGGCCTTTTCCTTAGACCAGAATTGCTGACTGGCACAGGCTGAGCAAGTCCAGTGCTATCCAAGGGTTGGAAGGACCTGGGACCGTCTGGTCTGTCTCCAAATCCCAGCTCCTGACAGTTTGTACCTCTCAGCAGGCCAGGGCAGTAGTTTTACCCTATAAGCAGGCTCTGATGGGACAGTTAGGGTCCAACACTATGCAGTCCCTAGGCTATGGGACAGTTGGGGCCCAGCACTATGCTATGCCCAAGTTATGGGGCAGTTGGGGTGTCTTGACTGGGCAACACCTGGTGGGCTTTTCCTTGGTCCAACTGTGTCTGGTAACAGTCTCGTGTTGATGATGGGTCTCGTGTAGTAAATGTGAATAGAAGGCAGGCTCACAGGAGAGAAAAGGCTCAGCTGTTACTGCGCTTGCGTGGTCTTCACTCCCTTTTCCCTGCAGAGGGTGGCTCGTGTGCTCTGGAACCAGCTGAACAAGGAGACCCGTGAACATCACATCACCTGTGTAGAGCTGTTCTACCGCCTGCACTGTCTAGCCCCGACCGCCAATATCTGTGAGGACATCATCTGCCACGCCCTTCTGGACCCCGATAAGGTGAGCCTTGCATCTGTATCCTCTGTGCTATGTCCAGCGAGCTGCTGAGTTTGCCCACTTTTCCAGCCCAAGGCAGATTGTTCCCACCCAAGCTAAGTCTCTGTTGGGCTCAGATGTCCAGATGAGCAGAGGTGATCCAAAAGCAGGCTGCCAGATTCCTGGGAGTGGAGCTGAAAGGTCCGGGACTCCCCAAAAAGGGGTCCACTTAAGTCTCAGGATAACACGCACCCAAAGGACACACGAGAGACCGTCTTGCTGTAAAATACATGAGGTGGTTTATTATATCAGAGCTCTGGGCCAGCCCATATCCCCATATCTCACATAGGGGATAGAGGGACTGACCTCGTGGCTCAGGGGCATAGCGCTTATATATGGGCGGGATAGGGAAAAATCGAACTTTCGCGCGGGTGCACAGGATTGGTTGTTTTACCTTTTTTGAACACTAGTAGGCCGTACCATGGGGCAGGGTGTAGTTCTTCCCTTGGCCAGTCAGTTTCTGGGATGTTCTTAACAGGCCTTTGTACTGTAACTCCCCCCTCCTCTGTAACTAATTAGATGGACCCAAACCTGCTGGCAGGTGCTTTTCTGCCCAAGGTCTAAGGCGAAAAATTTATACATATTTGATAAGATGGCCTTTATAATTTTTCACTCTACATCCCCACTTTTTCCGATTTGGTTATGTTTTTAATCATAAAAACTCAATTATTAATAGTCTATTTTCACCCCACTTTTTCCGATCTGGATCTTTAGAAAAATTTAAACTCCAGTATCATAATTATCATTTTTTTTGACCCAAAGTCCTATATTGGTGGCGCAACACAAAAAGTTGAACAGCATTTATTCTTTCTCTAACAAAAGTTACTAATCTATTTTAAATGTAGGGGCCTATGGTTAAGAGCAAAAGTAAAATCACAAGGGGTCCAGCAAGGGAGGATTGAACCAACTCTTGAATCAAAGTTGCTGTGCATCTCTATCTTGTCTCTGGTCTAACTTTTTTTCTGAATTTACTCTCTGGTCACTCTTGAATGGTCTACATAATAGTAACATTTTTTCTTAGAGCAGCACACAGACTTTCTCCTTTAAGAAACAGCAAGTCTAGTAACAACTTAACTTTGTTACTGACTGTTCTAGGGCTCTCAAATCCACATCAGTGGCAGCCCTCAGCTGATGAAAGTAATGAAGTGTCTGTATCAATGTAGTTACACCTGTCTCTATACCTATGGCCACTCCTAGTCACAATGTAACAGCTAGAGTCAAGGAAAATAGGCTGTCTGCAGAATCATCTAGGGTGTATCTCAAACTCAGTTCAAGAGTACCTGCAGGATCTAGCTGGACAAGTACACAATAATCTTTGTTTTCATCAAAGATAGCAGTGGAAACACATGGTGTTAACCCGGAGCTGTAAGTCTACCATTTATCAATTTTAGGCACTAGGTATCTGTTAGCAGGGGTTCTTGGGCTCTATTCTATTGACTAGGGGTTTCAAAACATTTCTTTTTCTTTGTAGCACACTTTCAAAGTTGTCTTCTGACTTTTCCACATTTTGTGGCACATAGCTGTCTACATATACATAAAACCACATATATAATAAAGAGAAATTGCAAAAGGAACAAATCTATATAACTCTAGATTCACATTTCAACTTCAATCTTGTAATCACAAGCTGTCATTTAACCTTGGGTGTACACACACTAAGTCCCACCCTCCAAGGCAGCATTTTCCCTGTGCCTCTGGGGTGGTCTCAGGAGTCAAGGCCTGCTGCTTCTTTAGCCTTGTAGAATAGCAGAAGACCTGGAGCCAAAGAGTAGGGGGTTGTTCAGGCATCTGGATCTTCTCCAGTTGACATCAGTCACAGGTGGTGATGGTGAACTTCAAGGAGGTCGGATGGTCCACAGCACCAGGAACAGTCTTTTAGTAGCCTGAAAAATCATTTCTCACACAAAATGGGCATTCTGGGTATGGAGCAAGAACAAGGGACACTCTAGCCAGCGCCAGTTCCCAAGGGTAGTTTAATTTTAGGGTCCTGTATATTCTCTCTACCTGTCCTGAGCTTCGGAGACAATATAAACAGTGGATCTTTAATTCCTGACTTACCTTAAAACTGCTCTCTGATCTAATTATCTAGGACACTTGAAACCTCGAGAAGGTCCCTATGTTAGGCTGTTTTTTCCTAGGTATTTCTTATTTACCCTAAGTCTTATTATTTTTCTGGCTCAGAACCTAAGGTCCCTTATACGCTTTAAGTCTCTTGGCTACTTGGTTGTATTCATATCTTAAGAGTCTATCTGTGTATTTAGCCTGGTAAATCCTTTGTTTTCTGGGGAGTATAGTTCTCCCTTCTTGTGTGCGCCATTGTCTATTTTAGGCCCCAAACCTGGGAGGGCTCCTGTATCAAGCCACTTGATCTGTCCGGTTGTTGCCTCAGGCTGGAGTCTCCTCCCTTTTTGGTATCCTGGGCAACAAATATTTACAGCTTCCGGTTTCATCAGGGTTTCCTCTCTTGGCATATAGCCTTGCAGGCATGGACTGTGGCAAAAGCATACCTGTTGTCCATGCAGATGTTGGCTTTCTTGTCAGCCCCAAGTTCCAAGGTTGTTCTCTGCACCGATGACCTCAGGGGTGGGGAGTCAGTCCAGATGGCATGTGTCCACCACAGTAGCGCTGGCTTGTCTCTGACCAGCATGGAGAAAACTGCTCCCGTCTGTAAAGCACGTTACCTCGGCTCCCAGCTGGAGTCAGTAGGAGGAGCCTTTCCTCTACCCGTGAGTTCTTGTCAGTTAGTTGCAGCCTGTCTGGGCCCCAATCCTGGGGAGTAAGTCTCAACCCGACAGAGGGTAGGAACAGTCTAGGATGACCATAAATGAATGGGATACCCAGCCCATCTCTTAGTCCACCATTTTCGGGTAGTCCATGAATACCTTTTGACCCATTGGCCTGGAGGAAGCCCCTGTGTCTATCAAAAGTTGGGTGGCTCCAAGCTGCCCCGTCTATCTCAATAGCCGTCTTCACACAGAGCTGTTATCTTCGCCACTTGGGGTGTTTTTCGAGGCCTGGGACTTTCTGGCCCTGGCTTCTATTTTTTAGGGCCCTCTTGGACCCTGAAGCTGGCTCCTTCACTTGCAATGTGCACACTGGTCTTTTTCAAAGAGTTTTATCTCTCTTTGATTGGAATCTCTTTTTTCTGCTTTCTGTAAATTCTTTCCTGTCACCTTTCTCTTTCTTTACCTCTCTCTAGTCTCCTCTATTTCTCTCGATTCCTCTGGACTCACAGCAACTGATCTCTATTCTTTTTCTCTACTCTTTTCTTCTAGACTTACACTAAACCTTCTCTATTCCTCTTTTCTATTCCTTTCTTTTAAATCTTCTCTCACTTGTTATTACCATCAATCATTTTAATATGTAGTATACTTCCTAAATCTTTCAATGACTTATCTTGTAGTCTCTGTAGCCTCTGGAGCCTTGTCTACACTGACAGAATGTCTCTATGAGCTAGTCTAGAAAGGCTGTGGGTAACTTATCTGATCTCTGCTTAACCTCATGTGTCCTGATCAAACTTAGTGGGGTCTCATATAATCTTTTCTCTCAAGACCTATCAGCGGAATCTGGCGTGGGCCTCTGGGTGTCCCTTACCTTCTGTCACATGGAGGTCTTAGTCAAATCTGCTCCAAATTGACCTGCTGCTGACCACGGCCTGATCAATTGACGGGGTCCCCAATCTGAAGACCAGAACCTGCAAAGGTCTTGTGAAAGCAAGGCTTTTATCTTATCTGTAGCATTTCACAGCAAGGATTATTAAGATGTTGAAGGTTCATACAGTTATTAACAATTTTTAAAAGGCAATTTGAGTTACATTTGACACTTATTTGAATTTAACTTTTAACAAAATAGAAACTTTGGTCATAGTTCTATAAAAACCTTTTAAAGAGTTATTTCTGATTACAACAAGAACAATAAAGTAAACATTTTTATGTCTAACGTAAGAGCACAAGTCTTCACCACTTCTTTAATTTTATCTTGTCAGAACTCTCATCTTTGAACCAAATCTTAATGAAAATCTCATACAAATAATGAAATTGTCTCAAACAGTAATGGCTAAAAAATTTATCAAAACTGAAGGATATATATATATATATATATATATATATATTCCTGACTCATATATATATATTCCTGACTCATATATATATATTTCTGACTCAGGGCAGCCTATAACTTTTAAGCTGTAATTTTAGAAAAAAGCACTCCTTTACTTATAAAACTGGGAAAAATCATTATCAACTTCCTTATTATATACAGAAGCTAAAAAACTGCTGGCCCCTTTTTTTTTTCTACTTTCTGCTGGTGTCCTTCTCCTAGCCACAGAGCAGGGCGAATAATCAGTTTTTCTTGTGTAAATCAAGACTGCCTCACAAGTAAGTTTTAAACTAAATTAAGTAAGCAGTTTTAACCAGTTTGTCTCTCTTTTTTTTTTTTTTTAAAAAAATAATTAACTCTCAGGTGAACAATCTTGCTGCGGCTGTTTGTCTAGCTGTCCTGGCTCCACTGCCAGGTTTTTTTCTTTTTTCTTTTATCACCTGGGTTCTCATCTATCTTCATAGGCGGCAGGTGGAAAACCGCCATTTGTTGCACTAGTGACCTCAAGGTACCCAGTACAGCCAGGAATATCAAACTAGGTAACTGTTGCACGCTGTTGCTGTGCTGGGGAACCACGAGTTGTAGCCCGCCAAGTGGGGGCTGGGTGAGCGGGCTGGGTGAGGGCACCCTCCATGTGCTGTTACCTGAAGCATATCCTACATGCGGTAGGCGGGTTGTAGGAACACGAACCGCAAGCACGAACCGAGGTAGCTGCCCCTTATTAAAGGACCTGCCCGCCTTTCTGCAGTTGTATTCTTGTACCGGCGGCTTCATTTCTCTCTCTGCCGGCAATCATGTTACCTATTTTTAACTCAAGATGTTTAACACAGTAGATTAACAGCTAACACACAGATGATTTGTCAAGAAAAGACACACACATATAAAAAACAAAAAAACACAAATAGCTCACCCCTCTCACGGGTGGTACATAAAACACAGATAGCTCACCCCTGCCACGGGTGGCACAAATAACACTTAACCACATTTGGTTACGACCCCAGATGGAGAAGTTTTACCCCGGCGACAGGGGAGGGGCCGGCAGCCATCTTGGCTGTAGTTCCCTAAGCCACAGGGCCTGCTGGGTAACGTAGTTTTTAGGTTGGACACCATCTTGGAAGTGTCTCTAGCAGACAATCACTCGCGACCCGTGACGTGAAGAACGGCCTGAAGGGCTGGCGCAACCTGCCTGTTTTCCCCGCCTATCCGTGTTCACACAGCCTGCCCTGCCCGCGTTTACTGTCAGCCCACCGGTCCTCTCGGCGGGGGGAGGGCGTCTCTCCGTGCCGCACATGCGGTGCCACGTGGCGCACGGTGATTGTTTAAAGCTCGGCTCTTTCTCCCCAGCGTGCAGCTGCGGGGAGAGGCTGCCACATCGCATTTAAAAGAAACTCAAAACAACATATAGACAACATATAGACAAAGGACATTAACATTAAAACATAGTCATCCGCGTCTAGACTTAAACAACCAGCTAAACTCGAGTCACAACGGGAAAGGCATCCACAACCATCTCCCGTGCAGGGAGCACTCCAGCTCCTTCCTACTGGGACGTCTCCCAGATAATTGCAGCTTCAGGCCATTGGACCTCACGGTCTCACAACGGCAGCTGACAAACACTAGAATCAAACCAGAAAACAGAATCGGCGGCACACTCATTGGATCTCACGATCACACAATGGCAGCTGCCAGAAAAACGGAACCAGAATAGAAAACAGAAGCGGCGGCGGGTGCACCCAAATATAGCTCACTCACACAGACACACAGACAGTACACAGACTTAAACCCACCTCCAAGGGGTCTTCGGAAGTCCTGGGGTAGCTGCGTAAGCCTGGACGAAAGTTTCCCGGTCAGGGAACCAAGATGAAAGGTCCGGGACTCCCCAAAAAGGGGTCCACTTAAGTCTCAGGATAACACGCACCCAAAGGACACACGAGAGACCGTCTTGCTGTAAAATACATGAGGTGGTTTATTATATCAGAGCTCTGGGCCAGCCCATATCCCCATATCTCACATAGGGGATAGAGGGACTGACCTCGTGGCTCAGGGGCATAGCGCTTATATATGGGCGGGATAGGGAAAAATCGAACTTTCGCGCGGGTGCACAGGATTGGTTGTTTTACCTTTTTTGAACACTAGTAGGCCGTACCATGGGGCAGGGTGTAGTTCTTCCCTTGGCCAGTCAGTTTCTGGGATGTTCTTAACAGGCCTTTGTACTGTAACTCCCCCCTCCTCTGTAACTAATTAGATGGACCCAAACCTGCTGGCAGGTGCTTTTCTGCCCAAGGTCTAAGGCGAAAAATTTATACATATTTGATAAGATGGCCTTTATAATTTTTCACTCTACAGAGCCATTGCTTTTAGGGTCCTCATAGTGCAGTTGTGTCCATATTAAGGTTCACCATAGAATTCTGCCCTGATTCCCTGATAGTCAGGACTTGCAAGCCTCTGGAGCTGTTTGTAAGAGTCATAGTTGTAGAGAGTTATTGGCCTCCTGAGGGTTTTCTGTCAGTTCATTGTCCTTGTTCTTTACGGCCCATGGGCCTGATATTTTGAGGGAGCATGAAGAAACCATGTTCTGTGTTTTCTTTGGACCACAGCACTTGGATATGGTTCTGGACACTGACTAATGCCAAGTCCTTTTTTAAAAGATTTGTTTTTATTTTATGTGTAAGTTTTCCTTGTATGCATGCAAGGGTATATGTATAGTGTGTGTGTGTGTGTGTGTGTGTGTGTGTGTTCCCATGGAGGCCAGAATAGGGCACTGGTTCCCCCTTGAAGTTGCAGATGGTCATGAGCACCACATAGGTTCTAGAAATGAACCTGCATCCTCCACGTTTCCAGCCCTGGGCGCCAAATCTTAAACACATACTTCACTAACTTAACACATCTAACTAAACACACATCTAAAGCCTGGGGAACTGTGTACACTTTAATCCCACACTTAACAGACATAAGCAACTGTGTAAGCTCCAGAACAGCCATGGCTGTGCAGAGAGAGCAAGGGAAGTGAGAGGAGGTACTTCCTCTTCTGCCCAAGGCCGCTCTCCTGACTGCTTTTGTTATTCACATATTTTTACATTTATGAATCTGTGTGTATGTGTGTGTGTGTGTATGCACGCACATGTGTGTGTCACAGCAACTGTGTGGAGGACAAAGGACAACTTGGAGGAGTCAGTTTTCTCCTACCCTTGTAGATTCCTGAGATTGGACTCTAGCTACCAGGCTTGGCAGTGAGCACTCCCAGAACCTGCACTCATTATTAAAATGACACGTAAAGCTGAGCCTACAGTGACAGGATATGACTCCTTCATGGGAGGCTGGGGCAGGAGGATTCCAGGTTCAAGACCAGCCTGCACAACTTTTTGAGACCTTGTGTCAGAATTATTTATAAATAAAGCAAGCAAGCAAGGTTGAAAGAGGGTGGGGCTGAGCAGTTGCTGGGCAGATTCAAGGGTTCAACCACTCTTACCAAAAAACAAAACAAAACAAAACGAACAAACAAAAAACCAGAGCCTCACGGTGACTCCCACAGAACCAGGATGAAACCAGGCTCCTCCATTTCTTTCTTAATCAAGGGAACACGGCTGGAAGCTCTTTTTCGGTTTTCGGTGATCTGGCACCTGACACGAGAAATCCAGGGCAGTCGTGCGACATCTCACAACCGCTCCTTTGACAGGTAAGACAGTTCTTCATTGTGACCCATCACAGGGAGCACTGCAGAGACCCCTAGACATGCATTAGGCTCTGGAGGGCGGGGCAGTGAAGCTGCCAGCAGGCTTATATGTAGGAATCCATGCTGTACAGGACAGGATACCCACAGTCCTCTGACTTCATGTAGCCCAGTGTGAGACTCTTATGGGGGCTTTCAGTGTGGAGGGGATAAGGGAGCCCACCCTCTTCAAAATCACTGTGAGGCTTTGCAGTTTGCCCAGATGAGGGGACACCCAGGGGGGATAAGACTGGTCTAGACCTCAGGCCACCTACACCTGGTTTCACCTGCTACATCACCACCTGAGTACTTAAGATGTATTCGTTGGTATATTAGACTCTGCTTTGTCTTTGCCATGAGCCCACTGTGTCTCTAAAAAAGCACAACCATGAAGCTAGGCACACAGCCTGTCACTCACTTGGTGTGTAAGGCCAGCATGATGAAGCTTCCTGGAGTGTCTGGTTCAACAACAGGAGCTCACTGCAGGCCATGGTGCCTGGTGTGCAGGGTCGGCAGAGTGGGGACTTGTTGACATCTCTCCCCACAGGTCCTTGTTTGTCGTCCTGGATAGCCTGGCTTGCACAGACGGTGCTATCAGTGCAGCAGCCCAGGGCTGGCTGGTGCGAGCACTGTCCCTTGGGGATGTGGCACGCATCCTCGAACCCATGCTCTTGCTGCTGCTCCAGCCCAAAACCCAGAGGACCTCCATCCAGTGCCTCAAGCAGGAGAACTCAGCCGGTGAGCAGCCTCACAGTTGCAGCGAGGGTGGGGGCAGAGGGGAAGGCCAGCACCACACTACTGAGAATGCACACTGCTCACACGAGCAACTGTACCTTGGAAGCTGATGGGGATGGTGACATTTTAAGTGCCACAGGAACTAGCACTTTGAACTAGTAGGTGTGGGTTGCTGTTTTCACTAAAAAGTCAGTGCTTTGTTATTGAGAGGAAATATTTGAAACATGCAGTATATATTATTACTATTAGCTATAGTCACCTTGCTGAAACTAAAACCTCACCCCTCTTGGGTAAGAGTCTTCATGCCCTCTGGCCAGCATGTCCCCTTGCCCTCCTCACTCGGCCTCTGGCAGCCACCTCTGTTCCTGCTTTACCTCTGTGGGAGTAGATTCTAAATGTCACTGTAAAAGAGACGGTGAGGTGAGTTATGATGTCTAACCCCTCTTGGTGTACATGCACATTTAAAGTCCACACTGCATCCTGTCAGCATGTGAACTTACCTCCCAGTGGTACATCTTTTCAAGTCCTACATTTACACACAGGGATGCTCTATTGTGTCCCTGGAGGGAACAATCCCTGTGTGTAGAACACCCTTACCAGTGTCCCTTGCTCAGCAGAGGGGTGATGCCGTGTGTAGGCACCGTTGTTAATTGAGATTCCTGGTGCCTCTCTGCGTAGATTTGTACCCCAAATCTGGGATACTTTCAGATAACTAAAAACGTCACGTTCCTGTGGAATCTGGTCCATTGTCCTTTATGTCTGTCCTGATCTTACAGAGAGAAACAGTGCCACCCTGAGGTGGGTGGAGGGAAAGACATGGCCTCCTCTGCAAGGTTCTTCCTGAGAGAGGAAAAGCTGGCCGCCTTCTCGAGACTGAACTATTATTCCAGGTCTTAGGAAAGAGATGATTAGAGAACTGTACACCTTCTCATTAAGCTCTGCACGGCATGTGTGTGACGTAGATGTGTGCCACACATACACATATGGTACAGACACGTGCATGCCATGGCACCTGTGCACATGTGTGTACACACACACACACACACACACACTGAGCACATGCGTGCCATGGCACCTGTGCAGATGTGTGTGTACACACACACACACACACACACACTGAGCACATGCGTGCCATGGCACCTGTGCAGATGTGTGTGTACACACACACACACACACTGAGCACATGCGTGCCATGGCACCTGTGCAGATGTGTGTACACACACACACACACACACACACTGAGCACATGCGTGCCATGGCACCTGTGCAGAGGACTTTCCTCTCTCACTGTCTATGTTTTAAGGATGGAACTCAGGCCATTATGCTTTGTGGCAAGCAAGCTATCTTGCCAGCCAGCTCCCGCCCATCCTCTTCCTCCTTTAAAAAAAAAGCCTCACTCTGTGATTCTTGAGATTCTGTCTCTGCACTGCCTCATACTTCCCATTTCCTTCCTGGTGCTGGTGCAGCTTGCACCTTGCAATATGAAGACAGGGAGGTGTCGCCTTCCCTGCCATGTCTGTGTTGTGGTGGACTGTGTGCTCACAGGCTGTGCGTCTTTGGTTTGTAGGTTGTCCATCTCTGGTTTCTGCTTTTCCTTCCTCTCCTTATCCTGAATGTGTTCATGGCATAGACTTGTTGAAAGCTACTTAGCCAAGAATTTTCATAGTATCAAAATCTTCCAATTTTTACCTTTTTTAAAAAGAGAATTGAGGAACTGGAGAGATGGCTCAGGGTTGAGAGCACTGATTGCTCTTCCAAAGGACCCAGGTTTAAATCCTAGCACCCACATGGCAGTTGGCAATTGACTGTAATTCCAGTTCCATGGGATCTGATGCACTCATACAGACCCATGGAGGCAGAACACCAATGTAAATAAAACTGAAGAGAGAGTTGATATTTAAAAGTGCCATATGTTTTCTTATTGCAGAAGTGTTACTGTGTCTGTTTTAAACTTTAGGTAGTAGCGGGGCATAGCAGCTCGCACCTATGATTCCAGCACTCAGGAGGCTTGGACTGGGGAGCATCACCTCGAGAAAGCCTGGGCCATTTAGCAAGTTCCTGATTAAAGCGCTAAGCGAAGCGAGGTGGCACAGGGCTGAGGAGCTGGCATACATGAATGCCAAATGGGTGTCCAGCACTGAAAAGACAGTCCTGGAGCGAGCTGCCTCGGAAGACTAGCCATATCTGAGAGTGCTGAGCTCAGACATCTAAGAGACCCTGCCTCAGACACCAGCCTCAGGCCTCCACACATGCACACACATATACCCACACACATCTGCATACAGTACATATGCACATGCAGAAACACCATGAATGCACACATGCACATTCAAAAAAGAAAAAAAAAGAAAAGAAAAAACCCTCCAAAAACTTCAGAAGTAAAGGCATCACACGGAGGTCCCGACAGTACCAGCTGTGATCTGGGCACTGCTGGCGGGTGGCAGATTCCCTTCCCTGTCTTGTTTACAGCTGTGTGAACTGAGTGCTTTCTCCAGTGGACTCACTTTGTACAGCTGTTGTGTATCTGCATGTTCCCTCTCACTTCTCCTGTACATACCTCATAGTCATGGGTACTGACACATGCATCTTGACCCAGCAGTGTGTCTGTTACAGGTGTGCACCTAACTGCTCCCTGCACCCTCGCTGTGGCTCTATTTTCTCCACATCCTGTTTCGGCGTGTGCCCGGTCCTCACAGCATTGAAACCTGCTGATGTGTCTGTGGAGTGTGTTTCCAAAGAGGGAATTCCTAGAAAAAAATCATTTACAATTTCCAAAGTGCCTCCTCTCAGAATTATGATAAAGACAAAGCTGAAGCCGTGGGGGCCCCTGACTCCAGCCCAGCCCTCAGGAATGGGTAGTTAGAGGACAGGCTGAGCTGTAGAACAGGACTTTGTCTCAAGGAAAATAAACCGGAAGTTGATATCACAAGCGCATGATAGTGTCACTAATACTCACAATCCCTGAATATTCCTAAGGGCCGAGGTGCCCATGTGTGCCAGCACCCAGCTTTATGTGGTGTTGAAGATCGAACCCAGGACCTTCTACACTCTAAGCTAACACTCTCCCAACTGAGATACCCCTCCCAGCTAAAGGACATATTTACATTGTTGTGTCTCTGTTTTGCCCATGATACAATCTAGACTTGGGTGTAGTTCCAGTGGCCATTGTCTCCTTTAAGCCAAAGATCACCTCAGAGCTAATTTGTCATCTCTAGCAATTCTGGTCTAACGTCCTTTGTCATTTTGTGATTTCCAGAGGACTTATACCGCTGGTTTAACAGGAAGAAGCCCACATTCAAAGAGGCATGTGGTGAGTCTGAGCTGCAAGAGGGTGCCCCTGAGGAGCACCTCCCTCGAGGCCAGTTCACCACAGTGGACCGTGAAGCCATCTGGGCTGAAGTAGAGAAGGAACCAGAGAAATGCCCACCAAGAAGTGATCTGAGCGAGGAAGACCTGCCCTACTACGTGGACCTTCCAGAAAGGATGACCTCTGGTGGTGGGGATAGCAGTGAGCACACAGAGTCTGCAGACACGAGCTCTGGCCACACTGACAGTGAAAACACATCCACTTTCTCATCTCCCTCCCATGACCTGCAGGACCTGAGCCACGAGGAGAACTGCTGTGCTCCCATCCCCATTGGGGGCAGGGCATACTCCAAGCGTGCAGCCTTGCTGGCAGCCTTCCAACCAGAAAGCCCCAGGTCCAATGCCAGGTTAAGCCTGGTGCGAGCAGACTCTGACAAGACGCAGGCTTCAGAGTCATTTTCCAGTGATGAGGAGGCTGATGTGGAGCTCCAAGCCATCACCACATCGAGGCTGTCAAAGCAGCAGAGGGAGAAGCAGGAGACGGTCGAGGCCTTGTTCAAACACATTTTGCTCTACCTGCAGCCCTACGACTCCCAGAGGGTCCTGTACTCCTTCTCTGTGCTGGAAGCTGTGCTTAAGACCAACCCCAAGGAGTTCATTGAGGCTGTGTCCAGGACAGGCATAGACACCAGCTCCACTGCGCACCTGAACCTAATCTCCAACCTCCTCGCACGCCACCAGGAGGCCCTCATTGGCCAGAGCTTTTATGGCAAGCTGCAGACCCAGGCCCCCAATGTCTGCCCCCACTCCCTGTTGATTGAACTCCTTACCTACCTCTGCCTGAGCTTCCTCCGGTCCTACTACCCCTGCTACCTGAAGGTCTGCCACAGGGACATCCTCGGCAACCGGGATGTGCAGGTCAAGAGCGTGGAGGTTCTCATTAGAATCACAACCCAGCTGGTCTCCATGGCCAAGGCCTCCGAGGGCAAGAATGTGGAGTTCATCCACAGCCTGCTGCAGAGGTGCAAGGTCCAGGAGTTTGTCCTGCTCTCGCTGTCCGCGTCCATGTACACCAGCCAGAAGCGCTATGGCCTGGCCACCGCTGACCGAGGGGGCAGGGTTCTTATGGAGGACAGCTTCTTTGAGGAGAGCCTCATCAATCTGGGGCAGGACCAAATCTGGAGTGAACACCCACTGCAGATTGAGCTTCTCAAGCTGCTGCAGGCCCTCATCGTTCTGGAGCACCACCTGGGCCAGGGTCAGGAGGAGGCTGAGAGTCAGCCAGCCCTGTCCCGAGAGTGGCAGAGGGCTCTTAACTTTCAGCAGGCCATCGGTGCCATGCAGTACGTGCAGCCCCACCCCCTCACCTCCCAGGGCCTTCTGGTCTCAGCTGTGGTGAGAGGGCTGCAGCCCGCCTATGGCTACGGCATGCACCCCGCCTGGGTGAGCCTGGTCACACATTCCTTGCCGTACTTTGGAAAGTCTCTGGGCTGGACAGTGACACCCTTTGTTATCCAGATTTGCAAAAATTTGGATGATCTGGTCAAGCAGTATGAAAGTGAATCTGTCAAGCTCACCATCAGGTATGCTGAACTTGATGTTTTTATTGGCAGATTTTGTAATTAATGTCTCTGTTGCCAACGCTACTAATTGAAATATAATCAAACCCCTTCAGAAGGCTGGGGAGTGTCATCTGCAGGAGTATATGTGTTTAGATCCTTTGACTTTAACCCCACATGTCTGGTAGAGTGCTTGCCTGCTAGTGTTTATAAACCCATGGAGTCTAGTCCCCAGTACTGCATCAAAACAGCACCCAAGGTCATCTGGATGGCCTCACACACATATATTGTACATAGTGGGTGGGCTCTGTGCTAGTTGACGCCCTGTGTAGATAAACAAACACAGCGACCCAGGCCTTCTCAGAGGTGCCAGCCAATTAGTTAACTCTGTTAGCTTTGCAAAATAGAAATAAACAAAACCAGAACCAGCTTTAGAGTAACAATAAAACACTTTTGTCTTTAGTGACTTTGTAATATAAAGCGATACCCAAGATGCCTGTGCTTTAATTTCAGGAGCACAGTCAATCAAACACAGCCACTCTGTTCTGTGTTTACGTCATACTGGAACCTTCATAGCCTCTCCATTAGATTCTCAAGACCAGTTTCTCATTTTTAAATATTCTTCTAACGTGTGTGTTTTAAAGGACAAGATGGGATGCCATTCTTTTTTTCTTCTAAGTTGGTTCTGGGAACAAATCAGGTCACCCTCTCACCCCCATTACTTTATTTAATAGTTTCTCATCTCTTCTCCACAGCACAACCTCAAAGAAGGAAAATATTCCTCCAGATTACCCACTCACTCTCCTGGAAGGTCTTACGACCATTAGCCATTTTTGTCTTTTGGAACAGCCTGTTCAACATAAAAAGGTACATATTCCCCCTAGAATCTGAAGCAAATTGCTTGTTTTTGTCTTTACTGGGCAGTGACTGTGTTAAGTATATAATGATATATGAATGATGCAAGTGTCATGCAAATATATATGAGATGCAAAGGAGAATATAAATATATGAGTTCTACACATGTGTATAAGATGCAAATACATGCAAGATATGCAAATGTGTGTACAAACATAGATGTGTATACACAAGAAACAAATGTTTGTGAGTTCCTTCAACCTTTGCCCACTGTTTCAGCTGGCAATAATGGTAAGATAGAAAGCAGATTGATTGATTTTTAGGCTTATTTAACATACGTGTGTGTGTGCGCGCGCGTGCGTGCGTTGCACACACAGGTATACATGCCAATAGAGACCAGAGGAATATTTAAGCCGTTCCTCTATTGCTCTCTACCTTCTTGCCGTAAGACAAGGTCTCACTAAGCAGAAGCTGTCTGCTTTGGCTAGTCTGGCCAGCTGGCTGGTGAGCTCCCAGGATCTGCCTGTTCCTCTCCAATACTGAAGATATAAGCATACAAAGCTATGCCCAACTTTTTTAATGGATGCTAGGGATTTGAACACCTGTCCTCACGCTTTCACACAAACACCCTTTTTGCTCATTAAACCTTGCCGTGTATTCATCTTAGTCTAAGTGATTTTTTTTTTTTACCTCCTGATGTGATATGATGCTTGTGAAATCTGAGGTGGCTGCTCCACCCTGCCTAGCTAAGTCTTAGGACACCTGGGTGGTGATGCATGCCTGTCAGACTACCAGCACTCAGTGTGCAGGGAAGAGGATCAGAGTTCAGGGTCATCGTTGGCTAAGTTAAGTAGCAAGTTTGAGACTGGATGACATGAGATCCTCTCTTAAAAAACAAAACACAGCTGGGCGGTGGTGGCACACGCCTTTAATCCCAGCACTTGGGAGGCAGAGGCAGGCGGATTTCTGAGTTCGAGGCCAGCCTGGTCTACAGAGTGAGTTCCAGGACAGCCAGAGCTACACAGAGAAAGTATACCTACTGTTTTGATTGATTTTAAAAAGTTTATTTAAGCTGGGCATAGTGACCACGCCTTTACTACTAGTCCTCCAGAGGCAGAGGCATCTCTGTGAGTTTGAGGCCAGCCTGATCTATATAGTGAGTTCTAGGACAGCAAGAACTACATGAGAGAGTTCCTATCTTAAAAAAGTTTATGTAAAGTTTTATGTCAACTCTGTCTGAAAACAAGCAATGGGTTGATACATACAGTGACAGATGTCACTTTCAGACTACCACATGGGCGGTGGCCCACCCTCCACCCCAGCAGCAGCACCATCCCCAGGTGAGAGGGGACTTGGCTGGGACAGTGAGTCTCCTACACCCATTTGAACTTTCAGACTGCTGCCGTAAGTGATCCAATCAATCTGAGAAATGCCAAGAACGCCATTTTGGAAGAGCTGCCTCGAATAGTGAACACCATGGCCCTTATCTGGAATGTTCTCAGAAAGGAAGAAACTCAGAAGAGACCAGTGGATCTCCTGGGAGCCACAAAAGGATCATCTTCTGTCTACTTTAAAACCACCAAGGTGAGGCCTTTCTTGGGTCTGTTGGTTTGTGTGTTCACAGAAACTTAAACTGCACCTGCCTCAGCCTCCTGAGTGCTGGGATCTCAGCTGAGTATCACCTTGCCGCTTCTCTCTCTGGCTGCGTCCTTTCCTGTGTCTCTGTATGCCAGGTGTGGTAGCGCATGCCTGTACTCCCAGCACTCAGAAGAATAGCATTGCTGCATGTCAGAGACCAGACAGATCTGCACAGTGAGTTCCAGGCCAGTCGCATATGTAGGTACACATGCACACAGAGGCATGCACATATATATACACACAGGTATGCACACAAAGACATACACACAAGTAGACAGGTATACATATGCAGGGGTACACACACAGAGGTATATACACACAGGAATGCACACACAGTGGTATACACACAAATACACACAGAGAGCTATATATACACACACAGGTACACTCACAGAGGTACACACACACACACACACACACACACAGGTACAGACACACAAACACCCGTGGTCAGGTTCAATCAACCCCTCAGTAATACTTACCATCTCTAGACTCTGTCAAGCAACTCATCAAGCTGTGTCCCCATCCAGGCCACTCACTGTGCCTTCCCTCTGCCAGGGGTGACATGACCAATCTCACATCCAGCTCTGAGGGGTCTCAGCCCCTCCTCTGCCCCAGTCCATGCAGTAGTGCTGTGGCATGCGCTGCTGCAGTTCTGAGTGTGCCTCAGGTGCCGCCTGACACTACTCTGTGTTTTTTTTTTTTTTTTTCAAATAACTCTTGGTTTTCTTTTTACCAGACCATAAGACAAAAAATTTTAGACTTGCTGAACCCCTTGACAGGCCATCTCGGGGTTCAGCTGATAGCTGCGGTTGCTACAGTGTGGAGCAGAAAGCAGATACGGCGCCACAACAAGACCAAGGTGAGAAGGAGGCAGAGAGAGCTCGCTCAGTGTGCACACGCAGGCGGGCCTGCTGATCCCCACAGACGGCCCTCTAACCTCCGCACACGCACTCACAAGATAAGGAAAGATGAAAGGTAGAGGGGAACAGGCAGCCTCAACCTCAGGCCTCCACACACATGCACACACTCGCCCAGACATGGACATACCTCCATGCACACTACGATCACATCAGACTTCCTTCTCCAGGGACAGCCACCGTGGAAAGCTGTGTGTGTGCTGTTTTGCTTTAACTTCACCTGTAAGCTTTCAAGGAACTCTTTTCTTCTGGGCAGATGGTCCCTGTGGCAGGCGTGTCCCAGCACACCCTTGTTGACCTGGTCTGTGCTCTCAGCGCCCTGCAGACAGACTCAGTGCTGCAGCTGGTGAAGGAGGTGGTGAAGAGACCAGCGCAGATCAAAGGGGATGAGGTGAGGTACCCTGGGGAGGGGGGCACACCCTGGGAGATCTACAGGCGGGTGGCAGGTGTCCTTCCTGGTGCTGCTTCCTATTAGTTGTGACCTGGTGGGAAAGAGAGAATTCTTTGGGCTGTAAAGAAGCCCTGTTGCTATGTGTTAAAGGATGCCTTCAGACTTTGGGTGCTGTTAGTGGGAGCTACCTGAGGTCAGCTTACCTGTTTCTGAGGTTACACACAGTGCCTGGTACTCAACTCTTAGCACCTTCTAGAAAGAGGAAATGACACCTGCCTTCAGGAACTCCACAGCCTGAGAGGTGCAGAAAGTAAACAAAGCCAGACTCTGTCAGGGGCACAGCCCTGTGGGATTCAGCAGCCACCCTGGCAGGGGGAGGTGCTGGGCTCAGTTCCACTTTGGTGTGTGTGGTTGACTACAGATGAAGGTCAGAGGTCACAGAGGAGCAGGCAGGAGGGGTCAGCTCAGGGGATTAGGCCTGCTGGACTTGCGCTTCGCTTCGTGTTCATAGAAGTTAGCCTGACCTTCCCACAGAGAAATAGAGGCCAGCTTTTCTGTGGTCATACTTCAAAAGGGGTGCCCATATGTCCCAAAGGGGTGCCCATATGTCCCAAAGGGGTGCCCATATTTCCCAAAGGGGTAGCCATATGTCCCAAAGGGATACCCATATGTCCCAAAAGGGATACCCATATTTTCCAAAGGGGTAGCCATATGTCCCAGAGAGACCTTTCTGAGTTGTAGAAGGCACACACGTGGGAGCACTAACAGTCCTCAGCTCTATGGGAAAGTTCCATAGGAAGTCAGGTATAGAGACCACCAGGGATAAACATTCATTCTTTTGGAGGCCTGGAGCTTTCCCTGTCGTCACTAGTGGGAGCTTCAGAGATCATCCTAGTGACACAGGTTGCCTAGTGATGACTCAAGTTTCTTGTGTGAGAGAGAGGGCCGCTAGAAGAGACTGTTGTGCTAACGGCCCTGTTTGTACAAAGTCAACAGTTGGCCACGAGAGTGTGTCAAGGGTCAGTTACAGTCAGATGACAGAACTTATGGAGGCAGTCAGGGAAGGAAGAGATGGATTGCATGGGCCGCCATGAGGCAGTCAGCTTGAGAGGACGGATTGCACGGGCTGCCATGAAGCAGTCAGCTTGAGAGATGGAGTGCACAGGCCGCCATGAGGCAGTCAGCTTGAGAGGACGGATTGCACGGGCCGCCATGAAGCAGTCAGCTTGAGAGATGGAGTGCACAGGCTGCCATGAGGCAGTCAGCTTGAGAGATGGAGTGCACAGGCCGCCATGAGGCAGTCAGCTTGAGAGGACAGATTGCACAGGCCGCCATGAAGCAGTCAACTTGAGAGATGGAGTGCACAGGCCGCCATGAGGCAGTCAGCTTGAGAGATGGAGTGCACAGGCCGCCATGAGGCAGTCAGCTTGAGAGATGGAGTGCACAGGCCGCCATGAAGCAGTCAGCTTGAGAGATGGAGTGCACAGGCCGCCATGAGGCAGTCAGCTTGAGAGGACAGATTGCACGGGCCGCCATGAAGCAGTCAGCTTGAGAGATGGAGTGCACAGGCTGCCATGAAGCAGTCAGCTTGAGAGATGGAGTGCACAGGCCGCCATGAGGCAGTCAGTTTTAGAGGACGGCTGTAAATCAGCTCTGCTCGCAGGAAACAAGCAGCTTGTCTGGGCCAAGCTTGAGTGACCATGGTCTGAGAAGACAAACTGAAATTACCCTGAAGGACATGTCCACTGAAAAGGTCCCATGGTTGTATGGTCACAGGATGAAGGGAAGTCACAAAGCCATGTATTTACAGAGTCAGTGGTGAGGCCAGCAGCTAGGAGCTAGGGCTTCTCTCCTCTAGTTCAGATGTCATCTGTATGACGTTGTCAGCTGCAAGGTTGGAGACTTGAGTTCCAGGGTTGCAGGTCAGACCCAGTGTCTGACTTCTGTGCCCATTAAAGGAGCTAAAGCGAACTCCAGGTGACGGCTCCTTCTCCGCCACTGTCTCTCCCTCTGAGGGCAGACTTTAGGGGCCCAGAGCATGGAGTGGCAGGACTGAAGGGGGGTGGAGCTCTTGACAGGTCTAGTAAGATTCTACCTGCTGAGTCCTTATCAAGACCAGCTTTAGTCATGCACACAAACTCTGCACACACATGAACTGCATGCATACAGACTGAACACATACACACAGACTGCATGCACATGTACTGCACATACATGAACTCAGAGTCATCGTAAACATATTGAGAGGTGGATTAGAGAATCAGCCAAGTGCAAGGCACCAGGTCCAAGGACATAAACCACACTTTCCACGCTTGTTTGTGGAGCTCTCCTGTGGGTCTCCCACGCTGTGGAGCTCTCCCGTGGGTCTCACACATTTCCATGCTTGTGGAGCTCTCCTGTGGGTCTCCCAGTACGCTGGTTGTCATTCTCCACCTGTTGCTGTACCTAGACTTCGTTACAGTAGGCTGGCCATCGAGAGAAGCATGGACTGAGGACTCTGAGGGGCAGGAAGTGGCCCTTCCTAGGGGTCCTTGTCAGGCTAGCCCTGCTTCCATAGATGCCAGGGCTGTGTTCTGGAGAAGCACATGCATGTGTAGCCAGTGCATCCCCTTTGGGTTGTGTTTCTTCAAGTTACTAGAAAGTCTGCAGAAAACTGTAACTTTTTGATTAGAGAGTGTGAGAAAGAAACCAGTTTTTATCTGTCTGATTGAAGTTTGGTATTTCTCTGATTATTTTAGTATAACTTCTATAAATAGCTTCCTAAAAGGAAAAATGTATCTGGAATGTTTTGTTTTGTTTTTTCCCTATAACTCCAGCTAGTCAGAACTTAAGGAACTCTGAGCTAGGCAAGGACTAGATCCTCGCCTTGCCAAGAGGCCATTCTGTGCACTATGAGGATCTACATTCACCCCAGCTTGCTTTCTGTTCCGGAAGTTGGGACCTCACAGACATGGTTGTCCAGGTATACACTAGTGTTGCTAGTGTGTTTTTTATCACAAAAGAGACTCTGTCACGTAATCACAGTTCCTATCAGAGAGAAGGACAACTTGAGGAAGGGAAGACATATGTATCTGCTAATGGCTTCTGAGGCTCTGTCCATTGTGGCAAGAGAGGCCTGGCAGGGCCGCTCAGCTCATAGTAGCAGCAGGAGCATGTGTAGAGAGAGACTGTTCATGTCACAGCAGACCAGGAAAAAGAGACCAGGGAAGCCTTTCCAGGGGCCAGGATATGACCTCCAAAGGTCTGTCTCTAATGAGAGGCCTCATCCACCCCACAAAGGTCCCACGGATTCCCAGACAGCACTTCACTTTTGGGGACCAGTGTGTATAACATGGGCTGGGGGGATGTTCAGTCAAACCTTAGCAGCTGCAGCCCTGTTGAGTTTTCTATTGAGTTCTTTGACAGTCTCCCTTCCTACCCACTTGCAATGAGTGGGATTACCCTCTTTCCCTTCCTACCAGCCTGCAGTGACTGGGGTTACCTTCTTTCCCTTCCCACCAGCCTGCAGTGACTGGGGTTACCTTCCTTCCCTTCCTACCAGCCTGCAGTGACTGGGGTTACCTTCCTTCCCTTCCTACCAGCCTGCAGTGACTTGTGTTGCCTTCCTTTTCAGAAGTCTCCCCTGGTGGACATTCCTGTGTTGCAGTTCTGCTATGCTTTCATCCAAAGGTAATGGTGTCTCCTGCATTGGCAGGGACTGTGAGGAACAACTTAGCTTTAGTTCAGAGAGCTTAAGTGTCTTCACTCCCTGCCAGCACGGGTGTGGTCTCATCATCTGTACTTTTTAAAGTCCATGCACTGCACATTCAAGGCTTCATGCCAGTGAAGCTGTACCTGAGGCCTTTTAAGCTTTGAAAGGTTCAGATTTATATGAAATTGGCTTTAAGAGACCTGCATGTAACTAGGAAAGTGTAAAGGCCCCTTGTAGAGAAAGAAGAAATGGTTTATCCAGCTGAATCTCAGTCTGGGCTGTAGCTGATGCACAGGGGATTCCCCCAAATGCACAGAGCACTTGCCGGGGCCCCTGTAGCTGTACTCCTGCCACGGCTTGAATAGGGCCACTTGTGTTGGTGTAAGTGAGGAATGGAGGGGCACCTCAGGCAGCCACGCCTCCTACTCCCACAATTCCACAGCCTCCCCAAACAGCACTGCCATCTGGAGGCCATGTGCTTGACACCTATTGGGGTTGGGGGTTCAAGTTGGGGCTCATAGTAAATCTGACAACCCTTGAAGTCTCCCTGGTTCACACAGTTAACAGCTATTCCTCCTCTTCACAGTCTGTAGCCACAAACAGGTAAACTGAGGACTGTAATCCCAGCAGTCACTGGGCTGACATTAAATTTAAATTAGTGTCAGTCTTTACTCAGAGCATCTTTGCAGACCTCTGGGCTAGTCACACCACTCTTTGGGATAGCCAGTGCTCTTGTGACACCAGCTGACCTCTGTGGCTTTTAGGGCTCTGAGCTGCCCAGCAGCTTCAGGGTGTTTTTATCATCCTCCTGCTGCAGAGGAGGGGCCACCAAGGTGGAACAAGAGGCAGGAAGGTAGGCACCAGGGTGTGGGCCTGGGGCCCTCTGACTGCATCTGTGCTTTAGCAAACTGTGCTGCAGTGCCTGGCTACACAGCTGAGATGTCAGCACTGTCCTCGCTGCTGTAGAGACCTGACCGGAAAGCTGCCCTGGGCAGTGCACTGGCGTGTTTCACTTCCTTTCTGCTGTGTCTTTACCACCCATGATGCATGCTGTCCTCAATGCTGGGCAAGCAAGTATGGCCAAAATGAAAGTTGACCAGCTGGCTGAGGCTTTTATTTTACAGACAGTGAAACCCAGAGTACCCCAATTGCAGATGCTTGCCCCAGTACTAAACCCAAGCTTGCACAGACTGTAATAAACTAAACCAGGCAACCACGAGGCCAGTCAGCTGCGCTGTTCTCCCAGGTGCTCCCCTGCATCTGAAATGTGCTTCTAAGTACAGGTGCTTCCATTCATCAGCTTAGGCTCCTGTTTCCCTGGTTTTGTTTTTCAAACAGGCTCTCCACACCAGAACTGCAGGAGGCCTTCCCTTCACTCCTGGGCGTTCTGAAGGAGGCTGTGCAGCTGAACCTGGCTCCCCCTGGATACTTTCTGCTTCTCAGGTATGGATTCTCTACCTTCACACAGATACAGTGTTTTCTATAGGAATACATTTTATTTTATTTCTGTAACATTTTGACCTGAAATTGATTGTCTCTCAACAGTATGCTGAATGACTTTGTAACAAGAACACCCAACCTGGAAAGCAAAAAGGACCAGAAAGACCTGCAGGTGTGTATGTGAGACTATTGGAAAAGGTCAGTAGTCCTGTAGTCTGTCTGTAAGAGTGCCCGTGTTGCTAATAAATCTTACCCAGAGTCACATCTTAGCTTTGCCTGTGTTCTCTTCCATTAGTGAAGATCAGGCAGGCTTGGGTCGGGTTTATTGTGTCATATTAGAGCTGCATGCCTGCTGGAGAGTCTGTGAGATGCCATACTGATTGCTGGATATGGATATCTCTGAATCGCGAATCTTTTTCCTCCCAGGAAGCTTTCCTTAAAACTTTCTCTTGACCTAATATAAAATCAATGTGTGTTCATAAGAAAATTCAAAAATTCTAGAAACAGTAAAACTTACCCAGATTAGTGGTTCATGCTTATAATCACAGTACTTGAAGACCAGAATACTAAAATTAAACTGCTGAGGCAGGGGAATTGAATTGCTATGTGTTCCTGGCCACACAGCAGTAAATTCCATGGCTACTTAGTAAGGCTCTATCTAAAAAAAAAAAAAAAAAAAAAAAAAAAAAGCCATGACACACTTAGGACATCACTGCTCTACAGTTGCTAATATTGAGTAAGTCCGTGGCTGTTCTTTTAACCAAAAGCTTCAGTTTAAGCACTAATCGATATACAGTATTCTTTGACTCCAGAGAACTCAGAAATCCACCTGTCTCTGCCTCCCAAGTGCTAGGATTAAAGGCGTGTGCCACCACTGCCCGGCCTTGATGTGTTTATAAAAAGAGAAAGAGAATATGTTCTGTGGGTGTGTGTGGTAAAGGTATGGGGCAAAGGGATGTCTCAGCTGGCCCATGGAGGCATCCCTTCCCCTGAGGGACCAGCCACATGATGGTATAGCATAGACTAGAGTTTATTCAGGGTATGGGGAGGGGAGTTAAGAGGGTAGTAGAGGCAGAGAGAGACGGAGAGGCAGAGAGAATGGGGGGAAGAGGAAGAAGAAGAGGAGGAGGAAGAGGAATAGGAGGAAGAGGAGGAGGAGGAAGAAGAGGGGAGGGGAGGGGAGAGGTCAGGAGAGAAGAAGGGAAGGGAAAAGAAGTAGAGGCCGGCCATGAGCACATGAAGAGAGGGGGAAGGGGAGGGGGGGAGGGACAAGGGGACAGAGGGGGAGCAAGCAGGCAAGAGCACAGGAGATCAAGAGAGAGCAAGAGTTCAAGAAAGAGAGGAGGTAGTAGGCCAGGCCTACTTGGCTGTTGTCTGGTAATTGTGGGGAGGAGCATACCTGGCTGTTGCCAAGTAACTGTGGGGGTGGAGTTTAGACAGAATGCTAACACACCTGAAAGTCTATTCCAGCCCCTGGTACTACACTCAGGTATTCAGAACCTAAGAGTAGCCCAGAGTATTTAGACCAAGGGGCTTTTGAAGGCAAAAGCTACATCTCGTTGTCTCCGCAGCTTCAGGGGGAGGTTTGCACAAGCAAGCAGTTGAACAGGAGCTAAGGTGAGTTAGGTGGGGGCATCTTGGCCTCTGGTCCTGGAATAGAGCTGGGCAGTTTTCCAGAGAATTCTCCATCAAGGAGATCAGATTCTAGTTAAATCTGAAATGGCCTGAGCAAGAATACAAGATGGAGGAACCCCTGCCCTACCCTGTCACACTCATGTAAGATGTAGGAACCCCTGTCCTGTCCTGCCCTGTCACACTCACATCTAAGATGGAGGAACCCCTGCCCTGTCCTGCCCTGTCACACTCACATGGAAGATGGAGGAACCCCTGCCCTGTCCAGCCCTGTGACACTCACATGGAAGATGGAAGAACCCCTGTCCTGTCCTGTCACACTCACATGTGAGATGGAGGAATCCCTGCCCTGTCCTGCCCTGTCACATTCACATGTAAGATTGAAGAACCCCTGTCCTGTCCTGTCACACTCACATGTAAGATGGAGGAACCTCTGTACTATTACACTCACATGGAAGATGCTGCAATCCAAGAATGCTTATGTCCCATCCTCCTCTCTACCTCCCACCTCCCTTAGGATTGTCTAACCCTCTTACAATCTCATTCTGGCTTCATGACACACTCATGCACATTCACACGCATATATACACGCATAGGTGCATGCATACAGATAGAAAGCTCACAATATTTGTCTTATTTTGCTAACACGATTTCCTCTGTCTTCCTGCAAAAGTCATCATTTATTTTTTCTTAGGGCTATGATTTTCACTACATTTTTCTTTATCCATCTGTCTGTTCTCTTTCCTCCTGGCCTCTGTTTTCTGAAAAATGGTCTCGCTGTGTAGCTCAAGTTAGCTTTAAACCCAGAATCTTCCTGCTTCAGTCTCCTCAGGGCTTGGCTCATTGGCCACCATGCCCAGGGCTGGCTTTCCTGTTTCTGTGTTGCTTGGGATTAGCCAGGACTACTGAGCTATATACCAAGTCACTTTAAAATTCTTATTTTGAGACAAGGTCTCGCTGAGTTGCCCAGAATAGCTTTGAACTTTTGATCTGCCTGCTTTCACCTCTTAGTTGAGGCTCAAGAGATGTCTCTGTGATTACGAGCACCAGCTGCTCTTGCAGAGGACTCAGGTTCAGTTCCCAGCACAGGGCAACTCATAACTATCTGTTAACTCCAGCGCCAGAGGATATGGTGCCCTCCCATGGACTCCAGTGGTACTGCATACATTTGGTCCATAGACATACTTGCAGACAAAGAACCCTAAAATAAAAATAAATAAATCTTAAAGCTCTTATTGGGCTTAAATAGGCAACATTTTGTTCCAGTATTCCAGCAGGCCTGCAGTGAAAGCAGCTTTTCTAGTTGAAGGAGACTGAGGAATCACACAGTGACCAACAGGATTCTGAATTACTCTGTACAGGAACAGAGGACAAAGCACATAAGCACAAACCCCCAGAACCTGTTGTTGAGCACCAGGTTACTCCTTGGCAGAGTTTAAGCAGAGACCGGTGAGCACAGCGATGCGAACAGTCCCTGCAGGGAGGTTGCACATTTCTTCTTGCTTTCCAGGAAGGCATGGTAGCAGCCTGCAGGTTGGTGACCAAGCTGCCATGGAGCTCTCCACCCGAAATGCTTGACTGTGACACCTGCCTGTATGGGGTTAAAAGAAGACAGTTTTATACATTCTCTTTTTTTGTTTGTTTTTTTTTTTTTTCGAGACAGGCTTTCTCTGTGTAGTCCTGAGTTTTATACATTCTTGAGTTTATTTACAGTTTCGATCAAAACCTGGGGTGGGGGTTAGAGAAATTTTCCTTCTGCCTCTATTCCCCAAACCAAGCTACCAGGTTTAGAAAGGACAGAGCAAAGGCCAGGAAATAGCATGTGCAGATTTGCCCATGGGCCCCTAAGTAAAAGACAGATTTATTCGGGATTAATTATGGAGGTGGGGTAGGGGGTGGACCTTGAAATCGCCAGGATGGTTTTGGGGGTCTGGTAGGTGCATCCTGAGTCTAGTGGTCACTTTGGAATCCGGAACTAAGTGTGCGCTTTGTCCAGTGTTTTGTGCGGGCTTTTGTAAGCATGGCAGCTGGTGGGAGTCTCTTCGTTCTCTTCCTGGAGTCCTACAAGCACCAGCTTCTTGCTGGTGGAAGGCGGGGAGGTCTTCTTTGTCCCAAAGGTCTCCAGTCTGACAACAGGTTTTTGGTTATTTAAGCTCTGTTAAAATTGCCCTGGTTTCATGTACATTTCTCAACCCCAAGGGATTTGTGACTCTGTGACATCCAAATACCTTGTACTGCACTGCTGCATGGAGTCCATCAGGGAAACTGAGGTATTTAAAAAGGTATTAAAAAGGACCTAAGCTGCTTGCTTGTTCTAGAGGGTCAGAGCAGTGGCACAGGGCCATCGTTGGAAGCTAGCGAACATCGCCACCTACTGGAGCAAGCAATCCATAGCAGTCAAAGAATGCCAGCTCACTGCATTTCCATCTGCACAGAGATGTGTCTGAGGGTCTTACTGATGAGCCATTCTGGGTTTCAGTCTGTCCTGGTGATGAGGAGTAAATAGGTGGACCTGGAGTTTCCCTGGAGTCCACCTAAAGTGATACATCATAGAACAAAGTTACACTCCTGTGCAATTATAGACAGGGCATAGTTAACATTGAAATTACTCTAAAACAAGCAGACAATGCAACACACAGCTCTTGCTTCAAAGGGAATTAGAGTTTATTCTGAGCCAAGTGTGAGTGGCCATGGCCCGAAGCACAGGCTTGGGTTGCTGTGAATGACGTGTTCCAACACCAGAAGCAATTGGATGGACTTTGATTGCCACAGAACAAGAAAGCTATAGAGCAAGGCATGTTTCAGAAGTCAGTGGGAGCATGGGGAGCCAGGTGACGTCAGGCCAAGATCGCCACTAAGGGTAGAGGCTATCAGATGTTGTCCTTAGCTTTTCTGCTTTTCACCTGATAGTTTAAAGGATGTTAAGTCAGAGGTGTGGAGATGAATTCTGATACTGAACTAAAGGCAGTCCGTAGAGACCTGAGCTCTGCGTCTGCAACATTCCAAGTCTCCACAGCCCTTAGTGTCTAACCAAGTGTGCTAGCTTTTTTCTGGGTCATTAGTTCTCAAAGCTCCATTCCCTCAGAATACATTTAAGAGTGTTGGGAACTGGAAAGGTGGGCCAGTGGCCAAGAACACTTGTTCTGCTTGAAGGGGGCCCAAGTTTGGTTCCCTGCACCCACATTGTTATAAAATATAACGGGATGAGGAGGGGACCTTTGTCATGCCTGTGCCACAGTGTGTCCTTGAGAAATTATGCTATGCAGCGCTCCATGTAAAAGGCTTTTGGGGGGAGGAGGCAGATGGGAGCAGAGAGAGAAAGGGGGTGCCTGCAGAAAACAGAGGGGACACTGAGAACAGACAGAGCTGCTGCATGGCCAGTGGGTCCTTTTGTATGCCGCACACACCTGTGCACCTGGTAGCAGCAGGACACTCACAAGTAATTGCCAGGCCCTAGAGGGCAGGCCAGCAGAATGCCTGTATCCTAACACACTAAGTAGTATCTTACAGCCATCTGTAACTCCAGATCCAGGGAATTTAATGCCCTTTTATGGCCCCATGGGTTAGAAATCATATTTTTCCTCCAAATGCCCTTTAAAAGGTCCCCCTACCTTAATCTATGTGTTCTCTCTCTCTCGCTCTCTCGCTCTCCCCTGAACCACTCTGAGTGGCCTTTCAATCCATGGTCCTCCCAATAAATCTCTGTGTGAGATCTATTGCATGGTGTGATTTTTGTGGCATACTTTGGCCCAGATCTGTTGAAGTGCCCAGTGCCCTGTCACTATGGGTATCAGACCAACCTGTTGTACATGATGCGAGAGAGACAGAGACACACACACACACACAGAGAGAGAGAGAGAGACAGAGAGAGAGAGAGAGAGAGAGAGAGAGAGAGATTTTTTAAGCCAGCCTTAAAAAAGATATTTAACTATAACTTTTTTTTTAAGATTTATTTTATACACATACACTGTCCAGAAGAGGGCATCAGACCCCATTACAGATGGCTGTGAGCTACCATGTAGTTGCTGGGAAATGAACTCAGGACTTCTGGAAGAACAGTCAGTGCTCTTAACCGCTGGTCCATCTCTCCAGCCCCAATATAGTGATTTTCTTAAGATTTAATTTCTCTAAGGAAAAGAAAAAAACAGAAACCCACAAGAGCTTTTCTTGCTCTGTAAAAACCTCTGTTCTTTAATTTAAATCCAGGAATGGTGTGTGTGTGTGTATGTTTTATTAAGAGAAGGCCAGTTTTTAACTTTTTAAAAATTTTTTCTTTGATAGTTTCATAGGCTGTTTTGATGGAATTCATTTCCCAATGCCCTCCCATTCCCCTCCTGTTCCTACTGAACCCTCTCCGGCCCACAGGTACCGACCCTACTACCTGCCTGTGTGTACAAGTCACTGAGCTTGATGGGGGCTGCCTGCCTGAGGGCAGGTGAGGCCTGGATAACCCAGCTGTGGTTACTGCTGGGGAGACCGGCTGCCTCTGCCATGACCATCTGACAAAGCTTTGTTCTAAGCATGAAGTTTCTAAATTCTGGTTTCCTATATGTGCATAAATTTTGTTCTTAGAATACAAATAGTCCCCCACCCCCTTTTTTTTGTTTTGTTTGTTTTTGTTTTGTTTTGTTTTGTTTTGTTTTTCGAGACAGAGTTTCTCTGTGTAGCCCTGGCTGTCCTGGAACTCACTCTGTAGACCAGGCTGACCTTGAACTCAGAAATCCACCTGCCTCTGCCTCCCAAGTGCTGGGATTAAAGGTGTGCGCCACCACTGCCTAGCTAGCCCTCCTTTTTTTTTTTTTTTTTTTTTTTTATAGCCAGCTATAAATTAGATATAAATCCTTTTCATAACATATCAGTTCACAGACCTCCCAGTATGGCTTAGAGGTTGTAACTGCTCAGAGCTTCAGTGATGGTGCACCTGTGTGTTCTTCATGCCTTTTAAATGTATTTGTGCCTACTTTAGGCTGGGCACAAGGAAAAAAACTAAACAAAATCATATTTCTTGAGTTTAAAAATTCTGGAAAGTATAGATAACACTTAATTACAATCCTCTAGAGTCCAGTTTATGTCTGTACTTAACATACAGTCTGTCGTGTGACACTGTTTGTGAGGAGTTGTGAACACACATTGCCTCACGCCAGATAGGAACTGATGACAGACCAAAGAAAGAAGCCCACCAGAGCCCAACCTGGTCAGTCAGTTTTATTGTGGTTACTTATAGGAGCAGAAGTTTCTCAGAGACATCACCATAGCCTTCCCTAGCATGAGTGACAGCTCACAAAAGCTGGGAACCTGGGGCGCACTGCACAGTCTGCATGCAACTCAAGTGTTGAGAATCTCTTTCCTGGCAGCTCGGTTGATCTAAGTCTCTTTCAGACAGCTTGGCTCGTCTCTGGCTCTTCCAGGCAGCCTGGCTGGTCTCTAGTTCTTTCAGGCAGCCTGGCTGGTCTCTGGCTCTTCCAAGCAGCCTGGCTGGTCTCTGGCTCTTTCAGGCAGCCTGGCTGGTCTCTGGCTCTTTCAGGCAGCCTGGCTGGTCTCTGGCTCTTCCAGGCAGCCTGGCTGGTCTCTGGCTCTTCTAGGCAGCTTGGCTAGAATCTTCTAGTTAGATCAGCTTGTCCAAGTTGCTAGGCAGTTCATCTTTTCTGCCTCTTGACACCCCTTTGTCCAAGGCTAGTAAGCCATTTAGCATCAACTCTAGAAATGACACATCCAAGTAACCCATCAAGAATTGTCCATTCATGGACAGTCTTCCCAGAGGCCCCTGCCACAAGGTCTGGCTTTGGGTTAGAACACTTGCCCACAGAAAGTGAAAAATAAAATAATATATTTATATAAAATAGGACAGTAGATTTATTTACAATTTTGGCTAAAACTAAGTGGAGAGAAATTCTTAGTTGCCTCTGCTTTGCCCAAAACAGTGGTGTGCCTTCAGAAAGGATAGAGCCACAGCCAGCAAACACACCCAGAGACTGAGCTATGGGCCACAGTTACTGAGATAAGTCTCTTGGCCCGGGGAAGGGTTTGGGTTTTGGAGGCGGCCCACTTTTGCTCATAGCATGATATGATCACAGGAGGCCAGAACTAGAAACGATCGTTTTTTAATAGCAGATCGGTATTTTAGGGGTTTATCACGGTGCTGTGGAATATTTTATCTTTTTGCTTTGCAGTGTATGTGGAGGGGTGGAATCCAGGGCCTTCTGCATGGGGGAGGGGGAAGCACTCCTGGTGTAACTTTTGTTTTAACAACTATTAAGAAATAGGCTGGGTGTTCTCCAGCTTCGTTCCGGATGACTGATTACTTAGAGTAGTGTTCTAGAGTTTCAGGCGGAAGCCTTGTGTTCATGCATCTGTCTGTGTTTGAACATCGGGTCCTGGCTGCTGACGATGTTGGGAAAGAATATGGAACCATTAGGAGTGGGAGTCTCTGGAGAGAGTGTTTCATTGACAGAGCCTTAAGGCTTTACAGCCAGGCCCCACTTCCTGTTTGCTTCCTGAGGTGAATGCTGGTCCCCGCTGAGAAAGAATTATCACTTCAAAATGTAAGTTGGAATTACCAACACTCCCCACCCCTCCCCCCACATTGTTTTCAGATATTTAGTCACAGCAATAAGAAAAGAAACCCCATTCACAGGGCAGTCTCATTCTCTGGGCATCCTCTCGGTTCAGCCTCCTGAATGCTGAAATCACCAGCCGAGCCACCGTGCCCACCCAGGTGGTTCTGTGCCTCTTTTTTTCCTTTCCTCTCTTTGGAGCCTTGGCTGCCCAGGCTTTGGACTGAGAGGTTTCAATGTAAAAATCACAGCAATCATCTCTTTTGTTGTTTTCGTTTTGTCTTTCAAAACAGGGTTTCTCTGTGTAGTCCTGATGTCCTGGAACTTGCTCTGTAGACCAGACTGGCCTCAAACTCAGAAATCTCCCTGCCTCTGGCTCCAGGTGCTGGGATTTAAGGTGTGCTGCACCATCTCCTGGTTCACAGCCCTGTCTTAGTGAATGAACAGGGATAAGGGCCAGTTCATTCTGAAGCCATTTCCAGAGACCTGTGGCCTGGGAACACAGTTATGTCACTCCAAATTCTGTCTTCTAGTGTAGAAGTCCTTTCACAGAATTTTTAGGTTTACAGAACAAAGTCATAAATCAAGGCAACATTGGTGGATACACCTGAAAGGCAGGTATGAAGAAATGGAGGAAGCTATGTTTATAGCCCTAAGATGGTATCTGATGATATTCTAACCGTGGTTTGTGGAAGCTAGTGTTCTAAATGTTAGTTCCCATACGGAGTTGGACAGGGGTGGCTGTTCCAGAAGGTAGAATTAGCCATGTATATCGTGTGGGCTTTGGGGGTGCCAGTCGGGGTTTAATAGTAAAGACATTGAGACTCTGTGTAGTATAAGCCTGCTAGCCTTTCTGCTGGGCACAGTCCCTCAACTAGCCAACCAGATGCAGCCTGCCTCTGAGACTCCACTGTGTGGTCCCTCTCAGCTCTGCTCTGCTCTCCTACAGCACAGCCTCTAGCTCTTCATTCCTCCAAAGCCTCTCCCCTTCCTGATTAAGAAAAGGCTTATCCCCTGGCCCTCTGGCTTTTCAACAGGATAATCTCAAAAAAATCTCCATCACTCTATTTACCTTGTTTTGGGCAGGTGAGGAGGTGGCAAACATTTACATACAGAAAGCAGGTTTGGGGGGCTATAGAAATGACAACACTCTCCTGCCAGCACCTGCTGGGACAGCAGTGAACAATTGTGAATACAGCAAAACACCTTCCTAGACAGTTGATATAACCGCAGGGAAGCAATTACCCTCTGAACTACAAAATCCCAACCTCTCCTCAGCACTGAAATTCCAACTGGCCTGTCGGTCTCTGCAGATACACAGGAAGTCCTTCCAGGGGTTTTATTCACAGGGCTTGTGAATAAAGGCTTGTGAAAAGAAGACGTGGCTTCTTTTCAGGAATTTTCACTCACAGGGGTTCTAGGAACTCCAGTTCTTAGTTCACTTTGGCCCGAAGGAAGTAAGCACTGCTGGTATATGTTAACACAAACTACTGACATCCTTATTTGAGACATCTGATCTATAGCATAACATGTATTGCCTCTTCTGACAATCTTGGTTTCATTGTGGTGCTGAGATTTCCTGTCAGCAGGAAAGGCAAGCCACTGTCTCCAGCTGAGTGCCTGCCTCCTCCCTGCACTTTTCTGTCTTGGTGGTGCTGGGGTCTTCCGTGGGTTTCAGATGCCTCTGATGATGTCCACTGTCACAGGGTTTTCTTCAGCCCTGTGAACAGCCACCCTTTCCCGGCGACATGGGTGGCAGTGCTGGGAGCCCACCCAGGCTGAGGCCGCCATGACTCCAGTTGCTGACCTAAAATCATCTTCATTGAGACAAGTGTGGTATATCCCAGCCTGGCCCTGAACAAAGTGTAGCTGAGGATGACCTTGAACTTATGACCTCCTGCCTCCACCTTTCTAGAGCCAGGAGTGCAGGTGTGCTGTAGCTGCCCAGTGGCCCGCAGGTTGCTCCCCTTGTGGGCCCTGTAGCTGTAGCTGCACAGCATGGGTGGCGGGGGAGGGGAGCCAGCAGGGTCCCAGACCCACTTTCCAGGCAAACCGGCTGAACTAAGTGGCTCCAGCAGGCTACAAATAAGGGAGAGGGGGAGAAGCCTACACTATGGGTCATAGCAGGCGGTGTGTGTCCAGGTCTGGCCTGGAATTCTCAGCCTCAACTCAAGAAAGAAACTGTCTCAAAAGGAAAAGGGAAAAGTCTCAGCCAAGGGAAGGAGTCCTAGAAGGAGAGTCAGGGCACTACAGGGTTAGTTCTGAGCTCAGGAACGTCGTCTGGGCTAGCAAGCACAGATCTCTTATGGTAGCTGAGGTGGGATGCAAGCCTGTAGAGCTATATGTCCGAGTCTCAGCACCAGTGATGTTTATAAAAAGAAAAGGGGATAGGGAATCTATGTCCTGTGGGTGTGTGGTGAGGTGTGGGGACGGGGATGTCTCAGCGGCCCATGCCAAGGCATGGGAGAGAGAGTAGAGAAGGGAGAGAGAGTAGAGAAATAGAGGCCAGCCATGACCACATGGAGAGAAGGGGAAGGGGCAAAAGGACAGAGGGGGAGGAAGAAGGCAGGAGATCAAGAGAGAGCCATAGAGCAGAGGGGGCAAGTAGCCCCTTTTTATAGTGGGCCAGGCCTACCTGGCTGTTGCCAGGCAACTGTGGGGAGGAGCATATCTGGATATTGCCAGGTAACTGTGGGGGTGGAGTTTAGAATACTAACACCTTGATGAAAGTGGCCTTGATGAAGTACTCTGTCAGCTGAGTTACACTTCCATTTCCTGCCCAGACTGTGTGTGTGTGTGTGTGTGTGTGTGTTTGTGTGTTATCTTCACTTGTGTTTGACCATGTATACACATGGAAAGGCCAGAGGAGAACAGTGGGTGTCTTCCTCTGTCAGTCTGTTGCCTTACCTCACTGGGATGGCTTCTCACTGAACCTGAAGCTGGATTGGCCCCCAGCTCGACCCAGCAATCCTTTTATCCTTCTGTCTGCCCCCAACAGCACGTGGTCATGGCTGGCCTCTACTTCTCTACTCTCTCCCTCTCTCTGCCTCTGCTCCCCTCTTAACTTCCCTGCCCATGCCCTGAGTAAACTCTGTTCTATACTATACCATCTGTGGCTGGGCCCTCAGGGGGAAGGGATGTCTCGGCATGGGCCGCTGAGACATCCCCTTCCCCCATACCTCACCACACACCCACAGAACATATATTCCCTATCTCTTTATCTTTTTATAAATATATCATGCTGTTTTGACCATGCCCAGCCCTCTCCGTGGGTTCTGGAGATTTGGACTCTGGTCGTCCTGTTTGCATGGTGTCCTTGCCCAGAACCCGCCCAGACTCGTCTGATGATGCCCCTAATTGTAAGTGGCTGGTCACTCCCCAGTTCAGCCTACCTTATTTAATTTTGTTCCTTCTTATATATTTCTTATACAAATAGCAGACCTACAGCAACTTATTTTAAAGACATCTCTGTCTGTTTAAGATAGTCTCTCTGAATAGCCCGGCTGAATACTCCCCTCCCTGCCTACCAAGTGCTGGAGCTTGAAGCATGCGCAGAGCACAGAGCACAGAGCACAGAGCACAGCGCACAGCACACAGCACACACAGCACACAGCACACAGCACACAGCACACAGCACACAGCACACAGCACACAGCACAGCACACAGCACAGCACACAGCACACAGCACACAGCACACAGCACAGCACACAGCACACAGCACACAGCACACAGCACACAGCACACAGCACACAGCACAGCACACAGCACACAGCACACAGCACAGCACACAGCACAGCACACAGCACACAGCACACAGCACACAGCACACAGCACACAGCACACAGCACACAGCACACAGCACACAGCACACAGCACACACACAGCACACAGCACACAGCACAGCACACAGCACACAGCACAGCACACAGCACACAGCACACAGCACACAGCACACAGCACACAGCACACAGCACAGCACACAGCACACAGCACACAGCACACAGCACAGCACACAGCACACACAGCACACAGCACACAGCACACAGCACACAGCACACAGCACACAGCACACAGCACAGCACACAGCACACAGCACACAGCACACAGCACACAGCACACAGCACAGCACACAGCACACAGCACACAGCACACAGCACAGCACACAGCACACACAGCACACAGCACACAGCACACAGCACACAGCACACAGCACACAGCACAGCACAGCACACAGCACACAGCACACAGCACACAGCACACAGCACACAGCACACAGCACACAGCACAGCACACAGCACAGCACACAGCACACAGCACAGCACACAGCACACAGCACACAGCACACAGCACAGCACACAGCACAGCACACAGCACAGCACACAGCACACAGCACACAGCACACAGCACACAGCACAGCACACAGCACACAGCACACAGCACAGCACACAGCACAGCACACAGCACACAGCACACAGCACACAGCACACAGCACACAGCACACAGCACAGCACACAGCACACAGCACAGCACACAGCACACAGCACACAGCACACAGCACACAGCACACAGCACACACAGCACACAGCACACAGCACACAGCACACAGCACACAGCACACAGCACAGCACAGCACACAGCACACAGCACACAGCACACAGCACACAGCACACAGCACACAGCACAGCACACAGCACACAGCACACAGCACACAGCACACAGCACACAGCACACAGCACACAGCACAGCACACAGCACACAGCACACAGCACACACAGCACACAGCACAGCACACAGCACACAGCACACAGCACACAGCACACAGCACACAGCACACAGCACACAGCACACAGCACACAGCACAGCACAGCACACAGCACACAGCACACAGCACACAGCACACAGCACACAGCACACAGCACACAGCACAGCACACAGCACACAGCACACAGCACACAGCACACAGCACACAGCACACAGCACACACAGCACACAGCACAGCACACAGCACAGCACACAGCACACAGCACACACAGCACACAGCACACAGCACACAGCACACAGCACAGCACACAGCACACAGCACACAGCACACAGCACACAGCACACAGCACACAGCACAGCACACAGCACACAGCACACAGCACACACAGCACACAGCACAGCACACAGCACACAGCACACAGCACACAGCACACAGCACACAGCACAGCACAGCACACAGCACACAGCACACAGCACAGCACACAGCACACAGCACACAGCACAGCACACAGCACAGCACACAGCACACAGCACACAGCACACAGCACACAGCACACAGCACACAGCACAGCACACAGCACACAGCACAGCACACAGCACACAGCACACAGCACACAGCACACAGCACACAGCACACACAGCACACAGCACACAGCACACAGCACACAGCACACAGCACACAGCACAGCACAGCACACAGCACACAGCACACAGCACACAGCACACAGCACACAGCACACAGCACAGCACACAGCACACAGCACACAGCACACAGCACACAGCACACAGCACACAGCACACAGCACAGCACACAGCACACAGCACACAGCACACACAGCACACAGCACAGCACACAGCACACAGCACACAGCACACAGCACACAGCACACAGCACACAGCACACAGCACACAGCACACAGCACAGCACAGCACACAGCACACAGCACACAGCACACAGCACACAGCACACAGCACACAGCACACAGCACAGCACACAGCACACAGCACACAGCACACAGCACACAGCACACAGCACACAGCACAGCACACAGCACACAGCACACAGCACACAGCACACAGCACACAGCACAGCACACAGCACACAGCACACAGCACACACAGCACACAGCACAGCACACAGCACAGCACACAGCACACAGCACACAGCACACAGCACAGCACAGCACACAGCACACAGCACACAGCACACAGCACACAGCACACAGCACACAGCACACAGCACACAGCACACAGCACACAGCACACAGCACAGCACACAGCACACAGCACACAGCACACAGCACACAGCACACAGCACACAGCACAGCACACAGCACAGCACACAGCACAGCACACAGCACAGCACACAGCACACAGCACAGCACACAGCACAGCACACAGCACACAGCACACAGCACACAGCACAGCACACAGCACACAGCACACAGCACAGCACAGCACACAGCACACAGCACACAGCACACAGCACACAGCACACAGCACAGCACACAGCACACAGCACACAGCACACAGCACACAGCACACAGCACACAGCACACAGCACAGCACACAGCACACAGCACACAGCACACAGCACACAGCACACAGCACAGCACACAGCACACAGCACACAGCACACAGCACAGCACACAGCACACAGCACAGCACACAGCACACAGCACACAGCACACAGCACACAGCACACAGCACACACACAGCACACAGCACAGCACACAGCACACACACAGCACACAGCACAGCACACAGCACAGCACAATTTATAAGGATCTTGACTGGCTCTATTGTGATTCTAGAATAAGGCCACACTTCATCCCGGTGAGCTCAGTGGAGGACACTGATTCTGCAGAGACAGGCTGAGGGAAACAAGGCTGAATGATAAAATCTGCCCCACAGGCTCTCCTTTTCAAGAGTGGAGGGCAGGCAGGACAGCAGCAGACTAGTCAATGTTTTGTCTTGCTTCTATGTGAGGATGGAGGCAGAGGGAGTGTCACCACCCTGCCCTGCCAGTGGACATGAAGTCCACATGAGCGCCTCAGCCAACTGTTGTGTGGCCTGGTAGTCCACACACCTTTGTAAAGTCCCAAGCCCAGCAGCTTAGTAACAGTGTGTCCTGTGTTACTGCCACACAGTCACAACAGCACGAACCATGATCTGAGAGAACCAGAAAGCCAGTCTTTCCCATCAGTCCTGCAGACTTCTGAACCCTGTGTCTTTATCCTTTGGCTGATAGAGAGAAACAGTCACTAGTACCATGTGCTGAGAGAAGACTTGAAGTGTCAGTGTTCAGTACACACTGGTCAGTGTAAGTGTACAGTACACACGGGAGTCCAAAGCCAGGGCAGGAAACAACTGCAGAGTCTTAACGTTGATGTTGTTTGTATTTGATATTTGTAGATCGAGAACCTATTATTAAAATCTGTCACTCCTGCTGCCTTTCACCTCTCAACATTGATCTTTGGAAGTCTAACAGAGACTCAGTGACTCACATCATGGTCTGTGTCCTGTACCTGTTGGACAGTGGCGTTGTGTACCGGCACTTCTCCTTAACTAAGTCCCGTTTTGCTTCTATTGGCTCTCCAGGAAATCACTCAGAGAATCCTGGAAGCTGTAGGTACCATTGCTGGCTCCTCTTTGGAACAAACCAGCTGGCTCAGCAGAAATCTGGAGGTGAAAGCCCAGCCTCAGGTCTCTCTGGAAGAGTCAGATGCCGAGGACGATGTGCACGGTATGTGGAAAAAAACACTTGCTTCAGCCAAGGGTCTGAGGTTTTGTTTTTAAGTAAAAGGTATTCTGTCAACTTCACTGACCTATGCAGATCTGTGTCTTCAAGACCTGGGATTCGAGAACCTGAAAGAATGGGCAGACAACCTTACTTCCATTCCAATGTACTTTTATACACAAATGTAACAAAGAAAGCAGTGATCCAAGGAAGGTTGTTTGAGTTCAGAAAAGCATATAATAATTTTCCAGGCCAGCTAGACAATCAAGTGGGACCCTTAGACCCTGTGGAGAGGACTGAGATGTGCGAGAAAATAAAAAGGCACAGCAAGTCAAGAAGTCTGATCAAGCTGGCACAATTTTTATTGTTTACACAGGTTATATACTCTGAAAACAGGATATGGGGAGGGGTAGGAAAGGAAAGAGGGCTTTGCAGGTGGAGGAAGCTAGCTGCAGCTGTGGGGTCTAACTAAGTTATTCTTACAAAGCCTTTCCATTACCGGGGTTCTAAAAACATCTATCTAGCAGGATGTTGTCTAAATCTAGAGATCAGGAGGAAGGTTACTAAGGTGGGTTGCTATGAGGCCTTGTTTGAAGTTCTAAGAACTGACAAATGAATCATGGAAGGTAAGCAAAAAGAAGAATAGTAGATAGGAGAGCCAAGGATGAGTATTTGCCAAGAGTAAGGCCTTGCCATGGCTTCCCACAAATAATAGTGAAAAAAAAAAAAAAAACCCACCAGTAAACACATACTAAATATTAACAGAGCAGCCCTTTCTCAGAACTTTCCCAAGACATGCCAGTTGAAACCCAGTTGCCTGGCATGTGCTATAGATTATATCTGGGAAAGCATGAAAGCAAAGCAGATGGCCATGTCCAGATTCCTGACCAGATTGGGTTCAATAGCTATGATATGATATCCAACAAGAATAAACTGTCTTATAAACTGAATGTAAATGTTTGTCACAGAAGGCACAAAATCACCTCCAAGAACAATCCAGGGAACAAAGTGCACCTGAGGTCAAGGGCCTTTTCTCCTGGAACCTCTCTCCGTTCCCTAAAGCATTGTTCACTTTTTGACTGAGTGAGGTGTTCATTCAGTCGTCTTAGCACACAGAAAGGGAACAAGGCAGGGTCCGTGTAGGGAAGGGAGTAGTGTCAATAATCCTGGCTATGATTACTTAACAGTTTAGACATCATCAGAGCATCAGATTTTCACTCCAGTTATCCTCGGAAGAGCACCAGGAGGCACTGGAAAGTGGACACACACATCTAAGCACGAGGACAAGCATGCTGCCTTTAGCCTGTTGATGAGCCCAGGCGACCACCCCCTATCCCCTGAACCCATATGCTTGTGACTAAGTGACTGCACCTGTTCATGCTGTTTTATATATTTTTGATTGAAAATAATATTTTCAGACAATATATTCTTCATGGTCCTCCCCCAACTCCTCCCACCTTCCCCAACTCCAAGATCTCCTTCTTTCTCCCCTTCCTTTAGCAAACAAACAGGTAAGCAAAAAGAAAACAGGAAAAAAGGAAAAGCACAAGAAATGCACATAAGCACACGCAGATACACAAAAACAAAGGCCACAAAATTTCCAGAAACCATAATGTACAAGAAAAAGGACAGTCAGACAAACAAAAATGCCCAAACAAAGCTGCCCCCAGACAGAAATCTATAAAAGTACTGAGTACCTTTTGTGTTGACCACATGCTGCTGGGCCTGGGAGACTCCACTGGAGTGAACAAACCTTCCCATTCTGAGCTTACGTCAACTGGAGAGCTTTGGTTTGGGGCAAGCAGGAGATTGTGTTCAGTTCCTCCCCTTGGCGCTGAGACCCCATCTTGCTTGGGCCCGTGCTGCCAGTCTCTGATGTGCATGGTTCCTGTTGTCTCTGAAGACACTGGTCTCCGTGGTGTCGTCCATCCCCTGTTGCTCTCACAGTCTTTTCACCCCATCCCCTCTGCTCCCTGAGCTCTGAGTGGAGGGCTGATGAAGATGCCACCGTTTAGGACCAAGTGTTCCAAAGTCACACTGTCCAGCTGTGGGTCTCCTCAGTAGTTCCCTTCTACCTCAAGAAGCCTCCCTGAAGGTAGCTAAGCAAGGCGCTGATCTGAGTCCCATCCTGTGTGGTCTGATTCGTTCTGACAGTCTCCTGGAGGGATCTAGATGGTGGGGGCGGGGTGTGGGAGGAGCACCCAGCAGTTGGCCAGGCATGCACACACTTCTGTTTCAAAGGAGTGGAGCCACATGGTATGCCCTGACACCCAGACAGGAATTCTCTTCCCAGAATGAGGAGGGACAGGGAGCTGGGTAGTGTCCGGAGGTCAACCTCACATATTGTTCTTCAGAAGTTGCTGCCCACCTTATTTTTTGAGACTAGTATTCTCCCTGGGACCTGAACTTGCTGATTGGGCTAGTTGTCTGGCCACTGAGCTTCTGAGACCCACCTACCTCTCTCTCTCCCCAGCACTGAGTCACATGACCCAGCCTCCAAGCCCATCTTTTTTTTTATGATGCTGGGGTCAAGCTTGGACCTCATGATTACTTGACAAGCACTTTGTTGACTGACTCTCTCTCCCAGTCCCTTCATTTGCCACTTTAAGCTGGTGATTATACTCTCTCAGATGGTGCTATGGTTGTAGGGAAAGAACGTCCAGCCCCACGGTACCCGTGCATACTCTCCAGCTGCTTTGCTTGGCTCTTTGGGTGCTAAGCTGTGCGCCCACCGCAGCTCTACCAACTGTTGTGTCGTTGCCAGTCTGTTGCTCAGTAATTAAATCTGACCTGTGGACAGGCCTGTGGTTAGGCATCACCTGGCTCCTTTCAGTTCCTAGAAGGCATAGACTGTGGAAGCTGGCAGTGGTGTTTGAGCCGCTTAGTAAGACTTAGTTAGCAAATGTTGTAGCAGCGTTCAGCAGTAATAAACAATGTCCATGTTGGTCGGAGAAAGGGCGAGCATTTCCCTTTATTGCTGTGCGTGTGCTGTGCGTGTGCAGGTTCTCGAGGGCACCCTTGTATTTGGACTCCAGTGCCGTTCAACCAAGGAGGCTTAGGTTGAGACACCTGTCTTAGAAATCCAGTGTCTTTTGTGCTTGTTTGTTAGTTATGTGTTGTAGGTGGTGTGTCTGTATGTGTCTATGTCCACATGTATGTCAAATGTCCATAGAAGCTAGAGAAGGCGTTGGATCTCCTAGAACTGTAGTCACACATGGTTGTGAGCTGCCAGTTGGGTGCTGGGAATTGAACCTAGGTCCTCTGGAGAGCAGCCAGTGCTCTTCACCACTAAGCCATCTCTCCAGCCCCAGTTGATACTCTTAGGAGTGTTGGTCGTGTTTGTTTTCTCCATCAGTTAAAGAATTAAAGACAGGAAAATCTGAAGCACAGCAGGTAACAGCAGACAGATCTTAAGCACTGGAGGTAGAACCAGCAACTGAAGGAACAACCACTGGAGGAAGGTATTTGCTGGGGGCTAGTGGGGGTGAGGAACCACACCCACAGCAGACACACAGGGAAAAGACACCAGAGGAGGGACTCAAGGTCCAGTCTCATCTCCGGGGCTGGGAGTTTTAAAGCTCTAAAGAGTTACCCTCCCCTACTGAGGGTTGGTTAGTGTGAAGACAGACAGGGTGACTGATTGATCCACACTGCTGTGTGATAGTCCTGTTCCAGCCTTGAGCCTGCTGGTGGGAAACAAATCCTACCAGACTTGGGTTTTAATCAGGAGGGTGAGCAAGAAGCTGGCTCTCTTGAGCCAGCCTTTAGGACCTACCCATAGGCCCTCTGGCTATCACCTAGTCTCTCCTTGATGGAACTGCTCAGAAACAAGATGGAGGATGGAGACTGAAGGGAAGCCGACTACAGTTGTGGAACGTAGGATCTCACGCTGCCCCAATAGTCAGGGCAGTTATGCAGTGTGCTTCATCTTCAGAAAGCATCACTTTAACTGTTGTGAGTAAGACCATTTTGTGCAAGAGCAGAAGCCAGAAGTCCTGTTGAAGGATTCTAGAATGGTTTACACAAGAAATAATACTGACTTGGCCGTGGTCTGAAAATGCAACCAAGGAAGGTTGAGAATCTTGGCTCAACAGTTTACTGACTTGGAGAGGAATGGGGGAGCAGCGTGAGCACTGCACATGGTGGATTTGAGATGTTAGGAGAAGAGGAGTAATTGTCAAGGACGGTAGCAAGTCACCAGCTGAGAGAACAACCAGGACAGCGCTGTAAGAGTCCGGGTGGTCCCTGAGTCTGGACCAGTTAACTTAGGTTGCTAGGATGCTGCCAGCTCAGTTAACTTAGATTAGGTTGCTAGGATGCTGCCAGCTCATCACTGGCTTCCATTGGCTTCCAGCTTCTTTCTTGTTCTCCCATTTTGTGTTGGGTTTGGGGGAGGATTGTTGTTTTAAGGAAGAGTCTTATATAATCAACACATCAGTGTCACATTACTGAAAGACTAAAAGCACTTCTCCTTGGAGTCATTTACACAGGAGCGAGTCCAGATGTGAACCCTCTGCTTTACGCTCCCTGTGTTTTCTGTCTTCTTCTGTTGTGTGAGTCTAAATGTGTGCCTGACTGAAGGTTGATTTGTGACTCCATCCCTGTGTCTGTCTGACTGTTGTGGCTGTGTGTCTGTTTAACAAAGGACTTTGATCTATATTTATTGAACATCATATAAAGAATCACATGGGAAAGGAATGGGAGAAATCTTTAACTGGTTTTACAGGGCTTAAGTCACCAGTTCCAACCAGCCCTGACTGACCCAGATAGCTGCTCATCAGCCAGCACCCACAGTGGGCACTCATTCCAGAAGATCGCTTCCAGCTCCTGTATCTGTGATGTCACTGACCATGTGATCATTCCAGAGGGGACAAGCCATAACAGACCTCGGGTTGCTGGACTTAGCCAGCATTTCCCCTTCCTGGGTGGGCTCTTCTGAGGGAGAGAGAAGCAGGCAAGAAGAGGACGGATGGATGAGGGCAGGATGTGTGGTGATGGAGAAGGGCGTCCTGCAGGAGCTCAGCAGTGAGTGCTTGTCAGTGCTGCGACAAGGACATAGATCGGGAACAGAGCTGAATAGTGTTGGAAGATGCACTCTGAGCTTAGAGACCAACATGCCAGCTGGTCACCGGAAAGGACCTGGAGGCAGTGAGCTGTTGCTGGTGTGTTTGATCCAAATACCTACATTCTTTTGTCCTGGTTAGGTTTGATGACTTAGCAAAGCGAGAGTCATCTGGGAAGAGCAGTTGCAGTTGGTTAATGTCTCCATCAGATTGGCTGTAGGTGCCTCAACGCTTTTGGGCTAAGTGCTCTGGTCAAGAGAGAGTGGGGCTGCAGAGGCAGGAGACTCGAAGAATGGAGACAAGACAGGGAGTGATCAAGTCTCTTTTTTTTTTATCAAGTCTCTCTTATTGAAGGGAATTCTGAGGTATTTATATACACAAGCAGGAGAACACAGGTGAAAACACTTTACCACGTGCACCATACAGCTGAGGTCACTAAACAGCAAAACAAGCTATGTGGGATAAACAATATATTTATCAGAGTGTGCTTCAGCTGTTATAGGCTTTTGACAACCAAGTCTTTCATCAGGGTATATGGTTCCAGATGGCTGCAAAGTTGATCTAGCCGCTTTCTACTAAAGTCGGCTCCCAACATGTAGGCAAGACTGTTGGACATTTTCTTGATAAGTGATTTATACAGGAGGGCCCTGACTAATGGGGGACAGTGGTCTTCAATTCTATAAGAAAGCAGACAGCAATCCATGAGGAGCAAGCCAGTCAGCAGCAGCGCCCTCTGCATCAGCTCCTGCCTCCAGGCTCCTGCCCCGACTTCCCTTCGTGGAGGATGGCGTGGGAGGCGGGAGGTTGATTTTTCCAGACAGTGTTTCTCTGTGTGGTGCTGGATGATATAAGATGTAATGAGTGTTTCCTTCCCCGGGTTGTTTGTGATCATGATCTTTATCACAGCAATAAATAGAAACCTAACGTAGACAGCCTTCGAGGTTGGGATTGGACACTAGAGCAGATACTGAAACTACTAACTGCAGTCAGAGTGAAAGTTGCCTTGGGGAAGGAAGCAGTCACTCCCTCAGAGCTAAACAGACTCTTCTTTCTGTCTGCAGATGCTGCTGCAGCCTCCACCATGGTGTCTGCTTCTGCCCCCTCCGTTTACAGTGTACAAGCTCTCTCTCTCTTGGCAGAGGTAAAGGCTCACCTGACTTGTGGTCCCTTGTGGAAATGTTTACTGTCCTGAATCATTCTGAAGGCATGTATTCATTCTGGGTGCCACATGGCTGCCCCCTTCTTCCTCAGCTCTGAAGGCCAGACCTTGTGTCAGCCAGCTTTCTGTTGCTGCAGCAAAATACCTGAGAAACTCACTTTACAGGAAGGAAAGGTCTGTCTGGCTCAGGAGGTTAGAGGCTTCAGCCCAGTTGGCTGGCTGTGTTGCTTAGCCTCACAGTGGGGAGCATGTGGAGGCACACAGCACTTGCCCTGTGGAAGGACAAGGGCACACTGCCAGTGAGCTTCCTCCAGCCAGGCCTCCCTTAATACTGCATGGGCTCCAACATGCAGGCATTTTGATTGCCACCTGAGGAGTCTCTTGTTTTCTTTTCTTTTGGGGGGGTGGGAGTGGGGGGGAGGTGGTTCAAGAGAGGGTTTCTCTGTGTAGCCCTGGCTTTTTTTTTTTTTAAAAGATTTATTTATTTTATATATGTGAATATACTGTCACTGTCTTCAGACACACCAGAAGAGGGTGTCAGATCCCATTACAGATGGTTGTGAGCCACCATGTGGTTGCTGGGAATTGAACTCAGGATCTCTAGAAGAGCATTCAGTGCTCTTGACCACTGAGCCATCTGTCCAGAACAGCCCTGGTTTTTTGAATTCACTCTCTAGACCAGGCTTCAAGCGCATGGGTCGCCGGCCTCTGTTTCTCAGCCGCTGGCATTGAAGATCTGTACCACTGTTGCCCAGTGTATCTTGTTTTCTTGTCTTTTCTTTTAAAAATATATTATTGATTTATTTGTTTGCCTATTTGTTTGTTTTTGTGTGCATTGGTATCTTGCCTGCATGTATGTCTGTATTAGGGTATTGGATCCCCTAGAACTGGAGTTATGGTTGTAACCTTCCATGTGGGTCCTGGGAATTGAACCTGGGCCCTCTGGAAGAGCATCCAGTGCTCTTAACCACTGAGCCACCTTTCCAGCCCCACGTCTTGTTTTCTTAAAGGACTTCTGCCTCATTTCTTGTAGGTTCTGGCTTCCCTCCTGGACATGGTTTATCGCAGCGACGAGAAGGAGAAGGCGGTGCCGTTGATCTCCCGCTTGCTGTACTACGTGTTTCCTTACCTGCGCAATCACAGGTGACAGACGGATGCCCTCGTCACACGCACATGCAGAAATGTGTCCTTTGTGACGTTTCCTTTGACCCTGTGCCTTCCCTTCCCTTAGTGCGTACAACGCTCCCAGCTTCCGGGCTGGCTCGCAGCTGCTAAGCTCCCTGAGTGGCTATGCCTACACCAAACGGGCGTGGAGGAAGGAGGTGCTGGAGCTGTTCTTGGACCCCACGTTCTTTCAGATGGATACTTCTTGTGTTCAGTAAGAAATTCTGTTTCCAGAAACATGTGCTCTCTTTAATCTCAGGTCTCAGGAAGCAGAGGTAGGCAGATCTCTGAGTTCCAGGCCAGCCTAGTCTACAGAGTTAGTTCTAGAACAGCCTGATCTACAACAGAGAGAGTTCTAGGACAGCCAGAGCTACACAGAGAAACCATGTTTTAAAAAACAAGGCAAAACAAACACTCCATGTGCCACGAAGACCAAGTCTTCAGTGCTTGGGGGCCTGGCCCTCGGAGCTAAAATGAAAGTGGACCATCATGTCACCTCAGCTCCTTGGATGTCCCTGTCATGATGGTCATGTTAGTCCTGTGTTTGCTGAAAAGGCATTATATCCCTCAAAAAGTTACCAAGGTAACTTTTTATCAAAACAGGCACCGCACTGGGTTAAGAGAGCCTGTCATTGGGAAAGATGATTCAGGAGCCTTTCATCTTGAAAGGCTTAACTTCTGTTGAGATCAGAACCCACAGTGACTCTGGCAGTATGTCTGTCTGGCTTCCTGGCTCATGCACTCCATGACAGTAGTGGGCATGGACATGGAGACCCCAGGGAGGAAGGTCACTGAGCAAGGCATTCCTGTGCCTTTTCCTCAGAGCCCAGGAAGCTTGCTCAGGGCCTCCTGCAGCCCAGGCTTCCTGGGGTTCATGTGTATGCGTGCTTCTGGGTGAGTGTGATTATATGAGCATATGAGCGTGCATGTGTGCACAGGCGGAGGCTAGAAGTTCACTTAGGTTTCTTTCTCCGATACTGAAACCTGGACGTCCAGCAAGCCCCAGGGATTGCCCTGTCTCTGCCTTGCCGGCACTGAGGTCATGGCAGGCAGAAACCACACACACTGAGATTCAGACTCAGGTCCTCAGGCTTGTGCAGCAGCCATTTACCAACTCAACCGTCTGCCTAGTCCTCAAATGGGCCTTCTTAAAACACTGCTTTATGTGTGTGTGAGCGATGCACATGCCACAGTGGAGATTAGAGGATGACGTGGGAGTCTGTTCTCTCCGAGCGTGTGGGCTCAGGGCTACTGAGGACACGGTGTTAGCACTCATAGCACTCTCGCCCTGTTGTGTGTTGTGTCCTTTATAGAGAGCTGGAGAAGTTTGCTTCATTCCATGAGTTAGGGTTATGAGAAGAGCCTTCGCTTGGTCAGTTTCTCATATTAAAATCATGAGTGTGTCACTGCTGTAGAGATAGGGGGACCCGGGAGAATGGAGCTGCCAACTTCACTCAGAGCATCACGGTTTATACTCTGAGGGTTAAGGAAAATCACCTGAGTGAGTGTTCTCATTCGGTCAAGCTGTATACAACCACAAGGACCAGCTGCACATGGAAAAACATGGTTTTCCATAGTGGCATGCATATAAAGAGAGGTTGAAACATTTAATTGAATAATAACAGCAAGCAATAATGAGTCACCTGAGGTAAACTCTGTCTGTCAGCTAGCTACACCTGGGAGGAGCATGAGAGTACACTGTAAGAACAACTCCGTGTTTTGAGAAAACTGAGGTCATGAGACTCTGTGTTGTTTCCTTGGAGTGGTCTCACAAGCCCTCAGCATTCCCATATCATGCTCTGACAGATGTGGGTGACAGATTCCAGAGACCAGATTTCTTTTTTTCAATTTTTTACAGATTCATTTTGTGTGTGGAAGAATGTAGCACGTGTGTGGGGTTTGGGAGTTACATATGCAGGGGATGGAGGTGGTCTGTGGTAGGAGTGCTCAGGGGAGGAGGGCGGTCTATGGTAGGAGTGCTCAGGGGAGGAGGGCGGTCTATGGTAGGAGCGCTCATGCTCCAGCGTACACATTTACAGAGCACAGAGGTGGATGTCTGATGTCCTGCTCTGTCACCTCCACTGAGAGACAGGGTCTCACTGATCCATGGGCAGGGCTAGCAGCCATCAAGCCCATGTCCTTTTCCACAGTGCTGGGGTTGCAGGCGTGAGCAAGCATCCAGGCCTGGCTTCTCCCTAGCGCTGTGGTCTGAGTGCAGGGCCTCCTCAGGCTCCTACAACATGGGTTCTTCCCAGCTCAACATCTCTCAGCCCGCAGAGCAGGTTTAACAGCTCTTGGAGGCATGCTGTTTCCTCAGTGCTTTTCATCAAACTGCCATCAGTTGCATATTTAACTAATTGTGCCTTTCTGTACATCCAGCTGGAAGTCCATCATTGACCATCTTCTGACTCACGAGAAAACAATGTTTAAGGATTTAATGAGTGAGTTTCAAGTTATCGTCAAGCTTGTGGTTCCCTCATGCTCAGTTTCCACCACGTCCAACTCCTTCTGAGACCAGCTCTCCTTGTGTAGCCCTGGTTGTTCAGGAACTTGGCCTTGAACTCACAGAGATCTGTGTGGCTCTGCCTCCCCATTGCTGGGGTTAAAACTGTGCACACCACACCCAGCACATCAAACTTTTGTGGAGCTGAGTGAAGAGCTGAGGGTATAGATTTTTTTAAGGACTGAACAGTCTCTCAGTCCAGTGTGTTGGCAGGCCTTGACTGTCCTGTGCGGCACAGGTGGACACTGCTGAGAGCCTTCAGGTGAAGTCTTGGGTCGGCTGCAGTTTATCACACATGTCTTTAGATTTCAGGCAGCGTCTCGCTGGAACTATCCTTATGCCTCGGCCTCCAAATGTCAGCACCTCATGTCCGACTTAAATGGGCGTTTCCACACCCCCACTCTTTCCCGACTCCCTGACTCTGTGTCATTAACGAAATGAGTGGATTGTCTTTGTTGTTGTTTGGGGCGCAAATTGAATTTGGTGGAATTGTCATTTGTTTTTAGCATTTTGCTGTTGAGAAAAGGTCTCCTTCTTTGGCCCAGAGTGCCTAGAACTCATTATATAGCCCAGGCTGGCATCAAACTGTTGGCAATCCTGCTAGTGTAGCCTCTCAAATGATAAGATAATACACATGAGCCACCATTTCTGGCTGAGATGGTGTGTTTTAAAGAGTGTGCAGGGGTGACTTCCACACATTCTCAAAAGGGGGCTTTTGTGAGGCATATCATAAATTGGATCCCACCACTCTCCCTGCTGTGCTGCTCCCACTCTCCCTGCTGTGCTCCCCCACTCTCCCTGCTGTGCTCCCCCCACTCTTCCTGCTGTGCTCCCCCCACTCTCCCTGCTGTGCTCCCCCCACTCTCCCTGCTGTGCTCCCCCCACTCTCCCTGCTATGCTCCCCCAGTCTCCCCTGCTATGCTCCCCACTCTCCCTGCTGTGCTCCCCTCACTCTTCCCAGGTGCTTCCCTCTCAAGCTGACTGCTGTGTGTTTATTGCAGACATGCAGAGCAGTTCCTTAAAGCTCTTCTCCAGCTTTGAGCAGAAGGCCATGCTGCTGAAGCGCCAGGCCTTTGCTGTGTTCAGTGGCGAGCTTGACCAGTACCACCTCTACCTTCCCCTCATACAAGGTAGGAGCCCGCCTCAGGCTGCAGCACCTGCCACAGGAGACCTGATGCTGGCGAGTTTATGGTGAACAAAACTGTCTTGACTCACAGCTCTGGGGACTGGAAAGTCCAGGGCTGACAGACAGGCTTGCGTGTGACAAAAGGGACCAAACTTGGCCCATTATACTGGAACCAAACCCACTCATGAGGGTCTGATTACCTTTAAGTGTGTGGGGGAGGGGGTGCTGCAGTCCAGTGCTCCCCTCCCATCCTCAGGATAGTAGCTAGGTCCAGACAGCTACAGAGTTGTAAGTGATATAGTAGCTGGGCTGTGCTCAGGCCTGGAACCTTCCAACTGCAGGCTCCTGTTTATGAAGCACAGCAGCTCCTGTATTGTAGCATTTTAGCAGGGTTAGTGTGTGTGTGTGTACATGCCTGCACTACTCAGTAAACAACCTGATTATATTGCCCCCCACAAAAAACTTTTATTTATTTGTTGATTGATTGACAGGGTTTTCCTAGCTGTCTTGGAACTCACTTTGTAGACCAAGCCACCCTACAACTCACAATGATCTGCCTGCCTCTGCCTCACAAGTGCTGGTACTACAGGCATGCACCACCATGCCCAGCTCACAGAGTTAAAATGAATAAAAATGAATCTTTTTTAAAAGGAATGAGAGATGGGTGTTGCGCGCACCTCTTCTGTGTCCCCTTCGCCCGCGAATAAGGACACGGAGGCAGTAATCGGGTATCACTACAGACGAGGCTTTACTTCTTGTAACAGCAAAAGCAGAAAAGACCCCAAGCCCGGGAAAGGCACTGCTATATATACCCTAGAGTGGCGTGTTCACTTCTGATTGGCTGTTCACTCATCACCCCATATTACGCCCCAGGATGGGCAGTGACTTTTGGCGCGCTTTTGCCTTTTGCACCTGCGCAGTCAGTTGTTTACAAGTGGGAGGACAGGATGTCCGCGCCATCTTGGAATGGCGAATCACTGCGGCTCCCAACAGATGGGGGTGCCATGAGTGAGAGATGGGGTGGGGGTGGGATGCAGGGATGCTGAGAGATGGGGTGGGGGTGGGATGCAGGGATGCTGAGAGATGGGGTGGGGGTGGGATGCAGGGATGCTGAGAGATGGGGTGGGGGTGGGATGCAGGGATGCTGAGAGATGGGGTGGGGGTGGGGATGCGATGCAGGGATGCTGAGAGATGGGGTGGGGGTGGGGGTGGGATGCAGGGATACTGAGAGATGGGGTGGGGGTGGGGGTGGGAGTGCAATGCAGGGATGCTCAGGTATGGGGATGCCATGAGTGAGAGGTGGGGGTGGGGGTGTGATGCAGGGATGCTGAGGGAAGAGTTGCTTTAGGATGATCTCCAAAACTGGAAAAACCTGGCTCAGTTTTGTTTGTTTAAACAGCCTTAGGGGTGCGATGGGGAGTTTGACTTTCAGATTTAATTTCACACAGTGCACATGACAAGGAGGAGCCAGGCTCTAGTTAGGTTCTAGGTCAGCGCTTGCTGTCAGCTGCACAAGGCACTCCTTAACCCAGGCCTGTGCTCACCCCGCACTGAGAACGGTGGAGAGATGGGAATGTGGGTGGTGAGGGGCACAGTCACCAGCTGCATGAGGATGAGGCAAAGTGTGTGTGTGGCATGCGGGCTGCTGTCAATGTGGACAGTCACTGCCATCAGGAGGGCAGGTGGAAGCCAGCCGCAGTAGAAGGCTGAGGCAGGCTTACTTGTTGGAGGCTAACCTGGGCTACATAGTAAGACACTGTTGGGTGTTTATGGCACAAACACATACCCTTTGCTCCTCCCTGTTTCCCAGGAGTCTCAGGCTGGCCTCAAATTCTGTGGATAACACATGTGTGCTCCCATGCCCATTTTATACAGTGCTAAAGGAAAAGCCATGCATGACTCCGTGCATGCTGGGCAAGCACTGGGCCTGCTGAGCTGCATCCTCCATTCTCCCCTCCTTTTTTTTTTTTTTTTTTTTTTTAGACAAGGAATACAAGTCACTTGATAGCGCAGGCTAGCATAGAACTCACTGTGTGTAGCGGACTGGCCGTGTGGCAGTCCTGCCTCTACCTGGGATCACAGGCGTGTGCCTGCCTGTGTGGGCAGCTAGGACACATCTCTACACTGGGTTGTCATCAAAATGTCGTGCTAATTACCGGTTTTGTTTGTTTGTTTGTTTGTTTGTTTTTGTTTTTTTGTGGGTTTTTTTGTTTTGTTTTTTTGGTTTTTTTCTTGGCTGACCAGAACCCCAACTGCATATTTGTGTGACTTTTCTAACTTCTTCTTCCCCTAGAGCGCCTGACAGACAACCTCAGAGTCGGACAGACGTCCATAGTTGCTGCTCAGATGTTTCTTTTTTTCAGAGTTCTGCTGCTAAGAATCTCTCCCCAGCACCTGACCTCGCTGTGGCCCATCATGGTCTCTGAACTGGTGAGTGCACACCGTCCAGGGTTAGACAAAATTGGTGCTTTTAGAAAAGCATTTTCTTTTCTTTATTATTTTTGGGGGTTTTGGCTTTTCGAGGCAAGGTTTTTCTGTATAGTCCTAGCTCTTCTGGAACTTGCTCTGTAGACCAGGCTGACCTCAAACTCACAGAGATCCACCTGCCTCTGCCTCCAGAACACTGAGATACCCTACCTGTACCTAAGCACGCTTTGATACTATTTTCTAAGTTTCCTTATGTTGATTTGTGGTGCTGGTGATCTATCCTGGGGCTGCTTGCTAGGCTCTGTCTGGGCTCCATTCTCACATCTGCGAAGTGTTTGGTTTGGTTTTGTTTGATTTAGTTTTTGGAGATAGGGTCAGAGATCCATGTGCCTCTGCCTCCTGAGTGCTGGGATTAAAGGTGTTTGCAACCACTGCCTGGCCTGCTGTTTTTATAGATAGATAAATTTAGGTAAATGTGATCTCTCTCAAAGAGTAACTTGAATATACATTTTCTTCCTCAGATCCAGACATTCATACAACTTGAGGAAGATCTGAAAGAGGAAGACGAATTGAGGTAAGCCAAGCAAGCTCCCAGTGCATGCTGGGATGTGATGAGTTAGATGTAGCAGTGGGGTGTGAGCTGCCACACCACCTACTGTCCTCTGGGAGTCTTCATGGTGGGACCAGCCACTGTTAAGATGTAGGTGTTCATTTCATGTGTGTGCATGTATGCCTATGTGTATGTATATGTACCATGTCCATGTTGTGTCAGAGGAAGCCTGTGGAAGATCACATCTAGAATCTAGAGTTACAGGCAGTCGTGAGCTCCCCAGTGGGTGCTGGAAATTGAAGTGGGGTCCTCTAGAGGAGCAGCAATGGCTTTTAACTGTAGAGCCAACTCAAGCCTGTTTCTGTATTTTAGACGGGGTCTCATATAGCATCAGTTATCTCTAAACTGGCTCTGTACCTGAGGATAGCCTGTCTCATATTCCCTCAGCAGGCATGTGTCATGGTACCTCACATTCTCCAGATCTATTAGCAGAGAAATGTGTCTTAGGGACTTTTCCTAAGCAAATGACATTCAGCAGATGTGAATGAGTGCATAACACAAATTTCCTTTTGAATTTATAGAAACAGCAACAAAATAAACAGAATAAAAGTCCCAGTTGCTGATGGAAATGGGCCTTCGGGCAGGGCCATGTCCCCCAGTGATCTCATCATGTACCTCTCTGCTTGCAAGTTCCTGGACACAGCGCTTTCCTTCCCGCCTGACAAGATGCCCTTATTTCAGATGTAAGTGGGATGAGTCTTTGAGGTCCTTTGAAGTCGGTTTTCCTTGCTGTTGGGCACTTCACTTTTCTTTCATGTGTAGGGAGTATGTGAGAAGCTACAGTGCTCTGAGCACCTTGTGAGTGACTGAGCCTGGGTCTCATATTTCCCCAGACAGCTGTGTCTTCATGACTTGGCTCATGGTCCTGTTTGTGAATCATCTCTGTGGGAATCAGCATTCTTATTGTCTGCTGAGATGGCCTTGCTACTGGACGCCTGTGACTGGCTTACTGCTGGTGGTTCTCCGTGTGTGTGTGTGTGTGTGTGTGTGTGTGTGTGTGTAGCTCCAGTCATCTGCTGCAGTTAGATGGGAAAGCTTTATTTGGAGTGTGGCCTCTCAAAGTCACTTGGCTTCTTTGGCACAGGTTTCCCTCAGGCTTAAAACAGCTGTTCTGCCTTGAGTTTTGTGCCTGGCCTCAGAGGCTGCTGGTCTCCAGCCCCAACAGAGAGAGCAGTGAGCAGCACAACACTTGTGCGCTCCCTTAAACAATAAGCAGACTGAAAAGGCCACACACAATATCATTCCATTTGTGTGATAGTCTAGAAAACACATCATAGGAACAGGAGCAAAGACCAGTCCCTGCTGGGAACAGTTTAGGGCAGTGAGACCACACCAGTCTCTGCTGGGGACAGATCAGTAGTCTTGCAGCGTCAAGGGATCTGTCCACACTGGATCTGTACATGACCATACTGGATTATACTGGATCTGTGCATGACCACACTGGATCTGAGGAAAGTTTACTTCCATTCAGTTTAGCTGCAATCCTAAAAAGGAAAGGAAAAAAAAAAAGAGGCCATGGAAAGAAGGGCTTTCCCCCCGGCCACTGTGAACGACAGCGTTGTATATGGTCACCAAAGCTGGTGACAGCCTGTGTGTCTGTCAGCAACAGATGGACAGGCAACATGTGCTTTACCCATGTAGTGAGACGTCAGTCAGCAGTAAAGCGGAACAAGGTACTGCTGCCTGCTGCTCTGAGAATACACTGGATGACAGAGGGGGCCCTCTGAAGGCATGTCCCAGTTCACTTCTGGGAGCCCAGAATAGAGAGACGTGCACACATAGGAAATCAGTCAGGCTAGCGGGCTGCCTAGGTCTGTGTCCTAGAGACCGGACAGTGATGGCAGAAGGAAGTAGGACTTCTGGGGACAGTAAAAACTCTGCAATGGATTGTGTTATAGACATATGATACATCTATGAAGTTGTTAGGCCACTGGGCTGTGGAATATAAATTACGTCAGCTGAACCACTGCAGACAGTTTACATGAGCACTGCATCAGCGTGTCTGGCCATGATCGTTTTCTGCAGTTACAGATGGGCATTTGTTCCGGAACTGGACACTGAGCACCCAGCCTTCCCATCAGAGCTGGAAGAGAATCACCAAGAGTGCAGACCTCACACTGTCAGGATTCTAGAACTTCTGAGGTTAAGATACGGGGTAAGTGCTTTCAGAAATAACACCCTCAGGCCAAAGATGTAGCTCAGCTGGCACAGTTCATGCCTGGCGTGCAGGCACCCTGGGCTGGATGTACAACACTGTATAACTGGATGGAGGACTGCATACCCATAATCCCAGCATTGGGGAAGTAAAGGCAGAAAGATCAAAAGTTGAGGGCCATCCTTAGGCACATAGGGAGTTCAAGGACAGCCTGGGCTATCGAAGACATTGTCTCAAAAAAAAAAAAAAAATCACAGCAAAGGAGAAAAGACTATGCAGTATGAAGTTCTTTTTTTGTTTTGTTTTGTTTTGTTTTTGATACAGGGTTTCTCTGTGTAGCCCTGGCTGTCCTGGAACTCACTCTGTAGACCAGGCTGGCCTCGAACTCAGAAATCCGCCTGCCTCTGCCTCCCAAGTGCTGGGACTAAAGGCATACGCCACCACCGCCCAGCCAGTATGAAGTTCTTAATGGTTTTAAGACTTCGGATGGTTAGAAGTCCCATCCTTGGTTTTTCCCATGTCTCAAACAACTCCTCCTGTTCCTGGGAAATGAAGCTGGTTTTCCCTGTGTTGCTCTTTGTCCAAGTCTAAGAGGAGGAGCCTGCTAGGAGGGATGCTAGAGCTGGAGGTGGATGGGGCTGAGGATGAAGCCCTGACAGAAAGGGTTAAAGACCTAGAATGTGAGGGACTGCCTCTGTCATTAGCTGGCCACAGGCTGACAACCCCTGCTGCAGGTGTGCTAGCTGGGTCACTTTGGTGGCTTCGGGTCTTTCTGCAGGAAATCAGCAGCTCCAACGAGATCACCAGGAAGAAAGAGTTTCCTCTTTTGCGCGAACATTCGGTTTCCTGCATCAGGCAATTGATGCCATTCTTCACCACATTAAACTGTGCTTTCAAAACCCAAAGCCAGCTACCTGCTGACATGCCGGGAACCACAACGCCAGAGTTCCCTGTCTCAGAGAACCCGAGGGTCCTGCGGCAACTGGAGGAGTGTGTGGAGCAGGACTTTCTGGAACATCCAGAGTGTTAGCGCCTAGGAGGGATTCTTCACCCTTCTCCCCATTCCTGACAAGGGCAGGGGAGGGGTGTTCTGTAAAGAAGAAGGGAGCCAGGAGACTTGAATCAACCCTGCCACAGTCCTGAAGCACCATTCAGGTATTTTCTGTTTAGCAGCCAAACATGCTGCTTAAAGCCATGTAATATATTTCAGTCCCAGTTTGTATTTCTTCCTCAGTTTATGTAATGGAAATAAAATTAATATATCATCTAACCACATGTAATTGTCATGTGTATAGATTAAGTCCTTTTTTTTGTTTGTTTGTTTTTCGAGACAGGGTTTCTCTGTGTAGTCCTGGCTGTCCTGGAACTCACTCTGTAGACCAGGCTGGCCTCGAACTCAGAAATCTGCCTGCCTCAGCCTCCCAAGTGCTGGGATTAAAGCCTTGCTTGCGCTACCACCACCACCACCGCCCGGCCAGTCCTTTTGTTTGTTAAGCAAACACATAGGCCTGTTCTCTGCTATTCTCTAAAACTTTATGCAGATTGTCTATTGGGCTGGCAAGATGTAAGCAGGCAAAAGCCTCAGGACCCACACCAGTGGACAAGAGGACAGATTCTCCCCAGATTGTCCTCTGACCTCCACACAGGTACACACAAGATAAATAAAGTATAGTATAAAAATTAATAAAAAGAGGGTGTGTGTGGGGGGGTACTGACAAGACTTTAGGAAGGCAGGGTACAGGAACCTGCTTCCAGGCCTAATGGCCAAGTTCACCACTCCAGAATCCATATGGCTGAAGAAAAGATCCAACTCCTGAAAGTTGTTCTCTGACCTACACACACAATTTAAAGGAGTTAAAATGTTGTTGGGTTTTTTTTAAGGTTGTCAAACTGTTATTTTTAACATTTCACACTAATGGCCTTTTGTACTGTACTTTAAAACTTAAAAAAAAAATTGACAGTAATAGCCTAGTGCTGGGGTAGGGGGTACAGCTGTGGTAGAGCACTTGCAGGGCACCCACAGAGTGAGTGATTCCAACCTGTAATTGCAGTACTCAGGAAAGGGAGGCATGAGGATCAGAGCATCATCCTCAGTTACATAGCAGGTCCGAGGCCAGCCTGGACTCTTTAGGTGTCTTGCCTACTATAATCAAACTTGCACTGTTGAGTTGCATAAGAACTGGGTGTTTTTCAGACTCTGATAATTATACATATGTAAATGTAACTTTTATTTTCCAGATGTAATTGTCATCATGGAGACTTACTGCTGAATAAACTCACCCTTCTTAGTTCTTTCTGAACTCTGGCTGGCTGGTTCAACTCAGCTGTTCTGGCTCAAACTCCTCTCTGATCTGACTGATTCAAACTAGCTTATCTTGGTTTATGACTGATTTGCTTGGCTTGGCTTCAAACTAACTCTGGCAATCTGTTCTAATCTTCTGGCTTCTTCTTGTTCTCTGGCCTATTCTGTCTTGACCTGTGTGTCAAGCTTGTTCTCTCTGTAACCTGTCTCTGTAAAACTCTCCTGATAAAACTGTCTCCACAGGCCACCCCCAACTACTCTTTTAAATTACCTCGCCTCTTTTTCTGTTATGTTCTTGTGAAAGTTGGGCGTATCCTATCTCTGACTCATTCTGTCAAATCTTTCTCTGGTCACTTTGTCTGCTTCTCAATTAGAAGTTGCTTTTAGTCGGGCAGTGGCACACGCCTTTAATCCCAGCACTTGGGAAGCAGAGGCAGGTGGATTTCTGAGTTCCAGGCCAGCCTGGTCTACAGAGGAGTGAGTTCAAGGACAGCCTGGGCTATACAGAGAAACCCTGTCTCGAAAAGCAAAAAAAAAAAAAAAAAAAAAAAAAAAAAAAAAAAAAAAAGAAGAAGAAGAAGAAGTTGCTTTCAAACATAGCCGGCTGCTTCCTCTACAAAGCAACTTTACTTTCTGTCTCGGCCCGAGCAAAATGTTGAGGCCTGGGCTGCCCCAAGTTTGGCGGCCACTGTATCCCGGCCCAAGCTGCTGCTCTGGTCCTTGGGTCAGGATTCAGCAAGAGAGAGAGTGAAGACGGACTCGAAGAATGGAGACCAGACAGAGTGTGATTCAATCCCGTTTATTCTTCAGTCTCTCTTCCTAGTCCAAGTCCCAAGTCTAGTTGTACTCTCTAAAGAGTCTCCCTAAAGAGTATATCTCTCTGCCTTTTATATGTCTCACTTCTAAGCCATGACTCTAAGTCACACCTTTAATCATGCCCTTAGGTCTTGTCTCTAAATCTGATCTCTAAATCACACTCTTAAATTACACACCTTTAATGTCACACACCCAAGGAAAGTCCTGGGTATCTAAAGCAAGATGTTATCAGAGTGTGCTCAGCTGTTGTAGGCCATTGTAATCCAAGTCTCATGTCAGGGTATATGGCTCAAGATGGCTGCAAAGCTGATAGCTGCTTTCTGCTAAAAGTCGGCTCCCAAAACTTTCATTGTTAGAGATTAAAGGTGTGTACTCAGGGGGTGTCTGTATTCCAGCCAAGAGGATTAAAGGTGTGTGACATCTCTACATTCTAGTCTGGTCACACAGACCTAGGTGTTTGGATGTCCCTTGCCAGAGCAGCCGAGCGAGTTGCTGGATGAAATCCTGCACCCTTGGCTGCAGCTGCTGCTGCTCTGACTGGCAGCTTCCCTCTGCTCCCTTCTCTCAGATCTCTTACCATTCTGCTGACACTGCTGTGGATTAAAATAATCCCTCTGGCCTGGCGTCATCGGAGCTCACATTCCCAAGACTCTTGCCTTCTTGCCAGCTACTTTACTTGTGTCCTGGCTGGGAGCCATGTCTAACTCTGCCAGTGAGTGCCATGTGCCTTCCAGACCTGCCTGTGTGGTGACACTTTTTAGGCAAGAGCCGAGCGTGTAGTCTCCAGGCTTTGTGAGGCAGGCACGCTGTTCCCCAGACGCTCTCAGAGCCCAGGCCCTACTGTACTCTGTATTGTTCTCTGGTTTTGTTCAGGCTCTGAAATGAGTTGGGTTTTTGTTGTTGTTGTTTTTTTGGTTTTTCGAGACAGGGTTTCTCTGTGTAGTCCTGGCTGTCCTGGAACTCACTCTGTAGACCAGGCTGGCCTCCAACGAAATGAGTTGTTTTTTAAATTGGTTTTAATTGTGTGTGTATGTGTGCATGTGTGAGTGTGTATTGTGTATGATTTAGTGTGTATATGAGTGTCTGTGTGTGTGTATTGTGTGTGTAGGTTAGAAGTCAGCTTGTGGAAGTCAGGTCCCTTTTCTCATGTAGGTTCTTGGGACTGAGCCTGTCATCAGGCTTGGCCACAAGCCCTTTCAGTCACTTGCCATTTTGCCAGTCGTGTCTTAGATCTTACTCCTAACGTACAGTAAAAAAGCAATTTCTGCCCTTGATCTCAGCACAGCACTGGAGGTCTCAGGACCTCTGGTTTCCCTACATAAGGGCTGAAAATTATATTTAAAAAAAATACAAGTTCTCTGTCTGCTGCCCGTGGATTAGCGTGTGACACTGCTGGAGTGCCACGTCTGTTAGCTTCCCGCCATGATGATCAAGAGTTAACTCTGAAACGGTAAGCAAGCCCCCAATTAAATGCTTTCTTCTTTAATAAAAAAAAAAAAAAAAAAAAAAACATATAGATATGTGGGTAGTCACACAAAAAAAAAATCTGTGAGAAATTACATGGGAATTATGTGCAAAAATTTTGCTTAAAGTAAAAACACTTGTAAATTTGGGCCATTAAACACTATTGGTATAACACTGTAAACGTCTGTGACTCCTCCCACTTGCTTTACTCAGAGGTTCGTACCATTCAAAGCATGACGAAATAAAATAGCCCCACTTTGCTTAATAATCAGTGTCTCATCACAGTCAAAACTTACAACAGTCAGCTGCTGGGTTCACACCTGTAGAGTCTACGGCAGGAGGATCACCACCAACGAGCTATATCCTAAGTTTCAGACCACCTTGGACTAAGGTGAGGCCTGTCTCAAAGGAAAGGGGAAAGGGGAGCCTGATACCTTACCCTAAACCCCCAGCTTTTGTGAGGCTGAGGCAGCTGCAGAGGAGTAAGTGTGAAGACCTGTTTTAAGGAAAAACTGGGAGGGTGGGAGAGATACCTCAGCCATTAAGAGCACTTGCTGCCCACCTAAGTTCAGCTCCCAGCACACTCACGGTTGCTTACAAATGGTTGTAATTCCAGTTCCAGCAGATGTAACGACATTCTCTGACCTCCTAAGGCACATCTGATACACAGATGTACCTGCAGGCAAAATTCACATACACACTAAGAAACGGAAAACCTGGGCCCACTGAGAGAGCTCCACTGGAAAAGTAGCTTGCTGCCAAGCATGGTGGCTTGAGATTACTCCCTAGCACTCAGGTGATGGAAGGAAACCGCTGACTTCCCAAAGCTGTGAGCAGTCATGGGACTCCCCACACACGTGTGTGCATGTACATACACATACACACATGCACAGGTACAATAAATACAAGAAAAACAAACAAAAATATGTTCTTTATATCATCAGTTTCGATTAGACCATGAATGTCAACTCTGATGTCTGTGTGGAGGTTTACACATTTAGCACTGTGCTGGCTGGTTTTATGTCAACTTGACACAAGTTAAAGTCATCTGAGTAGAGGAAATGCCTTAATAAGATCTAGATGTAGGGGCTGGAGAGATGGCTCAGCGGTTAAGAGCACTGGCTGTTCTTCCAAAGGTTCTGAGTTCATCTGTAATGGGATCCAAAGCCCTCTTCTGGTGTGTCTGAAAACAGCTACAGTGTACTCACATATATAAAATAAATAAATCTTACAAGACATCTAGCTGTAATGTATTTTCTCAGTGATTGATGGAGGGCCAAGGAAGAAAAGCAGACTGAGCAACCTATGAGGAGCCAGTGAGCAGCCCCTCCATGGCCTCTGCATCAGCTCCTGCCTACGGGTCCCTGGCCTGCTTGAGTTCGGGTCCTCGACTGGCTTTGATGATGAACAGTGATACAGAATTGAAAGCCAGATGAACACTTTCTTTCTCAACTTGCTTTCTGGTCATGGTGTTTCATCATAGCAATAGAAACCCTAAGACAAGCACCTTTTCTCTTCTTGATATCACATGCTATGCAAGGGGGCTCAGTAAAGAAACTGGTGACATGACTGCTCCATCAGGGGAAAGGTGTGTTTGGTTTTGTGTTTTTTGGGTAAGAGAGAAAAAATCCAGAGGCATCTGGAAGTGTCTAGAGGAGAGGGGGGAGGGGTGGGAGTCCTGTGAGACCTCAGGGGGGCTTTATAAAGGGAGTGAACTGCTGGGGGAGGGCCTCTTTGGGTGGATGGAAAGCCCACTTCACAAGTTCCTGACAAATGCTGGCTTTTTCTCACCACCACAAACCCTATAGTCTAGTCTGAGCTCATTTCTAAACAAATGGAGGACCTGAGACCTAACCGATCTATCTAAAAGAACTTCACAGATTTCTGCAAACAACCTACTACAACCTAATCTATATTTATTACCAAGTTCCTTCTGGATAGACTTATCCAAGGGACCCAAGAGGAAAGCATCACAAAGATGTGCGTGCGGGCAGATCTTCCCTGTGGCAAAGGCTTGAAGGGTGGTGTGTGAACCTGGGCTAACTGAGCTTGACTTGGCCTTCACATCATGCTCTATCCTGGTAGATGACCACTGTGAGCATTGTCTAAACTCCACCCCCACAGTTACCTGGCTACAACCAGGTAGGCCTGGCCCACTATAAATGGGGCTGCCTGACCCCTCCTCCCTCTCTTGCTCTCTTGATTCCTCTGTCCCCTCACCCCTTCCCTTCCCCCCTCTCTCCACATGTTCATGGCCAGCCTCTACTCCTCTGCTTCTTTACTCTCTCTCTCTACTCTCTTCCTCTCTCTGCCTCTACTACCCTCCTGACTCCTCTCCCCATACCCTGAATAAACTCTATTCTATACCATACCCACGTGTGGCTGATCCCTCAGGGGAAGCTTCGGCATGGGCCCGCTGAGACATCTCCTTCTCCCATACCTCTCCACACACCCACGGAACATACTCTCTTTATCTCTTTCTCTTTTTATAAACACATCAACCATGCCTCAGTTTCTCGGTTTTTTGTTTTTGATACAGAGTCATCTATCTCAGGGTGGGCTCAAACTGTCTCTCTAGCTGAAGAAGATTTTGAACCCCTGATCTTCCTGCCTCCACCTTTACACACGGGGAGATTACAGACAGCACTCTGCCAACTAAGCCCCATCCCCAGGCTATCGGTGCCTCAGGTTGATACTTTCTTTCTTCCCAATTAATGAATTTCCATACCCACATTGAACTCAGTTTGATTCCTTCCAGAAGTGTTAAAATTGACCCAAAGAACCACTACACTGAGGTGAGCAGTGTCTTGGCAGAGGCATTGCTGGCCAAAGGTAACCGGCACAAATAACAACACTCCTGGTGTTCTAACAGCCCAGAGTTTAGGAGACAAAGGCCTTCAGGGGTGGTGGTGTGAATGAAGGCTGTGTGTGCAGGCACAAAATGATCCCTCCTACTGGGCCTGCCTCACAGGCAAAGTTTCGATTCTTACTGTCCTGTTAACATTCCTAAGGCAGCAGAGGCAAGGCTCAGAGCAGAGCCAGGAATTGAAACCAAAACTCTCAGACTTTAGAGCTCTGCACTCTCAGCCTCGGCTCAAAGAAAGCAGAACCGGAAGGAGGCTTCAGCTACAGCAAAAGCTGGTAAATTCTGGTTTCTTGGGCCACCCCACCCATCTATGACTTCCTGGAAACCAGCCAAAGCTGGGGCCACAGCACAGAAGAGGCCTTCCAGAGGCACAGAAGGAAATGAAGCAGAATGGGGTAAATCCGATGAACCTGGGAGCCAGTTGCCTTCCCTGATGAGTGTCAAGGAATACCACTCAATACCACTGATAAAAAGATACACGTCTGCAGAGATAATGTATTTTCCTAAAGACAGCTCACACATCACGAATGGAACATGTTACATCTCACACTCTGAGACAAATGACTGAGATGCCTACTTAACATATCAAAGTGAACCTGGCTCCCAGGCTCTCCCAGAATCCCTTAGCCCCTACATGTTACTAGGTCTGCATGCCCTGTCCCCTACCCAAAACTTCTCTAGCCTAGGGGACTGGGCTGCCCTTCCCTAGAGAATCCAACCATTTTGGTTACCGCTCCTCTTGTGGACATCCTGGGTATTACACCTGGTTCCCTTCTCTCTCCTCTCCCTTCCTGTCCTCCCTCCCCTCAAGTGACTCAGTATCATCACAAATTACATTCTTTAAACAACATAGCCAGGCAGTGGCGGTGCACACTTTTAATCCCAGCACTTGGGAGGCAGAGGCAGGCAGATTTCTGAGTTCGAGGCCAGCCTGGTCTACCAAGTGAGTTCTAGGACAGCCAGAGATACACAGAGAAACCCTGTCTCAAAAAAACAAAACAAAAAAGATAATAATAAATAAAAATAAACAGTGTAACTTAGAAAGCCACAGGGGATAGGGGAAGAGAGTGGGGGGTGGGCAGGAAGAAGAAAGCCACAGGGGGTAGGGGAAGAAAGAGGGAGGTGGGGGCAGGAAGAAGAAGAAAGCCACAGGGGGTAGGGGAAGAGGGGGGGCAGGAAGAAGAAAGCCACAGGGTCCACATATAAGATGTGACTCTCCCTTGAGAAGCTCCTCCCCACTTTTGTATTAGACTTTCCAGAGTGCCTCTCTTTGTATTAACCCCATGCTTAATCTGTGTAATAAATTGCAACTCTGCTTCATACTGCTTGTCATAAAGTTCTCTGAACTGAGGACAAGCTTCTCTGGTTTCACCTTTGAGAAGAATTCAGAATGCTGAGGGTGGCAGCCACCCAATCCCCTGTGCCCTTGGGGGAGAGGAGTCTTTCCCTTTGCCTCTGACACCAGGTAATTTTTTTACAATTCAGTGGGCCAAAGAAGACCAATGAACATTCAAGACAAATACTGTTAAAAAAGAGGCTGTGTTGCCCACTACCCAGCCAGGGATGCCCATCCCATAAACAGAAACCAGTAACCACATCTGTGCTTCCTTCAGAATCAGTCTGAGAAGTCACAATGACACCTGCCTTCGCCATTTTTTTTAAATCACTAGAGAACCTGAGCAATGGCAATAGAGCATTTCAAAGCTTGTCCCATTCCTCTCCTCTGGCAGATCAGATTCCCTGTCTTTCTCAACTTCAGCCTCTGCTCCAACCACCACGCCACTGAGGGCAGCATCAGGAGTGAGGGTGGGGTTGCACACACCAAGTCCGCTGAATCTTGCATTCCTTCCAAGCCACCAATATGGATGACATCTAGATCTAAGATTAATGAAGAATAAACCAATAACCAGTTGTCCATGCTAAGATACTTTCAAAATGTGGAAAGCAATGCTTATCTACATAAATGCTACAGGTAAAGTGTGGAAACAGATGTTTTTTAGCTACATAAATGTAATAGGCACAACTGACATCATGTTAGAGGCACCATTCTGACCTTAAAATCCAGCACATGGCCCCAACAAAATGGAAACAAAGACCTAATCCATCAAAGACCAGGTTCATAGTTCCAGGAACCAGGAAAGTCCTTAAATGTACTAGGTTTGCTCTTTGGCTTCTGTAGTTCTGCTTCTTGTAAAGGAATTTTAATTTAGCAACATGCAAGGGATCACATCCAAAGACCTTCTAGGTCTGTGTGATCCAGCTGGAATGACACACTTTTAATCCCTCTGGCTGGAAAACAAACATGCCCTTAGTATACACTTTTAATCTCAAACAATGTAGGTTAGGTTAGTTTGTAGAAGGAAGCAGTCCTGTTTGAAAGTGGTATCTAACTGAGGGGCAGACAAAGTGATGAATCAGAGAAAGATTAGACAGAACAAATCAGAGATAGGATAAGATATGCCCTATTCTCAAGATAACAGACAAGAAAACAAAGCAGTGAAGAGAGAGAAAGAGAAGAATGTAAACACAGAGAAAGGGAAAAGGCAGTTTTACTGGGACAGTTTTACAGAGACAGGTTGTAGGTAAAGAAAATGAGCCAGAGAATAGGAAGGAGCCAGAAGATTAGAATAGACTGCAGGAGTTAGTTTGAATCTAAGCCAAGCAATTCAATCAGAAGCCAAGAGAAGCCAGTTTGAATCAGTCAGCTTGGAGAGGAGTTTGAGTCAGAATAACTGAGTTGAATCAGCCAGCCAAAGTTCAGGAAAAATTAGAGTGAGCTTATTTAGCAGTATATCTCCAGGATGGCAATTACATCTGGCAAATAAAAGTTACTTTTACAGCTCAGCAGTTAAGAGCACTGACTGCTCTTCCAAAGGTTCTGAATTCAATTCCCAGCAACCACATAGTGGCTCACAACCATTTGTAATGAGATCTGATGCCCTCTTCTGGGGTGTCTGCTACAGTGTATTCATATAAACTAAATAAATAAATTTTGAAAAAAAATAAAAAGAGTGTGTACATTCTCTGGTGGACTTACCTTCAATATTCTGGAGGTAGGAGCGAGATTTCAGACATTGACACACCAGAACACCAGGGGGCCTCGGGCACCCTGGGTCAGTATTAGGGGATATATATGGGGTGTATACCATGAGATATTCCTGAGTCCCAGGAACTTCTCTGCTCCTATAGATCCAGAGGCTCCCAATGTTTGTGCCCTAAACAGGAAACTACAGAAAGTCTCCTGGCTCAGTCCCTTCTGGAAGTGAGCCTGTTTATGACACCCTCTGTATAGAACATCTCAGGAAGGCTGGACAAAACACGAATTCCTCTGGGATCTTCATGAGCTGTCACTGAATTCCTTGGTTTCAGTGTGTGGTGGTCACTTCTGCTTGTCTTCATTAAGAGATAGTTTCCTGAGTCCAGCCATCTCAGGAACAAAATCCAGCTTGCTGCAGGACAAAAGTGAGTTCATGTTCCCAGACCCTGAACCAGCTCCTATTCTGCTTCATGTTTGTTGTTAACCAGTGAAAGGCGTGGAGAGGGAAGTTTCCCTTACCCTGTTATCTAACTAAGGCACACAAGTCATAAATGTGCTGCCTGTCTTGATTAATGAACTGTGGGCCGCTTGCCCACTTCTTTGTTCCTTTATTACTATAGACTTTAGGTCAGAGTCCAGGAGGGGACCTGGACACAAAAGCTGCCTAAGGACCCTGAAACTAAGTGACCTAGATATGGCCCAGTCACCAACGTTAACTTCCTTGTTTAACACCTTGTGTCAAAATATGATTTGTTGATGCCACAGCCATCCTGCTCTCCCTCGCTTTGTGTTCCCATCCTTTAAAAAAATGGTGTACAGTCTCCCACTGGGGACAGGGTCAGATTCTGAACTAGTGGCCTCCCTGTGCACGCAGAGAATGAGGCTTCTTTCATTTCAAGCTTGTGTCTCTGAAGTGACTTTGCTCAGCTTCCACTCCAAACCCAGCAGTCCTTATTGCCACTTGTCTTTATGTCTCTGTCTGTTTCTCTCAGTTGTTTGTTGGAGAAACATATCTAAAAAGCAAGGGGAGAGAGCAATACCCAGATACTGTTGAGGGGCTGAAACACTTCTGGGAGGGGTTGGTGAACTCCTATGGATATATTGAGCACTGGCATTCTCTGGGCAAGACCCACCTTCCTGGCTCAAGACCCATAGCCTCTTGTTAGGGGCCAAATCCTTTTGGCTTGACCAGAGAAACATAAAACCTCCACCTGTTCTCTCAATCCTGTGGGAAGAAATTGACATCCCTCTCTGTATGTCTCATCTTAGCCCATGGCCACACCCAAGGATAAGGACATAGTGCTGAGGGGGGTGTGTAATCTCTGCTACATTGGACCCCCTCTCCCCTTCACTACCACCTAGAAACTCCTTCTTAGTCTCCTTCCAGCATGCTCCTTCCTGGCTCTACTTTGTACCCTCTGTCTTACTCCTTGCTCTGCTCCCTGGGACAATGCCACTCCCCCTTGTCTCGACTCTGGGAGTGCCTCCCCTGGCCGCAAACAGAGGAGAACAATCTCATTGTGCACACACTCTCCTGTGTGCAGGGGAAGGTGGATGTGGTTCCTGGGATGGAGGTGGGAGTTAGTCTCTTTTTCCTCAGGCCCCTTCTTTCCTCCACATACCCAGAGTGGCTCTAGCTATGGAGGCTCCAGGAGGAATTTCCCTGGAAGAGGGGCTGCCTCTGTCATCCTCTCAAGGGAGGTACCTCTGGTGGGTTCAGGCCTGAAGGTTCCCACTCTCCACCTTTCATGGATTATGTCTTCCTTTCGACCAGTGATTTGTTATTGACAGTAACTGTGACTCAGTAGAATGGTGGTCCCCAACATTTCCCAAAGCTGCAACCCTTAAATAGAGTTCCTTGCATGCTGGTGAGCCCCCAACCCTAAAATTATTTTGTTGCTACTTTGTAACTGTAATTTTGCTACCGTTATAATCGTAATGTAAATATCTGTGTTTTCTGATGATTTTAGGTGACTCCTGTAAAACGATCATTCCACTCCGAAAGGTTTGTGACTCATAGGTTGAGAACACTGCTGTAGAAGAAAAACAGACCAAAAGAGTGACCCAAACAGTAAGTGATAGTGCTCAGAGAGAGCAAGAAAAGATCTCCCAGAGGGAAAGCCTAAGACATCCGGAGAGGAATACACTAGAGAAGGACCACTGTGCTTACTGTAAACAAAAAGAACACTGGAGAAATAATGACCCATATCAAAAGAGTGAAGAAGGATGCCCTGTCCTTCATGGGGGCAGAAACTGACAGGGTCAGGGCTCCATCCCACTGAGCACCCAGGAGCCCAAGCTAACAGTATTAAAGGTAGGAGGCAAATCTGTTAAATTCCTGGTCAGTTGTCCCTGTCCCTAATTGGAAAAGCCCAGGCACTGGAACCTGCAAGAGGCCAGTGGATTACCTATCCAAAAGACTTGATTCTGTTTTTGCCAATTGGCCTGCTTGTTTGGGGGCAGTTGCTGCTATAGCCACGCTAAAGAAAAAAGCTGACAAACAGACTTTGGGCCAGGAACTTTTCCTAACCACCCCACACTCTGTAGTATGTGTTAGTTTTCATCAATACCCTCTTGGGATAGGTGGAAGCCTGTCCTAGGGTGGGTTTTTTGGTTTTTGGGTTTTTTTTTGTTTTTGTTTTTTTTGTTTTTTTTTGGTTTTGTTTTGTTTTTTCAAGACAAGGTTTCTCTGTGTAGCCCTGGCTGTCCTGGAACTCATTCTGTAGACCAGGCTGGCCTCAAACTCAGAAATCCGCCTGCCTCTGCCTCCCAAGTGCTTGGATTAAAGGGATACGTCACCACTGCCTGGCTCCTCTTGTGGTTAGAATAGGTTTGGCTCCCATAGACTAATGTGTTTCAATGCTTGGCCTTGTTGGAGGAAGTGTGTCACTGTCGGGGGAGGGGCTTTGAGGGCTCCTAGTGCTTAAGCTCTGCCCAGTGCAGAAGAGACAGGCTCTGCATTCTGGCTGCCTTCAAATCAAGATGAACTCTTGGTTCCTCTACCACGCGGTCGGCCTGCAGGATGCCATTATGCTTCCTGCCATGATGATAACGGACTGAATATCTGAAACTGTAAGCCAGCCCCATTTAAATGTTTGTCTTTATACGTGTTGCCTTGGTCATGTGTCTCTTCATAGCAATGAGACCCTGACTGTTATGTCCAGATTGCAATGTTCCCCCAGACAACCAGAGTCTTTATTCAAGCTTAAGCTTGGACCCTCCAACCTCTCCAGAACAGTGTATGGTATGGAAAGTGCTGAGCTGGCATAAGCCTTGCCTATTTATCATGGTAGCAGGGTGAGGGACTTTCCAGCTTGGCAGTTACATGATTGATTGCTGTTTGCTTGGCTATTGCTTTGACATTTGCGTCTATTGGCTAGTAATAATTTCAGCTTGGTATGAACAATGGCTGCTAACTTAATCAATCTACTCTAGACATTAGGTTCTTTCCCCTTAACAACTGATTGGTTGTTGCTAGGGGTGGAATGGCTATTTGCCCAGGAATTGTAATTGTTACCAGGGTGACACGGCTCCTGGAACAAGTTGGGGTTTCCCAGTAGCTGAGTTCATTCAGAGGGCAAGTTAATCATAAAATGGAGTCTGAAATGCTCTGCTTGACCTCAAACTAAGTCTGAAAGCAAAATGGAGTTTGTAATGTTAAGCTGGACCCTTCACTGACTAAGACAACTATCCAAATACAAACAGCCTCAATGGCCACCAAGACAGTCCTCGAAGGATTAATTCCTAGATTTCGATTGTCATCTTAGCCTGCCTACAAGATCCAGCCTGGAGACCTTGTATGGGTAGAGTGGACCCTGACCCACAGTCTGGAGCCAGCATGGAAAGGTCTCCATCCTGTGCCCATCACTGCCCCCACAGTAGTGAAGGTTGCCCGTGTCTCCCAGGGACTCACCACACCTAGCTGAAGGAGGCTACAGAAGACAGCGAAAGGTGGATCACTATAAAAGTAACTTTCATTCTCCTGTAGAAATTGCCATCTCCAAGGCTTACTGCCCCTGTCTGCTAACCTAGGCCTAGTCCCAGAAGCTTCTAGCCTCTGTACAATCTAACCTAGGCCTAGACGGTTTTCAGTCTCTGAGACTTATGGCTGAGTAAGCTCACCCTTGCTTGTTCTTTCTGAACTCTGGCTGGCTGGTTCAACTCAGCTGTTCTGGCTCAAACTCCTCTCCCACCTGACCAATTCAATCTGGCTTTTCTCTCAGCTTCTGAAATGCTCTGCTTGACCTCAAACTAAGTCCAGCAATCTTTTCTAATCTTCTGGCTCCTTCTCATTCTCTAGCTTGTTCTCTCTTCATTCTATCTCTGTAAGACTCTCCCAGTAAAACCACCTCCTTCTTCTCCCTCTCTGTGCTGGTTTACCCTCCCTCTCAACTCTATTGTATCCTGTACTGTACTCTCTTCTTCCTGTACTGTCTGTTTCTCCCATAAGTAGCTTTGCTTTCCACTCTCATCTCCTGAGTTAAGCATATCCTATTTTGTCAAATCTTTTTCTGATTTGTCACTTTGTCTGCCGCTCAATTAGGCATCACTTCCAAACACAGATGCTTCCTTCTACAAACTAACTTTACCTTCATTGTTTGGGATTAAAGGTGTGTACTAAGGGCTGAACCACACCTTGACTAGAAAGGACATTTTGCAGTAAACAACAGGATCAAATATCTTGCAACGGATCTAATCTAGGTTCATTATCAGGTTCTCTGTCACCCTGAAGATAAAACTGATATGGGTCCTACAATTATGGATGTCCTATTCTGTCTTTTTGTTTCCCCATGGGAAAGGCCCAAAGTACCACAAGCCAGGACTCTGGGTATGGGAATGAAGACAAGTCCCCTGGAGCTTATGGCCAGTCTATCCACTTAGACTCCACCCACCTTCCAGGTAGATTTCTATAAAACATTACATTCATAGGTTATAGGGGTGGGTGACTCAGTACTCTTGGGAAGGAGCATGGCTCTGGGGCTGCAGGCCTACCCATGAGGAAATGGAGCTCTATCTATGCATGGCTATGCCAGCCTGACTGATAGCGCCTTGAGCTGCCAGGAACCAGATAAACACCACTGTGATCAGTGGGTTGTAAAACCATGTCTTCCTGGGAGCACACTGATGCCTTTATAGTCCCAGAAAACAATCACCTAAGGTCATTTGACCAATTGGCTCAAACTGCCCCATAGTGGTAGCCCCAGAATACAAACCCCCTAAAGCACCAAGATCCTAAATTCCAATTTCTCCAGGAATTCCTTTAATAACCTCTGGTCCAGGAGACAGCAGAAGCCAGCCCCTCAGTGTCCAGGATGCTAGATGTTGTCTTTAACCATTCTGAAGCAGACATGGGTCAGCACTGCTGGCTGTGCCTGAAAAGTATAGAATTCTTTAAAAGGTATAGAAAGTTTTCTCTATGTCCCCTAGAACTGAGCCAAGATGTAGGCAGGCTGGTTCCAGGAACTAGCTGACCACAAAGAAAAATACAAAGTCATCTGGGTGGTTCCAGGAACTAGCTGACCACAAAGAAAACACAAATCAACTAAGTGGTTCCAGGAACTAGCTGACCACAAGATGAATGGTTGAACAAGATTGCATTCTTGAGAAAAATATGTGTACAGGATGTTTCCCACATGACCGACTAAATTATGGGTTGGGACTTTCCACTATTTTTATGATATGTGTCTTGTGAGTTATTGGGTGGCCGCAAATTCCTGAGGCTTGGGTGAGGTCCTCCCTTCGTGGGGGTCTTACATGCCTAGACCCCAAGGCCCCATAGTATGTTGGGATTGAAACCATGCAAACAGTAAAGCCCAGTTCCATCCTCTCGACTGTAAATGAGATTAGCCATGTGTGCTCTCTGGGGACCAACCTTGCAACACAATCAAGTACAGTGTGGTCTTAGGATTCAGATTATGATGTGCCCTCATTAGCCTCTACAAGGGCAAGTCTAGATCGGCTCTTACAAACTATCCAGTGCCTCTGTCAGTATGGCTAGCACAGAACACAGGCCAGCCAGTGTCTACCCATTCTTTTACAAGGTGCAATGGACCTCACTCACTTGACTCATTAAGGCATGCTTGTTACATGTGTATAATCACGCTCAAACATGGGTAAATAATGGAGATCTCATGCTATCTGTAACAGCTAATGTTGTCACCTTGACCACATCAGGAATCAACTAAAACCCAAGCAGCTGGGCACATCTATAAGGATTTTCATGACTGGATCATTTGAGGTGGGAAGACCCACCCTAAATCTGAGCCTCACCTTCTGGGGGGCAGCCTACATTAACGAACACAGACACAAGCTTTTGTTTTTTGTCTGTTTGCCCTCACCCTCACTGGCACTTGTATCTATCTTGCTGCTGAGGCATTCCTTCACTGTTACTAGAACAAACTCTTTTGTGATTCCAGTGTAGACTGCAGATCATCGAAGAAGACACCCAGCTTCATGGAGATAACAATTACCTGGAACACAGACTGTAAACCACTCTAAGAAATCCTCTTTTGACAAACAGACTGGTCCTGTCAGTTCTGTTCTCCATAGAGAACCCTGACTTAATAATAATATATTATTATTAATTAATATTTTATTATATAATTATATATTATTATATAATATTTTATATAATATATAATTATTATATAATTAAGATTTTATTAATAATATATTATTATTATTTGGTTTGATATTTGATTATGGTATATTAAAAATCCAATTGTTAGCAAAATATACATGCTTAGAAAGATGACTGCATTTGTCAATGCAGTTAGGCTTATCCTGTAGAGATGCAGTCTGGGTGTGCCCCTAAAAGCCTCCAGAGATAAGAGTGCTGAAGAATGGGAAGTTCCTGCATATTATAAGATAAATTCCCCAGGGGTGGGGGAGGGTGGGGAGTCTTGTGATCTTTGCTCTATCACCCCAGGCAAAGTCAGATGGATGGCCTTGAGCTACCCTACTGTAAAGGTGAAATGGTTCAGCCCCTGCTGACTTGGCTTGGAGCCCTACCATGATGGTGAAGTGGTTCAGCCTTCCAAGGATGGAGTGGAGGAGCTAGAGACATCTTTATAGCAATTGGACCTTTGAGAGCTTGCTCCTTTGGCTTGGAAGGAGCTCTGGATAAGAGGTAGTGAAAAGTATAGAAAATTGTTTAAAAGGTATGGAAAGTTTTCTCTATGTCCCCTAGAACTGAGCCAAGAATGTAGGCCAGCTGGTTCTAGGAACAGCACAAAGAAAAAAAGCAAGTCATCTGTGTGGTTCCAGGAACTAGCTGACCACAAGATGAATGGTTGAGCAAGATTGCATTCTTGAGAAAAATGTGTGTACAGGATGTTTCCCACATGACTGACTGAATTATGAGCTGGGAATTTCCACTATTTTTATGATATGTTCCCTTGGTTACCCCCTCACCCCCCTGGTTTGTGGTTTTTCCTTTAAATGCCCTTCTCTCCCAGGCTCTTGGTCAATTCCTCTGCTCCTGTGTGAGTTATGAGTTGACCATCAGCTGGTTGATCCCAAAATAAACCTCTTGCTGCTTGCATCAAGTTTGGTCTCTTGTGAGTTATTGGGTGGCTGTAATATCCCGAGACTTGAGTAAGGGTCTCCCCTCTTGGGGATCTTTCAATAGTTTTGTTTTTGGGCTAGCAGGAGCAACAGAGAAGCTGCTGGCTTCTCTGGACACAGATTAGTATTCTAGAAAATTGGGAAGGAACTCCTTTGGGTTTGGAGGAACTCAATAGAAAAGGAGACTAGCTTGGTAGAATAACACAGAAAGAGATTTCTGAAGAGCTAGCAGGTTAGTTGTAGGATAAGGCTTGTAAATAGTATTTTTTATATAGTTAAGATAATAAAGTTACCTAGATAAGCTAGCAGGTTTTTAACTCAGCTCCTGCCTCCTGTGTCTGTATGTGTATAACTATTAGTTAAATGTAAATGATAAACATTACAGCTGATTAATATCCCATGAGTTCAAACTGATTGTGAGCCATCTCCAGAGCTGAGTGACAACCACTTCAAGAATTGCTCAGGGGTGGAGAGATGACTCAGCAGTTAAGAGCACTGACTGCTCTTTCAGAGGTCCTGAGTTCAATTCCCAGTATCCACATGGTGTCTCACAACCATCTGTAATGGGATCTGATGCCCTCTTCTGGTAGGTCAGCAACAACATACTAATATACATAAAATAAAATAAAAAAATTTAAAAAGGAATTGCTCACTCGAGGCTGGCTCAGAGGTTAAAGTGTTTGTCACAAAAGTCTTCTGAAGTAGACAGAGAGAGCTTGAAGGTTGTCCTCTGATCTCCACATGTGGGTTGTGGCACACATGTCTGCATTCACACATATCCCCCCCCCCACAATAATAATACATTTAATTAATTTTAAAAATTTAAAAGAGATTTCAGGACGGGTGAAAAGCCACGGTTCTTAATCTGATGACTAAGAACCCAGCAAGGCAGCTATGCCTGGCAATGGTTGTATTCATGTGTGCCCAAGAATCACCTGGGAGTGAAGGTTTAACACACAAAGCACCCTGTCTTCAGGAAGCTTGAGTCGGACAGAGACCTGGGAGGTGAGAGACTCTCAGGACTCAAAGGGAGGGACCTTAGATGAGAGTGAAGTTATAGAGCCCACCTCTAGCAGGAAGACAGGGCATTGAGTGAGGGAGGGGGCTGCCATCCCAAAATCAAATCTCTGACCCATAATTGTTCCTGTCTGAAAGAACTACAGGAATGGAAATGGAGAGGAACCTGAGAGAAAGAAGATCCAGCGACAGGCCCAAAGTGGGATCCAGCTCAAGGGGAGGTCACAAGACCTGACACTATTACTCAGGCTATGGAGTGCTCACAAAAAGGGACCTAGCATGTTTGCCCTCCAAAAGATCCAACAAGCAACTGAAAAGTCAGATGCAGATGTTTATACCCAACCAATGAACAGAAGCTGCTGACCCCTGTGGTTGAATTAGGGAAAAGCTGGAAGAAGCTAAGGAGGAGGGCGACCCTGTAGGAGGACCAGCAGTCTCAATTAACCTGGACCCCAGAGATCTCTCAGACACTGGGCCACCAACCAGGCAGCATACTCTAGCTGATATGAGGCCCTTAACACATATATAGCAGAAGACTGCCAGGTCTGGGTTTAGTCAGAGAAGATGCACCTAATCCTCAAGAGACTGGAGGCACCAGGGAGTTTAGAGGTCTGGTGGGGTGGGGGGTGGGGACATGCTTGTGGAGACAGGAGGGTTGGGAGGAGGTATGGGATGTGGAACAGTTGGAGGGTGGGCATAAAATTTGTTTAAAATAAACAGATAATTTTTTTTAAAGTGCTGTGATCTTCCATCTTTCTCAAAAGACTAGAGCCTTCCTCCTTCCTGTAGCTGAGAACAAAGTCTAGTCTTTTCTGGGCATAGCACATAGGCTAGGTCCCTCTGCACTCTCCCAACCCCCTATACACCTGTAAGAAATTTCTTTTATGTTTGGAACTGAAGGAGGGGTCCCTCTCTTTATGACCCCATCAAGGATGTCTGTGGTTTTAAAGTATCAGTTTTCCTAGTGTTAGCCATGGCTTGTAAGCATATATATTTTTCCCAACCTACTTTAATAAGGGTTCAATCTCCCGTCTAGCCCACTACCCACCAGAGGTAATGGCAAAGAAAGGTTATTAGGATATGGCAGAAATGGACTCATTTAGAAATAGTTCTTTGGGGACAAGTCCAATCTTCATTGTTCTCAGTCTAGTCTACTTGGCAGACACCACACACACGAATCAGCAAGGGCTGAGGAAGCAGCAAGAAGCCACAGGAACCTCCTGAGAAGTTCTCTGGCGACTTTCTCTCTATGAAGTTACTACACGTGAAGCTCGGTATGCAATGTAAGTTGAACCAATACCTGTGTGTTGTCAGTGAAGACTAGTGAGGTAGAGCAAGGGACCAACACTTGAGCTCCCACTGTTTGTGAGGTCATGTTCATATTCTTTCTAAACATCACATGTCCTTTCATGTGTCTTCTTCAACAAAACATCCTCTCACCTGTGTCTGCTTCAGCAAAACATCCTCTCACCTGTGTCTGCTTCAACAAAACATCCTCTCACCTGTGTCTGCTTCAACAAAACATCCTCTCACCTGTGTCTGCTTCAGCAAAGCATCATTTGACATAACTGACTTTCCAAAGAAAACAGAAGTTTCCACTTCGATGTCCACACCATTTTTGTTATGTGGAACCCTCTAGAGATGACCACTCAGACATGGTTTATAGCCAATTAGAAATCTTTATTCCAGCTGGCTGGGACTACACTCAGGTATTCGGGTATTCTAAGTGTAGCACCAACTGTCCAGAACATGGGGCTTTTGAAGGCAGAACCTGCTTCTGGGCATCTCACTTGGCAGCTCTAGGGGGTGCTTCATATAAGCAAGCAATTTTACAGAAGCTAAGTTAGCTAGGTCACCCCAACCTTGGGTTCCCAGAATAGAGTTGGGTGATTTTCCACAGGATTCTCCATCAAGGAGGTGAAATTCTAGTTACCCAGAGATGGCCTCAGCAAGAATACAACATGAAGGAATCTTTGCACGCCAAGAGACAAAGGGAGATTTGCAGTCCCTTCCCGCTTCTGCTCTATAACATCAGTGTGTTTGGAGGATGGCAGGGTCTGTCTCTTGGACTAGATATCTGCAGCCTTTTCCTAAATAAGGCCTGTGCTGCTACTGAGCCACCCATCCCTTTGTCTTACTTGCTGACCTTGCAATGAGCTCTTCTGAAGGGTGCCTTCCTTCCTACTAAACCTACGCCATCTCTGTGGAGCAGGGATATCATGAGGATGCACATCTGTAGGGCAGTCTGGACTACTCTAGAGGAAAAACCCTGGTTTTCTGATCATCACACTGTGAAGGGATGGCTCTGTGGAAAGGAGGTGGAAGACAGTGAGGCAGAACCGTGCTTGGCTGCTGCTCTTTTTGCAGGAGGACAGCCTTCCGAGAGTCTTACAGTCTAAACATGTGTCTGTGTAGACTGAAAAATTATAAAGAGCATTTTATAAAATATATACAGGTTTTTCTTTAGACTTTTCTTTAAAGGACATGAAAAGTATAGAAAGTTTTTATGACCCCTAGACCTGAGCAAAAAATGCAGGTTCACTAGTTCCAAGAAAGCAGAACTGAATGTAAGATCTCAGGCCTTCACTGCCCCATGATACGTTCCGGGAGAAGTACATTATCCCTGAGTCAGAGGACATTTGCTGGATTAACATTCCTCAAGCCTCAGGGAAGAGAACCCACCTGTGGGTGGGGAAGGCCCAAATCAGGAAGACACATTCCTAGTCAAAAAGATGCAAGTCATCTGGGTGGTCCCATGAACTGGCTGACCACAAGATGAATGGTTGGGCAAGGTTACATCCTTACAAAAGATAAGTGTACTTTCTACTTTTTTTATGTTATGTTTCCTTGGTAACCCCCTCACCCCCCATGGTTTGTGGTTCTGCTCTTTATAAGCCCTCCACTCCCAGCCGACTGAGTTGACACTCCTCTGCCCCTAAGTGGGTCATGAGTCTCTGCCTCAGTCGACTGATCCTGAAATATACCTCATGCTGTGCATCAAGAATGGTGTCTTGTGAGTTATTGGGGTGGCCACGAATTTCTGAGGCTTGAGGGAGGTCCTCCCTTCATGGGGGGGGGGGGGTCTTACAGTTGTTGGACTGTAAAATCCAAAACCAGTGGACGAGCTCCCCCAGAATCACACACAGACAGAGGATTTGCTGCAACAACATGAGGTTTAATGATATTCGTGTAGCAGGACTCTCTTGAATGCCAGCAAGAGAGCCTTGAACAAAACCTGGGAGCAATTTTTATACAGAGTACACGAGGGCAACCACAAATGATCCCAAAGGCTGACCTTCTCAGGTCCAGTCTATAATGACTCGGATTCACACATTACTTTCTTCCTGACCACCTCCCATCCTGAATGTGTCTCTGTACTCTGGGCCTTCCCCACACACAGGTGGGTTCTCTTCCCTGTGGTCTGAGGAATGTTAATCAGCCTCTCCCTTCCTCTTCTGAATGTTAATCCAGCAAGTGTCCTCTGACTCAGGAATAATGTACTCCTCCAAGAATGCAGAATGCATCTGGGGCAGTGAATTCTGAGACCTGAAAATCTCACATCTAGTTCTTACAAGAACACACTTCCAAAGTTGCCCTCTGACTTCTACATACATCCTGTGGCACACAGTTGCCCACATACACACACATTCACATACATAATAAAGTGAAATTGCAAAAGGAACAAACCTATACAACTCTAGATTCACATTTAGTTCTTACATGTCTATGGACTGTGGGGGAAAGGAAATAGGATTCACATCTAGTATATTACTTTTAAGTTATATACCCTGAAGAACTGGAGGCCAAGCAAATAGGCACACACCTCTAACTGAAGCACTCACAAAGTCAAGGCAAGAGGATTGATAGTTGAAAGCTAACCTTGGCTACATAGTGCAATATGATCTTAAAAAAAAAAACAGAGCTAGCCTTGGCTACATAGTATGACATGATCTTACAAAAAAAAAAAAAAAAAAAAAAACCAGACAAAATAAAATAGGGTCTCAAAGACATTTGTACACCCACATTTATTCACGACAAGATTATTCACCAGCCAAGCTAAATGTCCATCAGGTTATATTGTAAGGCCCCCAGGAAGGGAGGACCTCACCCAAGCCTCAGGAATTCGAGGCCACCCAGTAACTCACAAGACACCGAACTTGATGCAATCAGCAAGAGGTATATTTCAATCAACATGTTGAGGTCAAGACCCATGACCCACACAGGGTCAGTGGGGTTTGACCCCAGGGCTTTGCAGACAGAGAGAATTTAAAGCCAAAAACCACAACTCGGGGGAAACCACAACCCAGGGGGAGTAAAGGAGGGTTATTGGAGAGTACCTGTGGAAAGTCCCAGCCCATTATTCAGTTTGTGACAGGGTCCAAGGAACAGTCATGGGGAACATTTTGTATAGGCTATTCTCAAAGAGCCTGTTCGTAATCAACCATTTATCTTGTCGCCAGCCAAGTTCCTGAAACACAGAGCTCACAACCAAGCTGACCTGCACTCTTGGTTCTGCTCTGCCTGCTAGGAGTTTTTGAAAAATTTTTAACCTTTTTTTTTTTCCCCCTTTCAATATAACATCAGGGTATATAATAGCATGAGGAATATTTGCTGAACATGTGGGACCCATGCTTACAAAAGAATGTTAGAGTACGGCTCTACTTCTGCCCCGCCCCAACTCTGCTGATCTTGGGAGGTGGCAGCAGACATGGAAGTAGAACAGTAACTGTGAGACTCGGATGCAAATCGCCACATAATGGACAGGACTTTGCAGTGGCGTGTGGGCTGACCCACATCCCCAGAGTTGACTGTGTTGCAGTAAATCTCCAACCCCAATAAGCCCGTGCAAGGAAAACACAGCTCAACTAATATGAATACAAGCTGTGTGCCTAGATTGGGCAGATAGATCTACCACTACGCTACTATACTCCCCAGCTATGAGGTCCCTTATAACTTGGGGTTTCTTCAGGCCACGTGCTTCTGCTCCATCTTCCTTCTACCTCCTCTTCTTCTAACTTCTCTTTCTTTTCCCCTCCTCTTCCTCCTCCTCCTTTTCTCTCTCTCTCTGTGTCTGTCTCTGTTTCTCTGCCTCTCTCTCTTAAACTTTAAGCTCCACCTTTCCCTTCCACTGCCCAATCACTGGCTCTAGCCTTTATTTTACGAGTTAAAATGGGAAGAAGGTTCACATGATGTCACTCCTTGTTCCAGGCAGCCCCTCTTGGGGAAGCGGAATTAGCATCAGAATACAAGTGGCACCAGGGCAATCCACAAAATAACTGCTTAGGTGCATTTAGGTTTAAAAGAAGCTGAATAAACTCATTTAGAAGAATCCTTACTTTTGTTCCCAGGAAATATAGGATTTCCCTCCATGGGTTCATAGACAGAAGGAAGTTTGAAGAATGTTGAGAGTTGAGAAACAGGGCAGGCAAACTGGAAATCTTGGCAATGGTTGAGAGCAGGAGGAAGGAGAAGAGACAGTCATATATTTTGAAATTTTTTGTGTGTTAGCTCCCATGTCCCATGCGCCACGATGACGTGCACAGAGATTGCCTTTTTTCTTGCTGTGATAAGACGCTATGACTAAAACAACTTCTAAGAGAAATCATGTGATTACAGCTCGGAGGGCGGGTTCATGCAGAGGGCATGAGGTCCTTGTGCTCACAGACAAGCCAGGGAAAGCCGGGATGTTAGAGGACGTGCAGGGCCTTCTTCAAAGAAAGAGATGAATAACCTGTTTTCTGACAGAAGTGTTGAGATGGATGTGGTAGCCCTGTGACCTCTGTGCCAGGCCACCACTGGCTCCTTCAGACTCTTCAGCTTCTCAGTCATTCTCCCTAAACAATTATGTTGAGCACTGTTTTTCAATCAATGGGATCCATCTTTATGGAAGAGGTCACATGTACTTTATCAAGAGTTTTGATGTAGTCAGGCCTTAAGCTCTGTTGTACAGGTGGGATCGAGTCAATTACCCCCAGGAAACTTTTTATCTTTCGAAAACTGTGCTATGCTTAAATGGCCTACAAAATATAACCTCCTGGTGTCAGATGCTCAAGTGAGAACACCAGCCACTGAGCCGTATTGAATGGGACTTCCTTTTCGACTCTTACTGATTGACTCACTGCTGGTTGTGGTGCTTGCAGAGACCCCAGGAGCACGCCATTATTATGGCGTGAAGCATGAAGTGATGGCCCACAGTCAGGCATGGCAGAGCACGTCACAACCTTGAGGCAGAGAAATAGAGCTAACTGGGAAATGGTATGGACTTTTAAAACCTCAATTCTGCCCCCACCCCTGCCGGCTAGTGACACACTTCCTCCAACAAGGCTACACCTCCTCATCCTTCCCAAACAGTTCCACAAACTGGAAACCCAGTATTCAAATATATGAGCATAAGGGGACTACTCTTATTAAAACCACAACTCAGTTCTTTCCTTCCACCATGTGGGTCCTGGGATGCAATGTACATCATTGGATTTGTTGGCAAGTATCTTTACCTAGTATACTGGCTGGTTGTGTGTCAACCTGATACAAGCTGGAGGTATCACTGAGAAAGGAGCCTCCCTTGAGGAAATGCCTCCATGAGATCCAGCTGTAAGGCATTTTCTCAATTAGTGATCAAGGTGGGAGGGCCCATTGTGGGTGGTGCCATCCCTGGGCTGGGAGCCCTGGGTTCTATAAGAAAGCAAGCTGAGCAAGCCAGTAAGTAACATCCCTCCATGGTCCCTGCATCAGCTCCTGCATACTGACCTGCTTGAGTTCCAGTCCTGACTTTCTTTGGTGATGAACAGCAATGTGGAAGTGTAAGCTGAGTAAACCCTTTCCTCCCCAACTTGCTTCTTGGTCATGATGTTAGTGCAGGAATAGAAACCCTGACTGAGACACCTAGTGAGCTGTCTTACTGGCCCAGTTGCCTTTTGACTTAAGTCCAAAGAAGCAGGCACACCCAGCATGGAGCTGCACCCTGGCAGAAACAGGTGAGGCTTCAAAGAAAAAGAATGTTTTGAGGGTCTATTTGAAAGCACTTCCAAGAATAGAGGTGGGCTACTGTGGTGGTTTAAATGAAAATGCCCCCCCTCCCCCCCGTATGCCATTAGGGAGTGGCCTTGTTAGAGGAAGTGCATCACTGGGGGTGGGCTTTGAGGTCGTAGATGTTCAAGCCAGGCCGGTGTTCCACTGTCTTCCTGCTGCATGTGGATCCAGATGCAGAACTCTCAGCTACCTCTCCAGCACCATGTCTGCCTGTGTGCTGCCACGATTCCCACCATGACAATAATGGACTAAACCTGTAAGCTAGTCCTAATTCAATGTTTTCCTTTATAAGAGTTGTCATGGCCATAGTTTGTATTCTCAGCAATAAAACTCTAAAGAGAGAAAGAAAAACGCTTTGGGACAGACCTATAACCCTTACAGCACATTGCAGAGCACCTATCCCCTGATATTGTTTGTGACACCCAGGTAAGGAAGGAAGGTATTAAGCCTCCTCTCCTACACTAATCTTTACTTTTGTAATTTTAAAAACATGCACTCTTGTTTATATGCATGAATGTTTGTCTGCATGTATATATTTGCAACCTGTGAATGTCTGGTACCTCGGCGGCCAGAAAAGTGTGTTGAATCTCCTGGACTGAGCTGTGAGCTGCCACATGGGTGCTGATGACAGAGCCCTAGTCTTCTGCAAGGCAGCAGATACTCTTAACTGCCAAGCCATCTCTCCAGCCCTCCTCTGTTCACCCTGACACAGCTCCTTTCAGTGTCCCCTCTACTTGGCTGTCACAGGAGGCCTTTCTTCGGTGAGAAGATGTGCCTTCATGTCTCCTCAGGAAAGAAAACAGGATAGGATAGGGGCATGGGCTAGGCAGAGCCACTTCCCAGCCCCCATCGGGCAGCTCACAAACCATCTGTAACTCCAGTTCCAGGGCATCTAACAGCTTCTTCTGGTCTCTTCAGGCACTGCACACATGTAATGCACAGACATGCATTCAGGCAAAACACTCCTATACACAAAATAAATAAAATCTCACAAAGAATTAAAAACAGAGTCGAATTCTGAGACATGTCCTGATATGAAGTCATTTACTCTAAATTTGATAAACTCGTTAGGCTGGAACCCCTGCTCAACCCCTGCACAAACTAGGAAACCCCGTCTGCCCTCTTTCCCTCAACCCCACTTTCACAGAGGAAACTCCAGGCAAACATGTCATCACTCTGCAATCTGTCCGCACAGGGAGTCTTTTTGACTATGTATGGGCACAATCCCAGCTCCCAGCTGGCACATCACCTGGTGCCCAAGACCCCTTGCTTTACTCTGGATGTGTGGCTTCACTGGCTTCCAGCTGTGAGATCTGTGAACCCACCTGAGGGCTGTCTCCTAATAAACCTGCCTTTAACTACTTTTAATCTGGTCTAATCTGGCCTGTATCTGCCTCACCAAGGGAGAGAAAAAGCCTACCACTTGTCACTAAATATTATATGACTTCACTTAAGTCCAGGCAGAGTTGCATGGTAGTTGTCAGGTGATGAAAGGCGAGAGAGGAAGGCGGATGGCTACAGTGACCACCACTATGAGATCACACGGAATGTCTCTAATCTGAGCTTTAAAAGGTGACACTTATGTGTATTTAACCACAGTAAACAAAATACTGCAGAGAGGTGTGGTAGTGATTCAAATCTATAGTCCCCAGGATTTAGGAGATAGAGGCAGGAGGATCAGGAGTTCAAGACCAACCTCAACTACAAAGCAGACCAGCCCCAGTTACAGGAGACTCTCTCTCAAAAAGAAAAACAGATTATGTGGATCTCATGAAAATGTAGGCGAAGCAGACTTTTCATCAGCAAGCATCGGTCCCCGCCTAGGGACTTTTTCCCCCAAAGACAACCAAAGTTGGATGAAACAGAAAAATAGGGCTGATTTTCTTGTTAATTCTGTCAACTAAAAACAAGATTTAGAATCCCATGGGAACAAACCTCTGGACAAATCCACAGGGGAGTTTGTAGACTAAGCTATTTGAAGTGGAGTGGAGAATTTTCGAGGCCTAGACTGCTGCCACTCCCTAGGTTGACTGTACAGCTCACAAACCGGCCATCACTGTTCAACCGCCTTGACACCCACGTGTTCTGCAAGAGTAGACGCCTGTTTTGCTTATCTTGTGCCTCTCAGCACCATTACCTTGGCAGACATGGTGCTGAGAGACTTTGCACCTAACAACACAGTCTGAAAGCAGCCCAGGGCATCACAGATACTAACACTTTTAGGTGATTTATATCATTTATCCAACTGTGGGCAGCAAAGAGGACAGCAGAACACCACAGGTTTTGTTCTAATTTTCATCTCCTTATTTAGAGGTATTTAAGTGTTTACAAGCCTACAGTTAAAATATGAAAACACAGTTTAAGTGTAGGAAAAGGAAAGGGTCCCATACTGCAGTGTTTAGTAGACAGCGGGTTTGTAATAAAGAACACTAAATTGTCTATCAGCAGAAGATGAATTGGGTGAACGTTATGCTTCTGTATTACTTGAACTGTTATAAATAAAATATGACTTTCATAAGACTGCAGTAGATACTCTTGCAAATCTTTCAAACTTCTCTTTACTTGTACTATTTAACTTCCCTTCGTCGACTAATTCCTACATCCTACTCACTGATTACCAAGCTCGACACACACTGAATTAACGTGTCCATGCGTTACCACTGCCAGGATAAAAGCTCATGATTTTCAGGCAAACCCAAAAGGAATTATTTTTTTCATTTTGTCTTGTAAGGTTCCAATAACATCATTACTAGCGACCCATGGATTACACTTTTGCAGTGCGATTCTCATCCGAGTTTGTCTAGCTTCTACACAAACATCGTTCTTCGCGCCAATCTTCAATCTCAAGGTCCGGCTACGCGCGGCGAGGAGTTCACGCCCGCCCTCTCGCCCACGCATGCGCCCTACGCCTGGGTCCTGCGCGCGCAGCAGGTCGCGCTAGGGCAAGCCTCTACCTATAATCCCAATTCGTCTTTGCCCGAGGCGGAAATGAGTGGGTGTGGCCTCGTGTGCTCGACCCCGCCCCGGAAGTGGGCGGGATATTGAACCCCGCCGGGGACTCGTAGCCTCCCAGTCGGTCTGCGGCCGAGGCCGGTCCTGGCTTTGTAGCTCACTCAAGATGGCGGCTCAGCCACCCACCGGGATCCGCCTCAGCGCGGTGAGCAGCCGCGAGGGGAGGAGCGGGCCGGGTCCCAGGAGGGCGGGGAGGTGGACCAGTCAGGGGGGTGGCAGTGGGCGGCGGCGACTCGAGGGCTTGGCGCGGCGGCGGAGGTCGCGTCGGGGCCGAGGGGCCGCCGCCATGTCTCTCCGCTCGGAGGAGCGGCTGTGATGTGCGGTTCGTGCGCTCCCGGCGTCTCGGGCCGTGCCGCGGCTCCAGCCCGCCACAGGCCGCCTCCCTTTCCCCGGCGCCGCCGCCGCCGCCAGCTGTTGTGGGAGCCGCGCCCTCCGCGACCCGCCCGCCCCGGGAGCAGCCGCGGGGCCTCGCCCGGGCGGCGTGGGCTGCGGTGCAGCGCGGTTCCCGCACGCGTCGGTCCCCGTCGGCCCCGGCTCGGAGGCGCCGAGTCCAGGACCTTCTTCTCCTCCGCTCGCTTGGCATGCCCCTGCCTCTGCTTCGGGCCGAGTCCATTTCTGACAAACCCTTGTGAGGGAGCTGGGAGTGGTCACAGAAAACGACTTACACTTTTGGGTCCAAAACATTGTGGGCGTGGCTTCACCTGATGATTCCGGCAAAGTTTTATTCTCCGCCGGCCCCGAGGTCTTAAGCGGGGAAAGTACTTCCTCGGGAGATGTTTGAAGGATGGCTGCGGTGGCACATGCCTGTAATCCCGGCGCTCGGGTGACCGAAGCAGGCAAATTCTAGGGCAGTTTAGGGGAAAGGAGGAAGTCCTGTCTCAAAGAAAAAAAAAGCGGTACTACAGTGTTATATAATCTAATTGGTGAGTGCTAAGGCTTTCCGGAGGTTAAAGCACCTCCCGTAGGTTCTCTTCAGGAATGCGACTGTCCCTGTCCATTCATTAAGCGATGTCTTTCATTTAGGATGTGATAGCCCCAAGTGTGCATCAAGTGTTACCTAGTTTTATCGCTTCTGCCTTTTTTGTAAGGTTGCGAATTCTTGCATTTTTGTTATGTTTTGTTTTAGATTGCCTGTTAGTACAGCCTCCCCCCCCCCCCATTTATTTAGTTTATGTGTATGAGTGGTTTTTGCCTGTATGTGTGTGCATGCTAACCACCTGTGTGTCTTATGCACCTGAAGATGAGGACTTAAGACCCGGTACTGCTATCTATGTATGAGTTGTCCCATGGGGTGCTGGGAACTCTCTTACAGAGGACCAGGATTCAGTTCCCAGCACTGAGTTCTCTCTCTAAAGCCTGTAGTTTAGTCATTCTTACTCCCCTTTCTTTTGAGAGAGGATAGTACTGAGTTATGAGGAGCTTGAGGTAAGTGATTAGTTTGTTTGACTAATGGTGTTGAGTAGTTAAAAGAGAGTAACTTTATTCTTTCTTTCTTCTGGGTTTTAGCATTGTTCTGCTCCCCAGCTGGGTGAATCTGGATAGAGTAACACTTGCCACTCTAGAGCCAAAAGAGTTCTTATTCCCAGGGAAATGATAGAAATTATTCTGTGTCAATTATGAGTGACTAAGGTCCTGGAACAGGGATTGAGATTTCTGTGAGTAATGGAGGGTGGTGATGAGTGTGTGTCTTTGGCTGTCCGACAAAGGGCTTCCTGTTTGCCTGGCACATGTTCTTTATGTTGCTGTATCTCCCAGTCTTGTGGAAGCTCCTAAGTAATACAACAAAATAAATTCATAGATGAGTACATATGCCAGATTATTGGCTGGAGGGTCAGGTGGCAGAGAGCATGCAGATCTCTGCTGGGCTTAACAATACATTTGAGAGTTTTGCCTAGTAAAGAGCATGTTAGGTCAGATACCGAGTTGATGGTAAATAGCTCTAAGAGGGACTGAAACGTCAGGCCTTGTGGCACATCTGTAACCTCACCTACTTTGGAGGCTGAGGTAGTAGGACCTGCCTGAGCTACAGAGTGAGTTCAAGGCCAACCTAGACCACTTGTCTCAAAATAGAAAGAGGACTGGGCTGTGTTTCAGTGGGAGAGTACCTGCCGCCATGTGTGGGGCCCAAGTTCAATGCCAGCACTTGAGGGCACTAAAGATAGCGCAGGAGAATTGGCTGTCTTACAACATTCCGTTTCTCAATCATGATGTTCTGGATAGCCAAACATATACAGGATCCTCAGTACAGATGAAGCTTTAGAGAACTTCCTGTCATGACAATTAGCCTCAGGTCTTGCTGAAGTATTTGAAATCTCTATTTTGGGTCAGGGATATATCCCAGTGTAATAGCACACACTTAGCATGTGCTAGGCCCTTGGTGCTATCCCAGTACCAAAAATAAAATACAAATGCTATTTCTTTAAAAAGCTACATCCAAATGACAAGGCGAGTTGCACAGACATAGAAGCCCAGCACTAAGAAAACTGAGGTAGGACGACCAAGAGCTCCAGGCCAGTTTACACCGTTTTCTCGACCCTTTCCTAAGTAAGAAAGATAAGTCATAACTAAAAGAGTACTCCCAGGTTGAGTCATGATCATTAGAAACGGGTGAATTAAACGTCAAATTGGTTCGGCATCCGAGTTCCACCTTTTTCCCTCCTTACATATTGCATTCTCTGACTCTTCAAAATTGAAGTGAAGGGCCAGGAAAACAACTGAGTTTGGTATAGTGCACACTGAAATTATGACGACCTGAGGTCAGATCCCCAGCCCTCAGTGGAGTGTCTATAATCTAACTCAGCACTGGGGAGACAACTGTCTGCATCTCATTAGCCAGCTAATCTAGACAGACTAGTGAGCTCCAGGTTAAGTGGGAGACCCTGTCTCAAAGATAAGGTGAGCGAGATTGAGGGGAAAATATAAGAAAGAAAACTGAGCATATAGCTTAGTCGTAGGGGCAACTTATGAATTCTATGAGTTTCAAGGCCAGCCTGGTCTACAGAGTGAGTTCCAGGACCTTGGACATGGAAGGGTAATGCTCTTCAGTATGTCATCTCTAGGCTATTATACACACATTTTAGAACCATTTAGGAGGTCTGAGATCCTAACATGGAGTACAGAGTGCTAAATAAACTTTTTATTTTATTCTGTATTTCCAAGCAAAATGCTTGGACCATTCCTGTTTGGTGGCTTTTCCCCATCCTCAGATCCTCATGCCTCCAGCTGATACAGGTGCACTGGTCACTGGCTCCTTAGGAGTGATATTACTTCATTTACTTATTTTTGTTGGAGTTGGTTTGTTCTCTTTTATTCTCAGATATGCCTGGCATGGTACTGTGATTGCATTTTCTATACAACTGTTTACTTTCTGGAGTTAGCCATTGATTTATATATTAATTTTTTTCCTCCATATTGATCAGTAGATCATTGAAACTTTTATAAGAACTAGAGGTCTTTTTCCAGCTGTGTGCAGAACACACCCAGCATTTATCAGGTGGGAGTCCCTGGCTAGATAAAGTTGTGGGGACTTCTTTAGTCTTCTGTTAGGTTACTGTTTGGACTGTGTGGATTTACTCCTTAGTGACTGAGTGATTAACAGCGTAGGCTTAGCCTGCCCTTGTGGCCTCAGTCCTGACATAAATAATTGGATGTGTAACTTTGGACAAATCACTAAGTCTCCTTGTACCCAAGGTTCCAGTGTGAATGAGGAGTGTGAGTCTCTTGCCCATAACAGAGTTATGCTATAAGTTTTTGAGGAATCTTCATGCTGTGTTCCATAGCAGCTGTACATTGTTATATTCCAAGCAAGTGTTAACCTAAATAATACAGGGTGGCTCTCCAGAACAGCAGACTGCAATGGCAGGAAGACCAGGCAGAATACAGTAGCCATCATGGACATAGGGGGCAAAGGAAGACAAGCATGCCAAAAGTAAATGAGTAAGGGTTGTGTTTTGAAACAGTTGTCTTTGGATGCAAGGACCACAGAGTACCGTCAGCATAAGGATGATCAATGAGTTTCTGGACCGGTGATAGTAAAACTATTTTAATCTATATATGAGGCTGTGACTTTAGCCATCTTCTGTGGTGGTTTCTATTACCTGGAAAATATTTTCAAGGATCTCCCTCTATGTGGCTTTACCTCGTTTTATTTTGGTCCTGACAACTTTCTTGGGTTTTTTTTCTCTTTCTTTTTTACTTATTTGGGGAGTGGAGGGCATGCACACATGTGCCATGAAATGAGAGAACAGAGGTTAGGAGTCAGTTCTCTTTCCTACCATGTGGGCCCCAGGGATTGAACTCAGGCCTTCAGGCTAGATACTTGGCAGATTTTTACCCGCTGAGCCATACATATTGCAGCTACCAACTACTTTGATACAACAGAGCACAGAAGTTCTTATCTCTTTGAATGCTTTCTTTTTTGAGACAGTGTCAATATTTTGCCCTGTAGCCTCACCTGGCTTGGAACTTGCTACGTAGACCAAGATGGCCTCTGGCTGATAGAGACTCTCTACCTTCCAGGTGCTGGGATTAAAGCCATGGACCACCACACCTTCTGCGACTGTTGATAGGTTTTTAGAGGAGTGTATGTGTGTGTTCATGCACGTGTATATCCCTGTGAGAATCAGAAAAGGCCATTGCTTTGCCTAGAGCTGGAGCTACCGTTACTTAGGGGCTGGTAGAGAAATTTTAATTCAGAACATGGCTATGGGAAGAGATCACATCAAAATCTTCTAGGTGTGTGTCATCTGACTGCAATACAGATTCACCATTAATCTAAGGAGACAGGCAAGCTGATCTCTGAGTTCAAGGCCAGCCTTGTATAGAGCAAGTTTCAGGTAAAGAAGTTTAAGTCCAGGCATGGAGGTACATGCCTTTAATCCTAGTACTCAGGTAACAGAAGCATGTAGATCTCTTGAGTTCATAGAGTTGAGAGGCAGTTTTATCAGTAGAGTTTTACAGAGACAGGTTAAAAAGAGAACAAGCTAGATACAGACAAAGACAGAACAAGAAGGAGAATTAGGAGTCAAACATTAGAACAAATTGCTAGAGTTACTTTGAGGTCAAGCAGGGCAATTCAGTGAGAAGCAGAAAGAAGACAGTTTTGGGTTATCTTGAAGAGGAATTTTGAGCCAGAACAGCTGAGTTAATCCAGTCAGCCAGAGCTCAGAACTAGGAATCGTGAGCTTATTCAGTAAATCTCAAAGGCTGAAAGCATTCTAGGCCTAGGTTAGAATGCATGTAGGCAAGAAGCTTCAGGACTGGGCCTAAGTTAGCAGACAGAGGCAGTAAAGCCTCAACGACAACAATTACTTCAGGAGAATTTAAAAAAAAAAAAAAAAACTTTTATAGAAAGTGATCAGTGTGACCCTGAGAACCAAACTCTGGTTTAAGTTGTTTTTTTTTTTTTTTTTTTTTTTTTTTTAAGTTTTGCTTTTCTCTGGTGTTAAGATGAAACCCAGGATACTTGTACCTGTTGGACAAGTACCCTGCCACTGGTGTATGTCTCCAGGGTTTTCACTATCATTTGTGTTGTAACAGATTTCCTGGGAGAAGCTGAGACTTCAAAGGCCAATTGACATCAGTGATTCAGAGTTCAGAGCCAAGTTACCTTAGGACAGTGTTGGTCCCTTAATAGTGATTATTCCCTGTGGCTTAAGGTCTTTGGGCATTGGGTAAATCATTTGAAGTATACAGATGGACCAGTATGTTTCATTCAACCAAAGGGTCAAGTAACGCTGTCAAAAGCATCTGAGGCTGAAAACAGCCTTTTCCTAACTTTACTGTTACCACCACCTGATGTACCCAAAGGCCTTGATACTGCTCTGCCACTCTAAAAACTTCAAACTATTACCACACTTCAAATTATTACTACACTTGGCTCTAGAATGAACTGTCTCTTACCCCTTTGAGGTAAGAGCTGTTTTTTATGTTGCTGGTGGCCTTAGATGTACAGTTATAAATATCACTTTTATTACCTCAGCTGAAGTGATGAGATAAGAGTTGTACCCAATCTGTACAAATACATGGCTTGGGCATTTCCTTCTCTCTTCTAACCATTCCTACATCTAGGCTTAGAAGCTTCTGTACAAGCTAATCTTCCAAGCTGACTGATTCAATCTGACTGCTCTTGGCTTCTGACTGAATTGTTCTGTCTGGCTTCATACTAACTTTGACAATCTATTCTAATCTTCTGGCTCCTGTTCTCTGGCTCCTTCTGTCTTCACCTGTATCTAGCTTGTCTCTGTAACCTATCTCTGTATTACTGTCTCTGTGAAACGGCCATACACACATACACACACATACCCCACACAGCACACCACATACCACACCATACTACACACCTTTTCCTTGCTATCTCTGCTCTTTATGTAGTCTCTCTCCCTCTACTGTTCTCCTATGAGTTGAGAGTATCCTATCTCTGACTTATTCTGTCAAATCTTTCTCTGATTCGTCACTTTGTCTGCCCCTCAATTAGATGCCACTTTCAAACATGGCTATTTCGTTCCACAAACTAAGCTTACCTTCAATGTTAGGGATTAAAGATGTGCACTAAGGGTGTGTCTGTATTCCAGCCAGATCATACTGTAATCCAGGGTGTGTCTGCATTCTGACTGGATCATATCTTTGGATGCAATCCCTTGCTAGAGCAGCCATGTTGCTGGATTAAAATTCCTCTACATATATAGTTCTAAAATTTGATATAATTTGATTTACATACCCTTTTTTGCTGTATTCGAGAAATAATTTTCAAATCAAATGTCATGAAGCTTTTCACTTCTTCTAAAGTCTAACAGTTTTATCTGTTATTTTTTAGATGAGTTTTGGTGATGGTGGTGTGTTGCCGTAAATCTCCTGCCCATAGGGAATCCATAGAATAAAGACACAAGTCAATAAGTATCAAATGAATGCTGCATGCCTAGATTGGGCAGATTTACCATTAAACTACACTATTCCCCGGCTATGGCGGCTCTTAACAACTTGCGGTTTCCTTGGTCAAGGTCTCCTTCCTCTTCTCTCCTTCCACCAACTGCCAACCTCTGCTTCCACCAACTGCCAACTCACCTCACACCAACGGCTCTCCTGGTCTTATCCTTTTTCCCTGCCTCTGGCTCCTCCCACCCCTCTTCCACTGCCCAATCACTGGCTGTAGCCTTTATTTAACAAATTTGATTGGACAGAAGGTTTACAAGATTCACTCCTCCTTCGCAGCCCCTCCCAGGAGTGGAGTTACCATGACAACAAGAGGCTAGGGCTATCCACCACAGCGGTGTTTTTTGGTTTTTCGAGACTGGGTTTCTCTGTACCTCTGGCTGTCATGGAACTTGATATATAGACCAGGCTAGCCTTGAAATCTGCCTGCCTCTACCACCCAAGTGCTGGGATTAAAGGTCTGCACCACCATGCTGGGCTATTTTAGGTTTTGATCTATTGACTTAATTTCTATATATGTTGTAATGCAGGAATTTGGTTTGCCCAGTGCCATTTGTTGAAAGGGCCTTTTTCCAGTCAAGATCTTGGTGCCATATGTGCAGGGTTTGTCTGTAGGCTGCCTGTTTTAGTTGGAGTGCACAGCTTGCTGTGTCCGTTCCTATAGGGAGCTGATCTGTGTAGTTGCCTGGGGTTTCCTTTGTTTTCTGTTTTAGTCAGATCTCCAACAGCTCATGCTGGACTCTCAGCTTCAAACTTGCTTAAGTTTTTGTTACTCTGCTTTCCAAGTGATGGAATTACCGGCTCCTAGTCACCACGATCAGTTTTAAGGAGTGCTAGGGGTTGAACCCAGGGCTTTGTGAATGTTCGGCAAGCATTCTACCTATTGAGCTACATCCCCAGCCTCATGTGTTGGGGAAGTGGAGGCAAGAGGATCTGAAGTTTAAGGGGAGTTCAAGGTTATCCTAGGATACATGACCCGGTCTTTAAGAAATGTGTTTAAATTAACTTACTATGTATGTGCATATGTGCCTCCAAATTGTTCAATAAACTGTTCCCTGTTGCTGCTTCTTCCATACCCTATTATTGAGAATAAAGATATACTTTAAAACCTTGGAAAGCTTAAAAACCTTGATTTGTTATTTGACATTCTTTTAAGAGGTCATGGATGCACACGAGGCCACTATTTGACTGTAATAAAGTTGAAATAGATAATAAAGCCAACTTGAGGTGTCAAATATTTAGTCTCTGAGAGGAAACCAGCAAAGCTTGTAGATGAAGCAAAGTTAGTAAGATTATTAGGCCTAATTAGTACACTATTGACTAAATACCTTCTTGGCAAGATTTTGTCTCAAAATGTTGATTTAGGAAATGATGTTTGTGGGTCCTTAGGGTCTTGGTTGGGTCATTTCAAACAGGTCTTGCAAGGGTATTAGGAATTAGGCAAGCTCTGCATTGTGGACATAGGAAACAAGGTTTTAAGCAGGGCTCCATGTGAAAGCTATTGAGTTGTTTCCCCAGCCTTATCTTCCAGGAAGTTTCTAGGTTTTATCTTCTTGGAGCAAGCAGTCAGGTATTTTTTATTTGGTGTCAATGCTATTTAACACAGATTTTTATTGGATCTTATGCTTATAATTAAGGGCTAAATTAAATTTTATGAATTGTTGGTTTGTTTCAGCTTTGCCCGAAGTTTTTACATACAAATTCTACTAGTCATACTTGGCCGTTCAGTGCAGTTGCTGAATTAATAGGTATGTAAATTGTTGTTTCATATGCTATCTCTTAATTGTAATGTTAGTTGACTTCTGAAAATAATATACAGTTATACTTTTTCAAAATTTATCCTGAGTAACATTAGAGTAACTGCTTACTGAGACAGTTGTTTAAGTTGGTATCAGTGAATTACTCCTCAGCCTTCCCTGTATTACTCAAGGGTTTTCATTGCTTTTAGTACTTAATTTGCTAAGTTGACATAACACTTATGGTGAAAATATTTATATTCTTATGAAAGTAAAAAAAATAAGAATTACACTTTACAGTACTGTGTATAACACACAGAGTGGTTTCATCTTTCAGGTGTTATAAATTTATGATAGTTATTGTTTCCTCTAACACTTTACAGTACTGTGTATAACACACAGAGTGGTTTCATCTTTCAGGTGTTATAAATTTATGATAGTTATTGTTTCCTCTAAGGAAATGATGAGGTCCAGGGATATACCTTAATTATCTAATGAGAATGACAATATGTAAGTTACGTTCAGATTTGTATCATGAGGTCTAGATTTTCTTCTTATGAAATTATATGAGCAAAATATTTACTTCAATTTAGGTATGCATTTTAAAAGGAGGTTTTTTTTTGTTGTTGTTTTGTTTTTTAAGATTTATTTATTATGTATACAGTGTTCTGCCTGCATGTATGCCTGTAGGCCAAAAGAGGGCACCAGATCTCATTGTAGCCACCATGTGGTTGCTGGGAATTGAACTCAGGACCTCTGGAAGAACAACCAGTGTTCTTAACCTCTGAGCCATCTGTTCAGTCCATAAGGGGGAATTTTATTCTCAGGAATTTTCATATATATATTTTAGAATGAGTCTTCGTAGTTTTTTGAGGCAGGGTTTTTGTGTAGCTCTGGATGTCTTTGAACTCACTGTGTAGATAGACCAGGCTGAACTCAGAGATCTGTCTGCCTCTGCCTCCTGAGAGCTGGGATCAAAGCCCAGCTTTAAGATGGGATCTTTATCAAAGGAAGGTCCTTAGATATGAGAGCAGAAGAAGGAGGGACTTCTTGAGTTTTTGTTTATTAAGGAAGGGTCTCCTTCTAGCCTAGGCTGGCCTGGAGCCCCACAGTAAGCTTTCATTATCAACTTCTCTAGTGCTAGGGTTGTAGGGTGAGCCACTGTGCCAGGCTTGCAGGAACTCCTTTTCTTTGGCATATTAAGGTTCTTGTAAAGTCAGAGCTAGCAAACATTCAGGTAATTTTAATTTTTCTTTGCCCAAATCACAGTGGGTGTGCTAGTCATACAAGTATTCTCATATTTCTTTGTGTTTCCTGGCAGCTGAGCAGAGATTCCCATGTCTAATGATGGTGTTCTTTATGGTATTACTAACTTTTTAAGTTTTTTTTTAATTGGTTTATTTATGTATTTTTTATTTTATGTGTACTGTTGTTTTGCCTGCATGTATGTCTCTGAGAGGGTCTCAGATCCTCTGGAACTGGAGTTAGAGACAGTTGTGAGCTGCCATGTGGATGCTGGGAATTGAACCCAGGTCCTCTGGAAGAGCATCTAATGCTCTTGACTGCCAAGCCTTCTCTCCTGTCCCCAACTTTTAAGTTCTTAATGAAATACTTTTATCTTTTTTGAAGTGGTTGGAAAAGATTAATTGTAACTTAATTTACAATTTAATTTATTTCTAATAAATATTTCAAAGTATATTTCATTTAAGGGCTATATGCAGATGGATCTTGAATAAGTCACAAGTTGATTTTATTACTGATAACAGTTAATTTTTTTTCATTTTTTAAAATATATTCTTTTATGCCTGTTTGGAGAGAAATGAGTGTCCAAACAAGAATGTTAAAGGTGTTTGTTAAATGAGAAGTGTGCAGGAGAGAGTCTAAAGCTGGAGGACCTGACAAGGGTCACAGAGACAGGTACTCTAGGCAGTGAATCGGCCATCTGTACGTGTAGCTCAGAGCAAAGTGATGCTGCCTTCTCTTTGCTTTATTAGCTGGTGTAGAGCTCTCTGACACTCAGTTCTCTCTTACCCTGATGATAGACAGGCTGGTTTGTAGTCACCTTTGTGAGTGAGTAGTGGTTCACACTTGTGTGGTGGGTGTCGGGCTTTTCCTAAGAAATGAGGGGCCTGGAGAAAGCTAAGGGGATGCAGTCAGTGAAGCAGTTTATCCTTGTGTTTTCAAACCTTAGGAATTCCTAACAATTAGAGTAATATCCATCGCTCTTCTGTTGCATGTTACACATTGTTCTAATTATAGCGTCTTTAATGTGCAGACTGAGAATTTCTCAAAACTCTGTCTTCCAGATAATGCTTATGATCCTGATGTGAATGCTAAACAGATCTGGATTGATAAAACAGTGATTAGTGACCATATATGCTTGACATTCACTGATAATGGCAATGGGATGACAGCAGATAAGTTACATAAAATGCTAAGGTAAAAATCTGTTACACCTTGGGGAGTGATGGCTTCTGTCTTGAAAATTGTCATGTGTCTTGCAAAACACCATTTCATAGCCTTCAACTTTGTCTTTAAAACATGAAATGCTCTGCCTACAGTGTGGTTATCTACAGCTAGAACATGTGTACCATTTCCTATCCCCATTGTGCCCAGCATCCCTTCCCCGTGTCACCTTATCTAAAGTCCCAGCATTCCTTTGGAATTGTACAATAGCTGTCTTTACTTGGAATGAGTTAGGGTTACCTTGTGTTTCTAATGGAATTTACTATTGGAGATAGGGAGTTGTCTTTGAGACTGAGAGACTGAAGAGGCATACAGTAGTCCTAGTCCTGCATGTCTGCAGTGGGTACTGAAGTAGGCAGTAGAGCAGAGGGAGATGTAGATGCAGACGCCTTCAGTTGTCTCCTAAATGTTTCTTATGCTGCCAAATAGTCAGGTTGACCCCATCATTACATGCCACACAGTCTTGTGTAGAACGTGAGAATTGTTCATCTCTAGAGGAAATGGTACTTACGTCTACCTCGAGTAATAACCCAGACGTTTAGCCAGACGTTCCAGGTGCTGAGCTGGTGGAAGTGCCTGAAATGCATTTCTTTCAGAGATGTGAAAGACATCAAGGGAGGTCACAGTAATGTGCCCAAGACCACACTCCCAGGATGGGTGGAGTCACCATTTTAACCAGGCTTTTTACTTGGTACTACACTTATTAAATTTATTAAATTTTAATGCTGAATTTTTAAAAATGAAAGAATATGAATGTTTATTGTTTAACTCTTTCTTTTTAGCTTTGGCTTCAGTGACAAAGTCACCATGAATGGTCATGTCCCAGTTGGATTGTATGGGAATGGCTTCAAGTCAGGTTCTATGCGACTGGGCAAAGATGCAATGGTTTTTACCAAAAATGGAGAAACCATGAGTGTGGGCTTCTTGTCTCAGACCTACCTGGAAGTCATAAAGGCGGAGCATGTTATTGTCCCAATTGTGACATTCAACAAACACCATATCCTTTTGGTTTTGGAATGAATGCTGCAGAGAAACAGAAAAGTTGGAATATTCCCTTTTATTTCCTTCAGTTCTTGCCTTGCCCTGTCTTCTCTTGTTGTAGAAAGGGTTCCTTCATGTTATTCAGGCTTGCCTCCATCCCATCCAGCCAAGAACTGGGAGTGAGAGCATGCAGCACCACACTCACCCAAAGTTCTGTTGTTCTTAAAATGACTGTTTTGTATGTATAGGTTTTGTCTGCATTATGGATATGTGCACTTGTGGTATCTGCAGACATCAGAAGAAGGCGTTGGTTCCCTGGTTCTACACACATGTGCCATGATGTTTGGAGGTCAGAGGACAACTTTTAGGAGTCAGTTCTCTCCCCTACCATGTGGGTCCCAGGGATTGAACTCAGGCCTTCAGGCTAGATGCCCAGCAGTTTTTACCTGCTGAGCCATATTGCCAGCTACCAACTACTTTGGTAGTTGCACAGAGAGCACAAAAGTTCCAATTTCTTTGAGTCCTAGACAACCTTTTCTTTTTCTTTTTGAGATAGAGTCTCAATGTCTAACCCTTACCCTCACCTGGCCTAAGACTTGCTACATAGACCAACATGGCCTCTGCCTACCAGATGTCCTCTGCCTTCCGAGTGCTGGAATTAAAGGTGTATACCACCACTCCTAGCTTCCCTTGTCTGTGAGCTGCCATGCGGGTGCTAGGAATTGAACCTCTTCCTCCTTTCAGTGGTGGCACACGCCTTTAATCCCAGCACTTGGGAGGCAGAGGCAGGTGGGTTCCTGAGTTCGAGGCCAGCCTGGTCTACAGAGTGAGTTCCAGGACAGCCAGGGCTACACAGAGAAAAACCGGAAGGAAAAAAAAAAAAAGAAAGAAAAAGGAATGAACTTCCTCTACAAAAGCAGCAAGTGCTCTTAACCACTGAGCTAACTCCCTAGCCCCCAAATTCTTGGGGGTTTTTGTTTGTTTTTTCTTTTTAGAATCATATACTTCCTTTACTCTGTGCCTAAAGTCAAGGGTTTGTTTTTCTTTCTTTCCTGGAAATGTACAATGGAGATCTTTAACATAATATGGTTATGGTTGTGTTTTTTTATTGTTTGGTTGGTCTCATAAGCAGCCCTGGCTGGTCTTAAAGTCAGAGATTGCTTGCCTCTCCCTCTACCTCCTGAGTGCTGGGTGCCCCCATGGCTGGCTGGAGATGAAGTCTGTAGTAGAGTACTGGTCTGCTACACATGAGGACCTGGGTTAGATCTGCAGTACCACAGAACAGACTTAACTCCATAGGCCTCCTTGGCTTAGACATGCTTTCAGAACATAGTGGAATATGGCTGGCCTTGCCTCTTATGCAGCAGGAATTACAAGGATGGGCCACTTGGCTTACTCTACAGTTCCTTATTTCGAGCTTATTGTGGATTAATTAAAAAAACTGTTGGCCTATCTCAAAAGTTTGCCTGATAACAGTGAAAAAGCAAGATGGCTTTAGAAACTCATTGACGTATATAGCACTGAGCTATCTAGAAGTTACGCATTTGTTCCCTTCCCTGTTTTGCAGGTTGAGGTAAGGTTGCCTTAAACTCATAACCTTCTTCCCTCAGCTGGGGTGCAGGTGTCTCTCCTAGAAGACGGTCATTCCTCATCTTTCCTTTTGTTCATTAGGACTTTCGTTGCTGTTTTAAGACTTATATTTAGGAATTGGTTTCTATTGAAGTTATTAAAGTTGGTTTCTGTATTACAGTTGTGTAAAACTTGTTGATTTCAATCTTTAACTAAGGACATACGTCAGATGATTAATTTAACAGAATCAAAAGCAAGCCTAACAGCAATTCTGGAACATTCTCTGTTTGCTACGGAACAGAAATTACTGGCAGAACTTGATGCTATCATGGGTAAGAAGGGGACAAGAATCATCATTTGGAATCTTAGAAGGTAAATGGAGACCTGTTAGTAGTTGACCATTGGGAAGTACAGTCCATGCATAGTATGGTTGGTTGCATTACGTTTAACCCATTGTTACACAAATAGAAATGAATGCAAAAAGCTTTGTTGGCATACTTAGTGATTTGGTTTTTTCTGACATGTTTTATTGAGCCCATTTTGACTTCAAAGAGTTACTTTCAAATTGCTCTGGTAGTTTGTTAGTCCCGTCATTCAGTGTCCAGTAGCACTGTATAGTAGTATTCCACTCCTAGGCTCAAACCAAAAAAAAAAAAACCACCTAAAAACTCAGAATGAAGTACTAGCTACTCTGGCTGCCGAAAATTAGGTCGCACGAGGTACCAATCCAGTAAATAATGTAGTGAGTTCTGCCTTGCTAAAATTTTATGGTTCTTTAGTTTGAGGTGGCTCAGTGGGTAAAGCTAAGCTTGCAGCCAAGCCTGATAATATGAGTTTATGCCCCCTCTTAGGTCCATGTGGAAGAAGGGAATGAACTTTTCAAAGTCTACACACATTCTTTTCTCTCTCTCTCTCTTTCTCACACACACATACAAACAGTACACAAATGAATAAATAAGTAAAATATTTATAACTAAAATTAATAATTCTCTGTCTTTGGGTACAATCTTTTACAATTAAGAGCTTTAAAATAAATATTAATAATTGTGAGATGCCTGTAATGCATTGAACCGTAGAAATAAAGCAGTAATAGCATTAAAACTAAAGCGTTTAGAATTCAGTTTTCTAATCCCTTTCCTTTTGCTTGCATTTACCTTCTTGTCCCTCCTGGTTATTTTTCTTTCTCTTCAGTCAAACTCTCCTATTTCTCTTGCGGTAACTGGTTCCCCATGTGCACTCGGCTCTTGTTACCTTTCATCAGTCTTCTCTGGGTGTTAACAGTGCCAGGTACTTCCCTTGGGGCAGTACGTGCAGGCCTTGCCTCAGTAAAGAAGCACCACGGTACACTGTGGCCACACTTGTTTCTGTGCTGTGCTTCTCTAGTCCTGGCAACCTTTGACCTTGACCTTTTTGTGTGTCTGTGTGTGTGGGTTTTTTTTTTTTGTTTTTTTTTTGTTTTTTTTTGAGACAGGGTTTCTCTGTGTAGCTCTGGCTGTCCTGGAACTCACTCTGTAGACCAGGCTGGCCTCAAACTCAGAAATCCACCTGCCTCTGCCTCCCAAGTGCTGGGATTAAAGGCGTGTGCCACCACCACCCGGCCGATCTTGTGGTTTCAAAAAGTTACCTAAAAGATAATTCTAGATGTGAAACTCCTGGGATCCATGCTGGTGTTGCCAGATCTTTGTGTTTATCAGAACAGTAGTTTGCTCGATTTCATTCTGACATTCCCTTGTGAGTTCAGCTCCATTGTTTTCCATCTCACCTGTTACAGAGCATGTGAGGTTTATAGCCTGACACTGCTAGAGATACTGCTGAGTGCCGCAGGTGGTGGTGGTGGTGGTGGTGCATACCTTTAAATTAATCCCAGCACTCAGGAGGTAGAGGCAAGCAAATCTCTTGGGTTTGAGACCACCTTGGTCTACAGGATGAGTTTCAGGATAGCCAGGGCTACAGAGAAACAAAAACACCAACCAAACAAACAAAAAACCAAAAGACATTGCTGTAAACATTGCTGCAGGTGTCTCTTGGGAATGCTGAGGAATATGTTTCTGGGCAATATGATGGCTATAATTGTTAGACTCTGCAGAGGCACGGTACCATTTTATGATGTAGGTAGGCATGGATGTTGACATGGATGATGCAGTTTTCCTGGATCTTCCCGAGTGCTTTTTATGTGGTTTTGATTGTTTTGTTCTTGCCTTTTGACCCCTTGCCTACAGTTTGTTTGCACATGTGTCAACCCATGTGTCCATTCATTCGCCCATTTGCTTCCCTGACACTTTGTATTTACTTATTTTTCTTGATGTGAATTTAAATTTTCCTTTTCTAATTTTTTTCTTACAGTTACAAAAATGCAACAGAATTTGATTTTGAAAAGGATAAATATGACATCAGAATTCCTGAGGATTTAGATGAGGCTGCAGGAAGGAAAGGGTACAAGAAACAAGAAAGAATGGACCAAATTGCCCCCGAGAGTGACTATTCCTTAAGGGTATGTACTCAGCTGTTGTTGGAAATGAGCAGTCAAGAAGTAGAACTGTTAGCAGGCTTGTGTTAGCCACTTGGGTTGTAAAGCCTCCAGAGGTCTCTGACTGGAAGTGTGTTAAACATGAATCAGCATACTAAACAATTCATTACTGTTTTATTTATTAAGGAAATCTTAATTTAGTACGTGGGTTGGTATATGGCATAATTGGTAGAGTGCTTGCTAGCATGCACAAGGCCCTGGGTTTGATCTTTAGTACCACATAAACTGGACATGGTGATACTTGCCTGTAATCCTAGAAGGGGGGTGGTGAGGGTGGAGGCCAAAGGGTCCAGAGTTCAAGGTCATCCTTGCCTATATAGAGAGTTTGAGGGTAGCTTGGGTTGCATGAGATCCAGAGAGCAGGGAGGGAGAGAACCTTGTTTGGATTCTAAAGACACAGTGCTTTTGCATTTTCAGTCTGCCCTTAGTTTATTTGAACTGACAATCAGTACATCTTATGGTGACCATACTGATTAATGAAGTCACAGAACATCACATCCAGTGCTTTAAAATTACAGTGTTAGACACACTTGATTATCCTTGATTTGTCTAAAGCAATAAATTACTGACTAGGTAATATACAGTAATGACATTTTGTGGTGTCTCTTGATTTAGAAATAGGTTATGTTTATAAGATAAAGTGTATTAGTTGTTTGTCTCCCAGCAGACAAGGATAAGCAGGTGGGTTTATTTTTGGCTTCAGTTCTAAGGTGTGTGTAATAGAAGGGATGACAGCTAATAGTCACATTGTGTGACTCAGAGGATGCAGAATGAAGACTGCCTTTGCTCAGCTAATTTTATCCTTTTATGTAGTTTAAGACCCCAACCACCTTTAGGGTGGGTCTTTCCAATAAAATTAACCTAATCTAGAAAATCCCTCACAGACACTCCCAGAGATTGTCTCCAAGGTGAGTCTGTAAGAATGTAATTTTAGGCCGGGCAGTGGTGGCACATGCCTTTAATCCCAGCACTTGGGAGGCAGAGGCAGGTGGATTTCTGAGTTCGAGGCCAGCCTGGTCTACAGAGTGAGTTCCAGGACAGCCAGAGCTACACAGAGAAACCCTGTCTCGCAAAAAAAAAAAAAAAAAAAAAAAAAAAAAAAAACCAAAAGAAAAACAAACAAACAAACAATGTAATTTCAGGTCTCAGCTTGAACTTAAAATTAAAAGATCCTTAAGTTTGAGTTTCAGTTTACACTCAAATATTAGCTGCCCCTGAGGCACATCCCTGGAGGAGCACATTCCAAAGACTCACTACACACATTCCAGGAAGAAGGGCCCAAGATAAGAGTTTATCAGGGAGATGAGCCCTTAACACAGTACACCTGGGTAAACAGAAGCCACTTAAGCTGACCCTCTTTGTTGTAAAAATAAGGTGCAAATTTGAGTTACCGAGAAACCAGACATCTGTTTGAAATTTTTTTATGGTTATTGTTTAAGAAGTAATTAACTGTCCTTGTGAACTCTGTAAAAATGGTATATAAGCTGCTTTTAGCTTCAGCTGAGTGTTCCTCCTACCTGCTCGTAAGGGAGCCCCAGTATACTGGTTATCATCTTACCAATACACTTCATGTCAATTCTCAATCCTGTTCAGTTGACAATTTGAACATAACATCTGACATTTACAGGTTTGATGATGCAACTTTTTCTAAGATCTGAGTAATTACACTAGGAAATGTATACTATTTCTTACCACATTCTGTTACTAGGATATGTCACTGCTGTTAGTCATGCCTAAGTGTGATAAGGTCCCAGGCGTGAGGACAGACAGTGGCAACATGCAGCTCGTAGCACACACTGCAGCACAGTGTTCTCCAAGACCATGAGTGAGTTTTAGAAGGGACATCATACCTTGAAATCAGGAGCTGGGGGGAAAAGTAAGAAACATTCAGAGTTTGCTTTTCTATTGAGTCCTTCATCCATCTGAATTATTCAACACATTTTATTCAGAGATTTCTCATAGTAATGGGGTGACAGAAGAGCATGTTCGTGTGTAACGTTGGTCAGTTTTGTAGAGTTTTCTTTTTCTGAGATAAGGTCTTCCTATGTAGCCTAGACCTGGCTCATATCTCAGCGTCCTGTCTCGGCTTTCTAATTACTGGGTCACAGGCATGTTACCCCGTAACTATGCCTAGCTAAAATTGCCCATGTTAAATGAAGACAAGCAGGGCATGGTGACTCACATCTTTCTTTTCAGCACTTTGGACAGCTCAGGCAAGAAAGAGGCTTGAGGCTAGCCTGGGCTACAAAGTGAGACCCTGTTTCAAAAATTTCTTCGCAAAAGAAAAGAAATGAAAACATACTTTGAGCCAGGTATGTTAGCATAGTCCTGTGACCCAGCACTTGAGATCATGGATGGAAAAGATGAGGTGCAAGGTTGTTTTCAGCTACATAGGAATGAGTTAAGGCCAGACTTTCCAAGGAAAAACTTGGCCCAGCTTATAACAGCCTCTTATTTGAATTTAAATTGCTTGTTAGTTCTTGCCTAATAAATTGTCTTTAGATTATAAACTTTGTCTCTCCCATGAAACATTGAGCCCCCAGTCCCAAGCACTGTGGCTGTCCGTCTCAAGCAGCTGAGAACTAGTCTGTGACACACTTGATCTCTGGGTCCCCCTTCAGAGCATTACTGATGAGCTTTCTGCTGACGGCCCCGTTTTTCCTGCGAGGGTGTACAGGATCCTGTGCTGGTGATGAACCTGCTAACATGGACCATCAGCTTGTAGTCTTCCTGACCCAGCTTTACTTTCTCAGCCCAGCCCTCCCCCTTGACACCTCACAATCTGGACCTCCTTCCTCCAGTTTCTTGTCAGGTTCCCATGTACTTTTTGTAAGAACTTAACTAATATTCATGGTACTTCACAGTGGTCCTAGTGTCATTGAATGTCAAGTAGTGGGACCTGGGACAGTGGAGTCGACAAATGAAGCAAACTAAAGTCTTATGCAATAGCCAGCTTTATTCAGAGCCTCAGACAGTTTATATTCTGAGGGTTAAAAAGGTTGTCTGTAAAGTTCTTGTGAGTTCAAGTTGCATACAATCAAAAAAAGAAGCTGCACGTGGCAAAAACTTTTTTCCATAGAGGCATGCATATAAAGGGTAGTTTAAACATTCTGATTTTTACAAAAATTTGAGAGAGTTTCTCAAAATAGCATCAACTACCTAAAAGTGAACATACAGTTAAAGATGGCTTTGACCTCACTCTGCTGCTGCTCCCCAGGTGAGCATCCTGGTGCACACCACTACAGTGTTTCTACAAAACATTGACTGACAATAGCAAGCAATGATGAGTAATCTGAAGTAACCGCAACTCCACCACGTCACTACACCTGGGAGAGGTTCCCAGGTACAGGAGCACAAAATGTGTTCCAAGAATAATTCCATGTTTTAAAGAAACTGAGGTCACGAGATTCTTGTTTTCTTGAGTTCTCATAAGCACTCAGCATTCTCCTCACATGGCTCCATTCCTGAACTGTGTTCCAACAATTTTTATTTTTTTATTACTTTTTTGAGACAAGGATATCCTCCTTAGTGCTGGAGTAGGTGTAGTGGTGTGCACCGGGATGCTCACCTGGGGAGCAGAAGCAGAGTGAGGTCAAAGCCATCTTTAGCTGTATGTTCACTTTTAGGTAGTTGATGCTATTTTGAGAAACTCTCTCAAATCTTTCTAAAAATCAGAATGACTAATACAATTTTGTGCTGTTATTACTTGAGTCTTAAATCCAGGGACTAACTAATACCATGTTTACCTCTGAACTATGCCTCCACCTCTGTAGAGACTAACTAATACCATGTTTACCTCTGAACTATGCCTCCACCTCTGTAGACTGTAGTATTTTATTAAGGAATTAAAGTGTTTGTTATGAAAGGACGTACTTTCTTTTTAAATTAATATCTGAATAATGGTGAACAAACTTGTGAATAGTTCTTTAGAAAGGACTGATTTGCTCTGTTTCTTTGCAGGCTTACTGTAGTATTTTATACCTTAAGCCAAGAATGCAGATCATCATACGTGGACAGAAAGTGAAAACACAGCTCGTTTCAAAGAGTCTGGCCTACATTGAACGTGACGTTTACCGACCTAAATTCTTAGTATCCTTTATAATATAAACATAGTAAAGCCTATTCAGTATCATATGCTAGTTCCCTTTTTATCCTTACTACATTTTTTAAATTTCTATTTATATTTGTGTGTGTGCGCGTGTGTGTGTGTGTGCGTGTGCCTCAGAGGACAACTTGCAGCAGTCCTTTCACCATGTGAATCCCGGGGATTGACCTCAGTTTGTCAACATTACTGGCCAGCATCTTTATCCTCTGACCCATCTCACTAGCCCTCTCTCATAGAGCTCCAGTCTCCAGATTGCTTTTCTGCATGTACTTTAGGTGTGATTCTGGGCACTGGCTGATTCTAAGTCCTTTTTAAAAAGATTTATTTATTTTTATTTTATGTGTATGAGTGTTTTGCCTTTATGTGTATATGTACCATTTGGGTACCTGGTGCCCAAGGAGACCAGTAGAGTCTGTTAGATCCTGTGGGACTGAGATGGTTGTGAGCTGAGAATCAAATTGTGTCTGATACAAGATCATCACCTATTTAGCCCCTGTATATTGGGATTTATTAATAATATAGACAGGGTCATTGGAAGGGAATGAACTGTTATATTCAGAATTTTTCTTAATATTTTTTTAAGACCAGAACAGTGAGAATTACTTTTGGATTCAACTGCAGAAATAAAGATCACTATGGGATAATGATGTATCACAGAAACAGACTCATCAAGGCTTATGAAAAAGTAGGATGTCAGTTAAAGGTAAGATTTATATTTGAAATGTAGTGTATTAGGTCAGAAGTCATTTTGTTTTGTTTTGTTTTTTGATCATGACTTTTTAGGTGTCTTTTGGAAGTGGGAAGGGATATTTGGATTTTTTAGAGATGTGGTCTCTTTATATAGCCCTGGCTCTGCTGGAATTCACTATAGCTTAGAGTGGTCTTGAATTCAAGGAGATAGATCTACTGACCTTTGTCTCCCAGCGCAACGCTGATATTAAAGGTGTGCGCTATTACACCTAGGTAGGCATCAGTCTTTTAAAAGCAGCATTAGCTGGTATTTGACTGCATTCATTTCTCATTTGATTCCCAGTAGTGTGTCCTACAAGAAGAGAGAGAACTTACTTTACCTTTTAGGTTTGGAAATTGGGACTTGTAGTACAGTTTGCTCAAGACTCGGTGGGAAGTGTGGTTCTTGGGCACAGAGGTACATCAGTGTCACTAAATTGTTTGTAGGGAAGTTTTTTTTTTTTTTGGTGTTTTTCTGTGACCATCTCACTACATAGCTCAGGCTGGTCGAAAACTCAGATTTTTCTTGCCTGAGCTTCTTTGGTAGGCCAACACTTCTAGGATCAAGTTTCTTGGCTGCATTTGGATATAGATCACATTGTTTTAGATTGGAATGAAATTGATTGGTGTGTGTGTGTGTTGTTTTAACTTGGCTGTTTTTATTAGTGCTTACAAAACCAGCCTGAAACTCAGTGCCTGATAGATTAGAATTGCCCCCTCCTGCTTGAAGCCTCAGGTTGCCCGGCTTGGTAGCAGGAGCCTGTTCTCTGACCTGTCTTTCTCGCCCTAGAATTACTACTGCCCTTTAAAGTAACTTTCATTGTTGCAGTGTTTTTTAGGTTGTTAGTCATAACCCACCATAGAGTACCTGATTTTCTAAATACTGGGCGGCAATTATGCGAATAAGTTGTCCTGATACAGGGTTTGTTGCTTGATTTAAATATGAAGCACTTGAGTGACTCCCCATCTCCTTTTTGCACAGGGCCCATGTTAGTCTGTGTGCACTGCCAAGGTGAGCACACGCTAGAGTTTGGGGCTAGCTGTCTTCTCTCTCTTTCTTTTTCCCCAAGTGTTTTGGTTTTCATTTTCCTTCATATTCTGAGTTCCTTATAGCACGTCTTATGAGTTATGCATAGCATGGTGGAATGGATTTGTTTGTTTAGACTGTGGCGTAAGGAGAGGACTTGGACTGCAGCTCCAAGCGTCCATTGTTGTGCTGGTTAGAGGTGGCAGGGTGAGTTCTGCTGCTTCTCAGCACAGCAGGACTGCTCTCGTGGGGTGGCTGACTGTGACTCACATGGCAGTGGTCGCTCCTCTCCCCTGTGCCAGTTTGGACACTTTTCAGCTAAACACATGTGGAATGGATTTGGAAGAAAACTCATATTTAGGAATCAACTTATTAAAAAAAAAAATCTAAGCACTTACCCGGAAAATTCATGGGAGTCATGTAAGATCAAGTATAACACAGTAAGTTTATGATGTAAATCTTTGTTGAAGGGCATAGCAAGCATCATGCATGTTGTCTAAAATGCTATTTTATTATATACATTTCAGGCAAACAACATGGGTGTTGGTGTGGTTGGAATCATAGAATGTAATTTCCTGAAGCCAACTCATAATAAGCAAGATTTTGACTACACTAATGAGTACAGGTATGCTGCCCATTTCAGTCACGAATGCTCTGAGGAGATGTGTTAATACGACGGCTAGAAAAGTCAACTCTCATTCCTGTAGCCAGGGGACACACTTGAGATGGGCTGCTGTGTAGCGCAGACTGGCTTTGACCTAGCTATATAGTCTCTGCTGCCTTGAACTTCTGAGCCTCTTGCCTACACCTCCCACGTGCTGTGATTACAGGTGGGTACCCCAACACCATGCAGGCAGGGATTTGCTCTCTTTTGACTCAAGAGTAATATATCATGCTAGGAAAACCAGAATTGTATTACCCTGCTCTTGGTGGGATACATGACAACGTGTGAGATGGAAAAAGTCTGTCAGTTCCCTTTTCTGGATGAGAAACTCATTGTTTTAAAGCTTTATAGTGTAGGGCTTCACTCTTTTTTATTTTGTATTAAAGAGTTTCTTTTCTCAAAGTATGTTTATATGTATGTGTCTAAGTGTGGGTCTGTGCATATGTGAATGCAGATGTCCAGAAAAGGTGTTGGGTCCCCTGGAGCTGAGTTTCAGGAGGTTGTAAGACATGTGGTTTTTGTGCTGGGAACTGAACAGACATTATCTGACTTCTGAACCATCTCCTCAGCCCCGTAGAGTTTCTTTCTGGATTTTTTTATTGCTATGATAAGACACTATGACCAAGGCAACTTATAAAAGAAAGCATTGAACTTGGGGCTTATGTTTCAGAGGGTGAGTATATGACTGTGTCAGTAGGAGCATGGTGGCAGGCAGACATGCTGCTGGAGCAGTAGCTGAGAGCTTTGTCTACAAGTGCAAACCAGAGGAAGAAAGCTGAGAAGTGGTGTGAGCTTCTGACATTTCAAAGCCCACCCCGTAGTGACACACCTCCTCCAAGGCCACACTTTCTAATTCTTCCTAAATAGTTTTGCCAATGTGGGGACCAAGTATTCAAACATATGAGCCTCTGAGGTCCATTGTCATTCAGACCAATCTACGGCCCACACACGGACATGGCTATAATGCAGAATGCGCTCAGTCCAATTTCAAGAACCCTTAGTCTTTCACACTCTCCACACAGCTCAAAAGTCCAAAGTCTCTTGTGAGACTCAGGGCAGTCTCTTTAAGTGTAACCCCTATAACATAAAACAGTGAATTGCATACTTCCAAGAATGGCACAGAATAGACATTATTACTCCAAAAGCAAGGAGTGAGGGGTGACTGACAAGGCCAAAGGCAAAGCTCTACATCAGCAACAGTGGGGCAGAGGCAGGGCCAGACAGGTCTTGCTGAGTCACCTCAATACAGAAGTGACTGAGATAGGTTTCAAAACTCAAAAAGCCAAGCTTAGGCTCTTCCGAAAGGCCACAGAACTCGAGCCAGCCTCGGGTTTGTCCACAAGGCCCAAATCAAGGCCAAAATGGGGCCCAACAAGACAGAGTCTTTGTAGTCCCTGTTGTCCTGGAGCTTGTAGATCAGGCTGGCCTTGAACTTACAGATATATAGGTTAAGTTTATTTTGTTTTCTGTTTATTTTGAGCATCTGTGAAGTCACAGTATGTCCAGGAGTCAGTTACCACACTCAGATCATCTGATTAGAGACAAACACCTATACTTTCTGAGTCAAATTGGAGGCCTCTTGGGTAGTTTCAGTATTGAAAAACTGAAATGGGTGTTTTGCCTGCATCTCTGTCTGTGTACCCCTTGTGTGTGTTGTAATACCTGTGGAAGCCTGCAGAGGGCTGTGGATCCCCTGGAACTAAAGTTAGACATGGTTATGAGTCACCATGTAGGTACCACGAATCAAACAGGTCCTTTGGATGAATAGCCCGTGTTCTTCATCACTGAGACATCCCTCCAGCCTTTGTTTGATTGGTTTGTTTGATTGAGATAGTCTGCTCTGGCTGGCCTGGAGCTTGTTAAAGCAGACTGGCCTGGCTTCAAACTCAAAAAGATCAGCCTGCCTCTGCCTCTCGAGTACTGGAATCTAAGGTGTCTATTACCACACCCAACCCCCACTTGAGAGAGAGGTTTTTAAAGGAGCCTTTATAATTATCAATTGAAGGACACGTTAAGCAGTTTATAAAGGCAAGTGAGCATTCTTTCTAATGGTAATTATTGGTAGGTTTCCTCTGAGAGTAAACTGAGAATAGCAGCTATTTACAATGTTCCTGAGGAGGCAATAGCTGGCTTAATCCCAGACAGTGAAATGAGAATGAGAAGGACTAGTGGCTGATCAAGTGGCTCTGTGGGTCATGTGCCTGCTGCACAAGCTTGGCAGCCTGAGTTGCATCCCCAGAGCCATGATAAAGTTGGGAAAGAAGAGAGAACTACTTCTGAAAGTTGTCCTGACTTCAGCCTTTGTATCCACGTACGCATCATAATACACTCATTAGAATACATACTGTAAAGACAGAAAGGCTGGAAAGAAAAGTTAACTTTTTCTAGTCAGAGCTGGGCAGCTGACTTAACACCTATAATCCCAGTGGTGGAAAGCTTAGTAGGGTAGGAGAATTGAGTGCTGAACCCTCTGTTCTACAGAGTGAGGTATGAGACCCTAGCTTAAAAATACTACTAATAAAGGGATGGGGGGATCACTTCATGGAGTATCTGTGATCTGAAAATATGAAGACCTATGTACTAAGCCATAGAACCCTGTGGGATGGAATTTAAACCTCACATGTAGGTCTGTTTTACATTCCTTCAAGAACTTGGATCAGGGCCACCTAAGACAGTCCCTGCAAAAGGAAGCAGGTGGACTAATTTTGGATGTTTATGTATTGCTTTTCCCTCTTTATAGTATTTAATCATTGTTAGATTACACTAAATGTACACTAAGTCTATTTTAGTGTAAGGATAGCCATTTATGCATCTGATTGGTTTATTTCAGAGATTACAGTGTAGTGGGGGAATGATGACTTGTACAGAAATGCTGTCTGAGGCAGCACTAAAACTAGACCTCAAGGGTTCCTGCTCAGGGTGGGTGTCCTACTACTGATACCACCTCCAAAATAAAAAGGGCCTGCTAAATGTGGAGAAAGTGTATCACTGATACCTGTACAGGATATTGGCTGGTTTTTGAAAACCAATAATTTGTTAAGTAAAGTGTGTGTTAATGTACATCGTCTGACCTTGTTCCCACTCTGGGCCTATTCTCAGGAGAAAAGGTAGTCTATAGCTTGAGGTATGCATGTTGATAGTCATTTCTCTCCCTCACTGATGCAGATATAGGCCAGATTAGACCAGATTAAAAGTAAATAAAGGCAGGTTTATTAGTAGGCAGCTCTCCTCCTAATAAACCTGCCTTAGGGCTCACCGATCTCACAGGTGGAGGTCATCAAAGTCACACATTCAGGATAAAACAAAGGGGTTTGGGTTTTATAGAGCCTAGGCAAGGAGTGATGACATGCCAGCTAGGAACTGGGGTTGTGTCCATACATGGTCAAAAACTGAGCCCCTGGGCAGGCACTCTTGGTAGGAACTGATGTTAGCCCAGAGTTTTCTCCAAGCAGACGTATGAGTGCCTGCCTGCATGCGTGCGTGCGTGCGGTCATGTTCTCTGTGGATGCAGGGTTTGGGAAAGGACAAATGGGGTTTCCTAGCTCATGCAAGGGATGAGCAGGGGTTCTAGCCTAACATGTATGATGATAAAAAGATGAGGAAGAGTCAAAAAATACTATATTAGGAAGGAAGATGATTTGTCGTTTGAGCTTCAGCGTGTTGTTTTACAAAAAGACCTCCTGGGGGATCAAAATAAAACTCCAGGAATTGAGTGGGAATAAGTTACATGGTGATAGTTGTCTACAATATTAACCTGCCAGACTTAAATTTGAAAATCTACTTTTGGGGTTTTTGGCATTTCTCCTCCTCCTCCTTTTCTTCTTTCTTCTTTCTTCTTTCTTCTTTCTTCTTTCTTCCTTCTTCCTTCTTCCTTCTTCCTTCTTCCTTCTTCCTTCTTCTTCTTTTTTTTTTTTTTTGATTTCTCTGTGCAGCCCTTGCTGCTCTGTAGACCACGCTGGCCTTGGAACATATAGAGATCTGCCTCTGCCTCCCAAGTGCTAGGATTAAAGGCATGTGCCACCATTGCACAGCAGAAGATCCAGTTGTTTTGTCTTTTCTTTCTTTCTTTCTTTCTTTCTTTCTTTCTTTCTTTCTTTCTTTTTTTTTTTGGTTTTTCGAGACAGGAAGATCCAGTTTTTAAAAAGAGCTTTATTTTAAAGTGTGAATACCACATTGACTTTACAGTCTGGTGTTGGAAGGCCATGGTGGCACATGCCTTTAATCCCAGCACTTGGGAGGCTGAGGTGGGCAGATCTCTGTGAGTTTGAGGCTAACCTGTTCTACATAGTAAATTCTTGAATAACCAGGACTATATAGAAAGATCTATCTCAAAGTGGCAGCAGCAGCCATGTACTGTGTGTGATTGGCAAGGGCCTCTGGCCCTGGAGTTGGCAGCCTACATGTCAGCAGAGGACCTGGTGTCTTGCCCTTTCTTCTGGTTGCTTCATACATGCCAGACACGTGCAGTATTACTGACCTATACCTCTAGGCCACTCCTTCCCTTCTGTTTCTGCTCACTCTTTACCTTCTAGATAAGTCTAGGAACTTTAATGGTCTTTATAGAAAGAAAATTAGTATAAGAAAATTAGCATGTTTGAATGTTATTTATTAGCCATACAGTTGAAGATTTTTCTATTCTGCTCACAATATTCTTTTAATCATTACTAGGTTTGTTTTGTTTTATGTTTACCTTTTAAAAATTGATCTTGAATTGACATTTTGTTTTTTCTTGAATTGTTATAATTTTTTTTTTTTTTTTTTTTTAAGGCTTACAATACTAGCACTAGGAGAAAAGCTGAATGATTACTGGAATGAAATGAAAGTGAAAAAAAATGCAGAATACCCTCTAAGCTTGCCTGTTGAAGACATACAGTAAGTACTGAGCACTGACTTCTGAGATATGGTTAGAGGAGATGGTACTGCTGTGGTCTTCCACAGATTCAGGGTCCTACTGAAACGTGAATCCACACGCTCCAGATTAGTGAGTTAGTGTCTGTTAATATCATTTATTTTATCTCGTTTTGTTTTTTTATGTGTTTGCTGCATGTATGCTTTGTGCACTACCTGTGTGCCTATTGCTTGCAGAAACTAGACAAGGGCGTTGGATGTCCTTGCAGTACTGGAGAGATTGCTCAGAGCCTGGAATTGTTTCAGGGGACCCATTTGACTCCCAGCACCACCTGGTGGCTCAGCAACAGTCTAATTGCAGGCCCAGGGAATATGAACCCTTTTCTTGCTTTCCTGCAGCACTGAACATGCAGGCAAAACTCTCATACACATAAAATGAAACAACAAAATAAGAAATGAAGAAGAATCACACAGTGTGCTGCCTGGCATGTGCTCATTAGGAGAACTGTGTGAGTGAGCACTGAGGAAAGTCCCTAGGCAGCGAGAGGCAGCAATAACCAAAGTGCCGTGCCTGTGCCTGTGCCTTTATAGACATGAAAGATGCCAGGATTCAGAACCTTAGTCAGTTAATAAAATGAATTCAGAGATCTCAGGAAACCAGGGTTGTTAGGTTAGCTTTACTTCTTGTATTGTAAACTTTGAGTTTATTTGAGGTTTTATGTTAATAAGGTCTTGTTTATACAGAGTACCTTTTAAGTTTTACCTTGGGTCCACTGTTAAGCAAGCATGCTTCTGAACTATAGTCAGCTCTTGTTTTGTGTGGTTTGCAAGAAAGTCTCAGTAAGTTTACTCTGGCTCTGAAGATAGACTCCTGCTTTTGCCTCCCAAGTGCTGAGATCAAAGGCCTGTGCCTTGCTCATAACCCACTGTTTTAAAACTACACTGAGAAAGTTACTCAGGAGGGAATAGAGACTTAGCTCGCCAAAAGGTACTCTCTAACAAGTGTGAGGTTCTAGAACCCAGGTGAAATGCTGGTCATGCACTTGTAATCCCTGCCTGGGCTGGCTTCCCGTTCAGCCTTGCCTATGTAGTGAGTTCTAAGCTAGTGAGAGAACCTGCCTCAAGAAACACAGTGTATAGTATTGATAAAGAAAGATGCTGGAGGTTAGCCTCTAGCCTTCATAAACACAGGTACAAGTATGTATGCACACAAACATACAAAGACAAAGAATAAGTTACTGTTGAGTCAGGTAGCAGGCAGAGACTGTAGGATGAAGAATTGGAAGGCAGCTGGGCATGGTGACATACACTTTTGATTCCAGTATTCAGGAGGCTGAGTTAGGTGGATCTATAATTTAGAGGCTAGCCTGGTCTCCATAGCAAATTCCCGGCCAGCCAAGCCTACACATAATGAGACCCTGACACAGAAATTTGAAAAAAGGAGAGAAAAAAAATGCTCGATTCAGTCTACAGTTGAAACCCTGTCTGAAAAAGAAAATCTTATGTAAAATGAGTCTTTATCATTTCTTTCTTTTTAAAATGTCTTACTTAAGTATATGTGTGCATTGCCTGCTGTGTACCGCGTGAGTGTATGGCATCCACCTGACTGTCAGATCCCCTGGAACTGGAGTTGTAGATAGTTGTAAGTTGCCAAGAGTGTGGTAGGATTTGTACCTGGGTCCTCTAGGAACCAGCACATGCTCTTCTCCAGTGAGTTGCCTCTCTAGCTAGATATACGTAACTTCTTCCTAAGACAGTTTATCTTCTTCCCTCTCCCACTTCCCACCTCTGATTTTCAAGACAGTGTTTCTCGTGTATCCATGGCTATCCTAGAACTTTGTCTGTAGACCAGGCTATCCTTGAACTCAGATCCACCTGCCTCTGCCTCTTGAGTGCTAGGATTAAGAGTACATTCTCCCTATTCCTAATCCCTTTAAAGGCAGGGTCTCAGTGTAGCCCTGGGTAGCCTGGAACTTACAAATACCTTTCTGCTTTCCAAGTGCTAGGATTAAAGATTTTTAAATTGTTCTATTCAAATTGTTGTGTGACTTAACTAACCTCTTGAAAGTTGCCAATATTTAAAAACTTAATTTTACATATAGTAAATGCAGTCTAATCACACAGTTTTCAGGATTGGAAATAAGCAGATATTTAGTATGGAAACAACCTAGAAAATAAAGAAAATACTTGAGAGTTGATAATTCCACTTTACTATTTTGTTTTTGTTTTGTTGAAGGAAGCGTCCTGATCAGACATGGGTTCAATGTGACGCTTGTCTAAAGTGGCGAAAGTTACCAGATGGGATAGATCAACTTCCAGAAAAATGGTATTGCTCCAATAACCCTGACCCACAGTTCAGGTACCATATAGTTGGTGGCACCCTTTCTGCAAAGGCAGAAAGCACTATTGGAGATGTCTGAATAGTGCTTGTGATATGTTATTCCCATGTGGTTTTTTTTTGTCTAGAAATTGTGACGTTCCAGAAGAACCTGAAGATGAGGATTTGGTGCATCCTACTTATGAAAAAACCTACAAAAAGACGTGAGTGCCCTGCGGGCGTGTTGAAGCGATGCCAGACCGTGAGCAAGGCTGGTCCAGTGTCCTGTGTGTCCAGCAGGCACCACCTGCACTGATGACTGTTCTAGCTTCACACATTTCACCATTTGAGTTATACTAGGTGACCTGTGCATAGATATCATGTTAATGAGCTTAGTCTTGACAGAAAAGGTAGTGTTTATAGTAACAGAAGTTGAGCCTGGACCCAGAGGGTAAAAGGAAGGCACTGGCTGTTCTCCCAGAGGATTCAGATTTGGCCATGTAGTGGCTTTCAGCTACCTGAAGACTACATTTTCAGAGAGCTCTAGGCATGTTGTAAAAGCCCTTGATTGTAACCTATTTTCCTGGCCAGTCAGTGTGTCAGTTGTCTCTGTTTACCCTGCACCAGTTACACTGGTTGAGTTTGCTTAGTTTCCTAAAAGTTCCTAAGAATGCAACATGCAGAGACTTAAAACCCAAAGTGAGAGACAGAGTGACAGTAATTCCAGCATCCGGCTCAGCACTGCAACAGTTGTGTCTGCAGCTGTGCTGGCTTCGAGACTCTGCCATTGCCGGGGATATGGCAGTTCCAGAGGCATTGATGTCATGAATCTTTTCAGGGGCTGTAGTGTGTCTAGTGACAGACGGGAAATGGGGCGGGGGTGGGATAGGTGAAGTATGGTTACCTAATACACTGAACACAGAAGGCTAAGTGCTTCTCATGTAGTTCTGCTATATTTTGTATTTGTGTGTGTTACATGTATGTTTGGATGTGTATGTGGAGACCCTGGGTCGCTGTCATCTTCCTCATTTGCACTGACCCCTTCCCCCCACCTTGAGAGAGGGTATTGTAGCCTTGGCTTACCTAGAACTTTGTTTTTGTAGATCAGGCTGTGCTCATACTCACAGAAATCTTCCTGCCTCTGCCTCTGCCTCCCAAGTACCGGGATTAAAGTTGGGGACTACCACAGCTGGCTCTCCCTGGTCTTATCTTTTGAGGCAGAGTTTCTAACTTACTGAGTTTGGGCTTTGCTGGCTGAGTGAATGCCAGAGATCCTCCAGGCCTGCCACACCAGTGCTGGGGTTACGTGTCATCAACGCCCAACTCCTGCTCATTAGCTTCTACTGTATCTGAACTTGGGCCCTCGTGTCTACTCAGCAAGCTCCTCACTGACGTAGCTGTAACCCAGATGTTCATGTTGCATTTACTTTAGCCGCAGCTTTGGAAGTAATGAAAGCCTTTGCTGACCTTGTTCATGTGGCTCAGGCAGACACTGGGTGTTAATGAAGATGTTTTTCTTTTTTAAATTAAAGGAGAGAATGTATACGGCGGGCGGGCGGGGCTACTCCGCAGTCTAAATGCTCACAGTGATCACAGTGGAGCTTAAGCTAGGTAGCTGTAGAGGTTTGAGTAACGTGCAAATGTGCAACAGATGGAGCGTGTGGAAACAGGACGGGAGGTGATAAGCAGGCAGATATCACGGTGCTCATTTTCATCTTTCTTTTAAAGCAACAAGGAGAAATTCAGGATCAGACAACCGGAAATACTCCCTCGAATACTCCCTCGGGTAATGAAGCCTTTCATGTCATATCTGTCTTAATTTTTAGAAGTACTTTGTTTAACTGATGTTGAATTGAAAGGAACTTGTTGAATTTACTTTTTTTTTTTTTTTTTTTTTTGGTATCCATTCTTGCTGTTTTTCCCAAGTCTTAGCCCAACATCTCCTTAGTTTGTTGGGTTTATGTTTGTTGGGTTATTGCTGAGGTAAGACAGCTCACACAAGAATCTTATCAATCAGAAACTCACACATGCTGAAATAAAGACAGTGCATGTCTGTGGAGTGCACAGCCATGGGTGGGACACGGCTGTCACACCCCTTCCCAAGTGCAGGGCTGTCAGGACCAGAGGTCTAGGGCAGTGGAGAGTGAGCTACCTCTCAGTCCCATGGGTTAGTTTTCTTTAAGGGTGAGGTTCCTAGGAGGTTGACTTTGCTCCAGTGGTTGGCTCTTCCCATCTCTATATGGCCGCTGGGATTTAAAAGAATCTTGTCATCAGAGAGCCATATGTGGGTTTTCATACATTTATTTGCTTAGCTCTAAAGAGGCTGACACAGGAATCCTGAGGTGGAGGCCAGGCTACTTGATAAGCTGTGGTAGGATGGGTAGGATTCTTTGGCTGAGTGTGACTATTTCTTGGGCAGGAAGTTTTGTTCTTCTTGTAGATACATAGGCTTGCTTATAATTGCATTACAGTACTTTTTACTTGTAGTGTTATGGGTGAGAACAGATCTGTAGGTGAAAGACTAATGGGATTACTTTCTGGTTTTGAAGGTGCTATATATTACTATCTTCACTTTTATTCCAATTTCTCAAAAATTGTTTATCGTCCAGGTCATGTGTATATTAGTGCCACACTGTGGTGAATCTGTTTTGCCTTTTGGGCCACTTGTGGGCTGCTGTGTGTGTTTGTCTTATTCATCCTCTTTAAGAATGTAATGTTGGTTGCCGGGCAGTGGTGGCGCAGGCCTTTAATCCCAGCACTTGGGAGGCAAAGGCAGGCGGATTTCTGAGTTCGAGGCCAGCCTGGTCTACAGAGTGAGTTCCAGGACAGCCAGGGATATACAGAAACCCTGTCTCGAAAAACAAAACAAAGAAAAAAACAAACAAAAATGTAATGTTGGGTGCTGCAGACAAGGCTCAGTTGGCACAGTGCACAGGCTGAGACTCTAGCACCCCATGCTTTCAGTGAATGTTTGTAATCTGAGTGCTTGGAGGCTGGGACAGATAAATACATTCCAGAAGTTGTAGTAGCTAGCCGTTCTAGCCAAATGAGGTAGAGAGTGAGTAAGGAAGAGAGGTGGGATGGCATTGTCCTCTGTCTTCTGCAGTGTGAAGAAGACACACCAGCGTTCACACGTGCACACACACCAACATTCACACATGCACACACAAAACCAAACACATGTATGCATTTAATAACAAGTAGTAAAAACATGCTACCCTCAAGTGCAGGCTCAAACAGTTCACTGGTCTATTTGCCCATTTTGAATTAGCAAAAAAAAAAAATCCACATGCTTAGGTTCATTCTCAGTCTTTTCTGGGGTAAAAGGAAAATAGATTACACGTATCTTGTGTTTGGCAAGCGTTTACATTAAGAATATTAGTTTCTCTAAGATCTATTTTTTTCCTCCAACAGGTTAATCATGAGCTATTGTATCAGACAAGTGTTTCAAGTCAGAGTTTCTCCCCTGTGAAGGAAAGTGTTCCAAGACCACATCTCTCTGAAGTCACGAGTCCCTTCCCAGCAAGGATTATAAATAACCACCTTGTTTCACCACAGTCTGAACCTGAGAGCAGCAGGTTAGTGGTGAAAGTAACCTTTCTTTGTCGAAGACTCATGGACCTTCATATAGTTCTTCTACAGCAATTATACAGTTTTAAGAAATCACAGTTCACATGAATGTGAAAGGTGCCCAGAGTTTTCCTCTACCTTCTTTGACCACGTTTTTAAATTTGCTAAGCCATGGACTGAGTGGGAATACTAGCACATAAGGTAATCTCGGCTTCTAGGACATGGAGGGGTTGAGAGTTGGTGGCCAGCCTACAAGACTCTGTTGTTGGGCAGAAAACAACAAGGTTTTATGTGTACATCCTGCATGTGTGTGCGCGTATAGTGTGTTGTGTGGTTTGATCTACCTCTTGCTGGGTTGATCACAGCATCTTACAAGAATCAGGAGCTTGTACACATAGCCCACATCACACTCTGAGCGTGTAATATGTTTAGATGAGTGATGGAGCAGGACTAGGGAGAGACAGATATGTTCCGTGGATTTTGTCGGTTATCCCTAACTTAGTCAGGGGATGTTTTGTGATGAAGTGCTAAGTGGTGGCCCACTCAGAGGTGATAGAAGCACACACGTGAGGAATTAATCTAGGACCTAGGAGAGCCAGTCATCACACTGCTGGACACTGAGAGGTGAAAGGGCCAGGCTTTCTGAGAGGTTGTATAGCCTTCACATTCTCAGTAGAATTAAGGTGAGCTCGGTGAGTAGGGTAGTTGCCTGGACTCAGTTCGCAGCACTGTATAAAACCAGGTGTGAGGGTGAACTCAGCTTTAGGAGATGGAAGCAGGAGGACCAGAAGTTCAAGTTGATACTTGCCTACGTAGCAAATTCAAGACCAGGCTGAACAGAATGCATGAGACCCTGGTTCAGGGGAAAATAAACTAATGGATTATATTACATAAATTGTGCTTGTGCTAGAGGGGCCACTTGGGAAAGATGCTTGCTAGGCCTGATGATGTGCTTGGACCTTAGCACACACATGTATTTGCCCAACCCATACACAGTATAAATAATTCTGTTTATTATTAATAAGTAAATTAATAGAAAACAAGACGTTCACACGAGGAAAGTATGAAGATTTAGTAACTATGGGCCTGATAATAGAGCTCAATTGGAGGAGGAGTCACAAGGCCACAGGTTCAGTCCTCCACCTCACAAAGGTGAATGTGATGGTTCACACCTGTAATCCTGAGAAAAATAAAGAAAATGAAGCTGTTTGCATGCAGGTCTGCATATGTCCACACACCTTTAGCGGCCAGAGAGGACTCCTGTCAGGTATCCTCTGGTATCCCTAGCTACTTCATGTTCTTAAGACAGGGTCTTGTGCTGTTTGGGGTGGCTGGTTAGTGAATTCCTACGTCTGGGATTTGGACTCAGGTCCTCTCTTTAAATAGCAAGTACTCTTTAAATAGCATACTCTTTAAATAGTTCTTTAAATAGCATACTTCCTATGCTACCTCCCCAGACTCAAGACAATTTGTCATTTAGGAAAAATTATTTTATATGAAATTGACCTTGACTAGCAGGAAAGTTTTTTTTGTTTTGTTTTTCGAGACAGGGTTTCTCTGTGTAGCCCTGGCTGTCCTGGAACTCACTCTATAGACCAGGCTGGCCTCGAACTCAGAAATCCACCTGCCTCTGCCTCCCAAGTGTTGGGATTAAAGGCGTGCGCCACCACCGCCCGGCCTCCAAGCAGGAAAGTTTTTAAGGAGATGGACACAGATGGGAAGTTTTTAAGGGAGATGGACACAGATGGGAAGATGAAGAAGATGAAGAAGAAGAAAGAAAGGCTGAGGTCAGGAGGTCTTGCACAAGCTCTGTTTTATGCCAGACAAGGTCTTAAGGAAGCACAGCATCTTCTATGCAAGTTCTCCTGAAAGGAAAAGTGGGACAAAGTCAGCAGGAAGCTGAACAAACCCTGTTTAACACAGGGAACACCTGTTATCTCAAGACCGTCACAGGCTGAGCACACAGCAGTCTGGGAACTGGTGACCATACCCCTGTCAGGTGGGAAGAAGGGTTGGACTGGTGGGAAGGGTTGGGTTTTCAGGATCCACAGCTTCCCAAGACCCTGGCTACATGTCATCACCAGCTTTGCCAAGCACATTCCTGGCTTTAGACAAGGAACTACGTTACTTCTCAGTGCATCAGAGCCTTAGGGAACACCTTGAATCAGCCTAACCTTCAACACAAAAAGAGAATAGTGCTTGCCTTTGATAGGAAAAAATTATGATAGATGAAATTGTCATTGCCATTCCTTCACAATTTTAAGAAAGGGTCTGCGATCAGGATGACACTCCGTTTGTATTTATTATAGGCTTGGAAACCACACGTGAAAAAATGTTGGTCAGTGTAGAGAGATGACACTCCAGAGAGATCTCAGTAGTTAGCCAGGTGATGGTGGTGCGCCTGCCTTTAATCCCAGCACTCAGGAGATAGAGGCAGGCAGATAGCTAGCCTGGTCTACAGGATAGCCAGAACTACATAAGAAACAAATAACCAAGAAAGACAGATATTTCAGTCTCAATTATTTCCTAATAGTAAAAGGAGAAGGTGATTCACATTGTATGTTCAGTTCATTGTTAGCACTAAATAATGTGATTACTAAAAAGCAAGTATGGGTATTTCTTAAAATTTCAAGATGGCGAATTGTTGTAATAGTGCCTTGTGTTCTGGATGTGAGTTTGCCTCACTGAGTTCATGTGTTTGAGCACTTGGTCCTTAGTGATGCAGAGTATGATCAGTGAGTGTATTAGCCTGGCCCCCCGCTTCCTACCTGTTTTGCTGACATCTGAAGGGTCCCAGCTGCACATTTCCACTGCTGTCAAGCCTTGCTGTGGTGTCCTCCTCGCCGCACCATCAGACTGTAAGCCAGATGGGCCCTTCCTTCATCAAATTACTTTTTTTTTTTCAGATATTTTGTCACAGAAGAAAAGTTGTATTTTTGTACTGCCCATGCTTTACAAACTTATTTTATATATACTTTTTTTTCCCCAGTATGAAGCGGAAGCTTGGTGTTCGATCCTCAATTCTAAATGCAAAGACTCGGAGACTAAGTAATCCTCCAATTGAAAATTCATCTTACAAAAATGATGATGATGAAGATGTCATCATTTTAGAAGAAAATAGTACCCCCAAACCTGCAGTAGATCTTGAAGTTAGATCAGATATTGAAGTTAAGTCAGAACAGAGCCACACTGAGCAGAGTGGCATTCAGGTTGAGCTTGTAAGCAGTCCTAAGCCTTGTGTTCAGGCCAGTGCCACCAGCGCCTGCACCTCCAGGTGTGACTCGGGCACTGCCGTCTCCACTCAGACAGAAGCACCAGGCCTGATCGTGAAAAAGGAAGAAAGTGTAGAAGAGGACGTGGGTGTGAGGAACGGCAGAGCTGCCCTGTCCTGTGTCGGTGCTGAAGCGACAGTGCAGGAGACCTTGACTGAGTCGGCAGATGCTGCTGGCCATCAGTTACAAGAACTGAGAAGTGAGCTGCTTTTAGTCACACAAGAAAGAGATGATTGCAAGAGACAGTGCCAGGTGCTTACGGAGCAGATACAGGTGTTACAGCAGAGACTATTGGAGGTGAATGACAGGTGCGTAAAGAAGGAGATGTGCCACCAGTCCACAGAAACTGACGCATGGTTTCCACCTGAGAGTGTTAACGGTCAGTCTGAAAGCCCAGACCATGTGGGATCTCAGTATCAGCAAGCACTGGAGGAGATAGACAGGCTGAAGAAACAGTGCAGCGCTCTGCAGCAGGTGAAGAGTGAGTGCAGCCAGTCTTCCTACACTGAGAGCAAGAGTGAGGTGGACGAGATGGCCGTGCAGCTCGACGACGTGTTCAGGCAGCTGGACAAGTGCACGATTGAGAGGGACCAGTACAGGAACGAGGTGAGGTGCTGTTGTGTTTGTTGAGTGCCTCTTAGACCTTTGCTTCTTAACCTGGAGAAAGCCTCAAGAAAACTGTCTAAAATAGGTCCTGAGGAGATGGCTTTGGGTGATGAATAAAGCCTTTGTCGTGCATGTGTGGAGTCGAGTTCAGACCCCAGCACCTTCCTAAAAGCCCACTGGACGTGGCCCTCTCTGATAGCAGCAGTACTTGGGAGGCAGGTGGATCTGCAAGCTCTAGGATCATCCAGAGAAAGCCACCCCAGTAAATGAAAGTGCAGTCAGTAATTAAGGAAGATGCCAGATATCATCCTCTGGCTTACACATGCACCAATAATACATAAATAAAGAAATGGATAACTAAATGAATGATACATATTAAACCAAGTATGGTGGTAAATGCCTGTAGTCCCAGCACTCAGACAGAAGGTCTAGGTCATCCCCAATTCATGTAAGTTTGAGACTGCCCTGGGCTACGTAAGACTCATACTCCTTCCTCAATTCTGTCCCAAAAAAAAAAAAAAAAAAATGGTTTGAGAGTACGAGGAAACTGGAAAATGGCCGGGCATGGTAAATGTGCCACTGTGAACAGGATGCTGCTGGAGCGTGAATGACCTGTTCTCTCTCAGTATTGTGAGCTTCACTGGGAGGCAGCCAGACAAGTGCTCATGGATGGTAATTGTGCAAATGAAGTCTGTCCCGTCCACACAGGCTCCTGTGCTCTTGGTTGGTTCTTGAGTGCAGCTGTTGTCTGAGATGGAGCCTCCAGGCTACAGGACAAAGGGCTCTTTCTGTCGTGTTGGGCTGATCAGTGTCTGGGAAACACTTAAAGCTGTTGAAGGGGTTTTCTGACAACGAAAACAGTAGACAGCAGGGTGGTAGCCTGTGTGTATGTCCTACTTCAGATTTGTTGCAAGGTGTTTTGTTTTTAAGATAGAGTCTTACTATGTAGCCCTGGCTGGACTGGAACTTGATGTGTAGACCAGGCTTGCCTCAGACGCACAGCCGCCTGCCTCTGCCTTTTAAGTGCTGGGATTAAATGTGTGCCACCACACCCAGTGTAAAGATAACAGTTTTTTAAGATTTATTATTTTATGTGTTTATTTTAGGTGTTTTCCCTGCATACATGTCTATATCTTGTGGATGTCTGGTACCAAGGGAGGCCAGAAAGAGGCTGTGGGTTCCCCTGGAACTGGAACTGCAGTTGCAGGACCCTCAGAGAGCTGGCTCTCTCCAGCCCTGTGTACACATTCTTAATAACAGGTTCTCTCGTGTTAAATGACAAAACATAAGCAAGTTGGTACAAGCTTTGGTTGCAATGAGGTGGATATAATGAGAGCATTAGCCCCGTGGTGTTCTCAGTCTAGGGTCCACTGAAGTCTGTCAAATGGTAACTAACACTTTGTCTTCACTATAAGATGATAGAGAAATTAATCTAAGTAAATTAAGCATGTCTAAGGGGAGTCACTAGGGCTGGGGTGCAGCTCAGTGATAGATAGGGTCCCTAAAAGGGCAAGGCCAGTGAATTCCAGCTTCAAGAGAAAGCAGACACAAGCACTGCTGGGAGATGTGTGCATTTAATGTGTTTTGGCAGCTGATAATTTTATCAGGGTAGTTCTTGACAGTTTTTTTTAATCTCAAACTTCCACTTGGGTTGGGTTTTTAAATTTTGTGCTTACAAAGTTTATTTTTTGTCAGGTTCAGTTATTGGAAATAGAGAAATCACATATGCATTCTCAGTGTGAAGAACTCAAGACTGAAGTTGAACAGTTGAAATCCACAAGTCAGCAGGCAGGAACCGATGTTTCAACTTCAAGCAATGCTGAGGAGTCTGTCAATTATGTGGATAGTGAAAGGTACTGGAGGTTTCTGCAGGGCTGTGGTTGGCAGAGCACAGGTGACCTCAGTTCACACACGCTCAGTAGAGAACACTGTTCTCAAAAAGTCACTCATGGGCATTGTGGTCCTGGCAGAGCTTCTGAATGGAAGGCTAAGAGAAGGAACATGTCATTGCCCAAGCTGCTAAGTTAAGGGATGGAAGACGGTTTGGGTTATATGGGTAAAAAGTAAAAAAAAAAAAACTGGGCTTAATCTTTGAAAGTGGGCTAAATTTTACCATGACTCCCTCTCCCTTCCCCTGCCCCCCCCCCGTGTGTGTAATATTTAATATAATATTAATAACAGATACAGATGAGGGCTGGGACATATTGTTAGCACATCTTGTTAACGGAGTAGGAGCTGGGCTTTTGTTTAGATTTTGTGGGGTCGGTGAGGTGCTCGTGTTAGTGTGGTGTCTTACTATTTACTTTGTGGGTGCTGGGAATGTAGCCCATGTTCTGTATAAGACCAACAAGTCTAAACAGATAAATTGTTGTCCATCTCCATTGTCTTCTCTGACCAGAAGCAGCTTGGGGAGGAGGAGGTTTATTTGGCGTATGCTCCCAGTCCCCAGGCCCCACTGAGAGGAGTCAGGACAGGAGCTGGGGGCAGGAAGCGTGGAGGAAGGCTGACTGTTGTTCACTTCCTGACTCGGGCTTAACTTAGACTTTTGTAGACCACGTGAGCTCTGAAAGCTTCTCTCAGGTTATTGTAGCCTGTCAACCTGACAGTCAAGCCAACGGGACGGACAGCCTAGGGAACTCTCACAGTTTTAACACAGCCTCCTTACAGTGCTCAAGCCAAAGTTTTGTAAACTTAACTCGATCACAGAAATTTTTACCCTTTTATCTATAACTAAGGAACTGGGAGGCGGTGGTGCATGCCTTCAATCCCAGCACTTGGGAGGCAGAGAGGCAGAAGCAAAGGCAAGTGGCTCTCTCTCTCTATGAGTTCCAGGACAGCCAGGGCTATACAGAGAAACTTGTTTCTAAAAACCATAATTAAGGAACAATTCAGTTTATTTTCATCAACAGGAAGTTGAAGTCCACAGCTGTTGTGATGAGTGTTTTCACACTCACTGCTGTTTGTCCAGGTGACAGCAGGTTGGAACTAACATGTAATTTGTGTGCTTTGCTAGTCCAAGTTATCTGGAAAAAAAAAAAAAAAACACAAGTTTTTATAAAACATTGTTTTTGGACTTAGCCTGGCATCTAATGAATCAATTGGCTATTAATTAAATTCAGTTCTTGAGGCGGGGTTTCTTTTCACTTTATTCTCCATTATTTCACAGGGATTTTTGTCTTTTCATATTTAAATTCTATAAGAGAAGTCATTTATATTGTAATACACACCTGATCAGCCAGTGTCTGTGTTTGCAGCCTCAAACTTCGTTCTCTTCGAGTCAACGTAGGACAGCTGCTGGCTATGATCGTGCCTGATCTGGATCTTCAGCAGGTCAATTATGACGTGGACGTAGTCGATGAGATCCTAGGACAAGTGGTGGAGCAGATGAGCGAAATCAGCAGTACTTGAGTGCACACTCTGGTGATGGTTCCAGCTCTCGTGGAATGTGTGCCAGGTCACGACTGAGGAGTTCCACCTTTCTGTATTCTATGCATCCGAGTGTCCAAGGCACTGTGGACACACAACTCTTGACATAACCTGTGAATTGCTGGGATCGAGCAGCATAATAGCAAACTTAGCTTCTGTTCTGAATGTAAATATTTGTATTAAGTCCACACATATTTTTTTATTGCCCTAGAGACTGGTGTTTTTCACCAAGAGCTTTTCAGGTTGTTACTATAGTTTGTGCAATTTTTCTGGCTCCCTAAAATGTATTTTTCTCAAAATGGAGGGCTGTGCCATAGTGTAAATGGACATGTTGCTACTGCTGTTTCCTTACGAGAGCACGAGACAGGCTCTGAAATTATGTGACAGCACTCCTGACGGGTCTGCTTGTAAGGGGATTGATTCTGAGAAGTCCTGTCTCTGAAGTGATTCTCTTATATAAGGAGAGGAAAGCCTCCATAAGAGGCTGCATTCGCCTGGCTTTTTCTTGTGCTGAGATTGCTAGTTGTCAAGTAAAAAGTGTTTTCCAGGACAAAGAAAAGATCTTGAAAGTATTAAAATTATCCAGTGACAACCATGTTTACTTTGAAGCTCATTTTTGGCTGTTGATTCGGCATTAAGTGGGCGCAATAATTATAAGAGATTTCTTTTTGTGAAATTTCCTGTATAGCCTTTGTAGGGTTACTGCAGGTTAACGTAAGCTGAGAAGGCAGTCTTTCTCGAACAGTACTGCATATCTTTTACTGTATTATGAATGTAAGTGTTTTTAGCCTGGAATTGATCATAAACAGGCCTGGGATCATAATGCCACATGCTGTAAAATATGCTTTTACTGGTCCCAAGTTTTGTGCAATCTGAAAAGAGGGGCTTTTTACTATATATGTAACTGTATATAATTAAGAATCATATTTTCCACAACTAAAAATGTGTTATTTTTTCCAAAGTTTTATTGTTGCTATTTATTTTAACTTTTGTTTCTGAAAATTCAGTACATACTCATTTTGTGTGTGTGGTTAACTACACATCTGTTGTATATGAAATTGAATCTTTATGTATATTACCTTCTGGAAATTGCAAATAAATGAAGTTCTTGTTTTTATTTACTTGATAAAGGTGATTGAAAGGTATTTTTCTTATGTCCGTGATGGGGCTTAATGAGAAATGAGTCATAGAATCCCTAAAATAATTTACTCACAAAATTGGTTCTTTGGAATTTCTTCATCTTTTCCCCCTTTTTACAAAAGAGGCTGAATGGTCTTTGACAGATTCGTAGGACTAGGGAGGAATGGTCTTCCTGTTCCAGTGCACAAGTTAAAACAACACAGAAAATAGTTTCTTACAACCCACTTTAGTCAGCCACAGAGTGAGTGACAGCTGAGACCACACAGAGTAGAAGGGGTGTTGCATATCCGTGTGTCCTTCCCGTGAATCTCAGATCCCTTCTGTTCTTGGTTTCTCTGTGATGCCGCCCGTGACCTCAGATGCTTTGGTCTGACACTTCTGTCCTTGAACACTCAGGCACGGGTAGCCTTCTGACATTGTGGCATAGCATCATCCATGGGCTTCACATACAAGAACCACACAATCGGGTTATACCTGTGCTGGCCACATTAATTGCTGTCTTTGGTCTTGTTGGATATACCTAAAAGTGACCTGCTCTGGGAACCGTAGTGCTGCCTGCGTAGTAGAATTGTCTGGGGAGATTTTAGAACTTCCAAAGTTAAGTTTGCAACCCGTTACTAAATCAGTCTCTGGGTACTATACCCAATAACAGGGTTTTTGTTTGGTTTTGCTTTTGTGTCCTGATTGGTCTAGAACTCATTATGTAGACCATGTCTTAGAACCATGTGACAATCCACCTAACTCATGAGTGGGGTTATGGATGTGTACAATGCAATACAGGGGTCTAACAGTGCAAGCATGTTTTAACCTATTGCCTAGTTAATCCCAGCTGCCACCAGTGGTGAGCCATTGTTTCATATCTCTTTGATGAGTGTTCACACTGTACTCAAGGAGCAGGCAAGGAAGGGGAGATGAGAATGTTCTCCCGTAGGAGAGTGGTGGGGTGATGGTATGGTGCAAAGACTGCCTCATACTCTGCAGGCAGCTACCATTGAGTTCTGGAAGTGGCTGCAGAAATAGACACATTCATACACTTGCTGCATTTGTGTCTCGGTTTATACAAGATTCTCAGCAAGATGTTGGTAACAGTTCAGCATCACTCCTTGAGAAGACTCAAGACGGGCTGCATCACACCCTGACAGCAAGAGGCCTTGGAACACTGAGTCTTCATTTGCCATTTTCTGTTGGTTGGAAAAGGGGCCATGCATATGCTTTGTCTTTAAAGATTTATTTTATTTAATGTATGTGAGTACACTGTCTTCAGGCACACCAGAAGAGGGCATTGGATCCCATCACAGATGGTTGTGAGCCATCATGTGGTTGCTGGGACTTGAACTCAGAACCTCTGGAAGAGCAGTCAGTGCTCTTAACCACTGAGCCATCTCTCCAGCCCTGCTTTGTCTTAATATGTCAGAAAGACCATGCAAATGAACAAATTCTACATTTCCTTTTCAAATACATCTCCAGTGTAGATTCTTCACAGGGAATACCAATAAGGTTAGAGCGTGTGTACATTCTACTGTATGACGTTCAAAGAATGTTGCAGGCATTTATATTTCTTGGTGTAGCAAGTACATGAGTGGTTCCCCAAATCTTTACATCATACTGATTCTCTAATTTGTTGTATAGGCAGAAATGCCAGGTGTGCTTCTCCTTAGATTGAAGTACTGCCCTCTGTTTTGTTTCATGTTTTTTTTTTTTTCAAGACATAGTTTCTCTGTGTAACAGCCCTGGTTGTCCTGGAATTTACTGTGTAGACCAGGCTGGCTTCCAACCTGCCTAGGATTAAAGGCGTGCACCACTAACTGTCTGGCAGTGTTTCTGGTGTTTTCTTTGCCTGTTGACTATTGGGTTGCTTTGCTGCTGTAATGAAGCCAGGACCTTGTGCGTCCAGGCAGCTTTGTGGAAAACACTTATTTAAGCTCATAGATGAGTTCATTGACCTGAGAGTCTCTGGATTCCTGAGTGAATTTCTGTATACTTGAATTTGGTGGGTTTTTTTTTGTTTGTTTGTTTTTGTTTTTTGTTTTTGTGGGAGGTCACTGAACCACATTTCCCAAAACTGTGAATGACAGCTTAAAGGAAAGTGTAACTACATCCATTGCTTCTCAGAATTAAGTCTCTTGGTTACATTGTTAATTTTATGGCTCTTGAAATTGAATGGGGGTAAAGTCAGATTGGCTGTCATTGCAACCAACACTTAAACCATAAACCAGCATCTTTTGTTACCTGCTGATAATTAAGCAAGACTCCAAAACAGAAAAAATTGTACGTAGTCCTAGGGTTCTATGTAAGGGTAGACACAAAGCATGGTCAAAGTGGCCATCAAAACACCCAAAGCCAAAGAAAGATTGTAGTATTGAAACTGGGATTTGTCTGCTAAGAAAATTTTATTATCCAAATGAAGTTCATCTTCACGATGTGCTTACACACTGGACAGTGGTGGTGAGCCCAGCCTGGTCTACAGAGCAAATTCCAGGACAGCCAAGGCTACACAACCCCAAAGAATAATAAAAATAATAATTTAAAAAATAACAAAAGGGTGTGCTTATACAAGACAGCAGGTCGTATCTACTGCATTCCTTCCCGTGGGCTTCAAGAAATAGACTCCTTCTTTCCTGTCATGTCAGTTCATGGGCTCTTCACTTGACATGAGTCCTTTGCACCAGGACTGGAGTGGTACTTGAGTTGGCATTTGCATGAGGACATATGTTCAGTCCCCAGAAGCCTCATAAAAGGATCCAGGTGTGGTGTGACACCTAGTACCTGGAAGCCCAGGCACAGCCAGCACAGCCTATTTGAGTTCCAGGGTAATGAGAGGGACTGTCTGAGAGGCAAGGGGAGGTGGTCATCACTTCAGGAGCAGCACTGAAGTTGCCCTCCATCTGCCACATAAATGCACATACATGTGTTCACACAGAGGCAAAGGCAAAAAGTGCAGCCACTCTGTCAGGACATTATGTTTTGTCACCCAAGAAGAGTTTTTCCACAGAGACTATAAAACTACACACTCTTGATTGATGACAAATGAAACTGAGCTTTCATAACTTAATTCTATTGACAGTGTCCTGCCTGTGTATGGTAATTCCGATTCTTTTCGTCTTCTTGCCATCTTCCTCAAGTCCTCTTTGGCCCTATCACTTACTTTCCTGGGGTCACATTTTGGTTTTGCTTTGTGATGAATTTAAATTAGCCAGGGCCATTTGTGTGACCATTGGATTGAGACTATCCATTTGTGCCTGATGGGCTCACCACTGGATATGCAAACAAAGGTAAGGATTTCCTCTTTCCCTGACAGTAAGAAATAGTCCAGCAGTCAGGAGTGGGACCTGCAGAGCCTCCATCCCAACCCAGTCCATGCTTGACTACCGACTGGCCTGTTCTTGTGCATACTCATTACAGATGATGGCCACGGCGCCTTTGTCATGCTCAGGAGCTGACAGTTCACAGCACTCTTGTCATCTAGCTCTGACACTACACTCCCCACCCCTGCAATATTCCCTAAGCTGGAGAGGGGATATCGTAAATGCCTGGTTTCGGGCAGGTCACTCATCTGCCACTTGTTTTGAACCTTGTAGAGGTAGCATTAGTCTGTGAGTACAAAAACAAAAGTTTTACATGGTCAGTTCAGCTAAACAGTATTCAAGAGCCCACACCATTCCAAGTGAGCTCTCAGTCTCCTTATAAGTCTCCTCAGTCTTGGTGTCTGCTCCCGGCAATAGAAAAGTAACTAAAACATGGGCACATCTTTTTGTGATTGCCTAAATAGCAGTGGTGCCACTATTACACAAGAGGGCACATCTTGTTTGTTTTTTCAGAGTTCCTGGAAAGACCCTATTCGTTCTAGAATAAATACACACACACACACATTTACATGTATATATATGTATGTGTATGTATATATTAGAATACATATATGTATGTGCATATTCATACACTAATAGGTATTCCTATATATAGGAGTGTACATATATGTGTATATATATATATGTATATTATATACTCTAGTGTCTGTATATATATGTGTGTGTGTGTGTCTCTCTATATATGTATATATACTTACATATATATATGCATACACACATATGAGGCAATAACTTTTGGAGCACAAGTGTATTTGCAGAACTGGCAGCTAAAAAACCACTTTTCCATGAAGACTGAAAAATTGATGAACTCTGGCTTTTCAGAGCACTGGGCTCCAGATAAGAAAGTAGAGTCTTTACACAACTCTAAGAATACATTCCTCAAGTGCAAACCAGGAAGCCGTGTGACCCATGTTAATAATTCAGATGGAAATGGCTTGGATTTTCTGATGCTGCTGAACAAGTTCTTAGACAAAATGGCACTGAGAAACATTTTGGTAATTTGGTAATTACGTTAAGATTATGTAGCTTTCTGTCACAAAGTTTCCACATGGTGCATCAAGATATGGATACTTGGATTTTTTTACACTTATCCTTTCTTATTTTGTATATTTTTATTTTGTTGTAAACTTATTCTGTATTTTTAATGTTACAGGTCTAACTTGGGCAGGATGTAGTTCAACTCAGGAAGCAAGCACAAAGCCCTGGTGTATAAATCAACAGTGTATAAACCAGGCATGGTGGTGCATGCCTGCAATTCCAGCATTCTGAAGGTAGTTGGCAGAATCAGAAATTTAAGGTCATTCTCAGACAATGTGTTTGAGAACTACATAGTGGGCTGGGATACAAGAGACCCTGTCTCAAAAAAAGAGGCATAACTTAAAATTCTGAGGTTAATTTAGATTTTCAAATTTTATGTGCTTGAGTTTTGCTTGTATGTATGTGCACTATATATGGGCCTGGTGCTGTTGGAGGTCAGAAAAGAGTGTTGGGTCACTTGGAACTGGAATTAAAAAGTCATGAGCTACCATATAGGTGTTGGAAACGGAACCCAGACCCTTGACCAAAGCTCTTATCAATTCTTTATAAAAACTTAACTTTCATATGCTGGCCTGTAAGAAGTCAAAACCATAGGAGACAAGAATCTTAAAAGTATGTGAATTATTGAAAACGGTCGTGGAGGACAAATTAACCATTACATAACTGGAATGGGAGCTGTGTGTTTTCCTATACATTCATGTAGCCCAGCCGGGCCTCGAACTTGCTGAATAGTTAAGGATGACCCTGAACTCCCGATCCTCTTCCTGCTTCCATCTCCAGGGTGTTGGGATTACTAACATAACAATCATTCTAGGCTTCCTTCACATCACTAAGAGAGGGCAAAGACACTGCTCTTTTATTGACATTTTGAAACTCCAGAGGTCATTTCGGGATATTTGGTGGGGCAGGACAGTTCTAAAATATTCACGGCGTGGGTGACTGTTATTTGGCTATATTGGATGAGTCTCAAAGTTTCCCATTTGTCCTATAAGAAATGTTATATATCTTGGTTTTTGTTTAGTCCAGGCTAGCCTGGAACTCTCTGTAGCTAAGGATAACCTTGCGCTTAGGGTCCTCCGGGGGTGTGCTGTAGATCACCAGCAGGGGCTGGTGACAGAACTGCAGCTGTTGGCTAGCGCGCTATCAGCTGACTGCTCTTTCTAGACTGTAAATTCCCGGCGGGCAGATCTGTCAGTTGAGCAAGTGGCACTCTCGCGTGGTAGGCAGGACATCCCACAATTCAGGTTAGCAGCCAACGCTGGGCCAGTCTGGGCTCCCCGGAGGCGCGGGGATAGGATTCCCGGTCCCGCCCAGCCGGAGCCACCAACCGAGACAGCTCCGCCCACTGGATAGGGGAGTCCAGAGCCCCGCCCACCGGAAGCCACGGTGCCGCGAGAGTGCCGCCCACATAGAGGAGGGATGCCCTGGAACCTCCCTACAAGAGACTTTGTCTCATGCCCCGCCCACGTGGAGGAGGAGCGCCCTGGAACCCCGCCCCCGAAGAGGCGTGGCCGGAGGCGTGGCCTGTGGCGCGCGGGAAGCTGCGGGAGGTGGCGGCTCCGAGTGGACCGAGTAGCTGTAGGTAAGTTCTTTGCTGATACCGGGTTTCCGCGTCTCTGGCTCGGGTCGGGCTGCAGCTGCCCGCCCGGGCCGCGGGTCCTGATCTCGGCGCGGGCGCAGGCGCAGGCGGAGGTCAGTTCGTCCCAGGCCGCAGTCCCCACTGGGACCTGGACTCGCGCGCCTCCCTCCAGGCCGGGTTGCGCCGCCCGCACCCGCGCTCTTCCCGCGAACCCCCTCCCTTGCCGCTCCCCGGGATGATTGCCTGTAACCCGGTACCGGTCCCTAAGACCCCACTTCGGCGCGATGCTCTGTGCTGCCCGGCCTCGCCCCCATCTGGGATGTTTGGTTTCTTTCTCTTCCGGAACCGTACACTGGTGGAAGTCTCTGTCTGCGCGAGCATTTTAGCTGAAGATTGCAGATGTCTGCGCCGTCGGCGTAGCCAACAGCTTCTTCGCTGATTGCTCGGCTCTCCCTTACTGTTTCAGGTCTCAGTTTAACTCTTTGCTAACCTTTCCAGCCTCCCGTTGCCTGGCGGAGACTCTGGAAGATGAAAGTGATCACGTGTGAAATCGCCTGGCACAACAAGGAGCCAGTGTATAGCCTGGACTTCCAGCATGGGGCAGCCTGGAGGATCCACAGGCTGGCATCCGCGGGGGTGGACACCGCGGTTAGGGTAAATGGACAGGCGGGAGGATACAGGGAGGTTCTACGTGGAGCACAAGTTTTCATTTCTTTGTTTAAAACTGAAGGCAGCAACTTAAGTCGGTTGGCCACCTAGTCCAGTATGCTAAGTTCTCAGGCCTGGGGTAAGCAAGGAATACTGGGAAGGTGAGCTTTCTTAATTAACATTTGCTACTTTGTTACAAGTGGGTTCTCAGTATTTTAGAATACTAAACTAGGAAGAACTCTGTGGTGCCGGCATGTACCCCCAATACCCATAAGGTACAGATAGAGGATCCGAAGTTCGAGATTCTCAGCAGTAGCGAGTTTGAAGCCAGCCTGGGCTACGTAAGACCTTGCTTCAAAATGGTAATACTGAACGTAGCTCCGTTTGCTCTAGAAAGAACTGGAAGGAGGGGAATAGCAGGTGCTGGTACTGATGGTATGCATTTTTGCTAATACTTCCTTCGATTTACAAAGTTTCAAAAAGGAAGTTGCATTTTCTATCAGAAAATAAGTAGTTATCTTGTGGCTAGTGTGTTTCTGCAATGTATGCTTTGCTGTCGACAGATCTGGAAGGTGGAGAAGGGGCCAGATGGGAAAGCCATTGTGGAATTCCTCTCCAATCTTGCTCGGCACACCAAGGCTGTCAATGTTGTGCGCTTTTCTCCAACTGGGGAGATTTTAGCATCTGGAGGAGATGGTAAGTATTGTATTTAACAATCCTTAAACCTGACTCTTATGCATCTCCAGTCTAACAGTGACATTTGAACTGGGGGTGACACAGGCCAGTGATCACGGCATGTTGGAGGCTGAGACAGGAGGACTGAGAATTCAAGGCTAGTCATGGCTAAATAGTAACTTTCTTTTCAAGGAAAGAAAATCAGACAATGAAATCTGAGCTGGTCATAGCTACTTCCCCATCTGCCTTTCAGATCACTTAACACATAACATTTTGGGAGAGTGTGTCAGAGTGGGAAGATGACGGGCACAGCATTACACTGTGAAGATATATCTGAAAATAGCCCTTTCTCCATTTGCCCCCTGCAGGCTGGCTGGGTGTGGTATATCTGTCAGCATCCCAGGGGCTTGTCTGGTTGTCATCACTGCATCTCTGTGTAATTAATGGGCTTTGGGAATGTTCTCAGAATTTGTGCCTGTTTGGGGTAGATTGATTTGTATTGTGCACCTGTGTTTAAATGAGATAAAAGAATACAGAAGCAGAAATCCTTATTCTGTACATTAAATACTCTTAAATACAGTAGGAAGTAAAACAAACCTTAGTTTTTGTTTGGAAAAAGAGGAATAGTTGCGTTCTGTGTCCTAATGCCCAGAATATGTGGGGTATGAGTGTGTACATGCATACATTGTGCACGCATATGATGTGCGTGCATTCACACATTCACACGGTGGAACAGTGTTGAGGGGGCTGTAGGCTGTCTCCTATGAGGTGGCCCTAGGGCCAGCATTTACAAAGTCCCTTAGCCTTGAAGACCGAAACCTCCCTTTAGTTGGCTCATGGAGATCTGTCCAGTCATCTCATCTTTAGCAGGCTCCATGGTGAGCTTAGGTAGCTAGGATTCCAGGTAGCTTTGAGTGAGCTTCTTTTGTCTGTGTTTCCTGCTTCCCTGTTCGCTGTCCTTTCTGGCCATGCTAAAAGGATCATGTTACACAGTGAGCCTATTGTCATCTCAGGAGAAACTGTTAGGTTTAGACCATTGCTATGTCAGGCTGAGATATCTGATGTGGCCATATGATACTGTGATGTAATATGTGGCTTACCGTGTCCAAGCCATAGAGCTGTAAGTGCTTTATGCAGGTTCCTACATTTGGTCCTCACAGGGGCATTGTGAGGTGGGTGTGCAGCAAGATGGAACTCCATAGGCACAATCTGCAGACCCTTGCCTTTTCTCTTCCTGGCCAGCCACCTATAAGTTGTTCTCTAGTTTCTCAGTGCGGTCAGTTATTTTGCCCAGAAGCTATGGTGATCCTAGGTGGGGTCTGTTATGCACTAGTGAAGTAAGCAAATTTACTAGTCTTGTTCAAATTCTTTGTGTTTTTCTGAGGTAGGGTCTCATGTAGCCCAGGATAACCTCAAACACACCATGTAAACTTGCACTTCGGATCCACCTGCCTCAGACTCCCAAGGGCCGGATTACAGCCATGCACAGCGGTGCGCTGTCCATATTCTTGGAAGTGACTCTTCATGGCCAGAGAGTGCATTGAACAACATAAAACATCCAGAACACCCTAAAAGTCCAGAAGCGAAGGAGGGCGTGGGAGGGCCTGGTTCACACTATACTGATTTACCTCACAGATGCTGTCATTCTCTTGTGGAAGATGAATGACAGCAAGGAGCCGGAGCAGACCGCCTTTCAGGATGAGGACGAGGCTCAGCTGAATAAGGAGAACTGGACTGTGGTAAAGACTCTGAGGTAACAGGGGAGGGACTGTGGCCTCAATCCATTTTTAATTAAAGGTATATTCTGCTTATTCTACTGTATTGTTTGTTTTTTGTTTTTTCGAGACAGGGTTTCTCTGTGTAGCCCTGGCTGTCCTGGAACTCACTCTGTAGACCAGGTTGGCCTTGAACTCAGAGAGCCTTCTGTCTCTGCCTCACTAGGGCATGTGCCACCACTGCCTGGTGACTTTGAACTCTTTGATAGCTTTTCTCTTTTTTGCAGTAATGATATTATCTCTTCTGTCTTCGGGCTCTAGGGGCCACTTAGAAGATGTGTATGATATTTGCTGGGCAACAGATGGGAATTTGATGGCTTCTGCCTCTGTGGACAACACGGTTATCATATGGGATGCCAGTAAAGGTGAGCTGTATATTTATTTTATTAACATTGTGTGTATATGTATGTATGCACACGTGCTGTGCCCATGAAATCCAGAACAGGTTGCCTGATCTGGAGCTGGAGTTGCAGGCAGTTGTAAGGCTCCCAGTCTGGGTACTAGGAACCAAGCTTGGGTCCTCTGTGAGAGCAGCCAGTGCTCTGACCTACTGAGCTCCAGACTGAGTGGTTTATTTTTGCTATTACGAGGAGGAAGGAGATAACAGGTTAGGGATGCTGGGTTGGGAACAGTTTTGGCAAAGGTCGAAACCCCGGCACTGCCCAGAGCTTCGTTAATTCATTCTGCCAGGGTTGGTCCCACACTTGTCTCCTTCTGTCTTTCAAAGTCTTTACTTGAGGAACTCAGGTCCCAGGGTCTCTGAGCCCATGTCTTGGATACTTTTCTATTGCTGTGATAAGCCACTATGACCAAGGAAACTTACAAAAGGAAGTACAAGGTGGTTTGAGTGTGCACGCCCATGGGAAGTAGTGTATTAGTGGCCTTGGTAGAGGAAGTGTGGCACTGTGGGGGTGGGCTTTGAGGTCCTATGCTCAGGTTCTGCCCAGTGCAAAAGAGGCCCTCCTCCTGGCTGCCTTTGGATCAAGATGTAGAACTCTGAGCTCCTCCAGTACCAAATCTGCCATGCCTCCCAACAAGATGATAATGGATTGAACCTCTGAAACCATAACATCTTTATAAGAGTTGCCTTGGTCATGGTGTCTCTTCACAGCAGTAAAACCCTAACTAAGACAGAAGTTGGTACCAGGGACTTGAATATTGCTGCGATAGACCTGACCATGCTTTTGTTTGGAAGAATGTGGAATTTGGGGCTTTGGTTTTGGGAGCAGTTGAATGCTTTTAGTGGGGTTTAATGGGCCATCCTAGTAGGAATACGGAAGACATTGTTGCTGAGGGGGATTTGAACTGTGGGGTCCTGGCTCTAGATGTTCCAGAGGAGAATTTTAGTTTGTGCCTAGAGACTATTCTGATATTTTGGTGAAGAATGAGGCTGCTTTTTGCCCTTGTTCAAAGAGTCTACCTGGGGCTAAGGTGAAGAGATTCATCAGACTAATTGCATTGACAGAAGAAGTCTTAGATTAACTAAGTTTAGACTCTGTCCTATGGTTCACTCTTAGGAGGAATGTTTTGATCAAGTGTAGCAAGCTTAGAAAGCAAAAATACAAAACGTGTGGGTCAGTGAGTGAAGGGACAGCAGGAAGTGGAATGGGGCTTACAGTTCAGAGGTATAATCCATTGTCACCATGGTGAGAAGCATGGATATAGGCAGACATGGTGCTGGAGAGGTAGCTGAGAGTTCTACCTCTTCCACAGGCAGCAGGAAGTGAATTTAGACACACTTCCTCCAATGAGACCACACCTCCTTTACATGGCCACACCTCCTAGTAGTACCAACTCCTTTGGAGCCTATGGGGGACATTTTCTTTCAAACCACCATATTACCCAACCCAGAGAACTAAACTGAGGTCTCTCATATCACGCCTACTTTCTCTAACCCACACAAGCCTCATGCTTGCTGTACATGCCTGGCTCTTGAGAGTCGTGATGGGGGATGGGGCTGTGTGGAATGACCTTTGGGTCTCCTGAGCCTGACTCAGGGTTTGAAACACAGCCTCTCTGGGACTGCCTGCCTGCAGAATGGCGGGCTGGAATTAGGAGACCGTGCTGAAGTGGCTTCTCCAGCATGCTTCCTGGACTTCTTGATAATAACTTCCTCATGCTTCTTTCTAGGACAGAAGCTTTCCATTTTCAACGAGCATAAAAGTTATGTGCAAGGGGTGACCTGGGATCCTTTGGGTCAATATATTGCGACCCTGAGTTGTGACAGGTTCGTAAGCAACGTGAACGTCTTTTGCAAATATTTTATCGCAACTTTTACTAAGGGGTTGACAGTCCTGCTTTGCTTTCTTCTCCTGATCTGCTTATTCTGACAAGACAGGAATTAGCGACTAATTAGGCCAGGTGCCTTGTGCAGAGCTGACACCAGTGAATCTTTATTGATGGGTGAATTGATGTAGAAAGAACTCTTGTGTTTGCCTGCATGTGCGTCTTTGCACCAGGTGTGTCCCTGGTACTCGTCAAGGCCAGAAGAGGGCATTGGATCCCCTGTAGCATAGTGGGTGCTCTTAGCCACCGATGCTTCTCTCCACTCCATTAGGAAGACCCTCTCAGTGCTAGGATTCCAGGATGTCCTGGTTATTCGGTGCTAGAGACTGAACACAGGTGTCTTGTCTGCTCGGCAAGTGCTCAGCAGCTAGTTAGACCCCCCGTCCTCAACTGCTTTTAATTTAAAAATTGAATTTAATATGGCCCTGAAATAAAAGCAATATGTAAGGGTTGGGGTTTGTTTACTGTAGTGCTCCTGTTATTTTCTGAGGGCTGTGCATTCTCTGATGTCTCACTGAGGCACTTGAGAGCAGTTTGGTTTCTGGGAACTGGGAACTGGGTCTATAGCACCCAGAACAAGCCTGTGACTTGAGAGCCCGACTCATTTGTCGGTGTTTTCCATCTTTGCTCTTTTAGGAAGTGAGAGAAGCACCCCTATGTCTTACTGATCATGGCCCTGCCTCAGCCTTTCAATATCTCACTCTGTAACCAAGGCTGGCTTTGTACTCATGGTGATCCCCCTGCCTCAGCCTTTCAATATCTCACTTCATAACCAAGGCTGGCTTTGTACTCATGGTGATCCCCCTGCCTCAGCCTTTCAATATCTCACTTCATAACCAAGGCTGGCTTTGTATTCATGGTGAGCCCCCTGCCTCAGCCTTCTGTGTACAAGAATCACAGGTGTGAGTCACTATATCTGTCATTCCTTATTCCTATAAAGCCCTGTGAACAAGACTGTCCACACAAAACAAATGTCATTATTGTCACACAGGTTGCCATTGGGCCAAGTGTTTACGGCTCAAAATTGGGATTGACCTTGGTTATGGCTGAATTGTTTATTCAATGAGGAATACATAAGGGGAATGAAGTAAAAACATTTGCATGCTGTTTCCCCTCTATGGCATGCTCAGATGCCTGTTGCCTCCTCTTCGTTCCTCAGTGAAGTCTGGTCCAGCAGAGGCAGTGTGGCATCTGCAAACTTCAGTAGGTTGTTACTGTGTGAGACCCAGTTTCCATGCTGGGATGGAACTCACACCTCTCTTTCTTCAGGGTGCTGCGGGTCTATAGCACCCAGAAGAAGCGTGTGGCTTTCAACATTTCAAAGATGCTCTCTGGACAAGGGCCTGAAGGAGAGGTAGGAAGTTCTTATTATTATTTCATAGGTGCACATATGAGTTGTGTGTGTGATGTGTGCGTACACGAGTGTGTCTTTGGTATGTATGTATGTATGTATGTATGTATGCATATATGTGTGGTATTCATGTTTGGGCACATGTGTGCAAGAATATGTGTGTGTTCCTGTGTGTGTGTTGTAGTGCGAGTATGCATACAGGAATGTGCACACACGTGTTACAGAGTGCTTATAAAGGCCAGGAGTCAGTTCCTTCAGTACACTGTATGGGTCCTAGGAACTCAGGTTCCCAGGCTTGGCCTCAGAGCCATTCACCAGCCCAGCATAAAATATCTCTCCATTTGAGATCTGGTGAGTCATGGCGTCCTCCTTGCCGCTGAATCATGGCACTTGGACAACCTGTGGGCCAACTGATGAGGACTTGGACTGACTTGTTGGCACGCCAGTTCTAAGTGGTGAGCCTTTGTGGAGTGAGCTGCTTTCAAATGACTTCAAGCTCTGTTACCACAGGCAAGAAGTTTCCGGATGTTTCACGATGACAGCATGAAGTCGTTCTTCCGAAGACTCAGTTTTACTCCTGATGGATCTTTGCTCCTCACGCCAGGTGTGTCTGATGGCATGTGACATATAGGGATGTGGTGGCACCACAGGGACGTCTCTGTTCCTGTTCTGTGACACTTCAGCTCGTGCAGGTGTGAGCGGAGTGGTGGTACAAGCCTTCTACCAACCCACTACATCCTGTTTGTTCTCTGAGTCATGGTCTCATGTAGCTCAGGCTGGTCCGGAACTTATGTAGCTGAGGATGATCCTGAACTTCTGATGGTCCCATCCCTGCTTCCTGAATGCTGGGATTATAAGTGTGTAGCCCAGGCCTGGCTGGGAATGTATAACTTTCATATGGTAAAAGTGTAGCTGACTAAATCGGTAGACACAAAATGGAAGCGGCACCTGATACAATGTATCCTATACAGCGGCCTTCTCAATTGGCAAGAAAACAAAACACAAAAGAAGACAACCTGAAAGAAAAAATGAGGACTTAGCTGAAGCTCATTAGTCAAGTGCTTGTCTCATCTCGGGTCAAGCCTTAACACCACAAATAGATCAATGAACCAGTAAAGACAAGGTACAGATTACATCCAGGAACAGGTTCTGACGCCCGGGAACAGACAAATGCAGAACTAAACTGGGTGACAATTTAGATGTTGCTATTCTGTTCAGGTTGGAAAAAAAAGTAACAGTTCCCAGCACAGCTGAGCCAGAGGTGGGTATTGCCTGGGAATGTGGCTTGTTTAGCATGCAGCCTGGTAACACCATCCAATCCCTGGGTCTTGCAGCTGAGACACAATTCCTTAGCAAGGAAATCACAGGAATTTCTAGGTGAATATGTTAGCTACACATGGTGGCATTTGCCTATTATTCAACACTTGGCGGGCGGAGGTGGGAAAAGACCGATACCGTCTTTGGTTCTGTAGTAAGACCAGCCTGGGATGCGTGAGACCTTGGCTCAAACAAACAAATCAAAACCAAACAAATAAAACCAGCCAACCTCCCCACCCAAACCAAAATCCCTAAAGGCCCCAGATTAGTACTTTTCTGCAGAGGACAGTGGTTTTCTGCTAGTAAGTACTACAGAGTGACCAAAAGAGAGGGTCTTAGCGCTGCAGGGGCTGACTTTTATGAACTGTTGACAGGACAAGCAAATAGGGAACATGCAAGTCTCTAATCTTACAGCAAATGAAAAGACCACTGTGTGGGAGTGTGTGTACCTGTGTGTGTCCAGGGAGACGGAACCAGCCTTGACTTGTCACAGTGGGATAGTGGGAAGGGGTGGGTCTTGGATAGTTGTATGCAAAAGCAAGAGTAGAGTCCTCCCTTGTAGTTCCAGAATGGTCACATGTTAAGATGGCATGTGTAGGGGGCTGGAGAGAGATGGCTCAGCTGTTAAGAGCACTGACTGTTCTTCCAGAGGTCCTGAGTTCAATTCCCAACAACCACATGGTGGCTCACAACCATCTGTAATGGGATCCAGTGCCCTCTTCTGGTGTGTCTGAAGACAGCGACAGTGTGCTCACATCAAAATAAATAAATCTTAGGGGAACAAAAAAAGATGGCATGCGTATGTTTTATACCATGTGACAGGTCCTGCTGGAGGCTGCAGCGTGGGCTAGGTCTCCTGACAACTGGAAGGCTGGTTCAGAGGGCTGGGCAGCCAAGACCTGAGTGCTGGGAACAGACTGGGAGGCTCACATGCTGGCAGCTGGAGCCAGCCACAGGGCTCCATCAGCTAGAGCTGTCTCTGTTCTCCAGCACAGGATTTTATAAGGGAAAACCCCTGGCCTGGGGCCCTCACTCAGGTGGAGGTGACAGGCAGTAGGACTGGAGCAGAGAGTGGGGCCACACAGAGGGAGCACTTGTGTTTGTTTCTGTCACAGATGCCCTGTCAGAGTTTACCGCTTGAGGGGAGGATGTTTTGCAAGCTGGACTGGAAGGCTTGTGAGCTTTTGCTGGCAAACAAAAATGTGACTGTGGCTCTTTCTTCCCCTCCCCCACCCCTCCGCAGCCGGATGTATGGAGTCTGGTGAGAATGTGACAAACACCACCTACGTGTTCTCCAGAAAACACCTGAAAAGGTACACAGATGCAGGACTGTTCCCGTCTTGCCCCTTTTGCCTCTGACGAGCACCGGTCCCTGTTGCTAACCTGTGCTCACCCTCACAGGCCGATTGCCCACCTTCCGTGCCCTGGAAAAGCCACGCTTGCTGTCCGCTGCTGTCCTGTCTACTTTGAATTGAGGCCGGTGGCGGAAACAGGTACCATTGGCTGTCCTGTGGGGGAAAACTATGTGGATTTGTCAAAGGTTTTCAATTTTGTTCACTGTAGCATATAAAAATAATGTATTTCTGGGGGCGCCGTGTGATATTTGGTGTGTATGTAATGTAATATTTGTTGTGAAAACATCAAGTCCTTCTCTTAGTCCTTTTGACATCCATATTCATATGTAGTGTCCCACGATGCATAGTGTGTCTTGTCTCTCACTGTCCAGAATACACTTTCTTTTTTTAAAAAAATATTTATTTATTTATTTGAATACACTGTAGCTCCAGACACAGAGATTTAGTGAGAACAATTATAACTGCTTTCTCTTTCTCTCTCTCTTTCTCTCTCTCTCTCAAGGTTTGCTTATTATATGTATATGATTACACTGTAGCTATCTTCAGACACATCAAAAGAGGGCATCAGATCCCATTACAGATGGTTGTGAGCCACCATGTGGTTGCTGGGAATTGAACTCAGGACCTCTGGAACAGCAGTCAGTGCTCTTAACCACTGAGCCATCTCTCCAGCCCCGCAGAATACACTTTCTCATCTACAGCAATGTTAAAAAGTACATTAGTACCAACTTATTTTCCCACTAAGCTTTTCGTTCTTACGTGGCTTTTTGGGACAGGGTCAGGTTGACTTCAGACTCTGTCACATATGAGAAGATGACCTGACAATGGGGTCTTACGCATGCACCACCACATCTGGTTTTGGGTGGTGCTGAGGATTAAACCCTGAGTCTTGCATGCTAAGCCAGGACCCTGCCGACTGGACTGTCCCCATCCCTCCGTCTTCCTTTTGTGTGTCTGAACTTTTAATCTTGTGCTGTACAAAAATACTATGCCTCAAACAAGCGTTGGGTTTTCAGTTCTCGTCAATGTTCTTGAAGTTTGTTCTGGGATGTAGTTATGTTACTTTTAAGGTTCATTAGGTAGGACCAGGCAGCATCTTGTTCATGACACACCTTACACCCTGAAGCAAGGCCTCCTGTATATTAACTGATGCCCCAGGCTGTGAAGTGTCCCTGGACCCCATGCTGCCGTGCATGCCTCCTCCTACGAGGCTCTTTCTCAGCCTGTTCCAGTCAGCACTAAGCTGACAACTCACCCACCACCTGATCTTCCTTAGCTATTAGGACTCCCAGCCTCTCAGCGGGGAGTTTTCTAGGATATGCCTAGAATCTCTGCCTTCCGTGGGCCTGCCAGGTCCCCTCTCAGGATCATTGTATCTTGCCATCTGCTGCCCAGTTCTGGAAATCTGCTGTGCACCTACTTGGCCTAGTATAGCAGGGAAAGGAAATCTGGTCCCTGTTTTCTCCATGATAGAAGCAGACACTACTTTAAACTCTTAAATCCTTCATGTAAATGATATCAGTAACTCGTCAGAGCTCTAAAAACATTAGTTGAGCAGCTATGGTGGTTCACACCTGTTATCCCAGCACTTGGGAGGCCGGCCCGGGAGGCTTGCCCTGAGTTTGAGGTTCATTTGGGCTGTATGGGGAATTACAGGCAGCCTGGGCTAAAGAATGAGATACACACACACACACACACACACACACACACACACACACACACACTCCTACAAAAAGCAAAGGATCACTTGGTAGTGTTCCTAAATGAAGCCATTTTTCTGTCAGAAAGCTGTACTTAGTTCATGACACTCAGAAGTTTTTGATCACTCGTCGGACCTCGTTCATTCCTGTGTCGATGTGAGAACTGATTTTTTTTTCCTTTTTGGGTTTTTTAAGATGGTTTCTCTATGTAACAGCCCTGTCTTTCTTGGAACTCATTCTGTAGACCAGGCTGGCCTCAAACTCACAGAGATCTGCCTGCCTCTGCCTCCTGAGCGCTGGGATTAAAGGTGTGTGACACCTGCTTGAATTCTTTATTTTTTTTCTCTTATTATTACGTGCAGGCGTGTGTGTTGGGGTTGCACTTGCGAGCTCAGTGCATGTGTACAGGTCAGAGGACAACTTGTAGCCCTCAGTTCTTCCACACGTGGGTCCTGTGAATCAAACTCATGTTGGCAGGCTTGGCAGCAGGTGCCTTTACCTGCTGATCCATCTCGCCAGCCCGGGGACTGAATTCTTCTGTATGGTTTACAGAAAACTAGCTTTTAGTGGCCTGGCATTTCCTTCCCCGGAGGAGAGAACTTGGTGAGACTGGTTCTCGCCTTTGGGAGCTCTGGTTTTGTAACCTCACTCACCTTGTCGTCCCCCCACACCCACAGAGAAAGCATCAGAGGAGCCCAGCCCCGAGCTGGTGAGCCTGCCCTACCGTATGGTGTTTGCAGTAGCCTCCGAGGACTCTATATTGCTGTATGACACGCAACAGTCTTTCCCATTTGGCTATGTGTCTAACATCCATTACCACACCCTGAGTGACATTTCCTGGTGAGTAACAGGGGTATGGAGGTTAGACCTCTGAGCCAGGGAATAGTTTGTTTCCACAGATCTCACATTTGGTCTTATTTCCATGAAGGAGCTTTTATTAAAATGGAAGCCACTTTGCGTGTGTTGCGTGTGTTGCGTGTGTTGCGTGTGTTGCGTGTGTTGCGTGTGTGTGTGTGTGTGTGTGTGTGTGTGTGCCACAGCATTCACGGAATAATCAAAAACAGCTTATAGGGTTGTGTCCTCCCCTTCCACCACAGGTTCCAAAGATCTGAACTCAGGTCATCAGGCTTGTGCACAAAACACTATGACCTGCTGAGCCGTTTCTGCCCAGCAGTGAGTTCTGGTGCCAAGCACATGGCCCTGTGGGGTGAAGCAAGTCAGCAAATCCCAGTGAGCTTCAGGGAGGCTCAGGGGACTTTTTGGTCAAAAACCTTATCTGCCAGTATTGCTCGACATAGTTGTTCCTCTGATGCCTTTTGTCCCTGAAGACTCCATTGCCTTGGGCTCACTGGTACTCTAGCAAGGCTGGCCACTCACCCAAGTCCCATGTAGCTCAGGGTGGCCTCAACTTTACCATGTGCTTGAGATGACCTTGAAATCCCGACTGTCCAACTTCTTCCCATGTGCAATGAGAGGTGTGCACCAACATGCCCAGTTCACACTTGGCACTGAACCCGAGGTCTTGTGTGTGCCAACATGCCCAGTTCATGCTTGGCACCAAACCCGAGGTCTTGTGCACACCAGGTAAGAGCTCTACCAACTGCAATACCTCTGTAGGTCTCTTGTTTTTCTTTAAATTTCTTTATATAAATATTTTTATTTAGTGTGTGTATGTGTGGGGGGTAGTGTGTGTGCTACAGCTCACATATGGAGGTCAGAGGACAACTCTAGGGTAGACTCCGGTCACCTCACACGGCACCCAGGAGTGGAGCTTTGTCACCAGGCTTAAACAGAAGGCACCCATACCGACTGACCCTGAATTTATTTTTTATGTTGGGAAAGATTTACGTTGAGAGGAGGGTACAGAGATCAAGAAAAACCTGAGGTTGGTGCCAGCTCCCTGACTGGCGAGGGAAGGGCAAACTGTGTTCTGCAGACATCAGTTGAACTTCTGCCTTCTTTCTTGTTCTGGGGACACAGGTCCAGCGATGGGACCTTCTTGGCTGTTTCCTCCACGGACGGTTACTGCTCATTTGTGACCTTTGAGAAAGGAGAACTTGGCGTACCTTTGAAAGAGAAGCCAGTTTTGAGCATAAGAACTCCTGACACAGCGAAGAAAACCAAGAACCAGACACAGCAGGGATCTTCGCCAGGATCCAGATCAGTCGAAGGAACTCCCAGCAACAGAATCCAAGACCCCAGCAGTCCCTGTACCACCCCCTCACCAACCACACAGTCTCCAGCTCTGTCTGCCATCAAAGACAGTCCCTCCGCTATCCCGGCTGGCAAAAGCTCCTTGCCAAGGCCTTCTGAGGAGAAGACCCTGCAGCCTTCTAGTCAAAACATAAAAGCCCCACAACCCCGCAGGATCACTCTGAACACGCTGCAGACTTGGGGCAAGACAGTCCCCCGGTAAGAGCATGTGATAAAACAAGAGTGTCGCTATGAAATGGGCCCCCACATAAGCAAATATTGAAGGTTCCACCTCCTTCCTTCTGAACCTGCATTTCTACCTGGGGTGAAGCCTAGCGTCTTCCCGTGATTCCGTGGGATAGATGGGGTGCTGTCAGGTCTTGGGACTTTTCAGAGCCTTGCCTCCCAGCTCCCCTGTCAAGTTCCCAGAGCACACTCTGCCCTTTGAGATCTCCACGCTTGCTTCCTGGGGGAAGGAAGCCTTGGATACATACTCCCAGTGACATTAGACTCCTCCTGAGACCCAGTTGATTATGTCTTCTCTCTTCCTGGTCATTGTGACCCCTGGCCCCCATAGTATTGTCTGGCAGGGGTTTGTGTCCTCTTGGGTTGTAAGCCTACAGGACAGGAAGTGCCCCCTTTTTCAGCTCAGTCCTGCTCAGTGGCACCAGACACCTCCTGGCACATAGGAAATGAGGGGAACACTACATCTGGAGGCTTTCTGACACGGTGACTAAATGCCTGAAGTAATCAACTTAAGAGGAGGAAAGCTTACTTTGGCTTACAGGTTGCACAGTTAATTGTCTCATTGCTCTGGGTGAGCGAGTACAGGGTGGCAGGTGTGTGCCGCAAAGGAACGAGTGTTAGGCATGTTTACCTCATGGACAGGAGGGTAGCACGGGGAAAAGGGGCCAGTGTCCTTGTGTCCCCTTTAAGGGCATCCTCAGTGACTTAACGTCATCTCCTAGATCAGCGGTCCTCAACCTGCAGGTCAGGACACCATAGGGGTCACGAATCAGATAATTCTGCATATCAGATACTTTATAGTTCTTAACAGCAAAATTGCAGTTATTAAGTAGCAATGAAATAATTTTGTGGTTGGGATACATTGGTGGTTTTTGTTTGTTTTTTGAGACAGGTTTTGTTTTTTGTTTTTGTTTGTTTGTTTTTTCCCCAATGTGTAGCCCTGACTATCCTGGGACTAGCTATGTAAACCTGGTTGACCGCAAACTCAGAAGTCTACCTGCCTCTGCCTCCCCAAGTTCTGAGACTAAGGCATGTACCGCCACCACCGGCCAGCTCGTTGTGATATTTTGATAGGCGTGTACATTGTATGCAGGTCAAGTCAGAGCCTCTCTCATCCCTGCCCTTACTCCAGCCTCAGCAGTTGTTTCAGCCTCTGTGAGACTAACCCAGGTGGAATGATGCTAGCTATCCCAAACACTTCTGAGGCTGAGGCAGGGAACTGAGTCGGGGGTGTCCTGAAATGATGCTAGCTATCCCAAGCACTTCTGAGGCTGAGGCAGGGGACTGAGTCGGGGGTGTCCTGAGCCACAGGTTAGTTCCAGACCAGCCTGGGCACTCACAGGACCCTGTCTCAGTCTCCCATATCCACACACAGGAAAAGTCTACGAGAGCAGCCTTTCTGACCCCTCATCTGAGGGAGAGCATGTGTTCCTTTCTGGGCCTGCTTCTGTACTGAGCGTGTCCTCTTAGCTTATCCACAGACACAAATGGGAGGATTCCCTCCGTCTTTCATGGCCGGGCAACGCCTGCCCACGTCCTTCTGCACCAGCAGGTTTTCCTTCCTTCTGCATCGTTGATGCGCAGTGGTCCCCCGACTCTGCACCTCCTATTGTACCTGTCTTCCTTCTTATTCTCTAGGTGGGGTGAGTGAGCTGGACGCACACTTCTTGTCCCCAGTTTCCTGCTGTGTACACTGAACTATCTTCAGACACTAGAAGAGTCTATCGGAATGATGATGGTTGTGAGCCACCATGTAGGTGCTGGGAATTGAACTCAGGACCTCTGTCAGAGCTGTCAGTGCTCTTAACCACTGAGCCATCTGTCCAGCCTGGGAATGCATTTGAAAATAATGTTGTATGTGCATATTTGCATGTGTGCACATACACACAGGTGCCTTTGGAGGCCAGAGAAGGGTGTTGGTTCTCTAGAGCTGTCTTCACAGTACCGAGTACTGCACTTAGGCCATCTGGTAGATCAGCAGGCAGATACTCTTACCTACTAAGTCGTCACTCAATTTCACCGTGTGGTGTTTTGTTTGGGGTCTTTTGTTATTGGGGTTTTTTGGGGGGGAGGTGGGAGGTAGGCGTGTGTGTGTGTGTGCGTGTGTGTGTGTGTGTGCGTGTGCGTGTGTGTGTTGAAACAGGGTCTTACCACATAGCTGTAACTATCTTGGAACTCATTTTCTAGGCAAGACTGGCCTTGAACTCATAGAGATCTGTCTGCCTCTACCTCCCTGAGTGCCGGGGCTAAAGGCGTGTACCTGGCTTAAGATGTGTTTTTTAAAACTCTATTTCTTTTCGGGGTGGGAAGGTATCTTTGAGATATTTTTGGCATTCAATTGATTTTCTTGATTTTTTTTTTGTTTGTTTGTTTTGTTTTGTTTTGAGCCATTTACCAAGTTCTTCACAGTTGTAACTTTAAAAAGAAGACACTGGTTGTCGGGAAGCAAAGTTCCAAATCTAAAAAGGGATGGCGTGTGTTTCTGGTCCGCACTCGGCCAGGTGTGCAGCGGACGCCTAGTCAGCAGAGCTCAGCTCTTGAATGTGACCGGGTGACTTGCGGAGCCTCCCATCAGAGGCAGGCAGCAGGACAGTTGAGGCCCTGCGGGACCTGCTCTGTAGGGAAATGAGTGCTCTTTCTTTGCCGCTTTGAACCTTGGCTTTGTACCTAAACAGCCCCTTTGATGCTAACAAGCAGTTCAACCTTTTACTTTTTTTAATCTAGGAGAATAAATTTAACACCATTGAAGGCAGACACTGTGCCAAATCCACTGCCCAGTAGTGGGACCGCCCCCTCCACAGAAGAGGTCCAGTCTGGTAAGGGAGGGGTTGGAGGTATGTTCTATTGGAAGCTAACCCTCCTGATTTTAGGTCAGCTCTGGGAAGGCCAGCGTGTCTTTTTGAGACTGTCATTTGGACATACTGGTGGCAGTTTGCCTTGGCAGGGAGAAAAGTGACCCTGTGCACTGAGCAGTAGCAGTTTCTGGGGGGATGGGTCTCCCCACTTCACAACAGCTGGTGTTTATTGGGGGAGGGACTAGTATTGTAGGGCAATTAATAACATCCCTGGTGCCATTTTTTTTTTTTTAAATTTTGGTGTTTTGCCTACGTGTATGTCTGTTCAGATCCCCTGGAAATGGAATTACAGATGGTTGTGAGCTGCCATATGTGTGCTGGGAACTGAACTCAGGTCCTGTGGAAGAATAGCCAGTGGTCTCAAACGCTGATGCCACCCACCTCTTACCCTGTCACATCCGCAGCTGTCACAGACATTGCCTGTGTCTTGACATGCAGTCACCTCGGCTGAGAACCAGCTGTGTGGATCCATTCCGTGTAGTGGTACTGGATCTCACCGGGCCACTTGCGCCTCTTCTTGCCTCTGTTCTTCCTGTCACCCTGACTCACAGAAGCCTTCACTGCTTCCTAACCTTACGTCTGTTAACGTTTCAGAGATTCCTGGAGAGCCCCAAGATGAGCCTCCTGAACTTAAAAGACCCAGGCTCGAGGAACATGAAGGAGATACCCAAATCCTTGCCCCTGATGAGACTTCCAAGTCTGCCTGAGGCCTGCTATGGCCGGGCACCCGTGGGCAGAGGAGGCGCGGCCAGAGCTCGAAGGCTGCTGATGGTGATGGCAAATAAACAGTCGTGAATTGGTTCACATTAAAAAAGTGTGTGTGCTGACTTTGCTGCAGCAGCCTGGGTACCCTTGTGCAGTCACCCTTCCCACCGGTCTCTGCGTGTTGTGCTAGGCAGAGGCCTCTTTGATGAGTTTCTGAGACTGGGAAACCTGATCTGCACCTCAGTCCCTTCACTTGACAGACTTCACACGCTTGGATACTGGAGGAGAAGGCCAGGAGAAAAGACAGGCCATCTGTCCTAGAGATGAGAAATTCAAGTGGGAGCATGCAGTGCTCCCAATGGCCACTGGAGGGCACTGTGCCCACTGACTGCTCAGAGGGCTTGCATAGCCCTCAGTCTGAGCCTGTCCTTGTGAAAGACCGAGCTAGAGTGGTCTCGCACACCTAGAGTGGTGGATCTGGTGGCTGCACCTCTGGATATCGGTTGGCTGGGCTCAGAAAACAAGATAACATCAGTCCATGTGTGGCTGTGTTTCACTTGTTCAGAGTCAGGTTCTGTGTGTGAGTCGAGCAGTTAGCACATACCCCAAGAGGCTCCAGGGTAACCAGCACTAAGAGCTACTATCCTTGAGGGGGCAACTGGAGGACACCCCACAGAAGGGCAAGTGGGATCTTTGACCTCAGTAATTCCATAACATATCCAGACGTAACTGCCGGAGGGACTCCACAGAACTGTTGGCAAGGGCGTACACAGACCTGGGTAGGTGCAGGCTCTGCTCCTGCCTGGATGGGGGATTCAGCCCTCAGCTACTGGAGCAGTTCCAACACCATGGGGGACAGATGCTTGTTCAGAGGAATTTAAATTTTTAAGAATGTTTGATATGGGGCTGGAGAGATGGCTCAGCAGTTAAAGAGCACTGATTGCTCTTCCAGAGGTCCTGAGTTCAATTCCCAGCAACCACATGGTGGCTCACAACCATCTGTAATGAGATCCGATGCCTTCTTCCGATGTGTCTGAAGAAAGCAATAATGTACTCATATACATTAAATAAATAAATATAAAAAAAAGAATGTTTGATATGAGTGTTTTGCCTGCATGTATGTATATCTATGTGAACCACATGGGTGTCCAGGAAGGCCAGAAAAGGGTATCTGATTCCCTGGAACAGGAATTACAGGAGCTGCTTGTGGGAAACTGGGAACTAACCTTGGATCCTCTGCAAAAGCAGCAGATGCCGTTAACCTCCGAACCATCCAGGGATTTGACTCCTAACTGCATCTAAAAACTCTGCAACTCGACTCAGAATTAGCTACCAACTAAGGCCAGTTCTGGGAACTGAGAGCAAATGCATGTGGACCAGCCTGGACCAGAGCCGTCTGTAGCCTAAGTCTGGCTGATGGGCCTCCTGGGTTGAGGAGAATCCCCCCCCCCCCCATCCCGGTGCCCCTGTGAGCATACATATGACCAAGGACGAGTGTAGGTCAATCTGTCCCTGCTGCTGATTGTCACACAGCAGGCTCCACAGCCCCACACAGCAGCCCATACTCAAGAGAATTCCACTTTTTTGCAGGCTAAACATCCCTGGGGAGAAGGGGCCCTTCAGATTTTCAAGCTGCCAAGCCACTGCACTTCCCTGGGTGGAGGAAACCAACTCTGCAGCCCAGGAGACAGACCCCTTGGAGCCACCGGGTGAGAGGCCCATTTGTTCTAAGGCCAACGCTGTCAGGGAGGAGGAGCCTGGAGAGGCCTGCTATGGAGGGGTGCTGCTTCCTGGTGTGCTCAGCCTGCTTTTTTTTATAGAACCCATGCCCCCCAGCCCAGGGATGCCATCACCCACAAAGAGCTGGGCCTGCCCCCATTATTCACTAAGAAGATGCCCTACAGCTGGATCTCATGGAGGCATTTTTTAAATCGAGGTTTCCTCCTCTCAGATGACCCTTATCAGGTTGACATAAACCCAGCCAGCACAGCGGCACAGTGAGGTGAGCAGCAGCTGGCTCCACAGCACTCAACGTCACACCTCAGGTTGGCTCAGCCTAAGTCCTGGCCAGCCAGCCGTGTATGGTGGCTTCCATGGCAGTCTGGGCACTTGCTCCTGGGGCCTCTGCATTCCCAGGGTCTCCTTTCATTTCTCCAGCCAGAGCTGGGTCCCGTAGCCTGAAGGCATTACTTTTTGTTGGCCTTACTTTCTCCTCTGCATGGCTGTCTGTATAATCCCTTCTGGTCAGCGTACAAAGCCAGTTAAATCAAGATCTGTTCTCTGTGTCCCCCATCCCTCTTCATGCACACATCCACTTACAGATGTAACCCCCAAAACATACCAATCTGTTATAAATGCTGATGTAAGTTTTAATAAAATATTAGAACATAGGTCACATACAAATATGCCCAATAAAAAAGATGTTTATTTTTAAAATCACAGAGCTTTCAACAGCTCAGAGAAAAGCAGTAAAGCATTGTAAGAGCCCCCGATGTCCCGTGGACTTCTGCCAGCTCTCCTTGTTGGAAGAAGACAGCAAAAAAGCCATTTTTGTCTTCTTTGTACTAATTATTATGGTGGTTTTTTTTTTTTTTAGACTGGATATTTCTATGTAGCCCCAGTTGTCCTTGAACTGACAGACGCGCCTGCTTCTGCCTCTTGAGCGGTGGGATTAGCAGCGTGCTCCACTGTGCCTGGCAGAAAGCCCTTCTATGGTGGTTATATTGATTGTAACTTGACAGGACCTAGGACAGACCTTTGGGCATGTCTGTGAGGGGGTTACGGGGTAGATTTATTGAGGTAGGAAGGGCCCCCCTAACATGGGCAACACCATTCTGAGGGCTTAGGGATCTTGGACTGAATCAAAAGGAGAAAAGGAGGGTCTAGAGAGATGGCTCAGTGGGTTACCCTAACCTTGACGACCTGAGTTTGATCCCCAGCGCCTCCCTGGATCAGACAGATGAGAACGATACACACACAATGAACAACCAGTAGAAAGGCGGGTTCCCAGCCGGTTCCTCTCCCTGTCCTTTGGTCAGTTGCCAGAGTTACATTCCATAGCAAGCAAGTCTACTTTCACTTTAATCCTTTCCCTGAGAAAATAAAGCATTCAGTGGCCATGAAACTCACCATCTGCATGAGGTCTGCCCAGAGTGGGCACCAAGGCTACTCACCAGCCGTCACCCAGATATCATCTCTTGTGATGCTTTTAAATTTAATATTTCGGGTACATTTTTCTTTCATTTCTTAAAAAAATGTGTGTGCACCTGTGTATATGTGTGGGCATGCGTATGCCACAGGGCATATGTGGAGGTCAGAAGACAACCTGTAAGAGTCTCCTATCACTTGGGTCCCAGGGATCGAACTCATGCCTTTGGGCTTGGCAGCAGACCACTTTAGCCACTGAGCCGGCCCACTGGCCTTCACTTTCCACCCTCTGTATCTACGCTCCCCTTGGGTCCTTTCTCTTCAACACTGGTCTTTTTACTTTCTGCTTTGTCCTTCAGAGAGTGATAAATCTTGGGTTCATCAGCAACCTTTCCTTCCTCTTCCTGTTCCTCTGTGAACTTTTATGTTTCCCTCCTAGAATGCTTGACTGGTAGTCCCCGAGGTACTTGCAGATAGGGTCAGAGTTTTGCCTCAGCCTTGGCCCCATCCAGCAGGGTTTGACACAGGAACTTTCCTGGCGTAGCTTCCTAAACAGGCTGTTGCTGTAGTTTGATTTTCTCTTTAAAATAAGAGGGAAAAAAAAAGAATTTTGTTGTTACATTTCCAATAGGTTGAGCATTGACTTCTTCCTTCAATGTTATTAGTTTTCATTTTATTTCAGGCTGTGCCTGTAATTTCCATTGCATGTCTTAGAAATTGTGTACATTTGGGAACAGGAGGGAGGGCTTAGCAGGTAAGAAGGAGCGTTGCTCTTACTGAGGGCCTGGATTCCGTTGCTAGTACCCACAACCTTCCCTAACTCCAGCTCCAGGAATCTGACACCCCTTCTGGCCTCTGTATCCAGCTGCATTCATTGTACACACACACACACACACAGACACACACACACACACACAGACACACACACACACACACAGACACACACACAGAGACACACAGACACACACACACAGACACACACAGACACACAGACACACACACACACAGACACAGAGAGAGAGAGAGAGACAGAGAGAGAGAGACACAGACACACACAGACACACACAGACAGACACACAGACACAGACACACACAGACACACACAGACAGACACACACACACAGACACACACAGACACACACAGATACACACACACACACACACAGACAGACACACAGACACACACACAGACACACACACACAGAGAGAGAGAGAGACAGAGACACACACAGACACACACAGATACAGACACACACACACACAGACACACACACACACACAAAACTAAAAATAAAATAAATATTTAATGGTTGCATTACCTTGTCTGATTCCTTCCCTTTCTGCTTCAGGTTTGACCTTACCTGGTATCCAGCCATGGGGTAGCCTGTGGCAACAGAGGCCTCCTTTCCCGCTTATGACAGTCCTAGTAAGTGCTGAGCAAATGGGTTTTTAAGCTGTGAACGAAGTCACACATAACATAGAAGGGTCGTATGTTTGAAGGGACTTGGGGATGGCTTTCTTTACCCAGCACGAAGCCATGCTTTCAGCTGCCACAGGAATAAAAATGTATCCAGATCATCAGAATTCATGGACTGACAGAGAAAGTGAGCCAGCACTGGGTGAGCTGGGCACGGAGCTGAACAACCCCATCCTGACCCTAAGTGTCTGCCATCCACCATACAGGCTCCTGGGATGATTGCATCCCCATCACTGCCTCCGAGGTCCACTGGGGCGTGTGCAGCATACAATCTCCTCTTCAGCGGTGACCCAAGCCATCACGCTAATTCATCTCCACCAAGGCTGTAAACTGTGTCTCTCCTCCTTGTCCACGCTTGATAATGTCCATCTTTTCAATTTTATTCATTGCTGCCTCAATCTGGTTTAATCACCTTTGGTTTTGTACAAATAAAAGCATGTGATATCATTGGGTGAGATGAGGTGGGGCAGGCCTATTAGTCCCAGCCCTGGGAACGTAAAGGCTAGAGGATTTAGATTAAGGGTAGCCTGGGCTATAAGCCTTGGAAACACCTTGTCTCAAAAACAAAAACAAAACAACAACAAAAAAAGACAAAAACCAGATGTGTATGATGTGTAAATATCTTTCAAGAGGTGGGCTCTAGACCAAGGACATTCCATGCCTTCTCTGTCCCTACTCCCTCTTCATTTCCCAGGATTCCCTGCTGCATCCAACTCATGATTGACAAGGTCATGGATCTCCTACCCAAGGCAAGTGCCCACTTCCTCAGATTCCTTTTGGAGCCACTGGACCAAAACCCTCTCTACTTACTAGGCTAGATGAGAAGTCTATGCAAATGCTTCATGTTGGAAAAATGCTTGAGATGACTAAAAATTCCCAGACCTCCCCAGAGCTGGAGGCAGCTGATGCCCTAGGCAGGAGCTGGTAGGCTGTCCTGGCAGAAAGACAGCTCCAGTCAGTCAATCATTTGCCAGCCTCTGGGACAAGTGGTGAACATTTACATAGGGTTAAAGCAGTCCTGTGCTGGGCTTCTACCTGCCTGTGTGAGGCTGGCTGAGCAAGAGGAGGCTTGAGGAAGAGGCAGGTGACTAGCCTGGGGGTGTGATTTATGGGGTGACCTCCACTGGCCTTTCCCGGGCAGGAAATGGGCTGTCCACTAATGCCTTCCCTTGTCTACGCACCTGTGAACCCTGTTGGTAGTATTTTAAAATAATTTACTAGATGAAGTTCTATATTTTCCTTTGGACAGCTGCCCAGTAATAGACTTTTTTTTTTTAAAAAAATTTAGATTGCAATCTTTTCCTTTGTCTCTGTCTCTCTCTTTTGCTTTCCTTTCTCATAAGACCAGGGACTCTGAGACTTATGTATTTTCAGAGGCAAGGGCTTTACTATCCCAAGCTTCCTCAAACTCCATTCATAGCCAGAAGATGGCTTCGAACTTCTGAACCTTGAACTTCTGACCCTCCTGCCTCCACTTCCAGAGTGCTGGGTGCATACCACTATGCCCAGTTTATAGGGTGCTGGGAATTGATCCTAGGACTTCATGTATGTGAGGTACTAGCCAAGCTGTCCTGAGCCCCTGTGGTACAGCTTGAAACAGACCTCAGTGTCTCAGGCATGTGTGTGTGTGTGTGTGTGTGTGTGTCTGTGTGTCTGTGTGCTCCCAAGCGTGCACGGGCGCACACAGTGCACACACACACAAATTCTGAACTGCTTAAGTTTCAAAGAATTCCCACCTCAGGTCACAGTATGAATATAGGATGTTTGGAGAGACTTCAGATATGTTAGCTTTCAAAAGACCCAACCCATGAGAGCATTTGGATGTGCCATCCAGGAGAGAGGAGGCAGAATCGTTCAGTAAAGGAGAGGCACAGACCCGTGGCAGGACATGGCTTCCTCGAGACCCTCTGAGAGACCCACAGGTAAGAGGTTCCAGTGTGTAGCCTCAGGGACGGATGGAGGAAACTTGGGGCTGGAAGCCATCAGAGCCTGATGTGCATAGGCAGGCTGCCCTAAGAGAGGAGACAGGTCTTACTTCTGAAGCTAGGCTCTTCTTTGCTGGGCCTGCCAGGCTGTCTGAACTGGGGAGGAGGGCCCAGAAAGCCTGGGCATCTCAGACATCTCAGGACCAGAGCCAAGTTCCAGGGAAACAGATGTAGCGTTTCTCAATCCACAAGGGTGGGGCCGTAATTCATACCATGTTGTAACAATGGGTCCCTGACACACATCTGAGTCTGACTCACGCTTCCTTTTCATTCTGAAACTTGAGACTTGTGGTTTGCCTCCAAAAGAATCCACTTTGGTTAAGACCTAGTCCTAAAGATTGAGCAGGAGCTGGCATCTACCCACATCTACCCAAGGTGAGGACCCTCATAGTAAGGTGTCGAAAGAAAAAAAAAAAGGCTTAGGGGGCGAAGACACTTGTCCTGGGGTTACATAAGAATGCAAAAGAGAGGGCTGGAGAGATGGCTCAGTGGTTAAGAATACCGACTGTTCTTCCAGAGGTCCTGAGTTCAATTCCCAGCAACCACATGGTGGCTCACAACCATCTGTAATGGGATCTAATGCCCTCTTCTGTTGTGTCTGAAGACAGCAACAGTGTGCTCGTATACATAAAATAAATAAATCTTAAAAAAAAAAAAAAAAAAGAATGCAAAAAAGGGGAAGGGGACGATACTGTGGCCTGCAGTAGGAAACCCTGGGCTTCCTAAGATCCACTTCCCAGTTTAGATGGCCTGTGTAGGGGAGACCCAAGATATCACTTCCTATTAGGAGTATGCAGACCCAGCATCACTTCCTGTTTCCTCTGGGATTCAGCTGATGTCACCTTTCACTCTCTGCAGTCGGGAGCTCCACCCCTACAGCCTGTGCTCTATGAGAAGCTCCACATACCACCACCAACCACACATGTGCTTATGGGAACTCACGCTAGACTAGGACGGGCTCGCCTGTGTTGCAGCTGACATACACCCCCACCTGATCAAGGTGCAAGTCCTGGTTCAAATTCACTCTCTACTGTTCTTTTTTACTTTTAGATTCATTATTTGTGGTGTGTGTGTGTGTGTGTGCACCATGGGTATGCAGTGTCCAAGCAGGTCAGAAAAGGGTGTCTAAGCCCCCAGAGCCATAGTTACTGGTTGTATGAACTGCCTGGCGTGGATGCTGGGATCAAATTTTGGAGCAGCAAGTGCTCTGATCTGCTAAGCCGTCTCTCCAGCCCCTTTCTCCTGTCTGTAACATTTCTACTTCTAGGTCAGGCAACTTACCTGAGGTCCATCTTCCTGCCTCGGCGATGGAGAGAGAGCCCATTTGAATGAACTCTTAGGAGAGGGACCATGGCATGGTTTTGTTCTTTACCAGAGTGCTTGTCCAAGTAGTTTTTGTTTTATTTTATCTTTTGCGACAGTCTTCCACATCTCAGGCTGACTTTGAACTTGATGTGTAATGATGGTCTCTCTCTTTTCCTTTTTTTTTTTTAAAGACTTAACCGGTTTTTTTTTTTTTTTTTTTTTTTTTTTTTTTTTTTTGGCTTTTCAAGACAGGGTTTCTCTGTATAGCCCTGGCTGTCCTGGAACTCACTCTGTAGACCAGGCTGGCCTCGAACTCAGAAATCCACCTGCCTCTGCCTCCCAAGTGCTGGGATTAAAGGCGTGCGCCACCACCGCCCGGCGACTTAACTGTTTTTTGAGTGTTTTGTCTTCATGTTTGTTTGAGTGCCTGGTGCCCTCAGAGATCTGAAGAGGGTGTCAGATCTTCTAGGATTGGAGTTACAGATGTTTGTGAGCCATGATGTGGGTGTTAGGAACAGAATCCAGTCCTCTGTAAGAGCTGCAAGTGCTCTGAACTGCCGAGCTTCTCTCCAGGATGATTTTAAAGGCCTCAGCTTCCTGCCTCTTCCCAAATTCTGTGATTCCAGGCAAGTGTTACTGCACCAGCGTTAAACCCTGCTGGGCCTTAGACCAAGGGCCTCATGCTGGGAAGGAGCTTCGCCAACTGAGCCTGTGCCACCTGGTGGTTGAGAATGTCACAGCTACCTGAAGCCAGAGGCAAACTCAAATCTCCCCCGCACCCTTCAATTTCTCTATATTTTTGAAAATTTTATAGTTATACACACAGATCTTATCTGTTGAGCTCCTCATTTTGCAAGCTGCTGATTGTGAGGGAGGGACCATCCCATGACCTTCAAGCCTGCTCTTATCTGACCAGCTACCTCGTGTTGTCAGGTGTGCTGGCTGGTTTTGTGTCAACCTGACACAAGCTAGAGTCACTGGAAATGAGGAAAACTCAATTAGGAAAAATGCCTCCAAAAGATCTGGCTGTAAGGCATTTTTCAAAATTAGTGATCACCAACCCATGGTGGGGGGGGGGGGCACCCCCGGGCTGGCAGGCTGGTCATTCTCCTTCTATAAGACAGCAGGCTGAGCAAGCCATGAGGAGCAAGCCAGTAAGCAGCACCCCTCCATGGCCTCTGCATCAGCTCCTGCTTTCAGGTTCCCGTCCTGTTTGAGTTCCTGTCTCAATGTCCTTCACTGATGGACTGTGTTGTGGAAGTGTAAGCTGAACAAATCGTGTACTCCCCAACTTACTTTTGGTCACAGTGATTTGTCACAGCAATAGAAACCTTAACAAGATACCAGGATATCTCACGAGGTCTCATGGATAGAGCAGGTTTGTAGGTGGGACTGGCTGAAGGAAACAAAGAGATTCCTCAGCTCAGGGCCCCTGCCCCCCAAGCTTCCTAAGAGTCTAGAGAGGCCTGCAACATCAGGACAAACCACAACACCAGAGGCTGTGATGGCGAGCTTTGTCAACTTGACTGTCCTAGAACAGTGGTTCTCATCCTGTGGGGCAAGATCCCCCGTGGGCTGAATTTCAGGTATCCAGCATATCAAATATTTATATTACAGTTCAAAATTACAGTTATGAACTGGCAACAAAATAATTTTACGGTTGGGGATCACCACAGCATGAGAACCTGTATTAAAAGGTCGCAGTGTTAGGGAAGATTAGGAAATGTGGCTCCAGAATCATCTAGCAGATTAATTACCCGGCACATCTGTGAGGAGGTTTTGAGATTTGTTAACTGAGGAAGGACGGAAGATCCATCTGAACTGTGGGTGTCATGGTCCTGTGGGCTGGGGTGCAGGGCTGACAGCAGGGAGAAAGCCGGCTGAGCACTGGGGTTCATCTTTTATTGCTTTCTGACTGGATTCAACATGGCCATGTTCACACTCCTGCTGCCACGCTGGGCCAAACCCTCGGACTGTGGCTGGAGAGACGGCTCAGTGGTTAAGAACACTGACTGCCCTTCCAAAGGTCCTGAGTTCAATTCCCAGAAAACACATGGTGGCTCACAATCATCTGTAATGGGACCTGATGCCCTCTTCTGGTGTGTCTGAAGACAGTGACAGTGTGCTCACATACATAAAATAAATAAGTCTGAACCCCCAGACTGTAGCCACAGTAAGCCTGCACTCCCTTGAGTCACATCGTAACAGATGACACGTGTTGGCTTATTTTTCATTCCTGAGACAGGACCTCTTGTAGCACAGACTGGTCTTGAACTGGCTGTGTAGCCAAGGATGGGTTTGAACTTCTGACCTTCCAATTTCCACTTCCTAATTTCTGTGTTGACAGGTGTGCATGCCACGCCCAGTTTTATGTGGTGCTGGGGCTCCAACCCAGGGCCTTGTCTGTGTTGGGCAAGCACTCTACTGATTGAACTTTGCCTCAGTCACTGACAGGTGTTTGTTATCAGGAAAGTAACTGACGCAGGGTTGTGAAGCAATTGAGGCCTGTGGAGATCTAGGGCTTGGGTTGCGCCCATTCCTTTTGGATACTCAGTTTTACCCTTTGTGATCATGGGCCAGGGTTTCCTGGCTGAGCCATTGAGCCTCACTCTGCCCCACTGACCCTTCTTGTGCTGGGGACTCACGCTCAGCCCTTGAGTGGGTGTGTCCTCCCCACTCAAAGCCTGTGGCAGAGGCTGAGGCAGCAAGGATGTGAGCCTGGCTCTAGGTTCCCAGGCTACGGTGTGGGAGAGCGGTTCAGGGAGACAGCAGTCAGCTTTGTGGTCATGTGAAAGGACACCGGGGCTCTCTCTAGGTAAAGGAGCTCCCTAGAACCTGTTGTCATGGCAACTAGGACTGGTCACCTTAGAAAAGAGGGTAGCATATACAGCTAAGTCCTGGAGGCCAAGCACCCCTGACTGAACTTCGTGCCAATGTTTAGAAAGCAGAGATACCAGACCCTCTTCCTTTTGTAGCTTATTAAAGGGGCCGTGGCAAGACTCTTACCTGGTAAGAGAGATTGGGTATGACATGAGTGTGATCCCAGGTCCTGCCACAAGGTGGCAGAAGAGTATAGACTCTGGGGAACTGTCCTCCAACCCCCCCCTTCTCTCTCCTCCCTCCTTCCCCCCCCCCTCTCTCTCTCTCTCTCTCTCTCTCTCTCTCTCTCATGCATGCACACACAGAGTGGGGACCATTTGCAGGTAGACAGCAACATTCCCTTAACTTGGTGCTTTGTCTCCTTTTGGTCTCCCCTCTAGATTTACAGGGGCTTCTGTGACTTCCTGGGGGCACGGCAGTCAGCTTTCTAGATTTTCCCATCATGCACTAGCAGATGCTAGCGATTCCATGTCAAGGTCAGGCTCCTGATCCTTAGTTTGACTGCACAACCAGGATACTCCAAACCCCAGGGCTCGCTCAGATGAGGTTTCTACACTTTCCACACCTGAAGATGCAGCAGGAGCTACTGCAGACCACCTCACAGACCCACCTCCATTCGGCTTGTTCCTGTGAGACAATCCAACCCCATAGCCAAGCTTCCAAGACACTCTTTATTGAGCTCTCATTAAGCCACCCACATAAATACATAAAATAAATACAAAACCAACATTTTTTAAAAGTCTTTGCTTTGAAGAGCATCCTCCTTCCCTGTGTTCCGGGCTTACTTCCCCACATTTACAAAGGTCTCTGCATCCTTCCTGCATCCATCATTGGTCCTTTGGGGCCTAGCATCTCTGGCAGAAGCCCGGGGAAGGAACTCACACGTAGTCATTCAACCTGTACCCACTGTGCGCAGCTGAGGTCACTGAGGGGGCACGGTTGTCCTTGTAGGCTGCTGGTGGGCGATAGGCAGGGGCGGTGGCTGTGGTGGTGGCCCCAGCCCTGGACTGGGCCTGGTAGGGTCTGTAGGGGGCCTCGTCCTGGCAGGACAAGCAGAGCAGGGTGCCCCCGATGAGAGACAGGGACGAGGAGATGAAGCCCAGGTACAGGGCCTGGCCGATCTCAAACTTCATGCCACTGGGCAGCAGCGGGTTGTAAAAATTCTGCACCACATCGTTCGTGGTCCAGGACACCGCCACCATGCAGAGCAGGCCGGCCAGCAGGAAGAGTGCACCCCCCAGCACTGCGAAGGTGGTCTTGGCGGGTGTGCCCTTGGCACAGCGAGTGCACTTCATGCCCACTACTGCGCAGGCACAGGCCATGCCCGACAGCAGGCAGGAGATGACCATGAGCGCCCGGGCCGCCTGCAGGTCCCGAGGCAGCGCCAGCAGCGAGCGGTAGATCTGACACTGGTAGATGCCTGTGCTGTGCCACACACACTCCATCCACAGTCCCTTCAGGTAGGACACGGCCGTCAGGATGTTGGTGCCCACATGGGCTGTCCTCCGCCAGTGCGGCAGGATAGTGGTGATGAGCGTTCCCACCATGCCCAGGAAGCTAAGCAGGAAGCCTAGGAGCTGGACTGCTGTGCTGGCCATGGCCAAGGGCCTCGCTAGCTGCGCCAGGCAGTGCCCAGGTCCCCAGGGATGGATCTGGTCCTTAGGTGCCCGCGGGAAGCCTAATAAAGCCGGGGAGGAGAGGGAGGGCAAGAAAAGGGAACTGGGTTAAATATTATCTAGATGCCTTTATTTCTGTCACCGAAACACTTTTCCATAGGCAGTTGGTATGATAATTAACATATCCTGGAAAAAATGGAGGCTGCAAAGGAAGGAAGAACAGAGCTGGAAGAGAGGATGCAGGTCCCAGCAGCCTGTGCTTCCTGGAGACCCCAGGGAATGTCACGCCAGAGTTCCCAATTCTGAATATCTATCTCCCAGGACCTACTACTTATGAGAAGCACACATTTCTACCTTGTATCTACACTCTGGCTTTTCTGTTACACTTCAACCTTCCTTCTGTTTGATCAATAATCAGTAAAAACAAATGTTAACCACATAGCTTGGACTGACACATGTTAGTTAAGGTGTGTACCTATTGTGACTTAGAGAACAGCCTTGGGGGCTGTGTAGGTAAGGGGGTGACTTTCTCTGGCACCTCAGAAGTAGGTCAGAGGCTGTTTTTGAATTCAGGCCTGATGTGACACCAAGCTTGCTGACTCCTGCCCAGGGACAGGATTCCAAGTGGCCAGGTGCTTAGATGCATCTGACAGGGGTCTAAGTCCTGCTTTCCTAGTCACAGAGACTGCCCAGGATAGGGGACTCTCTCAAGCAAGTCAGGACAGTCCCCAACTGCTCCACGTTGCCCAGGGTCCGAAGTGTGGAAGGTCTAGGCCTACATGGGCTTCCTGGCTGAGTCCTGACCTGAATTCTAGGCTGTCCCAACCCTTCCTTGTCAAGGTTACCCATTAAAGACTGTCGGAAAGCTTGACTGCCTGAGCCCATAAGGCTTGGTGGTGGACCAGTCTGGGGAGGTCTAGGTGTATTTATGGAAAGCAAAAGGAGCTAATTTTAGAAATCACTAGGTTTTGCTATTTTTAAGTGAAGGATTTTCTAATTTAAGAAGTGTTAATGAGCTCCCAACCTCCACCTCCAGATTCCCCATCCCCCACCCCCCACCCCCATAGCAGCAGCATCTAACAATACTTCCCGGCTTTGCTTCCCACTTTAAAGCCATTCATTCAGTAGAAAACATTAACGAATGCATCTCCTTGGAAACCACCTGACTCTCCTCCTGCACTGTTGCAGAAGGCTCCATCCACCCTTCACTGCTGTTTGCATAGGAAGGTCCTGCCTCATGCTGGCCAGCATGCACTGGACTGGACCGAACTGTCCAGGGCTGACTTTGGCTTCCCTGTGGGCTACTGTCCTCCCCCCAGCCCCCCACAGGCATATGGAGGACTGTGGAAGCGTTTGCTAGAGAGACAGGAGTCCAAGGCAACGTTCTAAAAGCACTCAGTGGTCCAGGGCAGGGCTGCATCTACAAGGTGAAGGTGTTGGGTCTTGCAGGGGCTGTGTGTGTGTGTGTGTGTGTGTGTGTGTGTGTGTGTGTGTGTTGGTGGCTTCTCTGCACCCTGAGGAGTTTTAGAGACAGTCATTACAGTTCCATATTCTCTATAACTTTACCTGTCAGCCTGGCAGGCACTGACAGGACTCCCAAAGCCATTCAGTCTCACACATAGTCTGTGAGAATCACAGGCAGGTAATTACTCAACCAGAACCAAATGATCTGATAGTGTGTACTGTGCTCATTCAGAAAAAGTGGCCTATGTCCTCTCCCAAGTCACACATTAAAATGACATGTTGTCGCTCAACCCCATCTAGGTACACAAGTAAAGAAAACTCCTTTTCCTAAGAAGAAAGTGTGTGTTGGTTAGATAAAAGCCACTCTTTGGGGTACAAGATCTACAGAGGTCATTTCTGCTTCGGTAAGGTGCCGAGAGAGCCTACAGACTCTGTGGAGACCACAGAAAGTCACCTGGATCACAGGAACTCTCAGCCTTTCCCTGGACCATCTTCTCACTACTTAAATTCTTTATAAATACAGATTAGGGCTGGCAAGCTGGCTCAGTGGGCAAAGGTGCTTGCTGCTAACCTGACAGACCTGAGTTCAATCCCTGGGATCTAAATGGTGGAGAAAAAGAACCAACACCTTCAAGTTGCCCCCTGATCTCTATCTGCATGTCCCCCAACATATATGCACACACACACACACACACACACACACACACACACACACACGTAACATACTAACTTAATAAATAATTTTTAAAGTGCAGATCAACATTTTAAAATGAAATAACCAAATTTTAGTTTTTAAAAAAAGAAACTCAATTTTCATAGCAATTTTTTTCTTAGTTGTGTAGGTTTACGAGGTTATTTTTCATTTTTCAAAAGTCTGCCCTACAAGGACAAAGTATAAGATCAAAGAAAACTAAAAGAAAAAAAATATATATCCCACTGATCAATGCAAGAATTTTTTTTTAGTGTTAAATGACTATTAAATACTAATAGCCGTGCTGTTGTTGTAGGGAAGAAAGCTTTCTAAAGAAGATGTTATGGGTTGAACTATATCCCTCCAAAAAGATATATTGAAGTCCTAACTCCCAGGACCTCAGAATGCCACCTTCTTTGGAAATAGGGAGATTGCACATGCAGATGGGACATGCGGGGAAGGGGCCAGGCCCTTAAACCAAGATTAGTGTCTTTGTGAGAAGATAAAGAGAGGGTACTTGTGGAATGACACATCAAGAAGCCCAGAGTGTTCCAGAAGTTTGGGGAGAGTCTTGGGAGCAGGCTAGCCCTCAGCCCTCAGGAGGATCACCCCTGGGGAGCCTAGGTCCCAGACTTTTGGAACCAATCTCTGTTTTCTTAAGCATCTCTAGTTTAGCCTCCCCCTGCCCCCCCCCCTGTCCACTCAGCTCAGGAAGTTAGAGAGACACACTCCAGTCTGAAGACAAGAGTGAGTCTCCTCCAGAACAGAGTGCTGGAGATTTGGTGGCTTCGTGCTTGTCGCTGGTATGTACAAAACAGCCTCTACCTTCTTGTCCCTAAATGTAGAAGACAGAAAATGAGGAGACCCATCTGGGAAATCCCCCATGTACCTGAAGTTCGAAGGCAAGCCCTGTCTCACCAGCCCATACAGGGATTAAATGGCTAGGCTTCTCTACGTTAAAAATAAAGAAATAAGGACTAAGCTTAAACCATGACGGGTTTGAGACTAAGGTCTGTGCTCAGGGTGATTGTCTATTTTTCTTTCTCTTTTCTTAAAAAAAAAAAAGATTTATTTATTATGTGCATATATGTGCTCACACACACACTGTGTGTGTGTGTGTGTGTGTGTGTGTGTGTGTTTCCCATAGAGGCCAGAGGGAGTCAGATCCCTTGGAACTCGGTTTACATAACTGTATACCCCTGATGGTGGAGTCATCTGCAAACCAGTCGGTGCTCTGGACCAGTAAGCCATCTTTCCAGTCCCCCCACTGGCCCCTTGACAGTGTCTGAATAACTGTCAGTTTTCTTAAATCAACATGTCTTGGTTTCATAGATCATAAAAACCCAAATTAGGGGCGTGGGCCAGGTGTGGGTGAGCAGCTGCCCAGTCTTTACCTTGGAAATGTAATAGAGCTCTGTGGGGGCCTTTAGTTAGGACCCCGATCAAGACAGACAGACAGGTGGGTGGGAGGGAGGGGGAAGAGAAACCCCAAACCCAGCCACAGGACACATTTCAGCCAGGCTGGAAATCTCCAGGGATAAGACAGCACAGCGGGTCTGTAAATTCTGTGAACCTCTCAAAGGTATTCATTTGAATACTGAACTAGGGCCATTGGCCACAGTTACAAACGTGGTGCCAAATACAATGTAAGGCAAAGATTTATCGATGCTAAGTAAAATCCCGTGGAAATTGTTCCAAGGCCACCCTCAGCAAACGCATCTTGAGCCCCGGTGTTCAAAGCTTCAGTGCTCAGACAGGCAGCTAAGTTACCCCTAAGACGACGGAAGCGCCGAGCGCTCTCTGTGTGCCGACTAATGCTTCCTTCCGTCGATGGTGGATTCTTAGGCAATCTACAGTGTGCATTTTGTTATTCTCATTTATGGGTGGGAAAGCTGAAGTTTAAAGTGATTTTAAGCGACTGGGCTAATGGGTGGGGTGGGGGTGGGGCAAATCAAAGAAGAAGAAGCACGGTGGTCCTGGACCGGGAAGAGCGTGGGTGCTCAGAGGCTGATGGGATTGTGCCCATGGCTTGGCTTCACAGTGAGAAACTAATGGTAAGAGTGGGCCACTGGACAAATGGACCATGAGGACAGACAGCATCAGAACGATGCAGGGCCATGGCTGAGGTGGGTGACTCTGGATGTCTAGCTATCTGGCCCAATGTTATTTTTGTGTCCTTGTCATAACATAATGTTTGGGGTAAGGTTAACATTTAAAGCGGTAGGAGGTTTCTTTTTTCTTTTCTTTTTTTCTGTTTCTCTCTCTCTCTCTCTCTCTCTCTCTCTCTCTCTCTCTCTCCCCTTTCTTTTTTGGAAGGGTCACAATTCACATAGCTCAGGTTGACCTCAAATTTACTCTGCAGCCAAGGATAAACTTCTGACCCTCTAGACTCTACCCGACAGTGCTGGGATTTCAGATAGACCTTACATGCCTGCCTTACGTGGTGCAAAAGACTGGACCATCGAGTATGTTAGGCAAGTACTTTACTGGCCAATGATACTTTGATATACGTACTTTTAATTTTCAATTGATGTTAATTGATTAATTTTGTGACAGGCTCATAAAGCCCAGGCTGGGCTTAAATTTGATTTGTAACCAAAGATGTCCTCGAACTTCTGATCCTCCTGCCTCTGTCTCCTGAGTTTGGGCTCTACAGGTGTTCAGTACCACACCTACTTTGTGGGCTGCTGGACCTCAGGCCTAGGGCTGTATATGCCAGGCAAGACTCTTCAAACTGAGCCACATCCAACCTTTTAATGTACTTTTACATGTTTAGAAGTTTAGAGTGAACTGGGTCAGTGAAGCAATTTCAGGCTATGAATGATGAGAATTTACTGGTCCAGAGAGAAAGGCAGCATGCGACCCTGTGGCTTGTCTTTCACACGTATGCTGTGATCAGGCCGTGCACAGTCTCTGAGGTACCCCAGATGCTAGAGGTCACCCTTGCTTGATTTCAAGCAGAGCCCATTTCAGATAAAAATGCAGACCCTTGTTCAGGAAGCATTGGGTATTTCAAGATGGCAGCCACAGTGCTCACAGCTAAGTGAGCATCTCAGAGCTGGCTGGCTTCTTGGAACTGACCGCACACATCGGGCACACAACCCTGCTTGTGATGGTGGACCTAGGAACTGGGCACTGGGGTTTTCCCCTAATAAACAGACGAAAACATCTGGCTGGGAGTTTGAAAGAAGCAGGGGACGCTCTTGCAGTGTTCTGTGGTATAAAAATATGGTTTCATATGCTTATTTTTTCTTAAGTGTAACCTGGATACCTCTGTGAATAGAGTCCAAGGAGGAGCCTTGCAAAAACAAAGCTGTTGCTTGTCTCCTGGGCACAGGAGCAGCGGCCAGTGGAAACAGACCTGGGTTCCTAATCATAGTTTTCATATCTCTCTTGTCACAGAGAAGCTATGGGGTCCCTGTGACAGCTGACTTATTGGGAGTGAAGCTATAGCCTGCTCTTCCTCTGTTTTAGTCACCCAAGAGGCAAGACAGGAGAGGCTGCCTCTGTTCAGAATTTGCAGCCACCATCAAATGGCCCTGGTGGAAGTTCCCCATTTGTTGTTGCTGTTGGCTGATGCCCCTTAAAGCCCATGGTCCTGGCAGCCACATGTCCTGCAAGCTCTGTGGAGACTCACTGCCTGAATAAGAAATACACAGACCAAGCGGAAGGAGCCGGGTGAAAAGCTCCAAGAATCACTCCTGAGCTGGCAAGATACACTGCCCGAGTCTCAAGAAAGTGCTGGTACAAGGTTGACTTTAATACTTCTGTACTACAGAGAATCTTTTTCTGATATAGGCAAGAAAACAATTAAAAAAAAAAAAACCCGATGAACATATTCAACTTCATTGATTTTTAGCTACATGCATATGGGCATGCATACCAGCACACACACACACACACACACACACACACACACACACACACACACACACACCGGGCTGGGAATACAGCTTAGAGGGTAGAAACACTAGCTGCATATGCCTGAGGACCATGCAGACTCTGATGCCTGGAACCCACAAACATCTGGATATGGTACCCTGCATCTGTAATCCCAGTGGGAGGGAGAGACAGGAGAGGCTCCCTGATCCAGGTAGCCAGACTACACAGTGCAGCATCAGAAACAAGACATACCCTGCCTTAACAGAGTAAAAGGTGAGAGCTGATCCCTGAAGGTTGACCTCTGACCTCTACATGAACAACCTGCCCCCAAAGAATAAATATTTTTAAAAGTGGAAAACAAGAAATATTTATTAGTAATTTAGATGGTGACTTTTGTCAACTTGACCTGCCCAGAAACCAACATTGGAAAAACTCTGGATATTTCTTCAAGAGAGTTAGCTGAGGGAGGAGGAGTCACAGGAAACATTGGGAGCACTCTTCCAGGGGCCGGGAGCACTAACCGAATAAAAAGGAGCGAGGGAGTGGGCATCCAGCATCCAGCCCTCTTCCTCCTGACTGTGGGTGTGTTCATGTCCTTGTGTTCCTGCTGCAATGGCTTTTCTGCCTCAAACCTGAAACCTTTTTTTTTTTTTTCTTCCTTGAGTTGCTTTGGTCACAGCAACTAGAAAAGTCACCAGGACAGTAATATTTTCATGGCACCCAAAGAAGAATTTACTTTTTTCCCCCTGTGTGCCTCATGAGACACTGATCCCATTGCACAGATAAGCAAGTAAAGTGCAGTAAGTTTTCAAGACTGGTGGACCACAGGCATCTAGATAAGGATGGAGGCGGGCACTGCCTCCCACCTGATCGCAGGCAAACGGCTCAGCCTCCGTGACTCACACCACCACCCTGAGGCAGAGGCTTCCTCGGCTGTGTAGAAGCTGCTGAGATAATACAGTAAGAACCTGTAAGCCCAGTTTGGAGCACACCTGCAGCTGCAGGGAGCACGGGGCTGAGGTTCGATCATTCTGATAGATAAGGGACAGGGAAGCTCCAAGCTCACAGGCAGGCTGTCTCAGATCCAGGTGGAGACCTCATGGCTGAGCCTCTAGTTCATCAATTTCAAATCAAAACCCAGGACCAATGGATTTAGATCCTCAAAAGCATAAGAGTTAAACTTCTCGGTGGGAATTAAAAGCCTGAGTCCCAAATATCTCCCAGGTCTGGAGACCCTCTCAGATGCTAATCCCAAGTCCCTTTCTATTTTGCTCAGGGTCCTGTCATCTGTTGTAGGAAGATTATGGCTGCTGATGAGGATGTGGGGCTTAAGGTGGTTGAGAGTTTTATATAAAACTGCATAAGATTTCTCCTCTTTATAACATTGTTAACCTTTATTAAGAGAGAGCCAAAAGCCTGGAGACGTGACTCGGTCAGTAAAGTGCTTGCAGTGTAAGCTCGGGGCCCCAAATTCGATGCCCAGAACTCACATCAAAAGGCAGACATGGTGGCCAGAGCTTAAAATCCCAGACCTGGAGAGGTGGTAGGTCCCTGGGCTCTCTAGTCAGCCAGCTCACCAGTTGGTGAGCTCCAAATTAAGGAGAGACCCTGCCTCACACAATAAGGTGGAACATACTCAAACACACATCCTCATGATTACACACACACACACACACACACACACACACACACACAGAGAGAGAGAGAGAGAGAGAGAGAGAGAGAGAAATGATGGGTGGGTAGATAGATAGACAGATAGACAGATAGACAGACAGACAGACAGACAGACAGATAGGACAACCAAACTCTTGTATTCCCTTCTCCCAAGTGGATATGTGTGAGCTCGAGGGCCGGGGGCCCAGGCAGAGGTTCCTGTGAGGAAGTGGATGCTCTCAGGGCAGAAGTTATGAACAGAGCTGAGCTGTGCTAGTTCCCCACAAGGAATCAGAGCAGACAGAGCCAATGGTGATAGATTCTCCGGCTGACAGAGTCTCCAAACATCCTGATTCAGCCCTTGCTCCCAAATTGAGACCCAGGAAGTGAAAAGAGAGCTTTGCCCAGATACCGTGGAACCAAATTCCTGCCCTCCCTATTTCCTCAGCAGCTTGGCTGCCGTTCACTCCCAGTGTCTTAGGGTCCCCCTAGACACCCAGGCTCAAGGACCACAATGACTCCTTCACTTGGAGAACGTTCTCTTTCACCAGGCCGCTGACCTGCCTTCCAACTTATCCACCCACACACCTGACAGGCAGGGCCCACTTTGAGATCAATGTCTGCCAGCTGCAGCCGCTTCACTCACACAGAGAACAGCTCGAGTCCCATCCACCTCGATGCTCTGACTCAGGTAGACCAAGGAGGCACAGCAAGGACATTGAAGTCTTCTAGCTTTGTCTCATCCGCCAGATGTAAGCTCCAAGGTTAGGGTGTTTGAGAGACAGTTGTCTGGTCAATTACGGTCTCTGGGTCTCTGAGTAGGGCCTGCGTGGGCACATGTGCCCTCTGGTTAGAAGATTAACTAGCCGGTGCACCCTACAAAGTGGCCCTGCTGAGGCAAACATTCAAGACCAACCGGAATGGCCATATCTGTGTTTGGAACAAGAATGCTGAAGATGTAGACACATGGCCGTCTAGTGGGTCCCTGTGGCTGGCAGGTGGAACCTCTCCTCTCCTCCTACTGTTCTGCGTCAGCCTTTTCTGACCTCCCTGTTTTGGCCTTGTTGGCTTTGCTGGTCACCAGACTCCCGCGCCACAGCTGCTGGCCACAGTGACGCGTCCATCCTCCGAGCTGTCCACCTGACAGTTGGCCCCACGCGACTGTGAACTTTTCCTTGTTGAGTAATTTGTTTTCCCAATCCCGATGAGTGCTGAGAGGGAATTGTGAGAAAGGAGCAAATTCTCTTCCCGGCCATTTTTACTGTAATGCCTGAGGCACGAGTCAGGTGACGCTGTAGGTAGGAACTAGTAGGTCAAGGGTCATGTTGCTGAATGAGGGATGGGGTAACCGGAGTCAATAAGACTCAAAAGGAGAAGACAGCCTTCTCAGAAGGTAGGAGGGGGCAGCCTGGAGACCTCAAAGTGGCACAGGGACCTGTCCCTGCCGGGCAAGCCTCCAGGCCCTTCAGGTGTCTGGAGTGTGGTTTCTGGGACACCAGGGTGTGCTGAGAACCACTGAATTGTCTTTCTGGTTGATTCCGTTAGGTCTCTATGTTACTGAACCGAGGTGTTCAGACACCTTCAATGACACTCTTAGTCACTGGGGCTTTAGAGGGGACACTGTGGAAAACTGTGCTGGGCAGATGGCTCTGGGCATGGCTGGACAGAAAGGAAAGGGGTCTCACAATCTTCTTCATGAGAATGTCTCTCGACAAAACCCCTCTCATTAGGCCCTGCCTATCAGCTCCTGATAGAGCCACCCTGAAGACCAAGGCTTGATGTGTAGAGACAACTGGTCCTTGGAGTGGCAAGGTTTTGCCACATATTTTATATATATGAAAGGATAAATATAAAAGCATTGGAGGAAGTTGTTGTAAGGCATACTGTGCGCTCCGTTATGAATGGATACACCCTCCTCCCATCCGTTCTGCCTGTGGCTGAGAGCCAAAGAGAGAACTTGGGAGAATGGGCCACATTAGGACTTTAGGTCATGACTGTGAACTTCTGGCAGTGACCTCTTCTTTCTCAGCCTGGTGCTGTGGGAAGACTCACTCAGCCTGCAAGCTCTACAGGCAGAAGTGCCCACAGCCTGGTGCACAGCAGCCTGCCAGGTTGCCTGCAAGGACTGGTCTGGGTTGAGCTTCTGCTACACCTGTTCTGAATACACACCCTGCCTCCTGATTGCTAGTTCCCTGACACATGTCTGCTAACACCCAGCATCACACCCGAGTGTGCCTCGGATGTTGTAATTATCTGAGCATCCTCACATGGATGGCTTAACAAGGTGTGTGCACAGGAGGAAGCTGCTGTTATCGACAGTCATCTTGTCTGGTCGTCTTCACCCAAGGCTTCCTTCCAGACAAGGTCTGAGCTCCCCCTCCTCCGTTGCTGTCTTAGCTGCCAGCCTTTGCAAGAGCCATCAAAAATGGCTGTTCTGAGAAAGGGTTTTGAGATTGGGCCCTGTATCCAGGCACTGGGCAGCAGTCCAGAATCGGTTGTGTGTCCATGTATAGCTATCAAGGAGTGTTCTGATAAGTCTCCTTGTTTATGCCCAGCTATGAAGCATGCCTGTCACATCTGAGGGGCTAGCAGGGCTTTGCAGGGGCCACAAACTTCTAAAATATTTTGGTTGCCACAGGCTAGAAAGCACAGGGATCAGCAGTTGCCACAGGCTAGAAAGCACAGGGATCAGGAGGAAGGCAGAGGCATGTTAGACGCTCTCAGACACCATCAGGGCCCACATGGAGGTGACTACTGTGAATTATATGAATATTCAATTTAATATGTGTATAATCAGGTTTGTTTGTATCCTGCTCTGCCCTTTCTCCAAATAAGCATGCTCTCTCTCTCTCTCTCTCTCTCTCTCTCTCTCTCTCTCTTTCTCTCTCTCTCTCTCTCTCTTTCTCTCAGGCAAGTACATGTGTAAACTTGAACATAGAGATGATTTTGACAGGGGGCTGGAGAGATGGCTCAGTGGTTAAGAACACTGGCTGCTCTTCCAAAGGACCCAGGTCCAATTCCTAGCACCCACATGGCAGCTCATAACTGTCTGTGACTGAATTTCCAGTGGATCTGACTCCCCCACAAAGACATACTTGTAGGCTAAACGCCAAATGCACATAAAAAAAAATAAACAAATTATCAAGAAAGAAAGAAAGAAAGAAAGAAAGAAAGAAAGAAAGAATTGGACTTTGACAGTGGCAAAGCCCAGTGATTCTGAAAGTTCCGGGTACATAAGGTAGGAAGAAATACTAAAGCCGAGGAGGCCCTGCTAGTATTAGACCAGAAGGCTGTGTGCCTTTACCGTGTTTGGTTATAAAGCATCAGCCAGGAGCTTTTGCAGCTTTTCCAGCAAGCCAGTTAGGGATCCATGTGACCTTGGGCCACAAATCTGGTGCTTAAAGGATGTTGGGTATCTCTATGAGCTGTCCTCACAGAGGGGCCCATGGCTTAACCAGGAATCTCCCCTGTTCTATTCAGAGAGAGGCTGCCCAGAGAATAATAAGCCACACACCCAGCTCGTAGAAACAGAACAGCCAGGACTGGGTGTACCCTGGAGTTAGGAGAGCAGGGACAGGAGCCCAGTGACCCCATCATTTTAATTGCCAAGTGCGTCTGGACCTTCCTGTGTCAGCTTCGTGGCAGTTTGTGTTTGCTGAGGATACAGTGCAACACAGGATCCTAGTGTTCTCTCATAGCCCAGTAATAAAAGCCATCTGCCTGAAACCTTGTTTTGGAGCAAGAATGGGTATGAACAAATAAACGAATGCTCGTAAAAACAGGAGATGGGCTGCTTCAGAAGCGGGGGACAGGCACACATGTTACCGGATGGCATTGCCGGAGGCTGGGGACTTCCAAAGATCAAAGGTAAGGGCCATTGTCAAAACACAGACACGGAAATAAATGTGGTTTGTGTAGGAGGGTGAGTCACATGATCAGGTCTGACCTCTTCCTAGAACTTGTGCCATACCTGGGGTCCCACCACTTTAGGAAGATCAGAGACCTGAAGCTTTACCCACAAATCCCTGCAATGAGTCGATGTGTGCATACCCCTCCCTGAACTTACATCTCTGCAGAACTTTAGAATGTGACCTTGTTCAGAACCAGGGTCTTCGTAGATGCAATTAAGAAGTGATAAATTAGGAGTGGTGGTACATGCCTGTTTCCAGCACAAGGGAGGAGAGAGGAGGGAGTAGTCTTGTCTGAAGCCAGCCTGGTCTACATGGTGGATTCCAGGCTAGCCAGAGCCACACAGCAAGATCCTGTCTTAATAACTTTTAACACTTTTCTGCATCAGCTGATACAACTCTGAGTCTTCTCTTGTTGCCACTGTGGTAAATTACATTGATTGGTCTTCAAATATTGAACCAATCTTGCATCTCTGGAATAAATCCCATTTGATTATGGTATATAATATATAATAATATATTTGGTTAGTATATATTTGTTATATAAGATATATAATATATTTAATATATGTTATTGATATATGAAATACATTATAACATATATTTGAATTGGTATATTATATACGACACTATAATCAAATGATATATATATATATATGTATATATATACATATATGAATTCTATTGACAACATTTTAAAGTGTTTTTAAGTAAGTTAGGCTTTCCAGTTGCCCTTATACCTCTGTAGTGTAGAGGAGTTTCTCAGATGCCCTAAAGTGGGCATAGCATACATCCAAGAGTCTAGCTGGCAGCAAATGATTACAAGAAGTTGACCTTGACCAAGGATCGAGTGAGAATCCCACTGGCATGTCAGAGAATTACATATATGAAAATCCCATTGTACCAGTCCCTCAATCCTTGGTCTCCAGCAGAGACACTGGGTAGAAGCCCAAAAGCCGGACCCAGCCCACAGGTCCTGGATGTACACCTGTTGACGTGAGCGCACTGGCTGGCATGCGCACGCGGGCTGACATGCGCACAGGCACCCAGTGGCTGAAGAAAAGAATAGTCACATTAATAGCTTAGATATGTGACAGGCAGGTGGGTAATTCTAAGACGGTGGATGCTCTTAGGAGATTTCTATGGACCCGTGGCTCACCCTTTCCCACTTTGGGATTTGCAGGGGACGGCTGTGTGGAGATCCCCGCAGGAACAGCTCCGCGAGAACAGCCCTGTGTAGTTGGTTCTCTCACCATCTTTACACAGGTTCCGGGGACTGCATGTGAGTTGCCAGGCTTGCGGAGCCGAGTGCCTTTATCCACTGAGGCTGAGTCGTCTCTTCAGCCCTCTTTTTTGCTTCAGTGCTGACAATTGAGTCCAGGGTTTTATACATGCTAGGCAGGTGCTCTGCCACTGAGCTACATCTCCGTACTTAATCACCAGAAACGTCCTCTAGCTTCTGGAGGAGGCGTAGAGAACTTTACCTCGTGCACATCCTACGATATGAACTTAGAAGATCTGCGGAAGAGGGGAGTACAGCCCGGGGAGTGACAGTCACTGTACCCGCTGGATTCTGCTCCAAGGATTCGCTGCTGTTGGAGTGGACGTGGACACTGGTGGGCTCCCTGGGTCTTTATCCTAGCAGCGCTGTGCCCGTCCCTCCTTCACTCTCTGTACCCTTGCTCCTGACCTTCTGCTCTCTCTCAGGTCCCCCACATTAGTTCCTGTGGCTACCTGATAATCATCAGTCCTTGCTTCTGGTGGATCTCACCATTTTCTGCAATGGCTCACAAGTGGTAATATTGCAAGGTTCTGGGAACGTCATAAATGTGGGGGCACGTGTCAACTCAGTGTATCTCCCTCCCCCTTCCCTGAGTCTCAGCGGAGCCCAGCCTTGCAGCCCTGCCCATCTCAGGCCACACTCATCCCCGGAGATTTCTCTTCTGGTGTAGAATAGATTGGGGGGTGGGGGTAGTTACTGTCAAAAATCTTTTTTTTTTTTTTAAATCTATTAAGCCAGTCTTTCCTTCATCAGGTCTACACTACAGTACCTAAAGTTTTCAACCCTTGCAGCTGCCTGTGGCAACAGTTGCTCTTTCTTCTCCTGTGTAAGGGGCTTTCTCTCCTCTTCTAGTTGGCTCAGCAGGTCTCCCCTAGTGTCACTGAACTGAAGAGGATTCCTCTAGCTTGTTTCCAGGTGGTGGGGCCGTGAGGGAGACTGTGGGGCCTGAGAGGAGACACTGGAGGAGCCTCCCTCCCTGACTGGCCTGCTGCTTGCCCACCAGGGCTGCACCCACACCCTGCCTCCTTCTTCTGCTTTAGGGCATTTGAAGGCAGATGCCACGCACGGCACTACCATGCTTCTGCCCCCAGCACAGTCCAGATGCTGAGAATATTTTTCATGTAGCATCTGTACAGAACAGCCCTTCTGCATTATGGGATGAGTTCCTGAAGGGGTTACCCAAGAGGGAGTGAGTCAGGGGACAACACCAGAAACAAACAAGACTGGAAAACACTGCTAGTACCCAAGTTCAGGGTGGAAATGTGTCCAAGGCTTGCATGTTGGAGTCCGTGACATGTACATCTGGGGCCTCAACCCCTCTTTCTGAGTCAGGATTTCAGGATGTGAAGCTGGGAACCCACCTTCACGTCTGCTAGTGTAGTGATTCTTACACTTGGTGAAGTAAAAGCAGCCACCCAGACACAGATAGTCAGTAGTCATCCCAGCTGTGGGTCAGCTGAAGACAGAACTCTGGCTTCTTACAGGACACAGAGCCCCACTGGCAAAGCCACCAGTGACTTCCTGCATCCTGGGTACTCAGTTGTCAGGCCTGCTGCCCCATGTAGAAGGGTGTTTTCACAGAACCAGAGGCTGGCCTATGAACCTGAGGGTCACCAAGGCTTACCAGGAGGGCGGAGCTGAGCCCAGAGCCTGCCCCAACTGCATACAAAGCTGCCTTTCCTGGTTGCCCTGAGGCGGAGAATTAGAGCTCTCTGTTCATTCACAGTGTTTATTTCCCTTTTGGAACCGCCTTGGGGCAAGCCAGGGTAGGTTTTCAAGGTTGTATTTGCCTTGGCTTGGCTGCAGACTTCCCCCTTTGAAGTCTGTTTATTGAGAGTTCGCACACAGCCCCACATCCAGCCTACTGCAAGTCTAAACCCCAGGGCTGGGCAAGTGAATGAGACCCTGGGAGGGCAGATGACCTCCAGTCTGCAGCTGACCTATGGTCAGTCACAAGGCCACTTGTCCAGCCTCAGATGCCCCAGAACTGACGTATCCCAACGCATTCTATTCTCTCAGGTCCAGATTTACAGCCATACTTTCCCTTACATGATTTATCATTGATCCATTCATCTATCTATCTATCTATCCATCCATCCATCCATCCATCCATCCATCCATCCGTCCATCCATCCGTCCATCTGTCCATTCACTGTGACATGACCTCGTGTAGCTCACAAGAACCTCAAATTCATTATGTAGCTGAGGATGACCTTGAACTTCTGGCCCTCCTGCCTCTACCTCCTGGGATTACAGGCATGTGCCATTGTGTCTGGGTTATAAATCAGATGTGAGAGTTTGTGCAGACTGCACGCCCAGCTCAGCTTATTTATTTATTTATTTATTTATGGAGCTGGGAATTGAATTCAAGACCTTATGCAAGTAAAGCAAACACTCTGTCATTGGACTATGCTTTATGCTTTGTACTGGCCTTCCTTCCTTCCTTCCTTCCTTCCTTCCTTCCTTCCTTCCCTCCTTTCTTCCTTCCTCCTTGTTTTTGTTCCTTCTTTCTTTTTTCCATTCTTCCTGAGACAATTAGTCTCCCACAGTAAATTGCTGAATCCCCTAAATATTTATTCCCCAGTACTTAACTGTGAGAGGGTAGCAGATAGCGGCAGATGCTGTGATTCAGGGCATTAGCTCAGCAGTTCAATGGTTGCCTTCCATGTACAAAGTCCTGGGTTTGATACCCATTAAAGTCCATTTGTTTATCTGATCCAAAGAACCTGATAGGGCCAGATGCTGTTATTGAAACTTGGTCTTCAAGCCTGTGCCTTGCTCTCAAGTTTGTAAAGACCACATGGCATTGGCTGGAAGGGGCTAGCTGCATCAAAGCCTTAAAAAAAAAAATCACAATATACCAAAAGCAGTCAGAAGAACCGGCCATGAGTAGTGGTAATTTCTACATATTGATTGTGTATTCTGTATTAGCCTTGATGTTTCTGTCCTGGCTTCATATAGAATTTGGGCAATAAGAGACTTGAGTGCAGGCTTGCCCAAGATGGCAAAGTTAGCAAGAGGTAGAAGCCTTGGAGTGAATGGGGACCTTCCTTCTCACGCTGGCATTAGTGAAACCCTGTTCTCTTCCTGGAGTGATCTGACATGGAATCCCATCACAGGACAGCACTACCTGAAGGCAAGGCATAGCCAGACCAACTCTGCAGTGCTGGCTCAGTCCCAGAGTGGGCAGAGTTCACCCAGCCAAAAAGAGGATTCCAAGGAGATGCTATCCTAGATCTCCTGGTTTACAGAGTTGTGCACGCTGTATTGTTGGGACACCTTGTGAATCCCACAGCTTTCACTGTCTTATTGTGTTCACTTCCAGGGATACTGCATGGCTCGGATTTCTAGAAGCGACCGTATATGACTGTGCATTTAGGAGCTGACTCCCCTGATGAGCATGGCTTCAGTTTGTCTCTTGCTGCTTTAGTAGGTAGTTTCTTGAGAGTACCAGGTCCCTGAGTTAGATCGTTAAGACCATATAGAAAGTCGAGTGCTTGTAGCTAGCTCACTGCAGCCTAGCAGCCTGCCAGGTCAGTGGGAGACCCTGTCTCAAAGAGGAGAGGAGGAGGAGGAGAGGAAGAGAAACATGTACAAAATATTTTGTATGAAGTTACCAAAGAATTAGTAAAAACATTTTCAAAAAAGGTTGATGACCCCTGAGGAATGACACCCAAGATGGTCCTCTGGCTCGTTCTCTCTCTCTCTCTCTCTCTCTCTCTCTCTCTCTCTCTCTCTCTCTCACACACACACACACACACACACACTAGGTTTTGTGTCCATAAATCTTTATTTATAAGAAATAAAAGTTGTCTACTTTTTCATGTTTTGAGACAAGGATTCAAATAGCCCAGGCTGGCCTCAAGCTCACTATGCACTTAGTAGGCAGACTCTTCACTTCCTAAACTCCCTGCCTCCACCTTCCAAGTGAAGACCTTATAGATTTGCACCACTGAAATTTGAAATCATGTTTCCCACTAAATATTTAACAGAAATGCCTAATCACTCGATGGCCATCTATACACCTGGCATGAATCTGATCATAAGCAAGGAGAAAGGTCACACCAGCACACAGTAGGTTCTTTGGAATGCGTGGGCCTCACTGTTAGACTAGATGTCAGATCTCTGGGAAGTGTGTTCTGGGAACGATCATTTAGGAAACCCTATGGGTGGCTCTCATATGCAGTTATGGGTAAGAATCGCTGCCTAGGTTTTCCTTGTCAGGTGAATAACACTCCCGGAGCCAAATGATAGGGGCCTGAAGGCCAAAGGAAGCCCCAAATCAATAGATCTGTAAATGTGCAAACACTGATGGGTCACAAACTAAAGGCCGTGTTGTGCACCACAGTCAAGAGCTTGAATGTGATTGAACAGAGACATGTGCAATGAATAGCACACAATACACCGATAAGCTCTGGACACCGAGTGGATATTCAGTAACTGACCCTGAAAAATGAATGGATGGACCCCACGAAGTGCAGTAAACTTGTACTTGGTGAAACTGAAGCATCGGTTGGACAAAGGATCGCCAATAAAGGAAATAATTTAAACCGTGACATACCATCTGTTATGGATATGCCACAATAAAAAAAAAAAAACTAAAACAGGGAAAATGAACGGAAGGAATGGAGAATTAAACCATTTAAACGTGGCTTTTCCTGCCTCCTTGTCGCCAACGTTAAACCACTGGTGCCCACGGGGTGGCGCTGTGATCCGCTCTTTCAGGATCCAAAAGGAACTTAGAAAGCCAAGTTCTGAAGTACACTGTTGCCCCCTTTTAAAGACAAAAAACTTTAAAGCTTCATAATTTGAGGCGCTGTGGCACGTTGCTTTTCTACGGCTTATCTGAAATATCTTACTAGGCATAAACTTATTTAGGAAGTGAATCGAAAGGCTGTTCGTCCGGCTAGAGAACGCCCGTTTCCTTTTATCCGCACTCCCGAGTAGACATAGCATTCGAGTTTCACAGAATGACCGACCGGTCTGATACTGTGCAGAGGGATCTGGACCACTGACCAGAAAAGGCTGATGCTTGATTTGAACAAAACACAAAGCAATACTAAATGAAAACGTGGTGTCTTCTGGTCCGTTCTGCCCACCCTGCGCAGACTATTCATGATTTATCAGTACAAGCTGAGTGGAAAAGGGAACCTGGTAGTTTAAAGTTAAACCCCAGCCCAGTGTTAAGTCTGAGTATTGGCTCTCTTGGGACTCAACACCTAGCTTTTTCCTGTCAGGTATGTATAGACTCCTTGGCTGAACGGTGTAGACTTTAGGGCAAAATGAAAACCTGGAAGCTTCCGGAGATAGGCTTAGAGTCTCAGCTCAGCTCTAGCTGGCTCCACTGGGCTGGGGCAGAGGTCGGGATGAAGCCTTCAAACGTCCTTAGCAAATGAGCAGGCAATGTTAAATCTAATGGGAAGAAATCGGGGACTAGGAGATACAGAGCCTCTGCCTAGCCTCTGAGCGGCCCTGATTTTATGCCCAATACACACTCACACACTCACACACCCTGTCTCACACACACTCAGACATATCACACACACACACACACACACACACATTCACACACATATACTCACATGCACAAAACACACATACTCAAAACACACTTTCACACACACTCACAGATACACATCCACACACACACAAACCATACACACTCACACACTTATAGACTCACACACATTCACACCCCTACTCACAAGCACAAAATACTTTCACACACACTTACAGATGCATATCCACACACACTCACACATACCACACACACTCACACACTTATAGACTCACACACATACTCACAAGTACAAAACACGTTCACATACAAAACACACTCTCACACGCATTCACACACACTCACACATACAGGCACACATACTCATACAAGTACACACACATACACACACACCCCAATATAAAACTACAATTAGGCGTGCCTCAGTGGGATAGGAGTGCTTGCTGTCCTTACAGAGAACCTGAGTTCAGCTCCCAGCATCTGAGTCCTGCATCTCCTCTCGCTCCAGGGGATCTGGTGCCCTCTTCTGATCTCTGTCAGTATCTGCACACACACACACACACACACACACACACACACACACACACACGTATGTGTGCGCACACACACATACCCCCCCACATAAATTAATAATAAAATAAATCTTAACAAAAACAAAATTATATTTCTGTGTGTTTTTGTTTGTTTAAATAATGGAACAAATACATATTTTGTTCAGCCCTTCAAAGAAAAATAGCTTCCAACATGCTAAGTTATAATCATTGATACTGATAAAATATCGCAACAAGACCTCTCTCTTTGTATGTGTGTGGCATATATATGGGTGTGTACATATGGATGTTGGTGTATGTGTATGTGGTGTGTATATGGGTGTGTACATATGGATGTTGGTGTATGTGTATATGGGTGTGTACATATGGATGTTGGTGTCTGTGCATGTGGTGTGTATATGGGTGTGTTCATATGGATGTTGGTGTATGTGTGTGTTCATGAGTGTGTACATGGAGACCTCTGGTCAGGAGTCTTTCTTAGTTTTTGAGGCAGGGTCTCTCACCGAACTGGAAGCCCATCTATTCTGCCAGGCTAGCTGCCAATGGGCTTCACTGATCCATTGGTCTCTGCCCTCCAATGCCAGGGAAATAGCTGTGTGTTAGGGGCCCAAGGCTTCCATGGAGAGCGCTCAGGACAGCTGCTCAAGTGTTTAATTTTGACATAGAAACTAAACAGGAAGAAAAGAGTCTATTGTTGGCCAGGCCCTGCTTCAGGAGAGGGAGCATGTTAGCAACCACGGTATTCCTAAGCATAAACGGGTCTACCTGGTTCCTAGTGAATGCCACCCTCACAATGATGATTCATTGTGATGCCTTTGGCTTCAGAAATGTTTGTCTTAAAAGTTATATAAAATTTACACATATACATAGGAATAAACACATACATAGATACAGACACAGATGCATACACTACACATACACACACACACACACACACACACACACACACACACACACACATCAAGTGTTCTCAGGCAGTGAGAGCTGGAAGCAGCTTTTCTTGTCTACTTTGGAGCTCTCAGCCTGGAGCCACCAAGAATCCCAAAGTTTCTGTGAATACACTCCGTCCTCCTCTCTAGCCTTTCTTCCTGTTTCCTTGTGTCATGTTCTAAGGGTCAGCTTTGAGCCACAGCTGTGAGCTAAAGGCAGTCCAGTGCTAGTTCTTGCCCCATAGAGGCACAAGAAGAGTATATCACTACATGTCAAAAAGCCAGTGTCCATGTAGTTCAGATTTCCTTCATGGAAATGATAGAACAAGCCAGGGACAAAGTTCAGCAAGCTACAGGGAAAGGAAGGGGGTGGCTTTCGTACCAAGAGTAGCATTGCGACGGCTGAAGGGGTGGCTGGGAAGATCTAAGGCAGCCTCAAGGGAGGAAGCCAGGAAGGAGCCATTGAGACCCAAAGAGCAACGAGCATCCTTCCTAACGTCCATGCTCTTTCTAGGTCACGTTCCATCAGATGTGTGGTGGAGCTCCCGAGAGATCCGGTGAGAGCGGGGGGCACCACAGAGCCTTTCCCAACAGGAACAGCTGAGGGGTCTAAACCAGCAGCAAGAGGAGATGGGTTGGTTTAGTCCTGTAGAGACCTCTTTGGGATGATGAGGGGCCAGGAAGGAGTGTAGCATTTGAAAGCACCTGGAGGCAGGGGTTAGACCTTTGCTGGATCTGCTCCAGAGCAAGCCTGGTCTGCAGGTGGGTGACATTAGTTGTGCAGTGCAGCTTTTGTTTTGCTGAGAGGTGGTACAGACCCTTGCCAGAGCTGTATTCTCTGGAGACTAGGGGGCGGACAAAGCTACCTGCCCTGGGGCCTTTCCTTCTGCTAAGCCTTCTACTTCTTTATTTAGAGAACTGGGCCTTTCATCTAAGTAAATATTGAACAAATATTTTAAAACCACAGGTTTAAACAATGTCACAGTATTGTCCTGCCTCAACCTGGCCCTAGGCACGGCTGCTGTATTCACTGTTCCTGTCCTGACTCTCCGTGGCTAAGCAGGAGGGGTTTCTTCTGCTCAGGTGGGAACAACTTCCCACCTGTACAGGTTGGGCACTTCTGGATGTCAGCAACCTTGGGAGCTCCCCCCCCCAGCAACCCCCTCCCCCGAGAAGGCATGCTAACGGAATGCACCTTGGGACTATAAAGCGAAGGAGACCTTTTGTCTATTTTGAGTAGAATTGGGAGGATACCCCGATGGATCGTGCTGACCACATGGATGCTGGAGTGAGCCTCCAGGGAGTAGGTTTTAGCCTCGGAGTAAAGTGGAATCACAGATAAGCATCTCTTGAGGGCCCTCATGAGGGAGCGGAGGGAAGGAAGGTCTCTGTTTAATTCTTCCGCACACAGAAAATTCTTGCTCCCTACAAACATCCACAAGGGAATGCTTTTAGACGGACACCTTATCAACCCTAACTCAGCTTCCCGGTCTCCTAAATCACCTGTCAAACCCCAAACTACATGTATCACCCCCTGCTGCCTGAACACATCCCCTGGGCCTCACTGGAGATGTCCACGCTTGCTAGGGCAAGGCATGGAAACTGCTAGAATCCAGTTTCATCTAGGGTTCAGCTGGGTTTGTGTCCTCATCCTCAAATGTGCCCTTTGTCAAACACACACAGGACTCTGGGGACAATCTCCCACCAGACTGGAAATACCAGAGAGGCAGAGGCAGCTGCCTTCAGAGGGAGCTCGGCTCTCCATTTTCTCTCCTTTTGGCCACTTTAGCTTTGAGTAGAAACTGAAATAAGAGTTACAATGATACACGTTTATGGGTTTTAGGTAATTAATCCCTTGGAGCCCTCTTCTGGGTGAAAAGCTTGCTACCCACCTCATACGTCAGACAAGCAGGAGGCCATATGGCTGGGCTGGGCTGGGTGGTCGCTGGCATCAGCGGGAGCGTGGAGACTTTGGCTTCAACAGTCTTTGGCTTCTTGGCCCTTGTCCAGATCGCTGGGCCATGCAGCCCCTAGAAAGGTGATACATGAGAAACTGAAATGGACCAGACTATAAACTCCAGGAACAGTTAGGAGGGCAGGGCTTGTGGCCCCCACCTGGGCCTGCTTCTCTTTGACAGACAGGCTTGTCGAGGACAGAAGCCCTTGTACCTGGAGTTCACCCCCCTCTCAGTGCTGGCTGCTGCATTCTGTGAAGAAGCTCTCCCTGGGAGAAAACCCCAAGCAGCTGAATCCCAAGGCACACAGCCTTGTGGTCCAACATGGGGGACATACTTGCTGAAACATCCACTGAAGGTCATGAGGCACTAGTTCCAGGGCCAGGGTAGGGATATGGCTTTCTTGGTGACACTGAGCAGGTTGGCCCTAAACTGCTTAAGAACATTCTTCTTATTTCTAAATTTTCCAATTTACTTGTGAGAGGTTTGTAGACATGTATATTTTAGCCTTTATGATGCTGGACACCTTCAACTCTATGGTGAATCTTCTTTGGAGGTTGTGTTGCCAGACCAGCCCTTGAACTGGCCTGAAGAGCAGGGTGCAAAACGTGTGCTGTTCATGAGTCAGGCTCTTTAGGAAGTGATCACAACCTGGGCTTAAGCAAGTCATCCAGATGCACACATGCAAACAGTAGCAAAACAAGCTAACAAACCCAGCGCATACACTTCAGACTCCACCATTCCCACCTCTGGCTCCCTCTTCTGGCCATTCTGTGGCCATGGCTACACTGGCTCCTTCATAGGTTCTGGAAGAGATCACTTTCTAAAGACTCATATACAGTCTACATCAGCCAGGCGACTCACGGTGCCCTTAGATAGGAGATAACCAGGGTTTCACCTGATTCTTTCTTATCTGTTTGCAGCAGTATTTTTCTGGATAAATTAGACTGGTGTGATGGGGTACAGATGAGAGAAGAAGAGAGCCCAAACTTGTGTTGAGGTAGAGACACTTGGAGAAGACCCTCTAAGCCCAGTGGGTGGAGACACTAAGGCTTGGTAAAGGGGTCCAACAGCAATTCTTGTTGCTGGACCCCCAACAAGAATTGTTTGTGGCTTGTTTTCACGCGTGAACAGACACTGCAGGGTATTCCTTCAATGTGTGACGGCCAACTCGGTTTGCTCCACATTTGCCGTCTCGCTGAGGGCTCCACCCGAGTCCACACTACACACTCACCAAATCTCAGTCCCTTGTTGCTATGTATTATCGTTCAGCTTACATATGTGGGAGCCCCAGTCCCCGGTCCCTGGTCCCCGGTCCCCGGATTCAGTTCTAGATTTCTTAGTAGTCCAGAACATAATTTCCACAATCAATATTAATTAGAATTATTGATTTAAAAACTCCCCCATGCAGGCTACAGCGATGCAAACTAATTTTAGCTTCTTTTCCATATCATCGAGCTCTTTCTTCTCATCTGGGAGCATCCTCCCTGACATGGTGCACATCTGGAACCCATGTGTTTCTTCCTTTGCTCTTACATGTGGTAATTTTTTTTATTACTTCAGGAAGCTGTGTAGATTCAGAAGTAGGAGCCACACGAAGATGTGAGATGGCCGTTCTTAGTGTTATCAGCAGGACGGAATGCAACATCTGTGTGGAAAGAGGTTGCCCTCAAAGTTCTCCCTAGTCTAAAATCAGATGGTGTGTTTGGGCTGATAGCCTCATATTGAAGTAATTTCTCCCAGCCAAAAGGTCTAGAATAGGTTCAGTTGTAATCTACTTGATATCCACTTGCTGTAGTTTGACTGCTCAGAGAAACCTGGCAAGGATTATGAAGAGTGTGCCTGGCACATGGCTGTGTCCCAACTCAACAGTCTGCGAACACTATTAGTAACCATTGCAACTGTTCTCCGGGAAGTGCTGGCTGTTAATGACCCTGCCCAGATGCTCCTGTGGGAGGTATATGGAGAGATAATGTGTAGCTTCCCAAGTAGCCAACCGCTGGGTTGAAGGCTCGATCAAGAGATGGAGATGGCGTGCCCCTGCCAGACCCAGGACCATTGTGAAAGAAAAAGTGGGGAGCAAGTGCTTTGCTTGGTAAGAGTCGACTTGCACCCTCTGCTGAAACACAGTGATAGAGAGGTAGCTGGGGGTACTCGGGCCCTTCAGCTGGGCACAAGCAAGGTTCCAGCAGAGACAGCCAGAGACAAAGAGACAGCGTTCTGTGGTCAGGGAGAGGCAATCTTTCCTTCTGTAACTGCTAGGTGATTTTTCACTTTGTAGAACAGTATCTCCTGACATGGAGACAGAAAGATAGCTATGTCCTCCATAACTAGGAGAGTATGGCCGTTCTTGACAAACTAGTTAAAATACGTGGCAATGGAGCGTACACCTGATGGGTAATATTCAGCCCTTAAAACGAATGAGGCAAATGGCTTAGGCAATTAAGAGTGCTTGCTGCTCTTACAGAAGACCCAGGCTCAGTTCCCAACACCCTTGCCAGCAGCTCACAGCCTCCTGTAACCTGGGCTCTGGGGACCTGATGTCCTCTCTGGTCTCTGAGGACACCAGCACATATGGCATCACACATGCAGACCCCCAGGCAATAAATAAAAATAAAAACTAAATCTTTAAAATGAATGGAATACAGAGGCCTGGAGGTGGCTTTGCAGTTGAGAGCACTGGATGCTCTTCCAGAGGATCCAGGCTCAACGCCCAGAATTCACACGGCAGCTCTCAGAAGTTCACAACTCTGGTTCCAGGGGATCCAGCAAGCTCTTCTGGCCACTGTGGCACCAGGCACACAGGTGTGTGTGTGTGTACACATATATGCAGGCAAAATACCCATACATGTAAAATAAAATCTAATTTAAAAATAAATACAATGAAGTAGATTTCTGTGTGCTAAAGTTAGGTGGGGGAAGGCAAGTAGCAGGACCAGGTGCCATGGGTGTAAAAATTAAAACACATTAAAGGACAAGTATGTGTATGACCTCACGTGTCTCTATGCAAATTCATGAAGGACAGATCCAGAGATCTTCCTGGGATGGGACATGAATCACCCTCCTCCCAATGGGAAGATGATCACCCTCCTCCCTATGAGAAGACAGTCCAGTCACCATCTTTCCAATGACACCCTCCTTCTTAAGAGAAGACAGCTACCCTCCCTCCAGTGAGAAGGCAGTCATCCTCCCTCCAGTGAGAAGGCAGTCATCCTCCCTCCAGTGAGAATGCAATCATCTTCCCTCCAGTGAGAAGGCAGTCATCCTCCCTCCAGTGAGAAGGCAGTCATCCTCCCTCCAGTGAGAAGGCAGTCATCCTCCTTCCAGTGAGAAGGCAGTCACCCCCATTCCTATGCTCAGGACCACCATCTTCCTTTCAAGATATAGAAGGTATAGCCTCTCTCCTGGGGAGCAATGAGACAACATTAGCTGCCCCTTGGATCTGGAGAGAGTGAGCTGGAGGTTTGGCAAGCACTACCCTGAGCAGAGCCACAACCTCTCATAACTGCAGGTTCTGAGTGCAGTTCCAGGCCAATCTATGAGGCTCTGTCCCTACAGGAGTTCCCAGAATCCACCAGGAGCCATGATGGCTTACACTGTTTTTGTTTTGTTTTGAGACAGGGTCTTACTGTGTAGTCCTGCCTGGCTTTGAACTCACAGAGATCCACCTGGCTCTGCCTCTGTAGTGCTGGGATTTCAAGGCCCATGCCAGCACATTAAACCCTGACCACCAGTTGTCTTTAAATGTGAGAGAAACCCAGCAGACCACAAACACCTATGGATGTAGAACATTTTGAACTAAGATGGTTCCTACCACTATATTGGATTTGGGAACCTGAAGGGGGAACAGAGCAATGATGTCTTACCAGGGTTGCTTGTGTGTGAGAGATGGGGGGTGGAAAGAGGGAGTGGAGAGGGAGAGAAGGGGAGAGGGATGGAGAGCAGGCAGAAAGCAGGGCGGAGTAGGCAAAGAAAGAGTTTGGGAGGATGGCTCCTCGGTGATAATATCCTGTCCTAGGGAGAGGTAGGCTGCTTTCCACCAGGTCTGACTTCCTGCCACCACACAGAGGGTCTGCTTCCCGCTTGCTCCTGCCTCTATTTGAAATCGATCACCTTGCTTACCTCTCAGAATGGAATCGAGGGAGGCACTGCTCCAGCACCAACCTCAGCACTGTAGAGTTACAGACACCAGGCTGGGCCTACACTGTAGAGTTACAGACACCAGGCTGGGCCTACACTGTAAAGTTACAGACACCAGGCTGGGCCTACACTGTAGAGTTACAGACACCAGGCTGGGCCTACAGATTCTCGGAACTCTAAAGCAATTAGCATTTTGTGAACGCACTTTAGGGGCCTCAAATTTCCAACCCAAACCCCGACTTCACACCCCACATGAAGGCTGCTATCAAAAACATACTCCTGCCGGGCGGTGGTGGCGCATGCCTTTAATCCCAGCACTTGGGAGGCAGAGGCAGGCGAATTTCTGAGTTCGAGGCCAGCCTGGTCTACAGAGTAAGTTCCAGGACAGGCAGGACTACACAGAGAAACCCTGTCTCGAAAAACAAACAAACAAAAAAAAAAACCAAAACAAAACAAAACAAAACAAAAAAAACCACCAAACAAACAAACAAAAAACATACTCCTAACAAACAAACAAACAAAAAACATACTCCTAACTCCCGGAAGGAAACAACGAGTGTAGGTGGAATGTGCAGGAACCAGAACTCCCTGACACCGTTGTCAGGAAAGTCAAGTGGAGTCATCATTGTGGGAAACAAGGCAGAGATTCCTCAAAAAAAAAAAAAAAAAAAAAAAAAAAGCAGCAACAAAATAAAAAACATTCCCTCCCGGTGCATAGGACGGCCTCCAGCCCCCGCAGTTCACTCCTGGGTGAGATCTAACACTGGCGCTCAGCTGTGCACACCAGCGCTCACAGAAATATTCACAGTAGTCAGGAGTAGGGACAGCTCAGACACCCACCAATGAACAAACGACAGGATCTTAGCCTAAAAAATAACAGAGTTCTGATATACCACAGAACCACCACAGGGGGATGAATCATGACAGTGATGGCTGATCTTGGAAGCTTGGTACACCTGGGGAAAGGAAACCTCAGCTGAAGACTCACACTCATCAGTTTGGCCAATGGACATGTCTATGGGGCATTTTCTTGATTGGTGTAGAGGTAGAAGGGCCAGGCCCACTGTGGGCGGTGTCATCCCTAAGCAGATGGGCCTTGGCCATATAAGAAGGGTAGCTGAGAAAGCCAGGGGAGCAAGCCAGTAAGCAGTGCTCCTCTGCTTCAATTCTAGGTTCTTCCCTTGACTTCTCTCGATGGTGAACTGTGGTCTATGACAAAGAAACCCTTTCCTTCTCCCCCAAGTAGCTTTTGAGTGTGTTTGATCACAGCAATGGAAAGCAAACCAAGACAAGGACTTTGTGTTAAGTGGAATAATCCAGACCTCCATGCTGATGCTTACCTGAGATATCTAGAACAGATACTCAAAGCTACCGGAAATGGTTCAGCAAATGTCACAACGGAGCCCATTATTACATGCAATTCATACATGCTAGTAAGAAAAAATGTTCAAAATTTCCAAGCACAGCTATTGCATGCCTTTAATCCCAGCTCTTGGGAGGCTGAGGCAGGAAGGTCACACAGTCTAGGGCTTAACTTCTGTTTGGTATGATAAAGGTTTGACAGTGGATTATGGTAATGGTGGTACAACAATGTAGATGTAAATTTAGTGACATTGAATTGTACACTTTAAATGAGTATACCATATACATTCCAGAAGAGGGCATCAGATCCCCCAGAACTGAGGGTGATGTGTCAGCCATGTGCATGCTGGGAGTTGAACTCTGGTCCGCTGCAAGAGCAGCATATGAACTTTGCTCTAGTCATATTCTGTTGGCTTGTTTGTTTGTTTGTTTTCAAAGAGGAAATCACTCTCGGTAAGCAGCCCAGGTTGGCCACAAACTCATGGCAATCCTCCTGCCTCAGCTGAAATCTTCAGTGCTGGAATTACAAGCATGAACTACCACACTCAGCATCTTGTTTTGTTTCTCTGTGTAGTCCTAGCTGTCCTGCAACTCACTCTGTGGATCAGGCTGGCCTTGATCTCAGAGATCTGCCTGTCTCTGCTGGTGCTGGGATTAGAGGCCACCGGGCCACACTTAGCATCTTAACTGTTCACGCTGTGTGAGGTGAGGCTCACATCTTACTCCCTGTTCTTGCCTAGAGAGCACTCAAACCTCTTCCGGCCTTTCTGCAAGCAAGTTTCCATTTAGCGGCAAATACACCCATGTTCAGGAAGCACGTGTGTCTTGCATTGATCTTTTAAAGGTTCAAACTCACTTTTATCCATTCATATAAAAATCCTTCGAGCATAGCTTTGGCATGCCAGGAGAGCCAGCTGTGTGGAAACGCTCATGACACGTCAAATCACCGTTTTATATGGTAAAGGTTACTTACTGAAACTTTTGGTGGTTCGTGTCTGACTTTCATATTTGTGGACAGGACTATAAGCTACTGCTATTGTCTGTGGTCCTGCTTCGCTACAGAAGCCTCTCTCTCCTCCACGTCAAACATCTGGATCCTTTTAACCAAAGAGCACCTTGTCTGGTTATCTGGAACTCTCCCTTGGCTTCACATTCATCCAAATACACAAATATTGTAAATTTGAACTTGTAAAACAAAATGTTACCAATAAAACACTACATCTGTTGCAAGCATTAGAATCTCTACCAGATTTGAGTTACAGAAGTTTCTGCTGGTCAGACAAGCGTTTGAAAAGGCACTGTATGTGTTTAATTCCTGTTTGACTCAGTTCACCAAAGACTTGACTCCACTGCTGACTTTTTAGATGGACACACATGGAACTCGTGGGTGTGGGGGGAGGCACATTCAGATTGACCATGCCCTAAGAATGGCTTTCAATTTTTTTTTTTTTGAGACAAGATCTCATTATTTAGTCCAGGCTGGACTAGAACTTACGATCCTGTCTCAACCTTCTGGGTGCTAGGATTACAGACACGCAATACCATGCCTGGAAGTTTTAACATTTAAATTTTTTCTAACATGTATGAGTTATTCATAATAAGGTTTCATGTTGATACTTTTTGTGCTTGTACATAATATACTTTGGTCATTTTCACCCCATAACCCTCTATTGTCCCCACCCACTGCAGCCATTCTCCCTGCAACCTGTCCCCTTCTGCTCACGTGTCTTTTCTGTCTGTGTGTGACCCGATAAATTTAATTAGGGTTGCTTACTTGACATGAATGAAGGGTTATTTACAGGAGTGTGGACACCACTAAAGAAGATGGGTCTCTTTCCCCAAGCAATGATTAACTGCCACCGATCCCTAAGGGAGGGGTGGTATTTCATGAGACCCCCTCCCATATTCAAGGCAATGTTGAGGGGTCCTTTCTCCTGAAGTTAATCTCAGCTGCTAAAAGTCCAAAGTGAAGTGGCCGTGGAGACCAGCCCGCCGCACTGCACCCTTCCTCCAGATCTACGGTCCTCCCACCCTCTTTTCTGTGATATTTCAGGAGCCTTTGGTAGGGGGTGTGTGATACAGACATCCCAGACAGGACTGGACAGTCAACACTCACTCTCAGCACACCGAGAGTGTCTGCAGGAAACATTGCCCACTGCAAAAGTATTCTGTGGCAGAGCTCTGAGCAGCACCGATCTTTAGGCAGAAACACAAAATGCAGAGGGCAGTTTGTCAGGCACATGTCCATTTAACAAAGCACACCAGCAGCTTCCCCACCAGGGCCTATGATCTCCTCAGACACAGGCTTTTTACCAGGTTTACAGTTCCAGGTGTTTGGTTCTCCAATGGAACTGGCCTCAAATCTCATCAGAAAGCAGTTGGTTCTGACCACGACAGTCACCCACTGTCACGCCAATGAGTGCATCTCACCTGACATGCACTCAGGGTCTCAGCTGTTAGTAATGTTTCTTTTCCTCGCAGCCCAAACAGAGCTTCCTGGCTTTCTGAGAACTAGCCAGCTAACATGGAGGAAGCCAGGTTTACAAGTCAATTGGAGAAAAAAAGCCGCAGAGGGATGTGACAGTAATCTCGAATTCGATGGGACTGAAAGACACTGTTCTGTATAGTCCAGAGAATGACCTATATGTACATTTTTGGTTTCTGATTGAACAAGTTGGTTAAGCATGTAGCGAGCAAAAGTAAAACAGAAAATATCAAGAGGTGGCTTGACAGCAAGGCTCATGGAGATAAGCACTCGGTGCTTTCATCGGGGGCTGCTGGGGTAGCTGACAGAGAAAACTAACAAAGACAAAGAGGTACACAGACGCTCCTGAACTAGACACTCTCACACACAGGCGCTGAGGTGCAGCTAAGTCAGGGGCTAGAGCCATGGCCCAGCTGGAGTCGCAGGTGGGTACTACTCTCTGCTCTCTTCATGGGTGAGATTTTCTTCCCCGCCACAGCCGTGTTTACAGCCGTGTTTACAGCGCGGGATAACTCTGTTGGGGATAGTTTACTGTCTGTTCTCAAAGGGTGCATTTCTTCTTTTCAGGAGAGTGAACAAAAATTTATTACTGAAAAGTGAGAAAAAAGGGACCCAGTAGTTTTTCGTTTCTTTGCTTGTTTCTGTTTTTTTGGAAGTAGGTTCCCTCTACACAGTCATGGGTGTCCCACATAGATCAGTTGTCCTTGATCTCACAGAAACCCACCTACTTTTGCCTCTGAGTGCTGGGATTAAAGGGGTTGAACCCTCATGCCAGTTTGTGAGCTGTGCAGAGCAGACAGCCCAAAGATTCTAAAATTTGTCTATGACCACAAACATTTCTAAGATTGGAGGCTGCTTTGTTTATTAAACCAGTGGGCCATTCCCCATGGTGGTAAGGAGGTTGTCTTGGGAGGGGACTGGGGGTTTGATAGAGGATGTCCCCTTTCTGGGCTCATACATGCAGCAGAGTTAGGTAGCTTACCAAATATGCAGTCAGGTCAGCCATACACACACCACCCTGTAACTAGACCCATGAAGACTTCAGCTGGGCATTCCCATGGCAGAAACACGGATTTTTTTCACTACATTCCAAGAAAATCTTGAAATACAGTTCTATAGACAGATTGGAATTCTTTCCCAAGGAAATGCTATTCCACACATCAGAGGTACATCTGTGTGGGCAGATGTCTCCGGAGCCATGGAGAGAGGACCAAGCTGGTGGATCACCATGTGGGTGGGGATCCAAGAAGGGGCTCTCACCCAGTTCCTAATTCTCTGACTCAAAGGAGTGACATCCAAAAAAATTGTCAGCACTGTGGTTTCCAACCCAGAATTCGTGGGGGAGAGTATTTGGCATTTTCTAGAGGGCCACAGGCCTGGTAGTATCCTCTCAGGATTTAGATGTTTTTAGACTTGATCTTAGCCAAAAGGCTGAAGTGTGATGGTTTTAGCAGTATAACATAACCTGAACAAGACCTATCCAGCTATCTTAAGCACTTAGTTATGCCTCAATATACTCATTCATTCATTCATTCATTCATTCACCTTTTTTGTTGTTATTTTTGGGGTTTTTTTGAAGACAGGATATCACATAGCCCAGGCTATTCTCAAACTTGCTTTATAGCGTATGCTAGCCTTGAATTCCTGATCTCCTTCTGCGAGTACCAAGTGCTGGGATTATAGGTGTGTGCCACCACATACCTGGCTTTATGTTGCATGGCCTTAAGCCCAGGGCTTCTTGCATGCTATATCCACTGAACCATGCCCCCTTCCCAAAGTTTAAACGTTAAGGCCTGATTCCCCACACAAAACTCTTGGACTTCTCATCGCAGACTAAACTAGTTTCCAAGCTGGCATAACAAAAGTTTCCTTGGGACCACTATTGTGATAAAAATCTTTCTCCGTGTCCAACATTATAGGGTGGTTACCCCCTCCTCCATGTACAAGTAGGGTAGCCTCTTCTTCTTGGAGCCTACATTCTACTTTATGTGAGAATACATGTTTACACCCTGGTAGACTTGCTATCTGAACAAGTGTGGACCACAGGCTGGAGAGATGGCTTGCTGCTCTTCCAGAGACCAGAGTTATGTTCCTAGCATCTATGTGCTGCCTCACTAATGTCTGTAACTCCAGTTGGAAGGAATCTGACACCCTTTCCTGACATTCCCGGGTGTCAGACAGACATGCACACATATATGCATACTGGCAAAACGTTTATACACATAGCATAAACTTATAAAAATTAAACAAAGGCTAACAATCCAGATCACAAGAGAATATAACTACAGTGCAAATTGTATTTCTTGCTTGGATATTTTTTTCCCCATCCTCTCCATCCTTGGGGGATACTTCGTATGGACTGAGCCCCAGTATGGGCTGAGGGCTCACAGATGTTTCAGTGAAGCCTGCATGGGTACCAGTGCAGCCAAGGTCCTGCACTCCCATGCTCCCACCTCAGGACCCTGTGATATACGGGCGTCTTAAACAGGATACAGATGCTGGGGGTGGGGGAGTAACCGGAGAGCCGTGCAAGAAGATATGTCTGTCTGTCCCTGGAGTTCAGCACATAAATTAGAAACCACAAATTCAAATATGAAGGAAATATCGACATTTCTTTTTTTTTCCCCTCTCTAACTTTGGCTTTTTCCCCACTCAAGGTTAAGTTTGAGAGAAGTGTAGGTTTTTTTTTTTTTCTCCCAAAATGACTTTCTCTTGCTCCATCTTCGTCATCTGCCAGGTGCCTAGCTATCAGCTTGTCAGCGTGTTTGTCTTATGGGGAAAGTCAGGGCCAGTGAGAGGCCTTGTCCCCATTACCCGGGCACCAGACAGCCAAAGGTGAGTATTCACTGTGGTCACCGGCTTGTCCTGGAGCAGAGGGCCTTAGCAAGGGAAAGAAGAGTCACCACACAGAAATGCTCACACAAGCAGAGGCTAAACCCGGACAGCCGGACACCACATCAACAGTGCTTCCTTCCCACTTACCTATGTCCTGCATCACTAGGTGTCCTGATGTCTCTGCTCCTACTCCCAGCTCCAGGGAGCAAGGAAAGAGGCCAGACAGCACCTGGAAATCCCACAGGCTTCGAGCTACTGACCTGACACCGTCTTGTGTAGCTTCCTCTGACTTTGTCCACAACAAGTGGACAGCTTCAAATAATACATTGCTCTAACGCATCCATTCTAGGTTTTATAAAACGTTGATTCATTTCTTCTAGAAACTCCCATATGAGTACAGAAAAAAGAATGTGTATATGTATATATGTACACACATATACATACTGTATACTGTATACAGCACAAAATACTGATTCATTTCTTCTAGAAACTTCCATATGAGTACAGAAAAAATGTATATATGTATGTATATATGTGTATGTGTGTATATGTGTGTGAGTGTGTGTATGTGAGAGAGAGAGAGAGAGAGATTCTTGAGGTATATTATTTTGGTGAGGGGCTGGAGAGACTGCTCAGCAGTCAAGAGCACTGGCTGCTCTTCCAGAGGACCTGAGTTCTAGTCTCAGCACCCACATGGAAGCTCATAATGTCTGTAACTCCAGTCTTAGGAGATCTGATGACTCTGGACCCTGTGGGCACAGGACATGCACATGATGCACACACACATGCAGGCAGAACACCCATACAAACAATAATAAGTAGATGAAAATTTTGAACTAGTTTAGAATTTTTGTCTTGAGCTCTCTCATGCCTTTGTTAACAGGGGCTGAATTTGTGAGTGCAATGTTGTGGTAATTATTTAAAATGGCCTCTGGTCAAGCCGACTAAACTGTGGTGGCTCTGCCTAGCTCAGCCTCCATGTTCCGTGGCCAGAGGCCACGTGTGCGCCACAGCTAGAAACGGCCAGCCAGAGACACCAGCTGTGCCACCCACAAGACACCAGCATGGGAGATGGCTCTGCCAATCTTTTACACTGTCTCTGCAAGGCTGGGCATTGCCCAGACCATCCCTCCAACCATGCGGGCTTGGTACAAATGAGACTCTAATGCTTAGATTATCCAAAGGCTTATATATTTGGTAATGATTAATAACAAGATGCCCGCTCAACCAGAGGTATAACCCAATACCCAACCTAGATACACCAACTACCTTTGACTGAGGGAGACACGTGACCATCGGCCTCCATGTTCCCTTCTCTCTCGTCTCTCTCCCCCTCTTCCTTCTTCTCCTCTTCCTTTCCGTATTCCTCCCACCTTAGTTCCTCCTACAGTGCAAACCTTATTTAAAGGCACTCCAGGAAGCATCCTAGTTTAAGTACAAAGTAGACTAACCACCACCCCAAGTGACAAGTGGTGAGGACTTCCCGTCTCTTGGCTGCCTGCCCTGCCCTAATGATCTGTGAGCCTGGCCTCAGGGCAGTGAAGAACCGGACCGTCGCCCTGTCTTCTCCTGTCCTGACTGCCACTTCCACAAGCAGGAAGTGCTGCGTACAGGCCGCTTCAATACTGAGCAGAGCCCAGCTGCTCTCTACCAGCGACCAGCCCTTCAAGGTGCCAGCTTCCAATTCTAACCTGCAAGTGGGAAGGGGAGAGTTGGTTTGGGTGTAAACAATGCTCCTTCTTTCACACCAGCAGACGAAACATCTGCACAGAGACCAAGAGAGTCCAGACATTAGGACAATGTGTAAGATGGCTGACATCTGATAGGCAGGGTCACATGCCCAGGACCTGCTGGATTTGCACCCATCAGGGCAAACGTTGGCATAGGTATTTGAATCTGACATACAGCAGGGCTGGCAGGCAGTGGAGATGACAGGACACAGGATGGTGCAGAGAGACTGCCAAGGTCCTCTGCTGCATCCATGACTTATGGAGGGATGATGCTCATGGCCCAGGTGACTCGAGAGGACACCTTTCCTCAGGTAGCCTCAGCCTGTGCTGTGGGCGCAATGCATCCACTCACGGTGTTCAACGCCTTGTTTTACTTTTAGCTCTTGGGCCACCCTGATTGCTTCTGTCTCCCGGGGACCAGAACCTTCTCTGCTGCTAGCTGTTCTGTGAACCATTAATCACCCAGAGATAGGTGCTCTGTGAAATATGCCTGTCAGTGAGCTCCCAGAGAATAACCAGTCAGCAGGAGAAAGCAGACTCTTCCCAGAGAAAACAAATATCAAACTGTAAGCTGACTGTCTTGAGACAGAGTGACCTAGCTTCATTTCTGTGGCTGTGATAAAATACCCTGACAAAATTTTAGTGAGAAAAAGGTCTAGAGATTGAAGTTTCAGTCCATCATTGCAAAATGGAGGCAACCTGACTTGGCCACTCATGTCATGTGCATAACTAAGAGCAGAGAGAAGTGCACGCAGATGTGTCTTCCACTCCATGGCTCTCTGAACTAAGACCAGGGCACTGCCCTCTTTCATGATGATCTTCACACATCAATTAGGGAAATCAAGACGGTCCTCCACAGACATGCCCATCTGATGCAGATGACCTTTCCACGAGACTCCCTTCTCAGGCGATAGGTGCATCAAAACAAAACCAGCCACCACACAGGCTCTTTACTATATGGCCTAGGTGGACTTGGAACTTGCCATCCTCCTGTCTCAGCTCCCCAAGTGCTGGGACTACAGATGTTCTGCATCTCACCCAGCATCAAGCTGAGTCATGAGGGGTGGGGGATGGGAGAGGGTCTCTGGGTCAGGAAAGGGGAGGTGGGGAGACTGTTCAGAAAACACTGAGGAAATCTGATGGGGACAGAGGAGCTGGTGACAGAGTGGGACACAGGCCTGGGATGATGAGAGGGGCCAGATGGGACTTTTTGGAAACTTGGCAGAGGCTTCAAATGTTGACTTCCAGAGCTGGCAAACCACAGCCTGGGGAGGGCAGGGCGTGCTACCGCAGGTGGGGCACATGTGTGGGGTGCCTGCAGCAGATGCCCTCTGAGTGAAGAGAGAGGCCATGGGTGTCTGTCTTCACTAGGGACACCACTGCCCTCCACGCAGAAGGCCTCTTGGGAACAATAGCAAAGACCTACTGGGGACTCCAACTTCTTTTGTCTGCAGCTGGCTGACTGTGGTATCTTTTTATTTGTTTGTTGTTTGCTTTTGAGACAGAGTCTCTTGTAACCCAGGCTTGCCTCGAATGCACGTTATAGCTGAGGATGACCTTGAACATGCTGGGATTACAGATATGCACCACCACCAGTGGACTAGATATAACTCAAGGTTCTAAATGATGCTCAGAACTGACTTATGTAGAAGCTGGGTGCTTTTGAACCATTCAACATCAGGATGTTCTTACCAAAGAGAAGTAGGACTGTTGAGAGCTAATGATGGTTCTTAGGCTGAAGAAATAGTTCAGTGGTTAAGAACACCAGCTGCTCAATCATGAGGATCAGAGTTTAAATCCTAGCACCCATATTGGATACCTGTAACCTTAGCTCCAGGAACTCTGTGGCACCTTCACACACATGTACACATATGCACTCACACCTCCACACACACACGTGCACATGTGTACTCTTGTACACATACCTAAACACATGCACTCACATCTGTACACACATGTGCACACATGGACTCACACCCCCCCATACACGTGCACACATGGACTCACACACACACATGTGCACACATGGACTCACACCTATACACACATGGGCACATATGCACTCACAAATGTTTGCACTCATACACGAGAAAATAGATTTCTTTTTTTTTTTTTTAAAGAAAAAGAGAAAAATGTTATTTTAAAATAATTTTAGCTGGCAAATTAAAAGTATCCACTTGGAGCAAAAGCCAAACCCTTCATAGACATCTAGGAGAGTAACAAACTATGAAATCACTATGGACTTTCATCATAGTAACCAATTCACATCCCTCAAACAGGTGTTTTCAGTCTCCGAAGTTCTTTACTGCTGTTTTTATTATTGTGTGACCTGTATGCATCTGTACCTGTTCATGCCTGCCAGAGGCCAGAGGGTGATGTCTTCAGTCACTTTCCATCTCGGTTTTGAGACAGGGCCTCGTTATATCTGGACCTCGTTGATTTGGGGGAGGGCAGTGAGCTCCGGGGATGTCCCAGCCCCTACTCAGGGCTGGTTTTATGAACATGTGCTGTGCTGTGGAACTTGGTGTTTACATGGGTGCTAAGGACTGAACTCAGGTTCTCCCCTTTGTGCACCTCAGTGGGTAAGCCATCTCCCCAGATGAGCTAGCTTCCTTTTTTACTTAATTTTTTCACATAGCTCCTCCCTCCAGGCAAAGCTAAGCCGAGAAAAGACTTTATTAACCCACGAGGCAAAGCCCAGCAGGACTAGGGTGTGTGTGTGTGTGTGTGTTTGTGTCTGTACTGAGGTAGAGAAAAATGAAATGACAAAGCCCTTAGTTATTACTGGTTTTAAAAGCGTGCTCATTTAAATAAACTTTAAGCCCCACAAGGCAACTGCTAGCACTTGCCGCTCATGAAGTTGGCTCAGTCATACACAAGAAAAATTCCTTTCTGTTGTAATTAATCTTTTCTGCAGGCTTTACCAAGCTAAGTGGCAGAATCTACCACACTCCTGAAGTTGTAACTCTGAGGGCTGAGAAGAAATTGCATCCTCATGGACCTGCCACAGATGTGAACATTGGGACCTCTGGAATCTAGGGAAGTCATGGTCACGACTCTGCTCTGAGGCCCCCAGGAGCACTGGGTTCCCCCGCAGTTTCAGTTAATCAATAGTCTATAGCACTGTCATTTTAAACTACAAGCTCAATGTCTATTGCGTAAGAGTCCAGTTGCCTCAACAGGGCAAACCAGGGATCTGTGATAAATGATGACCCACAAGTGGTCCAGCACTGCGGAGTTTGGCCGTCCTCCTTGGGTGTGATAATTTCCTACACACCAACCATCCTGTCAGCACGTCGGATTTAAAATATTACACGTGGAACAGTGAAAGATTGCCAGCATCTCATCACCATCTTTTGATTAATGAGCCATTCCTCAGAGATGGATTGGCCTGTTTGATTCCGTTACCTGGGATGACTGATGGCTGTTTTAAAAAACACTTAGCGGCAGCGTTGCCCTGCGTGAGATAATTTTCATACGCCTTTTGCAGCCACATCCAGAATAATTGGACTTTATTGCCTGTCTTCCATGCATGAACCCAAGTTCCCTGGAGAAGCCTAACAGCTTGAGACTCTGCTGCCTTAGTCTTTCCACACTGATCAGCTGCCGTGGTCACAGGAAAGCTCCTACCAGATGGCCAGCCTGTCTTGTAGTGACATTTCCCGTTTCCCGTCCATTACTCACCAACAGAAAGTAATGTGACGTGAACTCCCCATTTTGAATAATATGTGGTTATATCCTTGTGGTTCCTGTGCTAAAGATAAATGAATTATCATGCAGTCATTTCTTAACTCTCTGGGGAGAAAACAGAAGAAAGAGCAGGTCACAGTGTTTGGCTGGAAGGAGGATATCGGCACCACTCAGGCAGTCACCGCGTGTTTACATTTAATTTCCTAATTCCCTTTCCTTTTTCCTCATTTCTTATTCTTCTATTGCCCAGGAAAAGTAAGTTTGTCTGCTTAAGGAAATTGCACTCAGTTTTAAGAATAATTGTTCTTGGACACCCAGTTTACGATGATGTCTCCTGGACGCTCCTTTTTCTGGTGTTCTGATGCAGAAATGAGGTGATGGACATTGGTTCTGTTTTGTCTCTAAAGGTCGTTTTCTCTTCTACATGGACTCAGTTGTCTAGTTCTTTTAGAATTCTTTACTTTTTAGTTTTAGATTTTTTTAAAAAGTTAATTTAAAAAGAGTTGTGTGTTTGTCCCTGTGTCTTAGTGGGGGGATGTGTGCCCGGGAGCAGTATTGTCAGAGACAAGAAGAGGCCATCAGGGCCCCTGGAGCTGGAATTACAGCCAGCTGTAAGCCACCCAACTGGGAGATAAATTCAGGTCCCTCTGCAAAGGCAGTGAGCAGTCTTAAGTGTCACTCCGTCTCTCCAGTCCCAAGCAGCTTTACCTTTAAAAGGTGGTATGTAAGAGAATGGTGTCCACCACTGGTCATTGCTAGCTTGTGGGGACAGCGCTTTATGACCATCAGGTTTGGTATAGCAGAACTCGGAATCCAAGCACCACCGCTTGGAAATTACTTTTAGAAGGTTCTGGGAATTGCTTCTAGAAGTTCTAGAAATGGCTTCCCTTGCCTTCTCCCCCATCTCTACCACAGACAGAGTAAACTGCAACCTTGCTTGGCTGTCTGTCCTTCACACTCACCCAGCTAGGACAGACAGCACCTAGGATGACCTGTTGTGGCTACAGAGAAGTGTTTCTTCTTTAGAAGAATCACAAACAATCTGAACAGAAAGCTATAGACAAGACAGACTAAGCATGTTTGAAAGGAGGACTCTCCCTGTACAGAAGGTTCTCTGCATCTAAAATGCTCTTCCTCCATCAAAACTCTGGGTGACAAGACACACTTCCTGACACATAGGAAGTACACAGCTGGCCGAGTTTCTTCCCTCAGGTGAAAAAGTCAAATCTACATGTACCTGTGCTCTTTCTAGGGCAACCTTCCTCAGCCACCTGGGTCACCTCTGAGACGATAACCACTGGGGAAGACTGCCTGCACTATTACCCTCTAACTCACATGCGTGTTTTCTAGTTTGAAACAAATCGTGTGAGGACTGGAGAGTTGGCTCAGTGGTTAGGGTCTGTGATGGCGGCGGCGCACTCCTTGGATCCCTGTTGGGCTAATCTCTTGTGCACTGTGTAAAAGCTGTTTTTCTATGAAGCATCACCTGTATCTCGGTTTTGTAAGCAGCTTCTCCATCACCTGCTGGTTGGTTTAGTAAAGAGCTGAAGGCCTGGAGAGCAGAGAGGAACTCTGAGAAAGTGTCTGAGTTGGGAGATTCGCCAGCCAGAGGAAGAAGCAGGGGCCAATAATGAGCCACGTGATGCACGTAGATTAGTGGGAATGGGCCAATTTAAGTATAAAAGCTAACTGGGAACAAGCCTAAGTTAAGGCAATGTTTTCATAATTAATAAAAAAAGTCTCCGTGTCATTACTTGTGGCTGACGGGTCTGAGACAGCCGAGCAATAGATCCCAGCACTTGGGAGGCAGAGGCAGAGGCAGGCGCATCTCTCTCTGTCCAGCCTTGCCCCCTGCACAGCCATCCCAGCTATTGGCTGGTCCACCACAGCTGGGCCTTCACTCTGTACATCCATCATGCAGCAGTTTCCTGAGACAAACAAACTCACACGTGCCTCCTCAGGGAGGACGTTACTAAGACGCTGGGCACGAGGACATGGCGGCGCAGCCTGCGCCAGTGAACGCAGGCGCTAGAAGAGACAGGTGCAGAAGCAGGTAGGACAGGAAAGGCCACGTGACACTGAAAGAGCATCCAAGAGAAAGCTAAGCATCTAGGGAGGAGTGACAGGTGGCTAAGAAATGTCCAATCGGACTGAGGTCAAGGGCAAAATGGGCTTAAAGGTGAAGCGATAGAAAGCAGGGGTCGGGGCGGGGTCGGGGCGGGGCTGACTGAAGGTTTCATTTCAGTGTACTTGGAGAGGTGCTGTCTGGGAAGGGAACGGCTCAGTGAAAGAAGGGCACACACAAATACCAACAGAGTATGGCCTCCAAGATAAATAAACAAGGAAAAACAAGTCACGAAATAGATTCTGTTAGAAGTTTGTGAGAAGAATCTGACTTCAATAAATAACACTAAAAGATTGGCCCATACTTTAAGGAGGTGTGTTTGTGAATATGCACATGACTGTGTGTCGGTGAAGTCTTTGTTTTGTGTTCTTAGTGGTGCTGGGCATTTTACCTCAGGGCCGCATGCATGCTGGGTAAGCATTCTACCATTAAGCCATACATACCTGTATGTGTATGTGATGTGTTTTTCAGAACTGAGGATTGACCCAAGGGCCTCTTACATGCTAAGCCCGTGCTGTCACATACAGAATGACACTCTCAGACCCTGCAATGTTTGTTTTGGAAATGAATTTAAAATTGCACATCTATTCTGTGCTATCTAAACAATTCCAAATATAATGTACTTTTCATTTTAAGATGTACTTCTGCATATTACATCTTGTCTGTGTGCATCTGGAGCTGGCATTTCAAAGCTGGGTGGGTTCTGGAGAAGCAGACTGGCTGAGCAATCAAGGCTGCCGTTCACCCAGCTAAACATGGCTTCCCATGGTCTTTTGTTGGTAGAACAGGAATAAGCTTATTAAATAGTCCCTGGAACAGCCATGGGCACTTAAGTTTCTAAGTCAACTATGGAAAAAATATGACAAAGCAGCCCTCTCCCCCGGCCCCCTAAGCTGGTACTTGAATCCCAGTTCCAGTTACTCAGGAGGCTGAAGCAGAAGAATCCTTGGAGCCCAAGACTCGGAGACTGGCCTGGGCAGTGTGCTGAGACCACAGCCAAGCCCCAGCCTCAACCCCACCCCCATCTCAGAAAGTTAAACAAAACAATCGGTCTCAAACCACATCACCTCTGAAGAGAGTCTGCTCTGCTATAAACGCCACTCGAGTGTGACACACTACAAAAAGCAGTGGGCAGTCAAAATATTTATCTTCCCCCTAAAGCCCCTACATGACCTTGGCATTAGTCAATCTCCCACACCAGGGCTTTCCAAGCCCCTGGGGGGTATTGTTACCTACTACAGAGGGAGCAAACTGGCAGGTGAGGAAAGAATGCTAGCTTAACAAATACGCTTCTTCACAGGGCCTGGTGGCACAGGCTAAGAACACCAGCTATGGAGCCTGAGGCAAGTGAATGGCGAGTTCAAGGCTAGCTTGAGCTATCGAATGAATTCAAGGCCAGCCAGGACTACAGTGTAAAACCCTGTCTCAAAATAACAGGTAAAAACGGGGCTGGGTATATGGCTGACTGGTATAGAACTTCCCCAGCACATGTGTAGCTGTAGGTTTAATGTCCAGTTTTATACACACACACACACACACACACACACACACGAAATAAGTCTTCCCCCACTCCCCCACCCCCAGCAACATTTTTTTGCCCCCACCCTCATTGGTTCACTCGTCCCATGATGAGAAATGACTCAGCCACCACGATAATGTTATTAATAGGGACATGGGTCAGTTTCTCAAAGAAGCCAATGAATCCCATGATAGCACATCCTGTCTCTGTGGCCATGGCGACCTTCTGGAATTCTTTTCTGTTGGATTTTGGGTACATCTTTTAACCAGCCGAATCCAGTCCTTTACAAACTGCCGACTTGGCTCAACAAACTGCATTACCTGATCCATGTTTGCGGGATGGTTTGAGAGGGTAGAGACACGTAGCTTAGGAGATGAAATAAGTCTTAAAAAGGAACTCTGGTAAAAGAACTAAAAGAAATCCAGGGCTTCTTTTGGAGAATGTGAGAAAGGAAAATGTCCACTAAAGAAAATATTTAACTTAAGATCAGAAATACATTTGTTTCAATACCAAAAAATCGGGCTTTTCCCTCTTTAAATACCCACATCTGGCTCTCCGGCCTTACAGAGTTACTATGTTACCAAATGACTTAGCTTGAAGGTCAGACTGACAGCATGTATCTGCCTCCCGGGGGTCACCACACCCTGTGTGATCTGGGTTTGTTTTACTGGCTCCAAGAGTCTTGACACTTAACATCTGTAGAACTGCCTCGTTCTACATGCTCTAGATGCTCGTCCTAGAACAAGTAAGTTCAGCATGCTCTGTGACTCCAGAGGGCAGAGACAGTCTATGGGGGGCGGGAGGGGGGGGGAGCCAGTGACAAGGTAGCGAGGCTTAGCAGAGGAAGGCCTGCGCATGTGGGTGCGTCTTACCATGCACCTTACTGGGGGCGGGGCGGGGGAGGAAGGAGTGTGGGAAGAGCTGCTGGGGTCGGGTCCAGCTGTACAGACAGCAGAAAGATGGCGGCACTGGTGGGGCTCAGGCCACACGCTGGGCAGGCACTGATGGAGATGCGTAGCGTAGCGTACATTACTTCATATAGGGTGCATGTATTGAAAAAAGCTACAGAATACAAAATTGAGAGGAAGAGCACTGTATAAGATGCTAAATAAACTATGACTATGCACATCAACATGTTTAAAGCCAGAAGAGAATACTATCTATGTATGCTCACGCATATACATATACACATACACATATACATACATCATATACATATATACATCATATACACATACACATATACATATGAGTATTTATAGTAAACAAATGGGGGCCACAATAGCATAGGGAACCCAGAGTCTCTGAGACAGCATGCGCCATTGGTTGAGGGCGCTGGGACCATGAGAAAACTTTCTACATCATCAACAATTGCTGTAACGTTGAACACACAGAGTCAGCCTGGAAGGACATGACATTTGTCGGTCTTTGGCAGGCACATGCCAAGGTTCCCTGGATATACTACACTGTCCATCTGGATAAGGGGCATGCTGAAACCACCTAAACTACTGAGAGCAAGCCTCATGTCCCACCTGAGGGCAGTCCTGGGGGTTTACACCCACAGCTTCTCTGTTTTATTCTACAACATTCTAAAAGCGTCTGAGAGGTGAGCCGCCCTCGGGTTCTGGATTAGAGACGTTCCCCACACACTCATGGTTTGCTGCTCAGCTCTGTAGGGGGAACTTCAGAGGTTCTGTGGGCCCCTGGCCTTGGCTTCCATTCTACGTTCCCTGCTTCATGCTTTGCCACCATGGATAAAGCCTTCTTCCCAACATGCCTCCCCACCATGATGGGATGAAATCCTTTAGAAACCCGGAGCCAAAATAAGCCTTCTACCTGGGGATCTGGTCATAGAGACTCAAAGGTAACTAGTTTTACCTGCAAGCAACTTGCTCCAGTGCAGCGACTCTGGCAGAAGCTTCCTATTTTACCTTAAACAAGGTAATAACACTGTTTAGTTAAAACCAAATCTACAGGATCCAGGATGCCAGGCTTTCTATAAGACAGCCATGGCTCCCAAAAAGACAGACCCAGCAACAAAGGCAGGACTGTTGTTGAAAAACCTGGTAAGAGAGATAGCAGAGCAAACACACTCATCTTGATTGTGTAAACACTCAAAGATGTTCGTGTGGCTAAATGTTTCTTTTTGTTTGTTTGCTTTTAAAGATTTATTTATTTGTTGTATCTGAGTACACTGTAGCTGTCTTCAGACACACCAGAAGAGGATCCCATTACAGATGGCTGTGAGCCACCATGTGGTTGCTGGGAATTGAACTCAGGACCTCTGGAAGAGCAGCCAGTGCTCTTAACCACTGAGCCATCTCTCCAGCCCCACACGTTTTTTTTCTTCTAAAGTATAATTTTGTATTGACTACATTCTATGGTAACAATTCCATTTTTTAAATATAGTATACCATAGTTTATATAATAAAGTGATTCAAGGGTGTATGGTCCCAAGTCTTGAGTTCCTAGTCCCTAGTTCCTAGTCCAAGTACAAGTGTCTAATTCCTAGTTGCCTTTCCAAGTTCTAGGTCTCAAGTGCCTACTACCTAATAATTTCTTCTGTCTGCCTCTCGCCTTTTATATGTATCACTTCTAAGCCACGCCTTTAAGTCATGCCTTTAAGTCATACCCTTAGGTCTTGTCTCTAAATCTGATCTCTAAGTCACACCCTTAAGTCACACACCTTTAAGCCTCACACACAGGGAAGATCCTGGGTATCTAAAACAAGAGGTTATCAGAGTGTGCTCAGCTGTTGTAGGCTATTGTAATCAAGTCTCTTGTCAGGGTATATGGCTCAAGATGGCTGCAAGGATGATAGCCGCCTTCTGTCGGCTCCCCACAAAAGAGTTGGTCATAGAAATGCAGGGGTGACTGCTACAGTGACCCCAGATCTACAGCAAGCGGGAGCATCCTGTCTGAACTTGTCAGTGGTGTCAAGCAGCTACATAATGGTTTTCAGTGAAGGCAGCGATGCCCATAGGCTAACCTAATGTGGCCAATCCCACAGGCACGTTCAACCCCACAGGCGTGCCCAGAGGCTTGCCTGGTGATTCCAGGTCTTGCAGAGTTGGCAATCAGTATTAACTACCACACCGACCTAGAGTAACTTAGAATTATGGCCCAAGCAAATCATGGTACCCATCTAGAAGAGGGACGATGGAAGCTTAAGTGTTCAGTTTCCCTTCTCATTGGCCTGTGAACCGCTTGGCACTTACTGAGGGTCTTCTTCTTCTGAACATTTACCTCCATCGTATATGAATATATGTGCTAAAGATGTTTTTAAATGGTTGCTATAAAAGTCACATGTACCAGAAAAGTGTTGAAAGGGAGGCATGAGACAGTGCAAGAACCGGAACATGGAAGGGAGGAATAATCCCGCCCAACTTCTAACCCTAAAAAACCCACTTGAGTTGCAAGCAAAGCATTTAACTTTTCAGCATCAAAAACAAAACAAGAGAGGTGTGTCTTATAGCCCTCACTTCGAAAGGGGCACAAAGGGGCACATTGTCCCGAGAAAGGCTGGCTCACCTGAAGAAACAGACTTTCGTTTTATTCTCACCTTTGAAAGCATTTCTATCCTGCCCCAGCTGCTTGAATGTAGCGATGGACAGGGCAGCAGAACTGCCCGAGTGTCGGGTGGACACCAGTCTAGGACTCAGGTCAGCATTGAGGGGGTGCTCTGGCTGGTGTCTTCCTTTTTGGGTCTGTTTTAATGGTGTGAAGTTATCTTGCTGTCTGTGGACATACCTACAGTCTCTTTTCTCTCAGGACATGGATCCCTGGTGATCCACTCTTGGCAGTGTGTGATGCACACACATGTATGTGTGTAGCTAAACATTGTAGCCAACTTTCCCTGGCAACTAGTCCTTGTTTCTCTGCTCCCTGGCAGAACAAACCACAACCAGGCTGCAAACTTTGCTTGACACAGTTCCTTCCTTCCTTCCTTCCTTCCTTCCTTCCTTCCTTCCTTCCTTCTTTCTTGTTGAGATGGAACTCATTTTGTAGGGGGGTTTCCAACTAAAAATTCTTTTGTCTTAGCCTCGGTAGCTGGGATTATAGTCAGGAGCCACTGCACCCTGATCATGTTTGAAATAAACTGGGAAGATGTTGAAAGCCTTTTTCCCTTGCCCTCTCTGATCAGGACACTCTCCCGAGACTCGCAGCCAGGGTCAGTATTACACCATACCCTGCTTGCAAGAAATCCCCAGTGTTGTTGGCCCTTGGGGCTAGTCTGAACTATATCCATATCCATTTTCCAGGACCCCAGACTAAGATTACAAGCAACTCCCTCTGGCTGGGCACTCACCCCTTCTGGGTGGCTTCACGACTCCTCATGGCTACTCATGCATGGTCAGGGCCCAGAGGTGCCTGTGGTCTCCTCCTCAGAGCCCCGTGTGACTCTCTTCTAGGAGGCCCCAGCTTGACCAACAAGCCTCCTAAGCAGATGGCTGGGACCAGGAAGGCCCACCGGTGGCCATGCAGAGCAGGCACTCAGGCAGTGTACCACAAGGGATGAATAATTGATACATGGAGTGGAATTACGGCTGTGGGTTCCGGTCCCTCCCGCAGCTGCACCTGTCCTGGGGAATACTGTTCTCAGAAGGGACACCCGTGCCAGCTTACACAAAACATATTGCCTTATTGGTAGGCACACATTTGGATATTCAATATCATGTTCAGATGCATTCACACAGACAGGATTAATTAACACGACCTGGAAAAGTCTGAGTGTAGTTGGAGGTGGGAGCGGGGGAGGGAGGGCTTTTCTTCTTGCTAGGCAGCAGGGCTAAGAAAGCCCTAGCAGCTTCCAATGGTCCCTCTTCCCCCAATTCTAATGAGATCAAAATTGGCAAAGGGGCCCAAGCTAGTGAGGCAGAAGCTGCCCTACATCAGGAGGCCAAGGCCTCATCAATGTCCAAGCAGCAGCTCTCAGAAAACAGCACAGTGAACAAATACCTCACAGAACTACTCTTGGGGGGCTGGGAGGATAGAGACATTAAATAGACAAATGAAAAAAAGAAATAATACAGTGTGTGTGCAGCAATGGGGGCAAAGACGGAGCAGGTCACGTCTAAGGTCAGGGGCTTTCTGTGTTGCGGTCTTAGACTGTCCTATGTCAATGTGTTGATATTTGGCAGTAACTGTGGATATTAGAACAGTTGAGAACTGTCAGCTCAATGAGACTGAATTTTTTTTTTTTTTTTTTTTTTTTTGGTTTTTCGAGACAGGGTTTCTGAGACTGAATTCTTATTGGGCCACTTCCTGAAGAAGTAAACTGAGGCAGTGTTCCCAAGGTTGGCCAGCTCACAAATGCTCAAGCTGAGACATGAGCCCAGGATCTGGTTCTAATGCCATACATGGAAAACCTGTTCTGTCCGTCAATTACACACAGATACACACACACACACACACACACACAATCACACACACACAATCACACGCACACACCATACACAAACACATCATACACACACATCATACACACACACACACCATACACATACACACACACTATACACATACATCATACACACACTATACACATACATCATACACACACATCATACATACAAACCATATACATACATCACACGCACATACATCACACACATCACATACATTACAATACAAATCATATCCATACATCATACACTATACATAGACACATCATACACACATACATAACATACACACATCACACACACATACCATATACACATATATACACATATACACACATCATACACACATCACACACATATCATACACACATACACACACATCACACATACACACACACACACCCCTCTTTCCAATATATAACTAGGTAAAACTTGAGCTAACATGGCTGAAAGTGAGCCCTGAAAAGCAGAGGGTCACCCAGTTCTGTAACCTCCTTCTTAGTGTTTGTCTAAAGTTTGAGTTGATTCCTAAAATGGACAAGGAAACTGAGTCACTCAAGTGTTCCCACACCTGCAGCTAGGGTCCTCTGACAGCTGGGATGCTAGCAGCTAGGTTTTCATTTGGGGACCCAGAGAGTGACACTTGAGATCTTAGGAGTCTTGGCTCCCCCAAGCTCAGGTCTCCATTTACCAGAGGGCTGGCAGGGGATGGCATGCAGGAGTCAGGAGACAGCAGGCTTACACTGCACCAGGTCCTCATCCAGCTCTTGCTTAGCCTTCCCTAGGTGGTCACAGATAGAGTCTGAACTCTGACAGGGGCACCCTCATGAAAGGAGCCCCTCAGGCATTTCCAAGTCTCCCACAGCATGGATTCTGCATGTCCTCGAAATATTGACATTTTCCTCTGAGGTCCTCCTGTTAACGCACACCCCTGAGGATCTCCAGAGGAAGATTTCTCTTGGGTGAACAGTGAATTTGAGGTTAGGGAGAACTCAAACTTTCCTGCTCTGGCCACAGGTAGGCAGTCCCTCCCTAGAGCAAACCACACTCTCACAAGCCCACAGAGCCCAAATGAGGTGCCCCGTGTTTAACTCTGGCTCTCTGTGTACTTCAGCACGAACTCATTCCTTCCTTGAGGCAGGACTGCAGATCAGCTTTATATGGGCCGGGACAGTTGGGAGAGGTAGGCAGAGAGCTGATTGATAAACGGTGACAGGAGTCCAACTGTAAGGACGTGGCAGAGCAGCCGGGGCGATAGCGATCAGCACAATACATTTACTAACTGCTGAAGGGAACGCAATCACAAAACCACAATGCCCTGGCCACTTCGGTGGGTACCGGTTGCCTTTGCTTGCTAGAGGGACTGTAAATACCGGGTTGGCGCCGTGGTGTTTGTGGGTAGACACGGAAAGGCCTGCAGGGCCCTTGGTCTTCAGTCCTGTACCAGTGCAGGGGGCTCTGGTGTGGCCGGGGGGGGGGTACATTACAGACGGAAGGAAACCCAGAGAGAAAAGGCTGGGGGTTGGAGGGAAGGGAGGCTAGGGGGACAAGGGGGTGTAGATGGAGAGAGGAAGGGGAGGGGCTCCTCTGCTCTTTCTCCACTTGAGTCAGAGCTATAGACGTGGCCTCATGAGTTCTAACAGGAGTGTTTTTAAAGAGCCTTGATTGAGTCTTGAGTGTGAGCCGCAGTAAGGGTCTGAGTTGAGGCAGGGACTTGTGTTTGTTTTGGTCTGATCCCTTGAGGCTCTGGCCTCCACTCTTTTGCGAGTTACATTCTTGCAGCGCTTTGGAAGGCAGGGACTCCCTTCACCCCTTCAGAAGATCACAGACAACCATCAAAGGACCTCTCAGTATCTCAGTGCTCAGCAAAAGGAGTTTGTTCTCACTGCATTGGCTTCTGGCAGGTCCTCTTCCTCAGTTGACTGTGCTCCGAGGATCTGGACGGTTAAAGAGTCATTTCTTCCTTATCGAAATACTTGTTCGGGGGGGCGGGGGTGGTCAATTTGTTTTGCAATGTGTCCCTTTCCACAGCCGCTAGTATGACTTATATATCAACAGGAAGTTCCATATTAAAGCCCAGGGTCCTGTGGTACTTTTTAACTGAGATAAGCTGATAAACACCCCCTACCCCGACTTCACCTAGTTAAAATGTTCATGACCTGGAATCTAGTGTTAAAGGCCAAGTTTGCTTGTGTTGAAACAGCCCAGGAGGCCCACTGAGGCAGGGTGAGGGGGTGAGGGGCATGCCTGTTTTGGAACACAGACTTCATTAAGAAAGGATGATCTTCCCGTGTGGTCTTCAAACCCTTCATAGGCATGAGGTGAGTCAGTGGGCTGATCCCACGTAGGGTCCTCTGGACAGCTGCCTCCAGGAAACAGATTACAGCCTGGGACTTGTAATTTTTCTGGGGTTATGGACTCTCAGACTACTCTGGTTCATTCTGGGATTGAAGCCGATCTTAGGGAGCCTGCATGAGGCAGGACTTCATTTCTGCACTCTGCTGAGCTACTTTTCCTAAACAGCACGCTCATCCTGTCCTGCTGACTAAACAAACAGTGTCATTTAAGGAAATCAATTCTGTGGTCCTATTCCAGAGTCTGATTCAGCACATGCAGATTCTGGGCACCAGGACAATTGCCCATGTCATTTTCTCCAGGGTTTATAGCTATGGGCTTACTTAAATTATTATTTTGTGTATACAGGTATTTTTGCTTGCAGATGCATACATGTGCATGCAGTACCAGTGGAGGCCAGAAGGGGGCGTTAAATTCCCCTGGGACAGTAGTTACAGACTGTTGTGAGCCACCATGTGGTGCCAAGGATTGAACTCTGGTCCTTTGCAGAAGCAGCTCTTAACTTGTGAGCCTTCGCTCCGGCTCCTTATTTATCATCATAAGTCATGGTGTTTCTGAGTAAATACATTCTGTCCCGAGGCTGACTGAAGGAATCTGTGATTCAAATCCATCTTGAGCAGAAAGGTTCACAGCACTTCCTGTTCACTTCCAGTCACTGGCTTTCCCTGCCCTCTGCCTCTGTTGGAGCCTCACTTAGCACAGCATCATCTTTGTTGTGAAAATCAAAGACTGTGCAAACATGGACCTTTTAATCCAAAGTTCAAACACACCCAAGAATAGCAATTGAGGGCAATGAACTCCCATATGTGTTGCAGGATATTTGATCACACTGTGAACCCTGACATTATATTATTGAAAAAAAAAAAAAAAAAACTATTGTTAGTTGTGGTATGTCTCAGCCTTACCACCTTTAATCCCTCTGGATGGAATACAGGCAAGCCCTTAATACACATCTTTAGTCCCAAACAGTGAAGGTAAAGTTAGCCTGTAGAAGGAAGCACCCATGTTTGAAAGTGATGTCTAATTGAGTGGCAGACAAAGTGACGAATCAGAGGAAGATTTGACAGAATAGGATCTTCCCAACTCTCAGGAGAAGAGAAAGAAAGAGAAGCTACTTAAGAGAGAGCAGTGCAGAGAGGAAGGAGGAGGCAGTTTTACCAGGAGAGTTTTACAGAGACAGGTTGAAGAGAGAACAAGCTAGACACAGACAGGTAAAGACAGAACAAGCCAGAGAATGAGAAGGAGCCAGAAGATTAGAACAGATTGACAGTTTGAGGCCAAGCAGAGCAAGATGTCAGAGGCTGAGAGAGAAGCCAGATTGAGTCAGTCAGCCTGGAGAGGAGTTTGAGCCAGAACAGCTGAGTTGAACCAGCCAGCCAGAGTTCAGAAAGAACTAGGAAGTGGTGAGCTTATTCAGCAGTAAGTCTCAGAGGCTGAGAACATTCTATTTCTTGATAAGATTGTAGGTTAGAAGCTTCCAGGACTGGGCCTAGGTTAGCAGACGGAGGTTGTAAGCCTCAGAGACAATTCCATCATCAAAATAAAAGTTACATTTGTACACAGATCCATCATGAACTTCCAATAATTTTCAACTTGTAACCAAGCATTTATTTATTCTTTCTTTCTTTCTTTCCTTATTTATTTATTTATTTATTTATTTATTTATTTATTTATATCACAGTAGAGTCTGGAGTATTTGTGAGCAGCCAAGCTGGGTTTTTTTGTTGTTGTTGTTGTTTTTGTTTTTTGTTTTTTCGAGACAGGGTTTCTCTGTGTAGCCCTGGCTGTCCTGGAACTCACTCTGTAGACCAGGCTGGCCTCGAACTCAGAAATCTGCCTGCCTCTGCCTCCCAAGTGCTGGGATTAAAGGTGTGTGCCACCACCGCCCAGCCCAAGCTGTTTTACTAGTGAGATGCTTAAGGTTTTTAAATAACAGCCAAAAGTCAGATATTCTCCTCTGAAGGAGACAGATGTCTCTATCACCTTTGCACCCAAGATACTGGGCATTATCTGAAGTCATTTTTTATTGCTCCTGTTGAGTGATGATAGTGTCACTAGTGGCCTCTAGTGATCAGAGTTAGGGATACAGGATGGCACTCAAAACAAGGAAGGGTCAAGCTCCCTATAACCTGTGGTGCTGAGGCTAACCCATGATGCTGAGGCTGTGCACTGGAGGAAAATGAGTGCTTTTTAAAGTATTCCTGGGGTGGGGGAGGGGGGGAAAGAGAGAGTTTAAAATGGTGGTTCTCAACCTGTGGGTCACGACCCCACAGAGTTTCATATCAGATATGGGATTTATGTTTCAAGTCACAACAGTAACAAAATTAGAGTTATAAGGTAGCAATGAAATAATTTTATGGTTGGGGGGGGGTCACCACAACATAAGGAAATGTATTAAAGGCCCACAGCTTTAGGAAGATTGAGAACTACTGCTTTAAAGAAAGACACATTTTAAAGTAAAAAATTCTTTAGAGTACCATCAAGTTGATGGCTTAGGTGCTCAGAACACCTGCTCAAGAATATGGAGAAGGAGCTGGCTGAAGGACAAGACCTGGATTGGGAAACCCTTGCCTTTTGTGTTGAGACAAGGTATCCAGTAGCCCAGGCTAGCCTCAACTTACTACTTGTCTTAGTTAGGGTTTCTATGGCTGTGAAGGGGCACCATGACCAAGGCAACTCTTTCAAAGGCAAACATTTAATTGGGGCTGGTTTATAGTTCCAGAGAATCAGTCCATTATCGTCATGGCGGGAAGCATGGCAGCAGGCAGGCAGACATGGTGCTGGAGAAGGAGCTGAGAGTTGTACAACTAGATCACAAGGCAGCAGGAAGTGAACCGGCTGAGATCTCAAAGCCCGCCCCTCCAGTGACACACTTCCTCCAGCAAGGCCACACCTCCTAGTAGTACCACAGCCTATGGCCAAGCATCCATACACATGAGTCTATAGGGGCCATTCCTACTCAAACTACTACTCAACTTACTATGTAGTTGAGGATGACCTTGAACTTCTGACCCTTCTGCCTCTCCTCTAGTGCTGGGATTCCAGACCTGCACCACCCTGCCTCGGGTATGTGGTGCTGGGGATGGGAGCAGGGCTTCATGCACACTGGGTAAGTACTCTACCTATCGAGTTATTTCCCAACCCCAGGACTTGCTTTCCTTCCACAATTGCTGCCTTTTCTAATGCATGCAGATCTTAACGCACGCTTGAACAGTGCAACATGAATGAATGATCAGAAGAAAACATTTTCTAGACGGTTGCTTCAGGAGACCGGGAACACCGTAACAACAGGGTTCTTCTGAGCACCGGAGCCCAGCAGACCCAGGTGGGGTATTCAGCAGAGACCTGGCTATTACGGGAATCAGAAACACATGGAAGGGTGCAGCTGGCTTCACATGATGGACGGATTGTGGGATATTAAATGTGATGGTCCCCAGGCCAAGCTTCTGACACTAATAAGCCTCAACTCTGAGGAGTGGGTCCCCTCGGCTAGGCGTTGATGTGGTGGTTAGGCAGTAGACCAAGGGTGGTTGGGAGGGAGGGACACAGGCAAAGGAGGGCTGGCCCACAGACCCCAGCTGGAGTCCTGCATCTGTCTGCCTGTGGCCATGCACCCCAGGAGGCCACTCAGCCTCCACCTGATCAGGACTTTAATGAGCTGTGAATGGCAGCAGAAACTGGGAGGGCCCTTGCACCTGACCTGTCACCTCCCTCTCCAAGGTCCCAGAGGGAGCCACAGCCCTGGGGAGGAGAAGCTGCAGCTGCTCCTCCTCCTGAGTTCTCAGTCACCACAGACCAGCTCAGCGCTTCACAACCATTTTCTGCCTTCCCACCTGACAGTCTCTGGGCCCCTGGCCTTTTTACTTGCTGGGCTTTGTTTCTCTGGGTCCTCTGCATGATCTGTTCTTTCTACTGGACACACACTTCCTTTCTCCCTTTCTCCCTCTCCCTCTCCACTTCGACTGTCTCCGCCCTACCTCGCCCCACCCCTTCCCTTCAGGTAGCAACCCTGGCTCTCCAGCAGGTCAAAGCCTTGGGATTGTCTGCTGACTGAGTGGCTCAGTAAGTAACAGAGCAGGCCTGTCCAGAGGTGCTCTCCTGCAGGGGCAGCAGGGACTGGAGAGCAGAGGGGTCTCTCAGGTGTGGGACCTGGCCTTGGGCATCCTTCTCTTGCTATTGTAGGTGTGAAGTGAGTGAGGAGCCAGCTGTGTACTGCCCAGAGAGCATACTGGGAGGAGGGGCAGTGTCTTAGGGTTGTACTGCTGTGAACAGACACCATGACCAAGGCAAGTCTTATAAAGGACAATATTTAATTGGGGCTGGCTTACAGGGTCAGAGGTTCAGTCCATTATCATCAAGGCCGGAGCAGGGCAGCATCCTGGCAGGCATGGTGCAGGCAGAGCTGAGAGTTCTACATCTTCATCTGAAAGCTGCTAGTGGAAGACTGGCTTTCAGGCAGCTAGGACTAGGGTATTAAAGCCCACACCCACGGTGACACAACTACTCCAACAAGGCCACACCTACTCCAACAAGGCCACACCCACTCCAAGGCCACACCTACTCCAACAAGGCCACACCTACTCCAAGGCCACACCTTCTAATAGTGCCATTCCATAGGCCAAACATATATAAACCATCACAGGCAGCTTACCCAGACTCTCCCTCTCCCCTCCCTTGATGAGAACACTCTCTAGAGGACACTGAGATGATCATGAGAGGTACCAGGCCATTCCTCTGCAAAGGCAAGACCTCTTTGACCACACTGACTGAAGTCTGCCCTGCCCTCCTCACTGGTCCCGCGACTCCTGGGCACGGCCCAGTTTCTAGAGTTCGAGACATTGGCTTTTCTACATGTCTGGCGCCCAGACAGGCTGTGAGCAACTTGAGAGGGAGGACTGTGGGTGTTTTTTCCTCCTCCTGTTAGTCTCCAAACTCAGCACCATGCCTCAAGTATAGAGACACTCAACAGAAGTGCATGAACAGGCTCCTACAGGGTCGCCCTCCTCCTGTGCACAGGGATCTTTCCTGTGGTTTGCTTTTCCACTCATCTGTCTTGCTGTGACTTCTGTCAGGAAGAGAGTGAATGGAAACTGAACAGAAGGGCTGCTCCCTTCAAGCAGAATGTTCACCTACTCCTTCAGGTGTTCCCCACGCCACACACATGAACAGGCACATAAACATAAATGGGCACATCACAACTATGGGGGATCCTTAGTGAAGCCAAAGTGTGTGGGCAAGGCCTGTAAGCAGAGAAACCCATAGCATGGAAAGGTAAGCGGGTAGTCCCTGGGCACACACACTACCCTGGGGTACAGGGCCCATGCTGGGCCTCAGCGCACTGCAGATTCACGGCCATTGCAAGACAACATACAGACAACACACCTGTCCGCAGGATACTTCCCACAGCCACCAAGGCTTATCTGTCACAGGTCCCAGAGGAAGCACAATGAATCCAGGAGAGCAGCTCCTTCTGCTTGCTTACTCTCATACAAGACTGTTATTTTCAGAGTCTCTGAGGAACAACCTGTTGACCCAGGATCCTAACTTCCTGTTAGAAGATTCCTGGGGCCACTCATTTCTGTCTGCACCACACAGAACACAGGGCCTTGTTATGGTGGTTCTGCATACGGGAACCCAGAGACTCCATGGCCTGGTTTGCCTCATCCAGATACCTCTGTTAGCGGAAAGAAGAGTCTGTGAGTCCAAGCTTGTTGGTCAGACTTCATCCTGAGCCTGCTCTTGCCCTCAGTGCCAGCCTCTGCCTGCCAGTCACACCTGTGCATTCCTGGCCTCCTTCTGTGAACTCCATCAGGCTCAAGCACTGAGTGAATTGTTGGCACTGGGTGCCTGGCATAGGCTGGAGACACCACAAATGACACCAGAGTGTGACGGTGCTGTTTAGAGGGCAGGGGACATGACTGGCAGTTTTCTGAGCTCACTCTGAACACCTTAGCAGCTAGGTAGGAGGTGAACTGGAGGAACTCAGATACTCGAGGTTGTAGGACCATAACTGGGGACATAGGGCCAGACACCCAGCTTAGCAGCAGAACATCTCTGCCTGGTGTGTGTGAAGCCCTGGGTTCGATCCCCAGCACCACAGGAAAACGAAAGTAAGCAAACGGAAACACAAAAGAAAGCAAGGTGGATTGAGAGAGAGAGAGAGAGAGAGAGAGAGAGAGAGAGAGACCGAGACCGTAGGAGGGTAAGTCAGTTCTGAGCTAGGCTGTCCTTGTCCCACACCCTGCTGTTCTGGCAGCTGACAGCCATCCTTCCTGGCTGCTGTTTCAATTATTTTTAAAGGACTGACGAGGGCAGGAGGGAGTGGGGCAGGAGAGGCTGTCTCACGTGAGATTTCCACAGTTTACTAACAGTAAGAAATGGTAGAGTAGATAAAGTTCTCTCATCCATCAGCCATCCACCTGAAACATTTGCAACTGATTTACTCCAGAGCGGGTACCTGAGGCCTGAGCTGTTCCTGTGAGCAGTCAAGTGCAGGAAGGTAGCTCTGACACAGGAGAAAAATGCTCCTGGGTAATAAAATAGCTACGGAGACTGGTCGTCGTGTCTCCCAGCAGCAAAACAGCTCAACTGAAAAAAAAAAATAAGGAAATAAAGAGAGATGGTTTCTGTAGTTCCAGAGCCGCATATGAGCTGGTGCTGCCCATCCAGGCAGACGGCTGGCTCTTCTGAGTCCCTGCCCTCCCTTTAAGGTGCCCCACTGCAGACAGAGAAGCCTGGAGGCTGTGTCCAGGAGGCCAGCTTGGAGTACATGGCATCTGGATTCCATTCATAGCTAAGCCATGCTGACTTGAGATCCCCGAAGAGTCCTCTGGTGTTTGCTGTAGTTTGCAGAGTGCTCACTCTCTGACCTCCTAGAGATGATCAGGGTTGGTTTGGGTTGAAAGTCATACTGAGGCCCCCAGATCAGCTTTGTTTATGGAAAACTAGTCCTCGCTGACCTAGAAGGAAGCCAAATGTGAATCCTTAGCACAAAGGAATCAAAACAAAATGGGAAGGGCTCCTGTCATGTCTGACATGAAGGTGTTTTGGTGCCAGGCCTTCTCCATGACAAGGCACTCTCTCTGTTAGAACCATCCCTGCCCAGGCCACTTCTGGACCCCTGAGCTGGCATGCCTCTACAGTTGGGTTCTCCTGAGCACTGTGTTTAACGTGCTTGAGAACTGTGGCGTGCTCGGCCATCTTTGTCATTCTCTTCTCTAGACAGGTCAGCGGTCACCAAGATAAGCAGCTGCTGCCCTTGGTGGTCCCCCTGGTCGGCCCCAGGCAGGATGCCTGTCAGCCGCAGCTACAAGGAAGATCTCACCTGTTTAGAGAGAAGATGGGGACAGGAAGTGGGTCTGAGCTATGACTGTGTCCCACTCCCCTCCCCACACACTGTGACCCACTTCCCCCTGCTAAGCTCCACCTCCTGATGGGACAGGAAGCAGAGCTGAGCTATAACTGCACCCCACACCCTGTGGCCCAGTTCTGCCTACTGTAATAAACAGTAGGAATCAGACCTCACTTATGAGTGTCCACTAACATCTTTCAAGGTTCACAACTAGCTGCTCTTCACAGATGGACTAACTGAGGCGGAGAGAAGTTAGGAAGCTTTCTCAAAGTTGCACAGTAGAGAGTCTGAGCCCAAAGGTGGTAATTAGTTAATTAATTAATTAATTAATCAACTTAGACAAGGTCTTGAGTATCTCAGGCTGGCCTTTTGCTCTCTGTGTAGCTGAGGATGGCCAGGAACTTTTGCTTCTTCTGCCTCCATCTCCCAAGTGCAGAAATTACAAGCAAGCTCCACCCCTGGTTTTCTGTGGTGCTGAGGATGGAACCCAGAGCAATTTGGTACATGCTCAGTAAGCCCTCTGTGAGCTGAACTCCATCCTTAGCCCAGACGCCTGAGTGTGAGCCCAGCATCACACTGTGGTGACCAGCACAGTCCTCTGGATATCTTCTAACTAAATTCTCAGTTCCTTGGGGGCATTCTGTAGTTTTCCTGAGCAAGGACTCCACAAGGACTACAGAGTAGGCGCTTCCCGCACGCTGTGATCTGTCCCTCTCCACAGCACGCACTGGACCAACATATTTGATGCCTTCCCCCCACAGTCCCCTGTCAATGGTAAAGACACTCCCGCAAACCAGTTGCCTACGTTACTCCTCAAACCCAAGCTTATGGAAATATTTCCCACAACCGCTGAGCGTCTTGAACCCTAACCTTCCATGGGCACCCATGGAAGAAAAGCTAGATACCCACAATTCTGTGCGGCTGGGAGTGTTCTCTGGGATCATAATTCTCAGAAGCTCTGGACACTGCGTTTCCAGTGTGTGGAATGTGTGAGGAAGAGATTGGAGAGGATTGGCATGCCACAGGCTAGAGCAGTCTTGACTCTCACAGACGTCACTGGGAAACACGGGACACAGAGGCCATAGTTGGAAGGATCTGCCCGACTGGAATCAGCCCTGGGAGACCTGTACTGCACTCCAGCCCCACGCGGGGTGCACTGTTACGCTTCAAAACAGAACTTATCAGCGATTTAGTCTCATTAAGTTGTAAGAAAACAGGCAGCCCGAGCCAAGGTCGTAAGTTTCTTCTGTGTTCGTTCATTGCCAGTGTTTTGCAAAACCAAAAGAGCACAGGAGTCTGCAGGGGCCTGCACCACTGATGGATGGATGTGGAGTTTGTGGGGGAACTTTTCCAAGCCGTCTGGAAAGCCAGCTCATTAGGATCCTGTGGCCTACACGCAGCTGTTCTCTCTCCCTTGGGAGGCTGGTCAGTGGGTGTGAAGGACAATCTCCACAGACAGCTGGGACCCACCTACCACTCTGAGTTTTACTGGAAGCTTCTGAGACTGCAAATGGGGACGGATGGTAGTCCTGAACTTTCTGCATTTGTGTGTGTGTATGTGTGTGTGTGCTGTGTGCTATGTGTGTGTGCTATGTATGTGTGGTGTGTGTGTCTGTACTGTGTGCTGTGTGCATATGTGTGTGTGGTGTGTGTGTCTGTGCTGTGTGCATATGTGTGTGTTGTGTGCATGTGTGTGCTGTATGCATATGTGTGTGTGCTGTGGGGGTGGGTGTGTGTAGTGTGTGTGGTGTGTGTGTCTGTGCTGTGTGCATATGTGTGTGTGTGCATATGTGCATGTGTGTGCTGTGTGCATGTGTGTGTCTGCCTACCCCTTCTCTGACACTCTTTATGCACAGAGAACCTGATACTGTCTGTATTTGGGGATAAAGAATTTTTGAAATACATTACCTCTTTGGAGATTTTTCATTCATTTTTACCCTCAAAGAAGCCAGTCTGTGAGCATCAGCTCCAAATTTCGATGTCTTATGAAAGTCACTTCACAGAGTTTAAGGTGGCTGGTCAGTGGTGACCAATGTTATGGCTTCACTTCCAAGTGCTGAGGTGGCCCTGACTGACTGGCTGGCAAACGTGAGTGGTCACCTGGGGACCCTTCCATCTTGCAGTGCGCAGTGCTAGGGCACAGGGTCATGTCAGTTACCTCTCTGGGGTCCTCGATTGATAAAGTGTGAACTCCAGGACATTCTAGAAACACTGACGTAATTCAGACTCAGAAAAGTCTTCTGGTTGTATCTGACTTAGCCTAGGTTAAAAGTGCCCTAGGGCAGGTCTGTAACCTGACAGAGCCTGTCTGGCTGTGGAGCCAGCCTCTTGTGCCTGGTTCCTGTGACTCACTCAGTGAGGCCGTTGTCACAGGGTGTTGTGAACGTTTATGTGGTCAGAGGCTGCAGCCTTTGAGTGCAGTGGGCTTATATATGAGGACTGGTCCTGCTCCTTCCATGACATGGCCTGGCATCCTTTCTTCTCATCCCTTTGCTACACGGTGAGCAGGCTCTGTGGGTGGGTGGTGACATTTCCTGAGGGGAACCAGTAAGGCTGCACCAGGATAGATCCCCATGAGTGGCAGGTGTCAGGTACTGTGGATTCTCTCTACCCCAGCCATCCTCCCAGCCAAGTCTCAATAAATGGGATTTCACCCCATTGTAGTTTGAGTCCCACAGGCTCATGGGCTGAGCACTCGGCCCCAGGCTGGTGGAGTTGTTTTTGAAAGGCCATGGAGCCTTGTCAAAGGAAGTGGGTGATTTGGAGTGCGGACCAAGCCTTGCTTCCTGCCTTCTGTTTGCTCCCTGACTGCTCGCACACTATGACATCATGGCCCTGCAGCCGAGCCTCCCCATGTCATAGACAGTGTCCTTTCAAACTGTGAGCAAAGTAAGCCCTTAGTTGCTTCTTACCCGGTGTTTTTTCTTTTTCTTTTCTTTCTTTCTTTTTTCTTTCTTTTTCTTTTCTTTTTTTTTGTTTTTGTTTTTGTTTTTGAGACAGGGTTTCTCTGTAGTCCTGGCTGTCCTGGAACTCACTCTGTAGACCAGGCGGGAATCGAACTCAGAAATCCGCCTGCCTCTGCCTCCCAAGTGCTGGGATTAAAGGCGTGCGCCACCACCGCCCGGCTTCTGGTGTTTTTCCAAAGCAATAGGAAAATAACTAACAGGTAGCTTCTACTGAATTCCTTCCTTCCTTCTTTTTTAAGGTAAAGATATTTAATAGGAGATTTGCCAAAAGTCTTAATTAATTGTTAAGAGCATTGCTAGTTAGAGATACAGCCCTCAGCTCTCTAGTACGGAATTGTCTTCCAGGCCCAGAGTTTTATGGGCATCAATTACCAACTGTGCTTCCCTGGCTCCCCCAGCTCTGGCACTGTCTTCTCTCCTGTGAATTTAGCTATTTTAGATAGTCATATAAGTGACACCGCTGAATGTTTGTTTTTGCTGTGGAGATCTCATTTCTCCAGGCATTGCCTCCTCTGGATTCAGCCACACAGTCACCCAGTGCAGCGTTGCCTCCTAGAGTTGAATAAGATCCACTGCGCGTGCGCAGACACCTCAGTCTCCTTGCCCACTCTTCAGCTAGCTGCTCGACCTCATGAACCTCTTGCTCGTTCTGTGAGGAGATGCTGGAGCTTGTCATGGCAGACCACAGCCGCCTTCACTTCAGGACAGCCTGGCCATGTGCAGCTCAGGATGTATTCTGGAAGGAGGAACTCCAGTGCCTTGGGTTTCTCCTCAGTGCTTTAGCTGTTTGGATGCTCGCTGCTTCCATGTAGATTTTGGGATCATTACTCCTATTCCTGTGATGCCATTGGGATTGTGATAGTGTTTGGCATAGTCTAGACAATTTAGTCAGGTTATCTTCCAACCCATGAATATTGGCTCTTTTGTTATCCATCTTTTCTTTTCTCATCAATGTTCTATGTTTGTTTTCAGTGGAGTTTAAGAAGGATAGTTTACTACAAGCACAGGGTAAAGAGACAAAGGTGTTTGGAGAGAAGAAAGAGATGCCAAGATCATGGGTGTGGCTTCTCAGAGCCCGGGGTGTGTGGTTTCCAGTGGACGTGTTTCCCACCTCCCTGGTTGGGTTTGTTTCTAAGGACCACAGAGAGAGACCCACACACCTCACTGCTAATCTGACTACCTTTGTCCCACAATTCCCCAGGGCTGGAAAAAGCCAGGGGTCACTCCCTCTTTCTTCAGAGTATGACTTTATGGGTTAGCACTCCGAGCCTGGGTCTTGACAGGCCAGAGTAAAGCCTGGCTTTCCAAGTTCATTGTTTAGATGCAAAGTCCTATTGGAAAGTCAGAAGCTGAGTGTCATCTTCTCTGGGTTTACACTCTGGCTACAACATGTTGGTCCTTCTAGCCATAGTGTCTGCACTTGTTGACTCAATCCGCCTCATACAAAAAGTATTTAGAGGAAAATTATGTCTACAGAACATGGATAGACTTTTCTCTTGCTTATCTCCTAAGAAATTTGCATTTACATGATGTTTACATCGTTTTATAAGTAATCTAGAAGTGATACATACATATATATATATATATATATATATATATATATATATATGGATATGTGTAGGTTTTGTGTAGATACTATACTACATTTTACTCAAGGGTCTTGAGTTCCTGGTTAGATTTCATTGTTAACATGACACAATCTAGAGTAAATTAGAAACAGAGTCTCAACGAGGAATTATCTAGATTAGGGTATGTCTGTGATGAACTATCTTGATTCTGTTAGTTGATGGAGAAGGACCGTGCCTACAGTGGGTGGCACCATTCCCTAGGTAAGAGGGTCCTTGACTGTGTAGGTGGAGAGAGGGGTCTGAGCACAAGTATACAAGCATGGATTTGTTTTCTTTCTGCTCTTGACTGTGATGTGACTAGGCTGAAGCTCTTGCATTGAATCCCTTGAAATGACAGACTGGAACCAGAACCACAGCCAAATAAGCCTTTTCTCTGATGTTGCTTTTGTTAGGACATTTCATCATGGTAACCGGGAAAGAAGCTGGGCCAGTGTCTTTGACAGTCCCTGGAATCAGGGATTCTAAGGAATGGCTACACTTCCAGGTTCCTTGGTGGGTGACAATGATGTGAAGAACACTGTTGCTTTCGTGGTCAATTCTGAGCAATGACATCTCCCTGAGTACGTGTATTGCCAAGGACGGTTTCTCCAAATGACCTACTGTGTTCATTTTCCTATAGGGAAGCAGAATCTCCAAGGAGCCAGGACCAGGGTGGGTTATTGGAGGAGGGAGGTCTGGGAGAAGAGGGCATTCCCTGGGACAGGAAGTTGGGTGAACCTGCATCATGTCCCACCTCAAAGCCATCTGAGTCACTAGGAGGAATCCCAAGTCAAGAAGTTTTCAAAAAGAAAGAGGTGGCCCCGCAGGAAGAACAAAACCAGGACTGAACACTCATCCTGCATTCTGCTTCCAGTGACTGCTTCAACTGCGTTCCTGCTGAGAGGCAGACCCCTCTCCTCCCCTGCCCCATGAACAGCTCCACCCACTCTCCACCATGGATAGCTTCCAGCCAGTATGTTGCTTTGCATTTAGAAATGTCCCATCGGGTTTACCGTAAGTGATGACCCACAGCCTCTAAAGAATGCTTTTGCCCTTATCTCTAAAGTATCCCAGGTCCACTACCCAGGCTGTGCTCTCTCCCATGAACAAATTACACCTGGCGTCTTTCCACCTGGGCAGCAGACAGTGAACATTTGGCATGGAGACTTGGCTTGTCTCCGCGCCGTCTATTTGTCAAGGAGCGTAGTTTTGTGGTGAGCCCACTGGCCAGGGAATCCTAATAACCCTGGATTCGTGGGCAATTTGGGGTGAGTTATTTGTTTCTATTCTTCATGTAGCTTTTCTGTAGAACGGGGAAAGTTATAATACAGTGTGGTTTTGAAGCCATAACAAAATGATGGAAATGAGGGTGGTCACCTCTGTCTAACCATGGACTTGGGTGCCGCCAAAGAATGCAGAACGAAATGTTATCATTCTTCAGGGGAGTCATGTTTCACAAAGAGCTGTGTGTTATAGTTTCTCATTTGGGGAGGGGCATATACATACACGTATAGAAAAAAAGAAATAAGCTGTGGCCATCCGGGGTGGACAGGTTACATTCTCTGTGGTTATTAGGAACAAAACCCCACAATGGTTTGTAAAGTGAATCACAGAGGCCCCTGAAGGGCTCTATCTAGGCCCAGAGGCAGGTTCTATAGGGAGAATACTGTAGCCAGAACATCTCCATGGATCATTGAGGCTTTACATCTTAAATCGTTGTGTAGAATGCATGCTCTGGTTTGGGCTATCCCACTAAGTATGTCGGCTGGTCTCCTTACTCTGAAGCCACCCCCTGATAACTGAACACACAAAACAGGCCTTTCTTTTTTCGAAGCTGTGAGTCGGTGTGCTATAAACATGGGTCTGAGGTTAGAATATTGAATTCCGGGAATATCAACAATCTGTCTTAGCCCATTAATCAGAGATTTACAATCTCTCCAGTCTTCGGAGCCCTGGGGCTGTCGTTGATAATTCCCTGTCAAGGAGAGACTAATCATCTCGACATGCACTTAAAGAGGCATTTTCCCCTTTGTTGATTTTATGTAGGAAATGATTATGAGGGAAATGTTGGCCCTGCTCGAAGGTTCTGTGGCTTTGGGAGGAGGCCTAGGAGTGGGGATGGTGGAGATGTGGTGACATACAGGACCCCTCGGACAGTGTTCAGCCAAAAGAAGTGCAGCAATTTGCTGGGCGAGGCCTCCACATGGTCTCCTGCCCCAGAGCAACTAAAGGAACAGTTGATCCTCCCCCACCCTCTCTCCCAGGTGCCATTATGCCATATCTAAATTACATTATCAGGAGACAAGTACATGTTCGACTCTGATCCCCCCAAACCTTTAAGGACAGGAAAGTCCAACTGGTGACCTAACAGCTTATTCTCCTGGCCTCTCTGGCCCCAGCTGGCTCTGTCTCAGTTTGACTGGGTTTGCCAAAAATGAGGTAGATTGGGAGCACATCTCTGTGAGTGCTAAGCCAAGCACCCAAGGAGGGGAGAGCATTCTCCCTGCAGGGGTGACTCTCCTGCAGTCTCCCGCTGTTGACTCTTGGGTTGGAGGGTGCTCTACGACCCCTGCAAATGCCCAAGTCCTCAAAAGCTCAGGTCTCTATAATACAAACGACAGTATTCACATCTCCTTCCACATGGCCTCCACATACTTAAGTCATCTCTAGGCCACTCACAACACCTAACAGAGCACGGGGGCCTTATTTTTGCTGTCACGCTGGTTGTTTGTAGATGGCGACAAGGTAAAGCAGTGTGTGGTTGGGACAGATGAGATTCTGTTTTGAATATTTTTGATGTCGGTTGAGTCTGTGGATACACAGAGCATAGCCTAGATACAGAGTGCTGGCCATAGAACAAGTTTTCCACCACAGAAATCTGGTTTGTGTCAAGAAAGATGCGTATTTTCCCAGGCTGGGTGTAATCTCCATGCTCTGCGCGTGACTTGTGCACAAAGATACAAGCTCCTGAGAACTGCCAGCTATACCTAAGCCAAGGAAAATCCACAAATTAGGGCCTAACTTGAAGGAGTTTGAGTGGAGCAACCACTGGGAGCAAGTCTAATGCCTCTGATTGAGTCCACAGAGTCAGAAACATCAGAAAGCCTGTTCCAGTATTTAGAACACTGGCTTCAGATCCTGGGTCACAGCCTAGGTCCACTGAGGAAGGCTGGAGCTGAGTCACTTTAACTGGATCTCTCCAAAGGGAAGTGTGACTCTATGTGTGTGTGTATGAGTGTGTGTGTGTGTACCTGTGAGTGTGCATGTCAGTGAATGTAGTATGTGGTGTATGTGTGTTGTGAGTGTGGGTGTGTATCTGTGGTATGTGAGTGTGTATGTATATGTGGCTGTCTGTGTCTGTAAGTGTACATGTCAGAGAGTGTGGTGTGTGTCTGTGGTGTGTGTGTGTATGTATATGTGGCTGTCTGTGTATCTGTGAGTGTGCATGTCAGTGAGTGTAGTATGTGTGTTGTGAGTGTGGGTGTGTGTGGTGTGTGAGTGTGTGTATGTATACGTGGCTGTCTGTGTATCTGTGAGTATACATATCAAAGAATGTGGTGTGTGTCTGTGGTGTACATGTTGTGTGTGTGTGTATGGTGTGTGAGTGTGCATGCAGGTGAACAAGCACATGTTGTGAGCGTGTCTATGGAGGTCACAGGTTGACATTGGGTGTCTTCCTCCATTACCCTCCATTTGACTTTTTGAGACAGAGTCTCCCTGAACCTGGGCCTCACTGCGCAGGTGAGCTGGCTGGCCAGCTTTCTTTGGCTCCTGAAAGCTGGACCGGCAAGCAGGCCCATCCAGGACTGATGTGAGCTCTGTGGATCTGAACTCCAGTGTTCACACTCACACAGAAGCACAGGTCTAGGAGTTGGAGCACACACTAGCGATTCAATGTTGATATGCCATCAGGTATGGTAGAGTGCTTACAGCAGGAGCCATACCTCAGGAGTGTTAGAAAGACTGTGCTAATGTGTGTAAAGCACCTAGGCCCAAAGCGAGCACTTGGAGGGGCTGTGCCTTAACAGATGTAAAGAAAAACAAACACTTGCCTACGCTGGAGAGGTGCTCAGTGGGCGAGGTACTCGCTCCAGTGTGAGGACCGGAGCTCTGATCCCCAGATCCCAGCTAAGAGCTGGACATGGTAGTGTGTGCCTATAACTTCACGCTGCTGCAGGGAGTGGGGGCAACGGCAGATGGTTCCAGACAGCTTGCTGACCCCCAGCTCAGCTGAGATGGCAAACTGCAGGTTCAGGGAGAGACCCTGTCTTAACAAACAAGTCAGAGAGTGACAGAGGATGATCATGAAAATTGCCCTCTGGCTTCTATGCAAACATTCACAGGTGAGCATGCTGGCACCCACACACAGACACGCACCACAAGCACACACAGACAGACAGGCACATAGACACACACACATGCACAGGTGAGCATGCTGGCACCCACACACAGACACGCACCACAAGCACACACAGACAGACAGGCACATAGACACACACACATGCACAGGTGAGCATGCTGGCACACTCATGCACACACACATGCATGCACACACATTCATGTGCATACACACACAGGGAGTTACACACACATATAAAAATGTCATTGTGAAAAAAAATATACTTTACAATTAATGTACATAAATAAAAGAGACTAGGAGGAGACCCAACCTTTAGTGAACAGGAAGAAACCGGACAAAGATCACCAGTGAAGATGGCAAGTATGAGGCGTGTCTGGAACAAACAAGCTTTCTCGCAGTTTTTTGATGCTTCCTGAGATATCTGGTGATGGTGTCCCCAGGTGACCACAGTAGTGTCTACAATACTTTGTATGTTCAAATGTGTGTGCACACACATGAATGCATGTATGAGGAAGCCAGAGGTCAATATTAGGCATCTTCTCCATCACTTACTACCTGAGTTTTTGAGACAGTGTCTCCCACCAAGACAGGGGTCTCTCTGCCTTAGCCTGGCTGACCAGTGAGCCCCAGGGACCTCCTTTGTCTCTTCAGCACTGGGGTTACAGGATGGGGCCTGGAGATCTGGGTTTTACAGAGGTACTGGGGAAGTGAACTCAGGCCCTAATACTTTCAGGGCAAACACTTTACCGACTGAACCCTTTCTCCAGCTCTACAGTAACAAAACCACATGTGAACAGTTGTTAAATCTGGACATCCAGTGTGTGGATGGATGTCTGTGTGTCATTATTTCCTGTAGACTTTTCTGTAATATAAAATAAAATGGGAGGACAGGAAGCAAATAGGTAAATATATAAATAAATAAGGCAAAAGCGTCTAAGGGAGACATCTGCCTTTTACTTCCTTCTTTCCCACACCAATATCCCAATGGATCTATGTGGAAGCCACACATTCTTTAAGGTGTTTTTGTTTGTTTGTTTGTTTGTTTGTTTTTTAAGCAGCAATGTTATTTGCTCAGTTTAGAAATGACTCAAATCAGGGAGGCGGCAGCATTCAGTGAGCAGAAGACTGTATAGTCAAGCCCCTCACCCTATGCCTGCAATGTGTTATAGAAGCAGCCATCAACATGTGGCTAGAAGTGAAAAGTGCACCATGATTAACATGTATTAACACATACCACCCTGCATGTCTTATACCATCGAGCCTGTGTGACAGCACCAAGGTGTCTATAAGTTGATTCTGTACTATTCCTTTGTGCAAAACATGGTCAAAGATGTGCATGGGACATAGAGGAGGCTGAGTCTCCCTTCCTCTTATTCCTTCTCTCTCCCCAGGATGACACCCCAGGATGCAGGATCAGACCTGGAGGGAAAGAGGGAGCCATCTGTGCGGAAGTGAACTTCAGACCCACACACAGAGGAGATCGAGGTTCTTGGAAGGCGATGCCCTTTGGAACTGAAGAACACACCGTTACCTCCAGGTGCCCTGATTGACGGAGACAGGCCCTGCCAGATTCCGTTCTCCAGACTGGAGATTCCAGGAGAGCACACATACTGGGAGTGACATTTTCTTGGACCGTCACCAGGGATTATAAAGAACGCTCCTCACCCCCACGTGTCTAAGGTATGAAGGATAAAGGTCAATATATCGGGAATTGAAATGATAAAAGACACAGCGATGGGTTTCCCTGGGAAACGTCAACGTCTGAAAGAAGCATTCCAGCCTGGTTTGAGCTCTCCCTAAAATGAGACCAGCTAGCTTCGGCTGCCTCCAGAGCACTGCAGGCTTTATGGCTGTAACTGGTGCAGACAGGGAAGCCTTTTGTCATTCTGGTTCTGATATACTCTGGACTTGTTCTAGATCTTTGCTGCTGGAGCTGGGTGATTTGGTTTGGGCCTCTGTAAACACAGGCCTGCAGGATCTGTGCAGGGCCCCATGTGGAGTTGTGACCATGGGAACTGCATGTATCCTTTCAACGGGAGGGAGCACCTCAGAGTGTATTAGGCCTCTCTGTGTCCTCCTCTTTTTTCTCTTCTTTCTCCTCCATTTCATTTGTTTTGAAAGAGTCTCACTATGTAGCCCAGGCTGGCTTTTAACCTGTGAACTCCACTTCTTGAGTGCCAGAATGCAGCCATGTGATTCAGGGTAGTGTGGCCCCTGTGCATTTCACTGTAGGTAACCCATCATATAGAATACTCTTTCTCTAACCATCAAGCTCCATAGCCCTTGGGAACCCTTGGGGAAGCAGAGACCAAAGAGAGGGACTTGATTTTCTTAACATCCATCACACTTAAACACATAAGCCAAGAGATTCATCACCACAGTCAGGCTGTTCCATGGTAATAAATGAATACCAGCGTTCTTGCTTATCTGGCTGCATTCCTCTCTCTCTCTCTCTCTCTCTCTCTCTTTCTCTCTTCTCAGAGAGTATAGGAATAGATTTGTTTGTTTGTTTGTTTGTTTTATCTTATTTTAAGTGTATTAGTGTTTTGCCTGAATATATTATATTTATGTAACAGTTGTGTGCCTGTTGCCCATGAAGGGCAGAAGAGGGCATTGGATCCTGTAGATCTCCTGGAATTGGAGTTACAGATGGTTGTGAACCACCATGTGGATGCTGGGAATTGAACCCAGGTTGTCTGGAAGAGCAGTCAGTGCTCTTAACCACTGAGCCATCTCTCCAGCCCTAGATTCATTTTTAAAACAAAACAAAACAAAACAAAACAAAACAAAACAAAACAAAACAAAATTTTTTGAAAACCTGTGATCAAAATTGTGGGCTCTGATATCTGGAATTCTGACGTAAATCTTGACTTTACTACTAATTAAAGGTGGGATGGCAAATTATTAATTTAAGCCTCTGTTTTATTGCTGTAAAACAGGTCTAAGGTGGATCCTAACTGCACAATTCATCCCTTGGATGAGCTGAGAAAACAATACATGAACATTGCCAGACTTGGGTTTTTTGCTGAACAGCAGTTGGCCCCCAAATCGATCACTGTGTCTAACCTTGTTACGTGCACAAAGATATAATATATTCTTACACAGATATACATACATACATAGATATAATATAGTCAGGCAAAACACTAATACACTTAAAATAAGGTAAAACAAACAAACAAACAAACAAACAAAAAAAACGAACAGACAAACAAACAGCCAAATCTTATTTCCTCCCTGTTCCGCGCACAAAGGAGGATGGAGCATACCAAATGACAGAGGCTATGAAGACACTGTCTGCTACGTCTGTGTGGAGTTACACCGTGGGAACTGAGAAGTGAAAGATCCGGGTGCTACGGTTTGGAAGGTGTACACATAGGGATGGGAATTAGAAACAGAAAGTTTGGTGGATCATGTTGAGTCTGGTGCCAAGACATCTACACGGCATCTCCACATTAGATGTCTACAGTTTTTCGAACTTGCAATTGATTTGGATGGCTTGTTTCACAAGCTTTTCCTTCTCTATAATCTACTCCATCAAAGCCATCACAAAATTAAACCTGTAGAAGAAAAGATATGTTGGTACTGTCAAAGCTAGGACTCTTGTTTTGTTTGTTAATTTATCTTAAATTACGCATTTGTTCAAGGAAAATGCTGTATATGTATGACTACATTGCTGAATTACATGAACTTAGCAAGGTTGTGCTACAGAAATCCAAGAATCAGCTACTTTTCTGTTGCTGTTATAAAACACCATGACCAAAGGCAACTAACTGACTTACAGAAGGGAAAGTCTGTTTGGGCTCCAGAGGTTTGAGTGTCTGCCATGGCGGGGAAGAGACAGGCAGGACAGCAGGAAGCTGAGCATGCACACAGCAGGGTGAACAGGAGTGGGGAGGACTGTAAACACTCAGTGACTTCCTTCCTTCAGCAAGGATCTACCTCCCAAGAACCCACCCCAACCCTACCAGCTAGGAATCACGTGTTCAAATTCCCATGACTATGGGGGACAGTTCTTATTCAAACCACCACAAATTTCATGTGCTTATAACAAATATTTAAAAGGCTTTAATTAATTTTGAGGTTTTTTTTAAAAGACAGGGTTTCTTTTTGTGTAACCCTGGCTGTCCTGGAGCTCACGCTGCAGACCAGGCTGTCCTGGAACTCACAGAGCTCTTCCTGATTCTGCCTCCTGAGTGCTGGGGTTAAAGGCTTGTGACAGCACAAACCACAGTTTAAAAAATTCTTCTTTTCTCTTTCTTTTTTCTTTTCTTTAAATTCTTTCTTTCTTTCTTTTCTTCTTTTTTATTTTTTTAGACAAGGTTTCTCTGTGTAGCCCTGGCTGTCACGGAACTTTCCCAGCAGAGGATGCTGGCCTTGAGCTCAGAGGTTCATCTGTCTCTGCTTCTCAGGTGCTGGGATTAAGGGTGTGTGGCACGACATCCAGTTTTTTTAAAAAAAAAAATAAATCAATATTTTTTATTTTACAATAACATTACAAACTTCAAATAACTTGGAATAAATGTAATTAAGTATGTATAAGATACATTGTCTAGGTAGCTTTTCTTGTCAACCTGACATAGCCCAGAGTCATCTGAGAAAAAAAAACCTTGACTGAGGAGTTTCCCACATCAGACTGGACTGTGGGCATATCTCTGTGGGTAAGTGTCATGATTATTGATTGGTTCAGTAGGGTCCAGCCCACTGTGGGCAACACTATCCCTAGGCAGAGGATTCTGGGCTGTATATCAAAGCTAGCTAAGTGTAAGTCTGTGAGAAAGCAAGGCAGAGAGCAAGCCAGTGAGCATCATTCCCTCATCGTCTTTGCTCCAGGTTCCTGTCCTGACTTCCCTTAATGATGGACTGTGATCTCAAAATATAAAGCAAAGATGATATCCTTTTCTCCCCAAGGTGCTTTTCAGTAGTATGTTTTATCACAGCAATAGAAAGCACATTAGAACAATTTCTCTATAAAAAGTCTGAAGTACATCTAAAAAAAATTAAAGAGGCATATGGAAATGGAGGGATATAGTATGCCCATTGCCCAGAAGGAGCAATGTTTTAAGTCAGTTATATTCTATAGATATATGTATTTGTTCTATAGAAAGTGTGTAAAAATCCCAGCAAATGTCTTTAAGAGAAATTAAATTAAAACTGATCTCAACCTATGCATAGAAACACAAAGGATTTAAAAATATTGCAGTAGTCACGTTTCTGTTATGATAAAAGGTCATGAGCAGAAGCAACTTATGGGAGAATTTATTTTGGCTTATGGTGCCTGAGGGATAAGAGTCCATTGTGGCTTTAGGGGCAGGACAGCAAGCATCAAGGACGGCAGCCAGAGCAGCAACTGAGAGCTCACACCCTCAGTTATAAAGCTGAGCAGGGACAGCAACCTGGAAGCACTGAAGGATTTTAAACTGGTGGTCCTCAGCCTATGGGGTGTGGCCCTCCAAGAGCTGAAGAACACTCTCACAGGGGTCACATATCAGAGATCCTACATGTCAGATATTTACATTATACTTCATAACAGTACCAAAATTACAGTTGTAAAGTAGCAATAAAATAATTTTATAGTTGGGGCTCACCACAGCATGTGGAAGTGTATTATAGGGCCGCAGCATTAGGAAGGTTGAGAACATGCTGATTTGAACTCTCAAAGGCCACCTTTAGTGACCCATTTCCTCCCCAGATGGCTCTACCACCTAGGAACCAAGAATTGAGATACCTAAGTCTGTGGAGGATCTCTCTCTCTCTCTCTCTCTCTCTCTCTCTCTCTCTCTCTCTCTCTCTCTCTTTCAGAGCTGGGACCAAACCCAGGGCCTTGTGCTTGCTAGGCAAGCGCTCTACCACTGAGCTAAATCCCCAACCCCTGTGGAGGACTTCTCATTCAAACAACCAAAAATATCTAAAATGATTTTGAAAAAGAAACATAACTTCAGAGATTTATATAACTCACAATATAAGGGTCGAACAGTCAACATCACCCATCACCCAGATTCAACAAAGCTTGACCAGCACACAGCTGGAATTTGTACAAAAGTATCCAAGTCATTCATGGTGAAATGGGAGTCTTTGTCACACATGTTGCTAAAACTGGAAATGCAATCACTGTTACAATGGAATACTCTTCTGTACCTAAGAGGAATGGATCTGGGAACCTCTGATGGTGCAGGCAAACCTCAAGTTCAATGTATCAAGCAACAGAATGCGAACGGCGCAAAGCACTGCAGGTAGTTCATTCATTCCATTACTGGAACGATAAACAAAGACAAAGGAAACAAAGAAACCAGAAAGGGCTGAGGCTGGAGGCTTGAGGGAGCTTCCGGACATGTTGGAGATCTGTACTTTGCTCTGAGTGATGGTCACCAAAGTGTATGTAATTCCAAGCTGTACCGTATGCCTGTCAATTGTGCATCGCATTTATAATTATACCCCGATAAAAGACTTATTAAGAAATGAAAACGTGTTAAGGAAAGAAATGACTACATTGTTTCATGGTTTCCAGGGACAGACTTGACTGGGGCAGGGAGGGAATGAGGCAAAAGACAAAGGCAGACATGCAAAAATCCATGGTTGGGCCGTCTGGGATCTCAGCCGGAGAATGCAGTTTTACAGCCAGCGATTTAAAAGTGCGGCCCTTATATCCGTATCTTTTTCTTCACATCTGTTTCTTCCTTTCCCTGTATCCCTTCCGGCTTCCTCCTTTCACCTGTAGAAGCACGCTTATCCTCGGGGCGTTCCTCATGTAACCAATGAGACTTCCCTGTAGCCAGTGTCTACACTACGGTCCTCCTTCAGACACTATTTTCTGTGTCTACACACAGCTTCCAGGGACTTACTCCGGATTGGGGGTGGTTAGGAAATAAAGAAAAAACAGACAGACAGGCGGGCAGACCGACGGACAGATAGACAGAAACAGCGCTGGGGTTGGATGAACTGGGCTCTGAGATGGGGAAACCTTAGCGCTCTAGAGGGCTTATTATACGGAGTTGAACAGAAAGGCAAGGTTGTTACATCCAGATAAACAAGGAGGCGGGGTACCAGGGAGAGCGGCTGCGCTTATCTTGGTAGAGACATCCTCTTTATTGGAGCATCCTTCAGGCGGTAAACATCCAGCGAGGGGAAGCTATGGAGACATGCTTTGCACACACTACCAACGTCCACACACTAAAGAAGGGATTTGCCCTTTCCCAGTGAACCTTGCCCTCTGGGGAGAAGGCGGAGCCATTCTTTCGTGGTCCGAGGCTCTGGGGTTCCCTGGCCACGCCCACACCGACAACACACTTTTCTCAGGACTTCACGACTCCACTCGGCTTCCTCTATTCCCTATAGGAAATGTTTGATTCCAGGTTACCGCGGTTTTTACAGTCTGAGTTCCTGTGTGTGATGGTGTGGATTGTGCTGAAGGGCTTCTTGGATTGTAGCCCTCCTTGAGATTCTTAGAATTCTGTTCTTGAGAAACTGTTTTCACTAACAGAAGCACAACTGGACACTGGACGCTTTATGATGTTTGTGGCGGCGAAGTTTCCACATGCAAAGAAGCCATCTTCTCCACCTAACCGAATGACTAAGCTGAGGACTAAAAATTTTTTTTTTTATTCCCATAAGTCTCCTAAAGACAAGGCAGTGAAATCCTCTAAAACAGTGACCCAGTTCCCAACGTCCCACTTCCCTCTTTCTCGCCCCTCCCCCACGACCTGTAGTTTCTGGTAGAGGCAGTTTAAAGAACTCAGATTTAGAGAAAAATGAGAAGAAAATAAGGCGACATGTCTAGCTTATCTTCTTAAGCAGTTTTATCCCCCAGGGAACTGTATTTCTACTTCTGCATTGAGTCTGGAGAGGAATGGTGATGTTTCAGGTTGCAGAGTCTGCTCATGCGCACTGCTGCAGGACCCTGGTCTGCTCTTTGGCGTCTCTCAGTCCTAACTTACCCGTATGCTTAGCTGTGATGCTCTTCCAGCCATACAGAGAACATGAATGTATCTTTGCTAAATGCCAGTTGCTACCTCACGTCGCCTGTCTATACCGTCTAACTCTGACTCTACATCGGCTCTGCAAAGCGAGGACTGACTCGTCTCCTTTTTACAGGTGAGGGAGTGGAGAGGCAAAGGAGGTTAAATAACTTGGCACTAGGACTGGAATCCAGACGGTGCAGCCTCCAGAACCCTTATTCTTGGTTGTGGTCCTATACAATTTCAGGGCACTTTCAGAAAAAGAGAACAAGCCAGTCAGCATCTGGCTGCTGGGGTCACGTTTGTTAACAGAGGCGGCCCTGGGATTGAAGGCCTTGCTCACAGGGAACCTAAGCGATGCTCACAGCGTAGACGTTTTCAAACGCAAGTCACATTGGTTTATGGATCGAATTTATTACACCATTAGCCATTGATGGTAAGCCTCTGGGCTTATACCTGGTTTTAATTCCTGCCTGGAGACAGAAGCTGCATTGCTGCTGGGTTACAAATAAGTTCACCCCCTTTCCAGTGAGGTGACCCTCGGATGAGTCTGTGCAACTCCTCAGTGGAGATTACAGTGAGAACCCTGTGACTCTAACTCACATCTGTTTCCTTTGGGACCCAATCTGGCCAGCAACACCCATGAAAGCAAAGCCCACATAACCCAAAGCAATCCTTCTGTCTCCATGTCTTCAGTGGCCAAAGCTCCGCCATCCCTCGTCACCAACTTGATGAGGAAAATCTATTTTTCTGGCATCCCTTGAGCTCGGATGGATACACTAATGGCCTGTAGGTTCTAGGTACCCACAATCACTTACTAAAGCAAATCAGTGAATAGGTCATTGCTTTGACCTGCTTCACTGAGACTCGGGGTTTCCCTTTCATTCCTCCTTCTGTGTCTTTCCTCTCTTACCTCTTTCTCCATCCCACTGCCTCATCTACAATTTGGACTGTCTGTGAGGGAGAGAGACACAAACATCCAAACAACATCAGAGATGGCACTCACAATGTCGGCGTGTCCCCCTCCGGGTCCAGAGCTGTATCCGGGTGCCTGTCTGGAACTCTTCTTGAACATCGTATGGGGCTTCTCGCCCAGGTGCCCCTGGCTCCTGCTTCTGCCTGGCAGGTTGTGTGCACCACTGGGCAACTTCCCTAGCTCACCTTCCCCACCAATCAGATCCACCTGGCTTTCCACTGGGCCCTCTCCTTCCCAAGGCTGCTAGACGCTCTGCTGGTACCCAAGATGTTCAGGCTTCCCACAGTCCCCGCCTGAGGCACACCTAGTTTCAGCTATCAACGCTGCCCTTTCAGAACATGCCATTCTGACTCTGTCCTCTTTAAAAGGGGCCAGTGTCTCGCTCAGGCTGGCTCACAGAGTCTCTGTTCTCTTAACAAAAGGCCAATCAAATTCTGAGAGTCGTTCCCTGACGTCTCTGCAGCTCGAATGACCTGTTTTCTTAGGCCTCATTGTTGCCGGGCGCTGGTGACACTTGGTGTCCAAATTCAGAAGAAAGCTCGGATTGAGAGCAGCACTAAGAAACGGGAAAATATCCAGAGGAGAATCAAGGAGGTGAGAAGGTTCCGGGAAGAAATACATTTGGTGGAAGGGGTGACATTGATTGATGGATGATCGTATTGGAGAAAGATGAGATTGGAAGTGGCCAGAGGGGCGGCTCCACTTGATGTCTAGAAGAAACACACACAAGAAGTGTCTCCTTAGGTGAAGGGAGGGAAGACACAGCAAGGCCCCGAGGAAAAGACAGAGAGACTGGAAAGTAAGATTAACTTGTAAATAACTTTATTACGAGGGTATGGGGATGGGAATTGTCCCCCCTCACCTGCTCACTGTCTGGGTCACCTCCAAGGTGTGTTTGCCTCCGCTGAAGCCTGGGTCTAGAAGAAAGGTCTTGTCCAGCGGAAAACAAGGCTCATGTTAGTCCCGCCTGGCTTAAGGCTGGTCATGCGCACTGCTTCTTGTTACTTCATTTATCTCAGTCTACCTAGTACCCAAGCGTATCAATACAGTGTGCACAAGATACTTCGGTATAAAAGACTGTCCTGGCACCAGAGAAACGCAAGACAGACTGTGAAGCCGAGCAGTCTGCAGCAACCCAGGCCAACTGGGTCCCGGTTCTGCTCCCCGTTACCTGAGTGGCCTTGCATTGGTGCCATATGTGTGTTGCGTCTGTTTTGAGCTTTAAAATGAGTTTAGAAATACTGACAGATGAGGAGCGCAAGCATAAAGAAAAAGCTGAGCATGGCTAAGCTGAGCATGGTAAGGTGGATATCAGCTGAGGGGAACACTTGATATTGATCTACACAGACAGTACATGGGTGCGTAGGCTAGCTCAGGTGCACAGGCTAGCTTACACATGCACATATACTAATTAAAGTCTCTCAGGGAGTCAATAGTGGGGGTTCCAGTTCAAGACCATTCACTAAACAGAATGCCTTCTTGGCAGTGGAGTTTTTTTTTCTCTCTCTCTATTTAAGTCTCCAGCTAACGAAATGAGGCCACCTACTGTGCTGGCTAGTTTTTATGTCAACTCAACACAAGCTAGAGTCACCTTAAGGAAGGGAACCTTAATTAAGAAAGTGCCTCCATAAGATCCAGCTTCAGGGCATTATCTTAATTAGTGATTGATGGGGAGGGCCCAGCCCACTGTGGGCAGGGCCATCTCTGTCCTAGTTCTATAAGAAAGCCAGCCGGCAGAGCCAGAGCGTGGAGAACAAGCCAGTAAGCAGCATCCCTCCATGGTCTCTGCATCAGCTCCAGCCTCCAGGTTCCTGCCCTGCTTGAGTTCCTGTCCTGACTTCCCTCAGTGATGAACTGAGCTGTGGAAGTGTAAACCAAATAAACCCTTTCCTCCCCAACAGGCTTTTGGGTCATGGTGTTTCATTGCAGCAATACTAACCCTAACTAAATACATTAACCGAAGGTATTCTCACAGAAACATCCAGGTCATATCTAGACCGTGGCCCAACCAAGTCAATAACACAGAATGAACTGTCCCCAAGGCATGCTTGCCCATGCGACCCCAATGAAGAGCTCTCTGCCTGTCTGTGTTTAGGAACAGCGTGTTAAGGAAATGATTTCTTTACTGAACAGTGTTTTATTTGGTAGATCATTCTTTGGGACTATTGTTCCTCCCAATACACTCTGGGAACTATGTGCGTTAGGCCACCATCAGCAAACAGCTGAGAAGACAAGGACCCCACCCCCACCCCGTTAGGTAGCCAGGCATGTGCCTGACCTGCTGAGAAGACAAGGAGGACCCCCTCCCTCACCGCCTCCCCCCCCCCCCCACTTAGGTGGCCAGGCAGGTGCCTGTCACTGCTGTCCTCTGAAGAGGTGTAAAATTTTTATTAGAAAAATGCAAGGAGGCTGATCATGGTGGCACACACCTTAAATCCCAGCACTCAGGAAGGAGAGGCCTGCAGATCTCTGAGAGTTTCAGGCTAGCCAGAGCTATGCAGAAAGACCATGTCTCAAGAAAAACAAACAAAAAGAAGATGAAAATAGAGGAAGCGGAGAACAAAGGTGAGGAGGATGAGAAGAGAAAAAAAAAGAAGAAAGAAAAAGGAATGCACTAGGCAAAAGGGAGGAGGTGAGCGGGTGCCGTGAGCCCTTGAGGACTCAGCTCGTTGTGAGATGGATACCACGCAGAGTGATGGATGGAGATACAGCCTGTAGCTAGTGAAGAAGGGGCGGGTGTGTATTCGAGCTATAAATCTCAGAAAGGAGAAGCAGAGATTAGGATCGAACATCCGGGGCCAAAGTTTGCTATCTGAGTGAACACACTGAAGGAGGAGGGATTTGCACAACAGGAGCAGATATTTTGTCTTTTACGCTGAAGGGCCAAGAACTGGAAGAGAAGGCATGTTGCACCTCAGAGTAGCCATGGCAATGGGTCAGCAGCAGAAAGAAACAGGTTGGGAGAAAAGTCTCCATTGGGGGTGGGCAGGAGGCAGGGGGCAGGAGGCAGCTGAAGCTACAGGGGAGTGTGAGGTGAAAACCAGGCTGGAGGCGGGGGCGTGAAGGGAGGATGGGGCAGGGGCGCAGAAATTACGCCACTTTGTTTTTAGCCCAGGTTCTGCCTACAACAGACCATCTGTTGGAAAGGACTTTATTATTATTATTAATTATTTTCTTAAAACTAATTTTCCCCCTTTCCTTCTCCCTCTTGCTCTGGCCCGGCTCATTCCACCCTGGCTTGCTCCGGGGCTTATTCTGGCCCAAAGTACACTGTAGCTGTCTTCAGACAACCATATGAGGGCATCAGATCTCATTATGGATGGTTGTGAGCCACCATGTGGTTGCTGGGATTTGAACTTATGACCTCCTGAAGAGCAGCCAGTACTCTTAACCACTGAGCCATCTCACCAGCCCTAGAAGTGACTTTAAATCTTTAAGAGCAGAAGTCTGTAGAGACAGAACATTCCATCCCTTTGAAATTTAAATTTGGTCCCCAAGCAACAAGACCTGCTCTGGAGACTCTAAAAAAGACAGCTGAACAGCTTTCTGGATCCTATGTGAGCTGTCAGCTCTGCAGTCGTGAAAAGACGCTGGGGCGTCCTCCAACCGCTAGCCAAGGATCACAAGCCGTGGGTACCCAGCGCCCCACCTTGGCTCTCTTACAAGTGAGTGGGTGATTGAAATGACAGAATCTCAGCCAATGTGCCTCCCTGCTCGAGGTTAGACCCGGGGGAGACTGGGCTAAGTGAGTGATGATGCAAACCCCACTTGCATGGAAAATGGCCTTGAGTTCTGAGTGGTCTTGGGGTGGGCAGCCTGGTAGTTAGAGCGATCCAGTGGACTTTGTGTCTTTTACAGACGTTCCGATCAATGGTGTGTCTGAGACTGGAGAGAGTGGGAAATATCCAGGACATGCAGCTTCAAAGACTGACAAGTTACTCTTGCTATCCTCCTGCTCTGGCTCAAGGGGAGACTTAAGCAAGCCTGGATTTTGCTTCATTGTCTTTTTACATAGGACACCTCTTCCTGCCTGCCGGGTGCTTCTGAAGACTCCCGGAAGCCACTTCTCTATTCTGCTGCTTGAAGGCAGTGCTTGGAGCTCCTTGGTTCACACAGCAACTCTCCTGTCTCTCTGGTCTGAGTCCAGGCTCGCTTATGGCCACCCACATCCCCTGTGGCCTCACTTTAACTCCCTATATGCCCATCAAGGTCTGACTTGCAAGTTAAGTCACAGTGTGAGGCTCCATGCGCACATGAATTGGGGGAAAACTATTCAAGCAAGCATACAAGGTAAAGGATGATAGAATGGTTAGGTGGAGTACCTTTAATCCCAGCAATTGGATCTCTACGAGTCTGATGCCAGCCTGGTCTTCATTGGTCTACATAGCAAATTCCCAGCCAGCCAGAGCTACATAGTGAGACTATGACAAAAAAAAAAATCCATTTTAATTCCCATATCCTATTTTCTTCCAAAAATTACTTCAAAATGCACTTTGTATTCTGGAAGCCTGGCCTAGCTGTCTCCAGTAAGGACAACATCTACAGTATCTGTCAGGGTGATACAACAGGATAGGAGAGCCTCTCTACAGACTCCTTCCTGGTGAGGAGGCTCATTTGCATGTCCCCTGTCCCTCTTCACACCTTTGTCCCTGATTTGGAAGACTGAAAGTGTCCAAGAGGCAGCGATTGCACCTTCAGGGGTTGCCACTGTGGGTCACTGTGGGGACAGCCAGGTCCCATCACACACCCCTGCTAAAATCAGGATTTAAACTCACTTCAAGATAGAAACCACACTCACTGACCCGGACTCCAGCAGTTAGGGAGGCCATCTCAGGGGGCGCCACTGGCTTTCTAGCTTCCTATGGGATGAGGATTCACACAAAAAACATGACATTTGCTGACTCCCGGTGGACATCAGGAACAGTGGGGTGCACTTTCAATACCAAGAGACTTTGCACAGTCAGTTCCTGTGGGCCTCTCTCTCTCCATCTGTCAGAAATACGCCTGGAAACTGAAAAGGAGAGTGCCTGACCCTAGGCAGGTTTGACCTTTCTAGAAAAACCAACAAAGGAATTGATTTTACCACCAAGACTGTTACTTGCATTCCAGAGGAGAAGGAACAAGACCAGGTAGGCAGGAATTGACATGAAAGCCTGGTTAGGGTTTGTTCCTCACTCCGTGGAGTCTGATTCCGTAGGGTAGCCGCCTGCTGTCATCTGTCTGCTGTCAGGTACAGTCAACCTACCACACCAAGGGAAGACCCAGATCAATAAGGATCACAGGCTAATGAGGCAAGGAGACAAGATTTATCAACAGTGTTTACCGTAAAGATACCTTCAAAACCTGCCTGCACAAACACCTGCTTCTTCAGCACCTGCTCAGGAAGTGCCAAGTAAACAGGCCTTTAAGGTAGATGCATGGGGAAGACACCGGTGGCCAGGGGAGCTGGTCTCCCAGAGCCACAAGCAGAAGCAGAGCCCTGAACATCAGTCAGTATTTAAACATGTGAGTCTGCCTCTTTGCAGCCAGACCTCTGCCATCCCTGGTGGAATGCATGCTCCCGGGAAGGGCCTGTCCTCATCGGCCCTGCCCCTCAACAGTGCTGATGTCTGAGGATGTGAAGGATCAGACTGACAAACTGGCCAAGAAAGACCTGACTCCCTCCCAGGTAGGTGTGATCCTGAGGGACCCCCATGGTGTGGCCCAGGTCCGTTTTGTGACTGGAAATAACATCTTGAGAATCCTTCTGTCCAAAGGCCTTGCCCTGATCTCCCTGAAGACCTCTGCCATTGGATTAAGAAAGCAGTTGCTGTCTGAAAACACCTTGAGAGGAACAGAAAGGAGAAGGAGGCTAAGTTCCGCCTGATTCTGATAGAGAGCAGAATTCACCGGTTGGCTACTATAAGACTTAGCAGTTGCTTCTACACGGTTGGAAATATGAGTCACCCACACCTCCTCTACTGGCATAAATTCTGTCGTGTACACGAGCAATAAAATCAGTTTGAGTAAATAGAATAAAATAAAACAATGTGAGTCCATGAACGTTCTCCCAAATTAACCGAGTATCACAATTTCTTCGGTATAAATCTTCCCACTGTATCAGATCTCAAGCCACCAAACTGTCACTGAACGTGGAAGTGGGCAGAGGTGCTTAAGGCCTCATAATTATATGGAATGTGCGACTCTACTCTGACATTCAGTTGTCACTTTTACAGAAGCAAATTCAGGAGAAAAGGCTCATGTTGGCTCCATGTCAGGAGTTCCAGTCCTCCATGGCAGCATGAGGAGTGCAGGCTGTGGGGCAGCGCCATCTTCCGTGCCTCTCCTCACATCCTGTGGATCTGGAAACAGAATGTGGAACCAGAAGTGGGGCTGCATTATAAGCCTCAAAAGCCTGCCCCTGGGGGCCCACTGTCACCAGACAGGCCTCAGCTCGATGGTCTATAGCCTCCCAAAAACCACACCACTAACTAAAGACCAAGTGTACACACACAGACATACATAAACATACACACACACACACACACACACACACACAAAGGCATGCATAATGTATACACAAACACACAGACATACATAGACATATACACACAGACACACAGAAACACACAGAGACACACACAAAGACATGCATAGTGTACACACAGACACACAGAAACATACAATAGACATACACAGAGACAGACACATACATAGACACACATAGACACACAGAAACAAAGACACACATAGTGTATATACACAGACACACACAGACCAAGTGTATACATACATATACATACACAGACACACACAGAGATATACAGAGACATAGACACAGACACACACAGGCACACATACACAGACATACAGAGACACACAGAGATATATACACACATACACACAAACACACACACAGACACACACCTATGTGTGTGTGTGGGGAATTTCACATTCAAACCATAATAATAGATAGGGATTAAATGCACTAAAACTATCAGGAAGTAAAAGGCACAAAAATAATTAGGAGGCAATCAGTTTAGAAAGTTTATTACAGTTTAGGTAATATAATTTAATTGTAAGTTTATAGACCTTTTTAAAACAGCGACTCAACAACTAGGTTGAAATGAGTCGGCAAAGTCAACCGGAAGCTGAAGCTGGCTTCTGCATATTGCAGCAGGGGCACCTGCTTCACCACCCAATAGTTGCCCGAGGCCTGCAGAGGCAGGCTCCCCTGAGAGGCCCACACAGGCTCACCAGGGCACCTCACAGGATTCCTAGGTAAGCCAGTGAAGGGCTCCATCCTTCAGGGAAACTGAGGTTGAAATTCTGTGTCCTGTGCTCTGGTTAACAGATTACCCAGCCTATTGTTAGCTTCCTTTCCTGCCCCAACCCTTCCCACCCCAAAATGTAATTTCAGATCTGTTAATTCATTCTTTGTAAAGACCCTCTCCACCCCTGGGGAGTTCAAGGTCTCCAAGGACAGGATCTCATTTGTTGAGCACAGCACCCCAGCCACTCTTAGCTTCTGGCTCCCAGGGAAATGGTAACCAAACAGGCAGCAGCTGCCAGCCCCATTTCTTCCCTTCTGTTACTTGAAGAGAACATACACATTCGTGACTGACCGTGGGCCCACCCTCAGGATGTTAAACCTTGGGGAGTTTTAGTGAAAGCTGGTTCAGGTAAGCCCTGTACAAATAAGGGCACGCCTTTTGCTAAGAATCTTCTCTCTGCGGTGCCAGCCTTAGCAGGGGTGTCCTCTGCCTTTCCCATCATCCCAGGAGGAGTCAAGAGCAAACCAGGATTTAACCCCTGGAAACAACATTCCCACACACCAGGCCCACAGACCTTTCCGGATTGTCAGGCTAACTGTCCTACATCTGAATGTGACCATTTTTGCACCATCCCATGCCTGGAAGTTGAACAAACTCGGGAACTGCATCTGAAGGGCTGAGGGCAACAGCAGACCCATAGGACCCACAGGCCCCTCTTTAGACCCCCCCCCCCACCTTTTCTCTTCTTAGGGCAAGGCCAGTTTAAAGCTCTTGGGGTTAGAACGTACTTTGTGGATAACGTACCTGCTTAGCAGGCATGAAACCCGGAGTTCACTCCCCAACACCAATTAAAACTGGGTATGATGGTGCATGTCTATACACAGGAGGCAGAGGCAGGGGAATTAATTCACTGCCAGTCCTGACTACAAAGTTCAAGGCCAGCCAGGGCTGTATGAGAGCTATAAACTGAACAACCTTTATCACTCCATAAGTCAACTGTACTCAGGCATTTCGCTGTGGCCACATGAAGCTGACTAACGCACTTGGATTCATGCAGCTTCTTCCCAAGTGTTTGTATTGTCACAGGGTTGCCCAGCGAAACACAGGACTGTCCGTTAAGAGCCAGCTTCAGGTGAAAGGCAAATAATATTTAGCATGGAAGTGTCCCATGCAGTGTTTTATTTGCTCATCAAGCAACTAGAACCCAATCGAGTCTGTGTTTCACCGGGCTGGGCTCACACTCGTGAGCAACTGACGCTCCCTGATCACCTCTCTTCTCTCTCCCCCAGTGGGGCACACAGGTTGAGGTCCTATGGGTCAGTGGTTCTCAGTAGAGGTGGTACTGCCCCCTAGAGGAAGATTGGGAGACTAAAAAGTTTCTAGTAAGTCTACTACATAGTAAGTGGCTCATGTTCACACACTACCCTTCTTTGTCCCTCCTCCTGCCTTCATGTCCCCCATACACATATATATTAGAGTCTGGTTTCAGAAAGAGGACATGGGATATCGGGTTTTCCTTTTTTTTTCCATAAGCCTGTCTTACTTTACCCTCAAGTCTCCTGACCCATTAAACCCTTCCTCTTCAGGGAAGGCAGTTTTGCTTGGTACTTTTAAAGTGTGTGTGTGTGTGTGTGTGTAAGCATGCATGTGTGTATGAGTGCATCTGTGTGTATATGCATGTGTGTGTGTATGAGTGAAGTGTATGGGTATTTGTATGCATGTGTATATGAGTGAATGTGTCTATGTGTGAGTCTGTGTGTGTGATGAGTGTGTGTATGTGTATCTGTGTGAGAGTATGTGTGTTTTCATGTGTGCATGCATGTGTGTCTGAGTGTGTGTATGCATGTTGTGAGTGCATGTATGTGCATATGAGTGTAAATACATCTGTGTGTCTGTATGAGAGTGTATATGTATGTATGCATGTGTACATATGTGTATCCAGGTGTGAGAGTGTGTATATGCATGTGTGTGATATGTCTTTGATTTGTGTATGTGTGAGTGTGTATATATGTATGCATGTTTATGAGTGAATGTGTCTATGTGTGAGTGTGTGTGTATGCCTGTGTGAGCATGTATGTGTGGGTATATATGTGTTGTGCATGTGTGAGTGTGATTATGTGTGTATATTTGTGTATATGCATGTGTGAGTGTATGTGATGTGTGTGAATGCAAGTGTGTGTATGTATGTGAATGGGTGTATATGTGTGTGATTCTGTGAGTGTGTGTGCATGTGTGTGTGCATGTGTGTGAGTGTGTGCATGTGTATGTGTGTATGCTGTACAGACACACTGGAATGCATGCACAGAGGCAGAGGAGGACTTTGGGTGGCCTGCTCTATCACTGTCCATCTTATTCTATTAAGATCGGGTATCTCACTGAACCTGGTGGAGCTAACTCGGTGGCCAGCAAGTCACAGTGACCCTCTGCCTCTACCCTCCAGAGCCCTGGGGTGACAGGCGTGCACACAGCCATGCCTAGTGTCAGACATGGGCTCTGGGATTTGAACTCAGCTCTCCATGCTTGCACAGAAAACACTCTGATCCTCCCCGCCCTGGAGAATGAACTTTTGATTAACTGGCTGACCCTGGGGCTCTCACCAAGGGTGAGCCAAGGCAGCAGCCCTCCCCAGAGGGTTTTCTCTTCAACCACAGGCTGCTTATACAGTGGGGGCTTGTGCGTGTCTGAGCTTGGAGACAAGCTCCCCGTGAACAAAATGTGTGTTTTGTGCTGTTTTCAGGGACACCTGGGCCCTGGTTTGTTCAGCTCTGAGCACCTGAGGACTCACCCCAGAGCCTTTTTTTTTTTTTAATTTCATTTTCTCTTTTGGTATAAAGCACCAAGCATACTAAGTAGTAATATATTCTAAACTATTACAAAAGCCCCACTTTCGTCTTATTTTGTGTTTAAATCGCATTTCATGCACTGTATACCTAAACATACACCCTCTTTCAAAGCATGGGCTGTGTCCTGTGCACATATGGGGGCTGTGTCACTACACTTAGTGTTCCCTTCGGGACAACAAAGAGGTTTGTTTTAAAAGAGCTCACCTGGGAGCTTACCATGGTGGGTTCCATGTCTAGCAGGAAAGGCAAGGAGAAGGGATGGAGAAGAGAGGAGAGGAAGGAAGGAGGAAGGAGGGGAAGGGGGAAGGAAGGAAGGAGGAAGAAGGAGGGGAAAGGAAAAGGGGGATGGAAGGAAGAGAGGGAGAGGAGGAGGGGAGGGGAGAAATTTGTTGCACCTCTTAGAACTTGGCAACATTTCTGCCCCAGTTGGGTTACTAGGCCATGCGCTAGACCTCCCTCCTCTGCCCTGACAGGACTTCAGTCGGGACCACCTTCCCCACGCCACAGTGTCCTGATGGGGAGTGGTGCCCCTTTGCACGTGACTGTGACACACTGCCTGCCCAACAGTCACCTTGAAGGGTGAGATGAAATTTGCAGAAACACTTGTGTTCACCGATGGAGTAGTGTGTGTGTGTGTGTGTGTGTGTGTGTGTGTGTGTGTGTGACATAAATAACACAAAGGAAGGTAAGAAGAAGCCACCAAAGAGACTGGCAATGCCGTGTGGGTAACACAAGGACTTTAGTGGGGCTGGAGTTCCAAGGCTGTCACAGCCTGGCTAAGCTGACTTAGGGGAAAAGCACGAAGTGTCAAGCAGTTGCTTTGCTATGGGGAAAGATCGCCTGCCTTAGGATGATTCTTGAGCTCATGTGTTAGGCCCTAGATAACTTGGTGGCTTGTTGCAATAAGTAGCAGCCATAAACAATGACATCAATTCTATGGGATGGAGACCCTACAGTGGAGAGACAATGTCACACGTACCCCTACAATATCTTCTGCCTCCTCATCCTTCCTGGCTATCCTGCTGGTGACCCTATGGCTGGCCTGTTTTTTCTTTGCCTCCCCTTACTCCCAGGCCAACGTAGATAATGCAAAAGCACGGCTGTACCAGATATCCAGGATATTCTATCCTTGGCCTCTGACAGTGGTCCCTGAGCAGTAGGACCTGAAGATGGAAAATAGCCTTTACCCCTTCACCTCTTCCCTCCCAGCCATCCCTCACCACTGCAGATACTCCCTGATGCCCTACAACCAAGCACAGCCCTCCCCCTCCCCTAAGGACCCCCCCTCCTGCTCTCACTCCTAAAACAGCACAAGCAATCTCTGGGGAACTGGCTGAATCTCCAAAGCCCCTCAGCACCCTGGAGCTGACTTTCATAGCTCTTAGGTCATCTGCACTTCCATCTCCGATTTCTTCCTACTTGGAGTGTGTTGCAACCATCTTCATATCCCCGACTATGGGACAGCATCTGCACATGGCCTAAAACTGTGCTTCTGAGGGAAAGACCTTGACAAGAAAACCCATTTGCTTTAGGATGGCATCTGTGGTGGTTTGAATGAGAAATGTCCCTCATAGTTTCAGGCATTTAAATACTTGGTTCTCAGTTGGTGGCACTGCATGGGGAAGTTTAAGGGACATGGCCTTGTGGACGATGTATGTCACTGGGGGTGGGCTTTGAGATAAAATGCTTCCTGATGTTTCCAGTTGCACACCCCCACCTCTACTTCATGCTTGCAGTTCAAGACCTGACCCCCAACTTCCTGACTGACCCTGCCTGCTCTCCCTGCCATTACAGACTCTAACTCTGGAAATGAAAGTAGAAATAAATCCTTCCTTCTGTAAGCTGCTTTGGTCATGGTGTTTTTCTTTTCACAACAACAGAGATGTAATTAATTAATGCAGCCTTCCACAGTAATCACCACTAAGACGCCATGCTCTGGGCAAACAGACAGGAAGTTCTCTCTCTGTACGCGGTTGTGAAGGAGATGGCCAGTCCCTGGGGACAATGCTGAGCTGGTTTTAGATTGCACCTCCAGCAGAGGCCATACTTTGGGGGTTGCCCCTGTGCCGGCTCAAGCATCCCCAGGGGCCAGAGAAGGCACTGTCATGACTCCATAACCTATAAACAGACAGAGGAGGCTCCTTCCAGACACTTTCCTAATGTGACATCTGGGCAAGGGTTGCCTTCAAGTTCCTCCCAGAACTCCAGGCTGCAGACCCCACCTCTGTGTCCCCAGAGTTCTGTTGTCACCTCCATCTACTTCTGCACCCCTATCCCCTCCACCCACAACGACTCTGTGTCTCTCCAGATGAATCCAGCAGAAATGCCTGTGCTCAGGGGAACAGAAGGCCTTTGACCTGTTATTCCCGACTGGTTATCTCTATCAATCACCTTTGCTGGTTAACTGCTTGACCCTGCCCCCACCTCTGTGCAGTGTGCACTTCTCAAGCGGCCTGTTTTACCTGGGATAGATGGAGTGTGATACCCAGAAGCCCCAGAAGTGTACAGGTCCTCTGTCAACACATGGTCTTTGTGGCGGGGTGGTTTGTTTACTGCTGTTAAAACACAGAGAATGAAACAGGGAGCCAGTGAGTGCTGTGAGAAGGGGAGGGGCCTGGCCTGGTCTGGGACACCCACTGCTGGAAACCAAGCTCATGGCCTGGGCCTTGTGGGGCTGGAATTCATAAACCCTTGATCCTGTACTGAAAATGGAAACCGGAAGCCAGGTCATTGTTCCTGCCTTGACCTGTGGGGCCTGGCTTTCCCTCATTCATTGCAACTTCCATTTGTCCCCAGTCGGACTACCTGCTCTGTTTGGAACTTGGGCACTCTTTTGAAAGAGGAAAGGGGACCTAGCTCTGTGCTCCACCTTGGCTTTGCTAGCCTCTGGATGGTCTCTGTCACTTCTGCTCTCCTCCAGCAAGGCTTGTCTCTGCTCAACTCTGGGGACTCCTCATGGCCTTCCTCTCCCCCACCTCCTCCAGGATGCGCTTGGGTTTGTGTCCTGGCTTCCTAGCCAACCTGTGAACATTCTGGGGGCAGACCTTCCTTCTCTGGCCTGTGTCTGCACTGGAAATTGTCCTCGCCCATACAGGATCCATGTGCACTGGATGGGTGATAAGTTAATTAGACACCATTTACCTTATTGGAATCCATATCCTTTTATTTATTTAATTTTTGTTTTTATTTTTAGAAAGGGTCTGATTATGTACCCCTGGCTAGCCTGAGCTCTCTATGTATCCCTGGCTAGCCTGAATGTTTTATGTAGCCCTGGCTATCCTGAACAATCTATATTACCCTGGCCTTGAACTTGTAGGGATGTTGCTGCCTCTGCTACCTGGGTGCTAGGGTCTGTAACATCTCCAAGGACATTCCATTTTGAAGCCAGGCCTCCATGTCTCGTTCTCAGACCACGAGCATGACTGTTCACGCTGTTGAGCCTGCAAACCCCGAAACCTGTCTGACATGAAGGCTCCACAGTAAGGAGCCCAGACACTCGTGTCTGATCCATCATCCACACAATCCTAGGGAAAGCGCCTTGGAAGGATGTTTGAAAATCGGGTGGATTTGGATCGGTGGACACGGTGACTGGTCCAAACCAGTTTCCCCTCTCTGCCTTTCTGCCACATCCACCCAACATTTTACCAACCAGTCATCCCGGCCATCTCTCTCCCCGATGGCAACCTCTCTGCTCTAGAATGAAGCCAGTGAACTCGGACAGATGTCATAATGTCTGTCATGACTTGCCCCAAAATATAAGGCTCTTAATCAGGAGTGATTTCACACCAGCCAGCATTTGGTAGCGCATGGGAACATGTTAATTCCACAAGTGCTGGGGTGGGGTTGCCTGTCTCTGATTTAGTGAGTACAGTCTAGCTATGTCCACAGACATCCTCACAGGTCAGCCGCTCACACGGAGACATTATCAAGTCCCAAATGTCAGTCGTGATATGCTATCACCCCCACCCTTCAGTTCCCAGTCATTGCTCAAAGCCAAAAGCTTCCTGTCACCTGCCTGCCATAGAGAACGCAAAGGGAAGCTAGGAGGTCTGGTGCGTTTCGGGAGCCAGCCTGCAGCAGGGCCTCCAGTTGAAACCCCCAGCATTCCGTCAATTCTCAATACAGGAAGGTCCCGGATGAAAGGCTGATGAGAGATGTGTAAAGGGAGCGCTTTTGTTTCTAAGCTTATGGAGAAGGGTGGAGAATTTTTTAAGGGAGCCAAACCACACACTCCTCTACTGGGGCGTGAAAACGTGCGAATGAGGACAGAATAGCTCACCTGCCTCCACTTGCCATGCGCACGGTTCAGAAGACCGCAGGAGCGAGAAGAGAAAGTTTATTTACTTAGTGGGAACGCTCAAATAATGGCCCTGCCTGCCCCAGCAGGTAAGACTTGCAGTTTAATCGTGCTTGGTCTTTTTTCAACACAGGATATCTCTGTTTGACAGTGTTTGAACAGATGGTGTGCAGGCAGCACCTATAACAGCAAGATGTCCCAGTCGTTCCCAGCCTCAGACCGGATCCTATGGCTGGCCACCGAGTGTAGGATGTGGAGACTCTAAGATGTAACCTCGGCACTGTTTATGTGTAACTGCTCTTTCATTGCTTAAAAATGTTTAAACTTATTTTACGTGTTTGCTTGCATGAATGTCTATGTGCCTTGGCGCCCCTGGAGATCAGAAGAGGAGGTCAGATTCCCTGGAGCTGGGTACACAGGCAGTTGTGAGCCAGCGTGTGGGTGCTGCAACAGAATCTGCATCCTTTGTGAGAGCACTCAGTGACCTACATGTCACACAAGATTCTTCTAAGCCACCCAGAATGCCAGATTCACTAAGAAGAGCTTAAGCCATAGAAAGCATCCATTAGATGTGTCACATAACAGGATGTCAGGAGAAGATTCCAGAGTGTGGTGGATGACGTCATTAAGAGCTCTTTCCCAGTTAGAGTCTCATTCTTAAATGCATCATCCCCATGGTCAGGAGTCGCCTCTGCAGCTTCACACACATCTGAGGCTCAAAAGAAAGAATTAGCTGCACCTTATGTGGTGAAACATCCCCTTGGCCCAACACCACGAGAGTTTCTGTTATTGTTTTGAAGTTCCAAACAAACAGAGGCAATTGGTCATCGTATGTCTGTCTTTTATTAGGGAAAGGACATCTTTCCTAGAGGCCCCAGAATATCCCCCATATGCCCATTGAACCCAAACTAGGCCGTGCCTTTACAAGCAGCTCAGTGGCTGGCAAAGGAGCTGCTAATACCCTCTCAAGACGTATCTCAAGACAGCAGGAAGTCCCCCCACGCTTGCCCAACACTTAAAATCAGAGCTCCATTAGAAATCGAGGAACAAAAACACCTATCTCCAAGAGGGCTCGTGAGATAGGTTAGTTTCCCGGTTATTCAGATTGGACAACTGAGCCAAGCCTTCCGGATCATGTCTTGGATGCATTAATCATGTATTTCTACACTGACAGATTCGCGTGCAAGCTGTAGCCTGGTTGTTGAGAATATAGCTTTTCCTGGAGCTCCTAAGCAGAATTTCCAGTGTGAGCAGTAGTTCTCGGAAGCCAGGGTTCCAGAGCCTACAGCACACGGAGCTAAGAAGCCGGAATGCCTGGGCTGTCCTCCTAGAGAAAGGGCCCATAAAGCAGAGACATCAGTAGGAACAGCACTAACAAAGGTGAAGGTCTGAGGGAGGGGGGAGGGTAAGCTGTGTGGCCCTGGGAGGAAGGGCTTTGTGCAGAAATGGGGTTCCTGGAAAGCTCCATGCTTACCTGTGGTCAGTCTGCTCTGGCCTCTGGAACTTGGGAAACACATTTGCTCTCTTTGTTGCAAAGAATCATGACTTTATCTTAAGCTAGGAAAACTGCTACAAGGTTGCAAATGTAACTTATTTCTTCAGATGAAGGGATGTAGTGAGAGTCATAGCCAAGCTGTAGGAATATACAGCCTGGACTGAGCCCAGACCATTTCTATCTCTCTACTATCCCTAAGCCTAGGCCTGGAAGCTTCTATCCTCTGTACAGTCTAATCAAAGTCTAGAATGTTCCAACCTCTGAGACTTACTGCTGAATAAGCTCACCTATTTACCAGATGTAATTGTCATCTTGGAGGCTTAGTGCTGAATAAATTCACACTTTCTAGCTCTTTCTGAACTCTGGCTGACTTGTTCAACTCAGTTGTTCTGGTCCAAACCCCTCTCCAAGTTAGCTGATTTAAACTGGCTTCTCTCTGCTTCTGAATGAATTGCTCTGCTTGGCCTCAAATTAACTCCTGCAGTCTGTTCTACTTTTCTGGCTCCTTCTTATTCTTTGGCTCATTCTGTCTTCACCTGCAACCTGTCTCTGTAAAACTGTCTCAGTAAAACTGCCTCCTCTCCCTCCTCCTCCCTTCCCTTCCCCCTCCTCCTCACTCCTCCTTCTCCTCTTCCCTCTTCATCTCCTTCCCCCATCTTTGTGCTTCTCTCTTAAGTTGCTTCTCTTTCCTATGCTTTTAATATTCAAGTTGAGAGTATACTATCTCTGATTCATTCTGTCAAATCTTTCTCTGACTCATCACTTTGTCTGCCCCTCAATTAGACATCACTTTCAAACATAGGTGCTTCCCTCTACAAACTAACTTTGTCTTCACTGTTTGGGATTAAAGGTGTGTACTAAGAGCATGTCCATAGTCTAACCAGAGGGATTAAAAGTGTGTCATTCCAGCTGGATCATACAGAGCTAGAAGGTCTTTGGATGTGATCCCTTGCCAGCACAACTATGTTGTTGAATTAAAATTCCTCTGCACAGGGTTTTAAGTGGAAAATCAGAGAATCCGATATATGTTTTCAGACACTCTGATCTAAGTGAGAATACAATAGTAACTTGCTACCGTTTGACACTTTATGTCTTTTGGACCCAAATAAGGCTGTGGCTCTTACCACCAGCCATTGCTACAAAGTTGCTCCTGTATTAAGTAATTCTCTTGGGACCCTGCTTACTGCTCATGAGAAGGTCCCTACTAAAGAACAACATGAGACCCTCTCAGTCCCTTTGGCTTCCTGTCTTCTCATGAAATCATTCCCTGTCACACCCATTGTTGTTGTCATGCCATTAACTATGACAGGCAGCAGGTGTGGCTCAAACTGATGGGGACCACTCAATGTTAGGCATTCAGCCTGCAGCTCTGTGAGTTAAACAAGCCTCCTTGCTTTCTATAGTCTCTAGCTTCGGGTACTTGGTTATGGCAACAATAAATGCACAAGCCTAACCCAAGCTCCTGACTCACAATATCAGGCGCTGTAATAAAATGGCGGTCGTTTTAAGCCACAAAATGTCTGTGTGGCTTACAATGTAGCAGTATCAATATGGAGCTCTGCCACTGTAATGACTGGTTATCATTTGTTTAGTACGTATGCAAAATAACAGGTTTTAGTATGACATTCTCAAGCATGCTTTGTCCATATTCACTCTATAGTACTACGTCAGTGGGTTTTGTTTTGTTTTTTAGAAGGCCTCTCCACTCAGGCTCTCCACTAGCTGTTTGCCATCAACTGCCCTTCAGGAAGCTTACAGAAAGACCGTAGGAGCTGTTTCTGTAGGACTTCTCCTCCAGGAAAACTGTTGGGCTTGTAGAATCTGGCCTTAAAGAATCAAGCTTTGTATAGCGTAAGACACAAACCACTACAAAAGCTAAAACCAAGCCAAATGCCAAATTAACCAGCTGCCTCCCTTCTGAATAGAAATAATGCAGTTATGTAAATTCCTGGTTTGCCCATGGGTACAGCAGAGGTTCACCAGAGTGCTCTCTGTAATGTACCAGGCCAGGGGAGGCTTACCCACAGCCTGGTCTGCTTCTCCTGTCAGAGCGAAGGAAGGCAACAGGTTGCTTCTAATTGGTATCTATGCAGCATCCTCTAAAAGCCCTGTCTTGTGGAGGGAAACACCCCCTTGGCTCCTTCAGGTACCTATTACTTGTTACTTCAGTCGGAAATTCTTCTTTCCAAATTAGCTGCGTCTGACAGCCCAGCATTCCTGGCTGCCACATAAGCAGCTCTTACCTCCTCAATAACTCTCTCTTCAGCTCCACCTTCCCTGGATTTTATTTACATTTGACAATTCCCTGGGGTTTTCTGACAGGAAATGTTAGCAAGAGCTGGGATCACATGGTTAAGGCATTCTGCGCTACGTTATTTTTCTTTATTAGTGTTTCCAAACCTGAAGAAGACCATGAATCCACTCTGCATCAAGGCCACACTTTCGACTGCTTCCAGACCTATCACTCATAACCTTAAGGCACCAACGTAGTTGTCTCCTTTTAAGTACGAAGGATATTATGGGTTGGGGAGAGAGCTCAGTGTGTAAAGTGCTTGTTGCACACGCATGAGGACTTGAGTTTGGATCCCTAGCACCAACTCAGAGGCCAGTCAAGAATGCACACAAGCACCTATACCCCACATCTCTAGGGAGGGAGCAGACAGGAGGTTCCCTAAGCTTGCTGGCTAGCCAGTCTATGCAAAATCACAAGCTCCAGGTTAAGCGAGAGGTACTGCCTCAAAAGCAAAATATCTCAACAACAGGGAGAGGGATAAAGATATAGACATTAACCCCTAAATTCTACAGAGTAAGTGTATACACACACACACACACACACACACACACACGCATGTGGCAAGCAAGCACACATCCATACATGTTCCAGGGCTGAGGATGTACCTCTATGTAGCAGAGCATTTCCCTAGCAGGAGGCCCTGAGTTCCAACGCAGTAGGCTCACTTGCATTTTTGTCATATTGGCATAGGCTTCAGCTGAGGGAAATAGATGACGTTCTTTGCACACTCCCTGTGCAAGGCTCCGTGTGTGTGCTCACTTCCAGTGTTTCCTTGCACACAGGCATTGTGAACAAAACTGTACCCTCCCAGCACTGGTCATAGCCTTCATCAGTGGCTGGCTTTCCAGGTGTGGAGTTGGCTGGCATCCGATTATTCCCTTCTTTGTTCTGCCTTGGGGCTGGCACATGGCGTCCCCTCTACCACAGAGGCTCCTTGTAAATGCTGTAAGGCTGTTGTTCAACAAAGCAGAGCTAGATGAGTCTGGTTATCTCCATAAGAGCTCACCCCGGAGCAGGTGAAATGTTTCCTGACTCACTCGGGAGCACATAGACGGGCCACTGCCTGGTGAAGGTGATCAAAGCAGAGGAAGCTTTATCTTTAAGAGAAGAGATTTTACCAAGTTGGACTCAATGCACCCTAGCTGCCCCTGGGGCTGCCCTACCAGCAAACTGGCTTTGCCGTTTTCTTTCTTTCTGTGTGTAGGCTTGTGTATAGTGTGGTGCAGTCTAGAGGAAAGTCCTGGGTGTTCTTCCTCAGGCCTCTTCCACCAGGGCCCTTTGCTGTCCTGGAGCCCACTGAGCAGGTGAGGCTGGTAGGCCATGGAGCTCCAGGGTCCTGCCTGTCTCCGATTTCTCAGCACTGGAATTACAAATGTGTGCACTTATGTGCCTCCATGTAGGGCTGTGCCTGTGGGTGCAGTACTCACAGAGGTCAGAAGAGGGCGTCAGATGCCCTGGAGCAGGAGTTACAGAAAGTTGTGATTCTCCTAACATAGGTACTGGGGACTAAGCTCAGATCCCCTACATGCTCATAACTAACTTAGTCATCTGTCCATCCTCCCAGCTTTTAACACACAGGTTCTAGGGATCAAACTCGGATCCCTGTGCTTAACCAACAGAGCCTCCCCGGCCCCAGCCTTAGAACTCTCTATATACCAGCAAATCTTGACGGAAATCAGAGCGGTAGCAACAGCTGTCCAGAAACAGAAAGCAAACGGTAGGTTAGACGTGTGCACCTTACCCTTGCTTTTAAAAAATCACTTACATGCAAGTCTCCCGAGCAGCACTCTCTGCCGGACACCCATGGCAGCCCAGGTTCCGCTCAGCAGACTTACTGAGATACTTTCCAGATTTGACTTCAAGATGTGTATTACTTATAATGATCTATCATGGTCCAAAAAGAGTTGGAGGAGGCTAGCTTAAATATGCAACCGTGAAAGGAGGAGGCTAGCTTAAATATGCAACCGTGAAAGGAGGAGGCTAGCTTAAATATACAACCATGAAAGGAGGAGGCTAGCTTAAATATGCAACCGTGAAAGGAGGAGGCTAGCTTAAATATGCAACCGTGAAAGGAGGAGGCTAGCTTAAATATGCAACCGTGAAAAGCCAATTTAAGTTTCTTGGTTAAAGATGCCCAGCTATAAATAGAAAACATTGGAATCGTTGTTATGAAGTGACGCATTCATGAAAATTACCTTATTTTACAACAAGCAGACGTTTCTAATAAATGAATACAGTTAAGTGTACGTCCAAGATTTTTCTTTTGACCTTAAAATTATAGCCAATATGTACTGTTTTCATTTTTGCTCAATCAGAAGGCAATCCTGATTAATCTGATGTCATCCTGCAAAATGCGCAGAAGAATTTTTGACATGGGCAGAGCTGAACAGTCCCGATGATTTGGATAAACCCTGCCATCCTCATCCCTGTGAGCCTCTTGTTCAGACCCGTCCTGGGATGGCTCGGTTCATGACTTTAATTCATCTAATTTCCTTCAACATTGAAGCATATTTCTTTCCGATATTTTTCCCTCTGTGGTTCACCTGAAATCCTACATTCCTATGATTTATTAAAACACTCATATCCTAATCTCTTATTTGTGTTTTTATAAATATACTCTTGACTCTCTGCCAAGCAGAGAGGAATTTATGCACTCTCTGTTCAGGTCAGGTTTTGATGGGATCTTATGATAGCATGAGGCCCAGCATGCTGACTGGGTCATTGTTGTGATTACCTGGTGAGCCTCCTCAGGTGACTCTCCTGCATGCACTGACCAGAGACAGAGGGACAGACACATTCCACTGCTCAGCTGGGATGCTGCCCTGTCCATCTGCCCCTTCCTCTGGCTGTGGGTATACATGGTAAGGCCATTGCCCCACTGGTTAGTAAGGTGGATGGTGTCAATCCTTGGTCATTGCTTTTCAAAGCATGTCCCTGACACTGACTCTTCTTAACAAAGGAGAGCCACCCTGTGCCTGCAAGAGCCCAGAGCACCCTGTACCTGTGGAGCTCCAAGACACTCTGGCCTTTCTCCAAATTTGCTTCTGGTGAGGAGAGACACAGCAAGACCTTGAGTGTTTGGAGAATCTGTTTGATAGGATGTGTCCAGGCCAGATTTCCTGTTGACTTAGTTCTGGTCTCGGTAAAGCCAAACAGCCCATGTTTGAGAAAGAATGCCACACCAGGAGTGGAAAGAAGGTTCTGACCCTCGGGGCTTTTGGCTGCTTGGTGCTGAGGTCAGAGTAGGGATTAAGATTAGTTCCATCTCTGTGAGGGGATGTGGAAGGAAACCTGGATGCCCCTATCGCCTAAAGCGGACTGCTTTTATTTTCTTATTGATGGCTTTGTTTATTAATTCTTGAGACTAATGGAGTCTCAGTCCACATCTGTGTCTGTAAGAAAATAGAGCAAACCTGAGTAATCTATACACAGCATTCCTTCACCCCTTGTAGCTCTGGCAGCAGAGAGGTTCACAGCACCTAAGAGTCCGGCCTCCCAGGAGTTGTTCCCTGCGGAGAGTGTCTTTTTCGTGTCCTTACATGATGCAGAAGATGATAGCTCCCTTGGAACCTGAGGCCACCATTCCTGCTGGTACCTCATCATCTTCCACAGACCCAACCTCTTAACACTGCTGCATTGCAGACTTGGCTACACCACAGGGATCTGGGACACAAACACTCACGAGTGGCATTCTGCCTCGCCCAACGTCATATCTATTTCCTCCTGCATTTAATCCACTACGATAGAAAATCTTAATGCACTTTGGCCTCAACCCCAAAGTATAAATTTGAGAGCCTGCCCCAACAAATAGCTCATCTGACACAAATGAGATTTGTCTTAATCTTTTTTTTTTTTCTGTTTCTGGGACAAAATATTGCAGGTTAGGTGGTTTATAAAGCAAATGAATTTATTTATAACACCTCTAGTGTTTCATAAACTCCAAAATGAAGTTCTAGATCTCCTATGGGCTATCTTGCTGTGTCGCAATATGGAGGACATCCATTGCCATAAGACAACTAAGCATCCTGTGAGGACACACATCTCTGTGACCCTGACAGTCCATACCGGATGACAGCAGAGCTCTCCTGGTCTCAGTCCTTAAAGCTCCACTCCCTTTTTTTTTTTTTTTTAAAGATTTATTTTATTTGTATGGGTATTTTGCCTGCATGCATATACCCGTGTACCACACACATGCCTGGTACCATGGACCCCTGGAACTGGAGTTACAGTTGTAAGATGCCATGTGGGGTCTGGAAATTGACACCAGGTCCTCTATAGGAGTATCCAGTGCTCCTAACTGCTGAGCCTTTTGCCTCAAGTCTCACTTCGTCATACTATCATGATGGCAGTCCAGTTTCAGCGTAGCTTTTTCAGGGGACACCTCAGTAATAATAATGTAACATAAAATCAAATAATATGCTCCCGATCGCAGAACTCAGAGGAAAAAAAAAGACTGGCAGCCTGTCTGGGTAGCAAGACGCTATGGCTCAGACTGAGCATTAGTGAAAAACAAACCAGATGAAGTGGGATCAATAGAGAAAGAGCAGGGAAAAGGAGCCAGAAGAGGTTCCCAGTTCTTGTTTGTCCTTTGTGAGCCTCTGGGGACCACACACTGAGGCAACAGCAGGGGACCACCATGGTCTCTGTTGCTGAGGGCACTGAGAAAGACTCAGAGCATGGACAGCTTGCTCGGGACTATGCAGCGGCACGCAGAGCTGTTGGCCTCTGTACCTGTGCAACCAGCACCCTAAATACTCTCCTTCTTGGTATCCCAAGACTCAATGACATGCCACTTGAGTCAATGTGTTTGTGCCACTGTGAACATTTTTCTTTGGAAAACGCTGTGAGTGAGCTACCAGCTTACCAGAAAAGGTTCATGTGGGTTTCACCCCAATATTGAAGGAAAAAGCAGGCAAGCATGAACAGACCAGGGAGACCAGAGTCACTCAAGGCAAAGAAAGCAAGCAGGTGCTGTAGCTGGAAGGGACCTTCATCCCCACCCCGAGCCCCCAGAATGGGACTGTCTTGTGTTTTTAAAAAAGAGGTTGGCTGGAGAGATGGCTCAGCTGTTAAAGGTTAGGTTAGACTTGCAACCCAAAATATAAAAAAGAAGTAGCTATTTGTTATCAGATGTACAGACACACAAATGTATGAAGGCCTAACAGCCCACCTCAGAGTCCCACCTCCTCTACCCTTACAGTTCCAAGCATGTCCAACCCAGTGCCCTGGAAAACGATGGATGAGGCCCAACATAAAATTGTCAACATGTTTAAAATGTGAGATCTCTCTGTGTGTGATTCTTACAGTGTAACTGGATTGTGCAGATCTCAAGTGTAGGCTGTAGATGACAGTGTCGTGTTGTAATGCCTAAACATTGGCCACATGAGGTAGATCGTTTCTTTACCCTCCAGGCATCAGGTAGACTGAAGATGACCTCCATGGTGAAACCCTGCAAGTCGTCTCCAGGATCACGAAGGTGGAAACAAGCCTTGAGAGCTCACGAATCTTCTCCACTCTCAAAGGACCTCCTCATCACAGATTCACTGAGACTTAACACTGGTTTTATTTTAACACACAAGGTCTCATCACATTGCTCAGGCTGGCCTGGAATTCCTGGACTCAGGTGATCTCTCTGCCTCAGCCTCTTGAGTAGTTGGGTTGTAGTTGCAGAATGGCCTGCAAGAGAAGTTTGTACAGACCACTGTCGCCATGCATGCTATTCTTGATTGGTCTTAACTGAGTGTAAATGTCCCCACCTTAGTCACAGTGCACACATGCTTTCCTGAGCCTACCCCTGTCACTGCAGGAGATCCCACCCCCAAGAATCCCTGAAGTATCACAGCTGGCTCCCACCATGTTCATCCTGGAGAGTTCCAGAGCACAACAGTAAAACAGAACCCAAAACTGTAACGTCCACTGGAGCCTGTCTCTAAATAGGCTCTTCCCTGGGGTTCCTCTCAGTCCTCCAGACCACTAGACTCTGGGCTCCAGCATCAATGCACTTCACAGATAGCCCAGAACTTGAGAATTGTCTGTTCTCACAGCCATTGCAGAGACAGCACAGGGGCAAGTGAGAGCCGGACAGGCACTGGGTAAGTCTGTGCCTCTCGGAGGAAAATCAACTGAACATGGGCAAAGGAGATCTTAAGAAGCTGAGAGGCAAAATGTCCTCATATGCATTCTTTGTGCAAACCTGCCAGGAGGAGCACAGAACAAGCACCCAGATGCTTCTGTCAACTTCTCAGAGTTCTCTAAGAAGTGCTCAGAGAGGTGGAAGACCATGTCTGCTAAAGAAAAGGGGAAATTTGAAGATATGGCAAAGGCTGACAAGGCTTGTTATGAAAGAGGAATAAAAACCTACATCCCTCCCAAAGGGGAGACCAAAAAGAAGTTCAAGGACCCCAATGCACCCAGGAGGCCTCCTTCGGCCTTCTTCCTGTTCTGTTCAGAGTACTGCCCAAAAATCAAAGGCGAGCATCCTGGCTTATCTGTTAGTGATGCTGCAAAGAACCTAGGAGAGATGTGGAACAACACTGCAGTGGATGACAAGCAGCCCTTCGAGAAGAAGGCTGCCAAGCTGAAGGAGAAGTACGAGAAGGATATTGCTGCCTACAGAGCTAAAGGAAAACCTGATGCAGCGAAAAGGGGGTAGTCAAGGCTGAGAAGAGCAAGAAAAAGAAGAGGAAGAAGAGGAAGATGAAGATGATGGTGGTTAATCACTTGGTTGTAGTGCAGTTTTTTTTTTCTTGTTTATAAAGCATTTAACTCCCCTGTACACAACTCACTCCTTTTAAAGAAAATTGAAATGTAAAAAAAATGGGTTGTTAACTGCACCCGCCCTCCCTTGTAGGGAGTAAAAGTCCTTTGCTCTGGAGACTTCGATGAAAGAAGTCAGGGAAACGCTCAAGGGCAGGAGGCTGACAAAGATGGGAAGACCTGCTGGGACCACTCAGGGCAGGAGCAGAGGCAATTCAGAATGTTGAAATATCAGAATGGGGGGCTCTGATCTGTGGATCAGTCAGGGTGACTAAGGCAGCACACAGCCCCGAGTTCTCAAGTTCTCAGTGGCCACATAGGCAAATGCATCTTTCTTACTGGGTTACACTGTTGCTCTGTGTCTCACATCTTCACATCTGGGATCTCAACCAAGGAAGCAACCATGTCCTGTAAAACATGGAGAGAGGAATGCACTGTCATAAGGTTTCTTGGTTAAAGAGTTGGCATGCCCATGACTTAAGCTCCACAGATTCATGTTAGGTGTAGCCAACCTCACAGACAAACATGGTCAATGGGGTAGAAACGTAGCACCTTTTAACAGGGAGCTGTGGGTATGAATGATTATGATACCAACCCTAATGACTACAGGTAGGGCATCTCCAGTCATGTGATAACCTGGGGATACTGAGGCACAGAGTAGCAACGTGGCTTGCCTGTTGGCTATAAAGCAAGAAGTTGGAGTATCAGTGCCTGGAGCACATTCCTTAGCCATGAATCCTGAGCTTCCAAGATAACTTGTAAGATGTCTTCCCAGTTGCTAATGGTCCTGCAGGGCAGTTTTAATACATGTCAGAGACTATTCTGCTCCTGGAGTGTACAACTTTCCAAGTCAGAGGAAGGTGCAATCTTTCCATTCTAAGCCACATGGACCCTGCTGGAGGGGGAGATCCTGGTACCCTCAGAAATACTGTGGAAAAACAGCAACATGATGCCACTAATCAAATGGACTCAAATTTGTCCCCTGAGATACAAAATTTGAGTTTGAGTTTGCTGTGAGAAATGTTTTATTTATTTATTTTTTAAAGATTTATTTATTTTTATTTATATGAGTACACTGTAGCTGTCTTCAGACACACACCTGACGAATACATCAGATCCCATGACAGATGGTTGTGAGCCACCATGTGCTGGGAATTGAACTCAGGACCTCTGGAAGACCAGTCAGTGTTCTTAACCACTGAGCCATCTCTCCAGCCTGGAATGTTTTAAAATAACATAGGCTGCCTATAAATTCTTCACAGCTTAGACCCGGAAGAGCTTTCCCTTTTAGGACAGTCACATGACTGTGGGGGGGGGGCGCCAAGGAACAGTCACGTGACTGTGAGGAGCCATCATTAATTTTGACTATTTTTTCCCCTTTCTTTTCAGTTTTCTACAAAAAATGCAATAAATGTCAAGGAACAGATCTTCATGAGGCCATTGGTGGATGAATCACGAGGTATCTGGAAAATGTTTTTCCCTTTCTAGTGCAATGGCCTTTTTTCTCTTTAATAAAAAACAACCAATGCTATAGCTCCTGCCTCAACAGTAAACATGTCTTACAAAGCAAAAGCCTGGGCTTCGGTGCGTCACGACCACACGCCCTTGTCTCAGCGTGTCTTAGGGAACCTACCCGGCTTCTGCTGGAACCGGGGATCTGTTCTGAAAAGGCTTCTGCAATCAGACCATCTGGGGCCACAGGCACACAGTTTTCCTCAATGGTTCCTTGGACTTGTAACATATGTGAAATTAAAATAAGCTTTATATGTTTTTTTATTTCCATAAACCCTCCAAAAAGACCCTAGTCAAATGGCTCAAAATAAAATTGAACTACACTTTTCTCCCTTTATCAGAATTTTCTGACCAGATGAAAGAGATTAAAAAGATAAAGAAACTGAGTCCAGGAAGGCTGTTCCCTTATGTCTCCTGTGTAGAAGGTTCTGAGAAGAGCCTGCCATCAACCTGGTCTCCCTGAGCCTTAGTCCCACAGAACAGAATCTGTGCCAGGGAGGGAGACAGAGTTCTGCCAAGCTGCTCTTTGTGTGAAAGTAAAATAGATTTCTGGGCTAGGATGCATTCAGAGGCAGAACACCTGCTTAGAAGGAGCAAGGTGCTGACATCCATGCTCAGTGGGAGAAAGAAAGAAGGAAGGAAGGAAGGAAGGAAGGAAGGAAGGAAGGAAGGAAGGAAGGGAGGGAAAAAGGGAGGGAGGGAGGAGGGAGAGGGAAGGAGAGAGGAAGGAGAAGGAATGAGAGAGCAGGAGGGAAGAGCTGGTGATGCAGCCCAGAGTGCTTGCCTTGAGTGTATGAGAGTCCTGGGTTCAATCCCTGACACCTCATAAACCAGATGTGTTAGCAAACACTTGTAATGACAGCACCCAGAGAGGCAGGAGGATCAGAAGTTCAAGGCTATCCTCAGCTACATAGCAAACTTAAGGCTAACCTGGGCTATATGAGTGTTTGATTCAAAGAGAGGTAGGGTAGCTCTACTCCCCACCTCTTGAGCAAGGGGAGTCTAGATGTTCTGTTCCTTCAAGTAATTCGCACCTGTCCTCTTCCCAAGTCCCCTGAAGGTTGGACACCCTGCAACCCCAGTGGCTCCTGACATGGAGCTCCTGCCCTTTAGTGGTCATTGGGATTGTGATGATCAGTCCAGATGGGTACCCAAAGACTGCTTCTACTCAAGAACTTGGGGTATTCGGGGGACAGATGACATCAGAATCTCGCTGGGGCTAGAAGACCCTGTCTCCTTCATTGCTTTGATGTGTCTTTGTGTCCTCATACTACCATAGACCACGGACCAACATGCCCCACCACATACCTCCACAGACCACGGACCAACATGCCTCACCACAGGTCACTGAAGCATTTCTACTTGGTGAGAAACTATTTGATAGTTAGCTAACATCATTTGTACACATCCCAAGAAATATACATGTGTACTTTATTGGCTAAAACCTAACATATTGAGAAATAGATGTCCATCACTGACAAGTTTGGGCTCTTAGTTCTAGCATCTATGTTAGCATGCCGATTAAGATCTCTTCCGGAAATAAAGTGTGTCTAAACACTAGAGAGAGACACACACACACAGAGAGAGAGGGAGAGAGAGAGAGAGAGAGAGAGAGAGAGAGAGAGAGAGAGCGCGAAAGAGAGAGAGAGAGAGAGAGAGAGAGAGAGAGAGAGAGAGAGAAAGAGAGAGAGGAAGGAGAGAGGGAGAGAGAGGGAGAGGGGTGTGTGCATGCACACACATGTGCACACAGAACACCTGGATGATATGCAAACATTTGCATGTAATTTCTATTATTGTTTCAGGATGATGTTTGCTGCTTTTCTTAGTGGCCCACATTAAATCCAAGATAATAAGAATTGTAAGTATATTTCATAGCCGGAGAGGTGGCTCAGCAGTTAAGAGCACCGTCTGCTCTTCCAGAGGACCCGTGTTTGACTCCCAGCACCCACATGATCGCCACCTCACAGCCACCTCTCATTCCATTCCCAAGGCATCCAATGCCCTCCTCGGGCCTACATACATGTAACACATGACCCAGATGTAGGTAAGACACCCATAATTATATAAATCTTATAGACTTGTTATTTTATCGGTTGGCAAACATCTCCCACTACTACAGAGGTTCCTTCTGCAAACTCCCGCCCACCCAACCCAGCATCATGGCAAGTCCACAGAACAGAGAAAAACAGGACAAAAGAGAGGACTCAATCAGGTCTTCTCCTCTCTGAGGCAGAATAGAGAAACTGCTAGCATTTTCCTTGTTGTGGGACCCGTGGGACCTGTTGTTCCCACACACCACACCTCAAACCCCTATGAGGACAGATGTCCCCCAGTCACTCTGGCTCATCCAACTGCTACCTCAGTGCTGAACAGTGAGTTGTTTTTCTGTATAGAAGAAAATAACCATTTAATGAGTAACCCCACCCACCCAGTGACCTGAACTTCATCTCAGAGGGAACATTCTATGGAATGAGGTACCATCCTGCCAGGTGACCCCCAAGGGTCCCACACCCCAATCCGTGGCTGTCTTGCTGGTTACTGTCACTGCCTGAAGCCTCCTGACATTGTACTCCTGGGCCAAAACTCCAGGGTGAGTGGCCACTTACCTTTCCTGTGCCTGAGAGGAAGCTGGCCATGAGCCAGTGGACATTCCCTGTATCAAGCTGATGTCACAGCGGATTGAGACACATTTTGCAGTGTTGTTGCTATTTTGGTTTTGTCAGGGAGCAGTAGCCTCCTGGAGCAAGCCCCTCTCACACCTGCAGGTGCTTTCATCTTGCAATGACGAGGGGGTGACAAGGCGTGTGTGCTTGATGCATATTTTCCTAGCAGGTCAGCAAGAAAACATTTGCTCCCTGTGGTGTTTCCGGAAGTCAGTGAAGCACACCATCTAGCCTGTAGGTTATAGTACCTCTGCCTCAAGCTTGGCTTTTCCAACACACGCTAGCTAGGTGTCTGCAGTGGGGCAACTCTTGTAGAAATAGCAGCTTATGCTGATGGGTGTGAAGTGGGAAAGTTCCAGATACGCTCGATGCATGGCCATGAGCATGTGCGTGTGTGTGTGCATGCATGTGTGTATGTGTACACTTCCCTGACATCTGACAACCCATGTCCTGCCATGTACGGTCTTCCATGATACCCACTAGTAAGAAAAAAAGAACGGCCTCTGCCTGGGTCCTACTGGTTTAGCTCTAGAAGAGTTCCTTCAACATGTGGGTATCTGTGTTTATGCCCTTTGACCTATCTGAGGTCATTATAGCAGGCAGATTAAGGAAACTAAGATTATTTACGCATTGGCGTCCAAATCATTATAAGACTTGGGGTAATTATGTGACTCAGGGAGCCCAGGTTAGACTCCAAGGGAAGGCCATGTTTTCAGACTATAGTGAGGCGGGGAATACCTTGTGGGTAATTACGAAACGTCAGTCTTTCTAATAATAAATATTAGGTATTCAGTGACTAATCTGCTTTAGAGCCATATCAGCTGCTGAGCCTCAGTGAGCTTTGGGTAGAAGGGATGACCTTCCTGCTTTGCTAGACTTAGTCTGTTTTGTTGTGGGACAAACAATGTCATATACACTTGGTGTGCCTGCAGCAGCTCCAAGCCTTTGGGAATGTGACAACACATGAAGAAGTCATGCGAGGTACTGCTTGCTCTAGAAACAAGCTTTGTTCTGCACACCTACATGGGTCTCAGCATCTTCAGACCTCAGAGATAACACCCCCAAGATACCAGAGACTGTTCTCTGACTAATACACCCTTCAAATGACAATGTCTTTAAAACTTGTGCACATTCTAAGTTCTTGGGGAAGGAGAATCTGCCAAAGAAAGAAATCTGGGACTTTGACTCTATGGCTGCTGAACTGCATCAGCTCTGGAAAGAAGCGGTGTCTCTATTCACTCCTGAGAGATGCCACCACAGGCTGCAGCCATAGAAAATATTCCCTGTGGGAGGAGAGTGTCTCACCCTCTCCTTCCCTCAGAATGTTCATTTAAAATTTTTCTTAGTTATAAACATGTTGCCAGCATTTTAAGAGATATAGGGGAACAGAAGAAAGCTTGCTTAGCACTTGTAAGTGCGTGTGTCCCTCAAGCAGAAATGCTAGGGTTTGAATCCGCAGTGGGGAAATGACTTGTAAGCCCTAACAGAGAGAGGGGGGAGGGAGAAGAATGGGGAAAGAGGGAGAGAAAGAGAGAGAGGGAGGGAGGAAGGAGAGGAGGGAGGGAGGGAGGGAGGGAGGGAGGGAGGGAGGGAGGGAGGACCTGGAGAGAGGGGGAAAGAGAAAAAGGAAAAAGAATTTTTAGAAGATAAGTAGCTCACTAAAGCACAGATTTTTCTAAGAGTGGTTAAAACACTATATTTCCTGACCAGGTATGATAGTGCACCCCTTTAATCCTTAGGAGACAGAGGCAAGCAGATTCCTGTAAGTTCAAGGCCAGTCTGGTCTACTTGGTGAGTTTCAGGATAGCTAGAGCTACAAAATAACAACAACAACAACAATAAACTAAATAAGTTACAATATTGTGGCCCCCCTCATTCCCCACAACAGCTTATAGCCTATTTTCAACCAGACACGGAAACTAGAAAGAGTTAAAACCCATGCCATTCCAAGATTTCACCAATAAAAGACTGGAGGGTTGTGGGGGTGCTCTGCTCTGCCCTTGGCTCTAGGATCCTAGGCCACCACCTCTCTGCCTTTTCGTCTTTCTTTGGGGAATTTGTCCTGAGTTTTGCCTGCCCCCTCCATTATTGTGAGAATATAAAGCATCCACCAGGGGGCGCATGATTCCCTGCCAGTGGCGGCCATTTGTAGGGACAGAGCTTGGGGACAGGTGAGAAGCCCCTAGTGTTCCCACTGTCTTGGCAGGCTTCCAGATGTCCAAGGGCGTGAGGACTTCTCAGGACAGGGTAGGATTTGGTGCAATTCTACTGCCAGCTTGTTCTGTATTTTACTCACACCTCTGAACAGCTGCTGTGGGAAGCGTGTACTGCAGACACTGGTGGTCCAGGGCCAACTGTCTGGTAAATCGCTACAGAAAGTTCAATTATAGCTGCAGCTGAAGACAGGAATCTGGAAGATGGCGGAGGTGTGTCAGGGACATGCGGTGGGGGGTGGGACTGGTTGCTGAGAATTGGGTCTGTAGCCAGAGGGACTGCTGTCTGACATGGGAAGTGGTCAGGGACTCTGGCGGCAGAAAGGGGTAGAGGATTGTGTCAGCATTGGTATCCCAGAATTCCTCAGAGCATCAAACCTGCAGTCAACAGAACACTCTGAGTCTGCGGGAGCAAACACGGGGTCTCCAGTGCCACTGAACACGGGTCTGAGGACGATGTTTGAGTTACTCCGAGACCCAGTGAAGGGTCTCTGCTTGGGATCTTTGAGGCACTGTGTCAGGGCTCCTGAAGATGACTTCCCGAGCCTTGTCAGGAATGCTTGCTGTGAGTCCGTGTGTTCCTCAAGCAGAAATGCTGAGATTTGAGACCCCAGTGGGGAAATGACCATATTTGGAAAAAATGACTATGGCATTTTTTATAATGAGGTCATACTCAAGTGAGATGGCTCCAAAGCCGATGTGACTGGTGGCTTTATAAGGAAATAAGAACCAGAAGGTGACAGTCAAGGCAGGATGCTTCCCCCGGGCTCCGGATGACACAGTGTCACCAGCACAGGGTGCTCCGTTAGGGAGATAAGTAAAGTGAACGGGAGTGTTTGCACTCAGCACAACGGCTCACCAGGAATTTTGTTCCTTTTTCAGTCAGCATTGCTCTGCCCCAGCTAACACAGAACACCAGGCACCGGCAGGAGAGATGGCTCAGCAGGTAAGTTGTTTGCCTGCCAACAACGTAGACCCTAACATCTAGCTAAAAAGTGCCATGTGCTTGTAATGCCTGCACTAAAGAGGAGGGAAGAGGTGGGTTCCTGGGGCCCAGAGAGCCTAGCAAAATGAACGGGTCTAGGCCCCAGTGAGAGACCAAAACAACAACAAAATCCTGTCTTCTATGGGCATAGGCACACATGTACACCTGTGTGTGTGCTCGTGTGTGTGTGTGTGTGTGTGTGTGTGTGTGTGTGTGTGCGCGCGCGCTTGTGCACACGGGCTCACACGCACACACAGAGACATAATTGAACACAGGGAGCTTTGTAAATTATTTTCAGACTTGTGCCCTACTGAGAACATGGAGCCAGGTCCCAGCCCTTAGGGCAGACTATAACCTCCTTCCAGTTCAGCTAAGTTCCCATACAGAAGGATTAATGACAGGCTCAGTGGGATGTTAGGCAAGTGTCCCTGGAACACACTCTCCAGAGACCTCTACCATGTCCATACAGTCCAGAGAGGCTCAAAAGCTGCCAGCTGTGGGTTGAAGTAAGTATATCTCCCTCTGGATTCATAGGCTGCAGTCCTAACCCTAGGACGTCAAGTGGGAGTAGGGGTAATTACAGTACAGAGTTCAATGAGATTTAATCCAAAATGCCAATTAAATGACAATATCCTTACAAAAAGGGAAACCTGCACATGGACACACAGAAGAAAAGCCATGTGAAGACACAGCAAGAAGGTGGCCATCTGCAGGCCGAGGAGAGACCAACCCTAAAGCCGCCTTCAGTTCACTCTTGTCCCCAGGTGCAGGAGGCAGCGAATCTCTGTGCTTTAAGAGCTCAACGTATGCCATTGTGCTGAGTCAACTGAGCAGACTACCCCAGCAGAAAATTCCAGAAGGGGGTGTTGGTCCTAAATGGCCGTAGGTATAGCCTGTGTGCCAAATGGCTCTGGATGCTGGGGGACCATGGCTATTCAGGAAGGGGACTGCTGAAATCCAACCCGGAAGAGAAGCTAGTGTAAGAGGAAGAAATGGGTAGGACTTTCCTTGTGTCTTGGTGATGGTGGTCCAAGGAGGTTTAGATATGGCCGCAGCAGGGTGCTGAGGAAGCAGGTAAATGTGGTTGTCTTGTTCCTTGGCTTGTTCAGTTCTACTACAGACTTTTCTTTGAACCGCACAGTGGAGAGAGAATATCTTGTGTCTGAATGGATGTGGTACCTGTCCATAATAAATGTGGTGGTCAATTAGCTAGGCAGGAAGTGGAAGGCAGGACTTCCTGGGAGGTAGGAAGGAACTCTGGGAAAAAAAGAGGTAGGTGCTTTTGCCGGGAGACATGATGAGAGACAGTTGTTAATATGGACCTGGAATAATAGACACGAGGCTGGACTGGGCTAGGCAGTCGGGTTACTTAGATGAGCTAGTTGAGAGTCTGGTCAACTAAGGCTTAAGCTTTAAAATATTTGGTATGAGATGCTTCTTTTTACAGCGAGCAGACATGACTGTGGAGAGTAATAACTGGCCACTGCTGAGAGTAAAGGACTGTTTAGTGTTCAGCCCTCAACCAAGAGATCCACAGCATCCTCAGGAAACATCCAGGGACGGAGGGCAGGAGGAACGTAAGAGCTCAAGGAAGGGAGGATGTTGTAGAACTGAACATGACATGGTCCTTACACTCACAGTCCCAGCAGCTGTGACCACAAGACGTGAACAAGATTGGGCCTGTCAACATTCTTTCATGGATGGGGAGAAGAACTCTCAAGGCTCCACCCCTCTTTGAAGAGCCATTGCTTACATGAGACTGTCAAAGGTGGTGAGGGAAGACAAAATTCAGTCTGTTCTCATGATAAAAACGTTCAAAATAGTCAGGACAGAAGGAAAATGTACCATAGCAGAGAGGAGATTGTACACCGCAGGCTGGCCACATGGAGCAAACTGGTCTGGTTCTGTCTAAGGGAGTGGGATAATCCAATCTAGTTCCCAGCCCACACTCCCATTCCACGCACCAAGTTCATGCTCTCAGCCCACATTTTCAGCTCCAGTCTCCTTTTTTATTTTTTAAGTGATCCAACTGATTTGTTTTTCAGCATGTTTCTCTTAATTTTTAGTGGATACATACCTATTGTTGGTGCACATGTGAGAACATACAAGAGCAATGACCAATTGTTAGTGCACATGTGAGAACATGCAAGAGCAATGACCAATTGCTAGTGCACATGTGAGAACATACAAAAGCAACGATCAATTGCTAGTGCACATGTGAGAACATACAAGAGCAATGACCAATTGCTAGTGCACATGTGAGAACATGCAAGAGCAATGACCAATTACTAGTGCACATGTGAGAACATGCAAGAGCAATGACCAATTGCTAGTGCACATGTGAGAACATGCAAGAGCAATGACCAATTACTAGTGCACATGTGAGAACATGCAAGAGCAATGACCAATTGCTAGTGCACATGTGAGAACATACAAAAGCAACGATCAATTGTTAGTGCACATGTGAGAACATGCAAGAGCACTGATCAGTCAGCGTGTTAATCACCTCAGTCATTGCTGGCTGTCTCAGAACTCTTTGAGTTCTTTGGAAATACCCAACTGATAGTGTCAATCCTAGGTATCTTACATGCTTCTTCTACTGATGGCTGCAGAGGATTCTCACAGCTGACTAAGCTGGAAGTACCACCCAGACCTTCAGCCAGAGACCCAGAGAGCCCAGGAACCTAAGCTCCACTCCATCTTCTCCCTAGTCCAAAGGTTTCAGGCCACAGACGCAGCACACGCGGCACATGCCTGCCCACGCTCCCTGACGCTGGGCGTGTCTGCAGAGCATCTTATAAACAGGGACGTGGCTGTGCATAGCAGTTGAAAATGTTGAAGACGAGATATTTACCAAAATAAGAGCTGAAATTAGCGTTTCCAGATGGCAGCGGTTGGTGTCTAACAACTGGAGCAGCAGACTCCTGCATTCACGGGCCTCATTTCAATAATCCTTTCTAACAATGCTGGGAAATCTCGGGACAGACTGGCTTTTAGGGAAGCCGGTCAATGAAGGGAGGGAGGAAAAAATTCCAAGGGAGAGATCCGAGTCAAAAAAAGAAAAGACACTAAGGAGGAAAACAAATGTCCAAGTGTGCCTCGTAAGTCCCTCCAATCTATAGGGATTTGTAACTCAGGAAAGGAATGAAGCACACATCAGAAAGTGACCGAGAGCCATAATGCACATTCCTAAATAAGTTGTCTTTTCCGGTAATGAAAACGGAGTCGGACTGTAAATATACAGTATCTCCCCTCATCCCAATAATTCAACCTCTTTCACTGCTTTCTTAAAATATTACCAAGCAAACAAATCCCACATTCTAATCCATTACAACCCAGTTCCATATCTAATCAACTTGAAGCCGGGCCATATGGAGTAGTGCAAACACTTAAAAAAAAAAAAAAAAAAAAAAGTCAATCTGAGATAAGCAAAACAGGAAATTGGAGGTGGGTGACCAGGAAAGTGATACCCAATGGTAACCTGAGCAGCCAAGTCGCTAAAAACCTTCCTGTATCATAAAACAGAACTTCTTGGGATGGGGTTTACACTCCCCTCCCCCCAACTGCAGTCCATCAGCTGTAGGAGTCAGTATAAATCTCCACCCGTCTCTCTCTCTCTCGCCCCCATTGTCTGCACGGTGTGCTGGACTGCAGGATGCTGGGCACCAGGCGTTGCCACCTGCTCCCCTGAAGCCTGTGTGGTCCAGCCTGCAGCTGAGCCGCTGAGAACACAGATGCCTTCCTAGCGCCTGTGTCGAAGGAACTCTTGTCTGTCTAGAGCATTCTCCCAACCCTGGCACTGTTCCTAGTTTGAGGGGATGGTCTTCGCTGGAGCTGGAGAATGAGTGCACCCTGTCCATCCGCAGAAGGATGTCCAACTGTCCAATGGCACCAACTCTGGTCATGACCATGGACAGTCTCTGGATATTACCAGTTAGCCTGCAGAGAGGGAGGCAAAACCTCATCTCCAACTGAGAATGCCTTTCATGTGTGTGTGTGTGTGTGTGTGTGTGTGTGTGTGTGTGTGTGTGTGTGTGTGTGAGAGAGAGAGAGAGAGAGAGAGAGAGAGAGAGAACATGTGAACATGTGTGTATATGTGTGTGTGGTGCCGAAGGTTGACATCATCCCACCTCTTTCTTTCTCCCATCCCTACCCCCAACCCCTCTGCTTTGTGTATTGAGTTGGGATCTCACTTGAACCCAGATCAGATTCAGCCAGTCTAACTAGCCAGCTCACCCAGGGATCCCATCTCTGTCTCCCACACAGTGGAATTACAGGTACTTGTGCTGTATGGGTGCTGAGGGTCTGAATTCCAATCCTCACACGTGTGCAGCAAGTACTCTATAGGAAAGCCTTCTCCCCAAAGCCAGTTGAGAACTCTGACTTGGAAGAAACCACTGCTGGAAAGAGCTCAAATCTTTCCAGGCCCAAACTGAATCCCAAACTAGTCTCTAAGTGGGTATTTGGAAGGGAAATGGAAAGACCTAAGTTAGCAGGAATAAACCATGTTGTCCCCAAGTCTAAGACTGGCTTCTTTCCCCACAGTGGAGAACTGAACCATGTGTATCTGTTAGCGGTGGAGGACAGACAGTGGTCCCACTAAAGGACCAGGTGCTTGAAGTTCTAGAGAGGACTGAGATGCATCTGGGGCTCACAGCTCAGATGGAGGGGACAGGAAGCTAACATGACTCCTACAGAACACACAGCCAGCAGAGCTTTGTCCTGAACACCCCAGCTTCAGCTTCATGTCCTGCTGCCCCAACCTGACCTGTGCCTCAGGTGCCCATCCTGTACTCTCAGCCACAAGACCAAGATCCCAGTCATTAACCCTGACTCTAACATGGCAACGGCTCATGATGTTACTGTTCCCTGATGAGAGTAGGTCTTTCCTAGGGCCTCAACACCTTGTTGTGGTTTAAATATGAAGGGTCCCCACAGGCTCATGTATTTGAACATTTGATCTCCAGCTGGTGGCACTGTTGCTGTTTCAGGAGGTCATGGAACCCTTAGGAGGTGGCATCTTACAAGAGGAAATAAGTCACTGGGGCTGATCTTGATATGTATAGCATTCTCTTCTACCTACCTACCTATCTATCTATCTATCTATCTATCTATCTATCTATCTATCTATCTATCTATCTCTTCCCCCTCCCCCTTTGCCTCTCCCTCTCCCCCTTCTTTGCCTCTCCCCCTCCCCCCTTTGCCTCTCCCCTCCTCCTTTGCCTCTCCTGTTCCCCCTTTGCCTCTCCCCTCCCCCTTTCCCTCTCCCCCTCTCCCCTTCCTATCCTTCTCCCCTGCCCCTCACTCTTGCGGGTGGTTGAGATAAAATCAGGCAGCTTCCTACTCTTCCTATCCCTGTCTGTCGTCTTCCCCACAATGATGGACACTGTCCATCTGGAACTACAGCCAGAATAATCACGTTCTTCCCTAACCTGCTTTACACTGGGGTCCTTCGTCAGAACAGCAGAATGGTAACTGATACTTAGAACTTCTGTAGCCAAAAGAATTCCTCTCTGGTGGCCAAATGGCAGAATAGAGGGTGTAGTCATTAAGGACAAAAGAGTCGTAGGCATCCTTTATGGTGGTCTGACCACACTCCTTCCTGTGGTCTCTCAGTTCAGTGCATGGGTAAATGAGGCATGTGATTGTCCTGCTTTTACCAACCTGTGACCTTGCCGGAACTCTCTGGAACTATGGATGGCTGAGGCAGGATCTGAAATCTGGAGACAACCTAGAGTTCTCATCAGGCTTTTCCTGCCCCTCTTACACTGGTGGCAGTATCCATAGGAGGCTGGCCCTCGGTCCCAGTCCTACGGGATATGCTTTCCCCACCTTTGGGGCCTCAGGTCATCTGGAGACAGTATCTTTGCTTAGATAATGACAACGAATGACGGAACCTTGGCTGGAGACAGGGAAGGCCCCTCCCAGAGCTAACAAGCCTGGCTAACAAGCTAGGGCCTATGGTGTAGGGCTAAGGGCCTCTGGGTTGGACTCGGTGCTTATATCTTCACCCTCTCTGGAGTAGATATGGTAAGTGTGCTTTGCCGAACCCCAGGCCACTCCCTGCTCTGCAGCTGACCTGCAGACCTTAGTGAGCTGCCTCCTGAGGCCTCAGTCTGCAGTCACTGTACAAATCTGTCAGCCTGTCCCCAAGATGCTCTGGCCTAGGAGCTCTGGTCACCTCTGTCCTGTACAATGAGGCATCACAGCTGAGCCTGGGGCATAGCTATTTCTGCTACTCTGAGGCATCTAAAGTGCCTGCCTTGCCTGGGCCAGCTACCTCTGATCATCCCTGGCACCTGGGTCTCAGGATGTGATGACTAATCTTTGTAGCCCAGGGGCAGAGTGCTTGCTTAGTTTATGCATCTCAGGTTCTGAGTTCAAGGCTTGGAACCACAGATAAGTGTCCTTTTTCTGATTATGGCTTTGAGTTGTCTACCAATGACAAGGAACAGGGGGGCATGTGGCAGGAACATTTCTGCTCTACTCAGTGACATCTTTAGACTGGGTCCCACTGGAGATCCAGAGGCTTGCACAGACTCCTGGGGTCTCCAGAGGATCTAGGAGCCTGGCCAGCCTGGGCTACCTCAGTCTGTCCCTTTCGCTGCTGTCAAAGTGGCAGCAGTTTCCATGTTGTTGCCAGACAGGCATGGATGCAAAGTGCTTACATAGCAAATGCAAGGCCTAGAAAAACTAGAAAAATATCAATAAAATCAAACAGGAAGCAGCAAATGCTCCTTCTGCCTGCATTTACAAAGCATCCATCAAGTGCCAGGATCTGACCCCTTCCCTCCTAGAAAGGAAGCAGGAAGTGAAGGGGGTTAGAAATTGTATTTCCTTTCTTTTTTTCCATAATGGTTTCAGAGTCCTGGGAACAGAGCTTCATAAAGATTTAAATGTTTGAATGTGAGTGTGAACCAGACAGAGAATGTGTGCAAGCTAGCTCCTGACATGTCCAGAAACATTCAAGAGCAAGTCACCATCTCCAACACTCCATTAGGGAGGGGAAAACACCTAGCTGTCCCCTTGGGGGAGCCAATGTGTGTTGGTTTTCGGTGTTCTGAGCTAGTAAACAAACACCTCCATGTGTAAATCCACTCCACCCATGAACCATCTGTCTGCATCTCTAACGCACATTTATGTCTTTTAGTCAGGAGAAAGCCCTCGATGGCCTTGATGGCTGTCTCATTAACCCTGAGAGGATGAGGAAGGCTCAGTTTTCACAGTGCATTGGCAGAGGAAGGGGTCCCCCACACCATGTCATCTGATAGCATTTACCCAACACAGGAAACACTTCCTATTAATGGCAGAGTTGGTGGGGTAGAGCTGGGGGAGCTATGAAGGAAATTTTGAGCAAAGCATTAAGAAATTTCATTGTCAAAGTGAAATTAGTAGCAGACATAAAAATGACTTTAAGTAAGGGTTCTTCTGCCCAAGGAGACTGTGTGAGGAACTCCAGTCCAGCCAGGGCTCCCTAAATAGTTTATTGTGGGAGCCATTTCAAGAATATTGACTGAATGACCTGTTCCATAACTCATCAGAATCCCTGCCTCCAATTTTATTTCTCTGCTTCTGTTTGAGCCTACAGAGTTCAAACTCCATCAGCAGGCCTGAGAGATGACTGTGTTTGAGATACCTACATGCTCTTCTAGAGTACCCAGGTTTGGTTCCCAGAACCCGCATGGAGCTCACAACCAGCTTTAGCAACAGTTGGAGGACATCTGAGACCCTCTGTTAGTCTCTGTGGGCACCAGAAATAAAAGTGGTGCACAGATATACCCGCAGGAAAAATACTCACACATGCAAAATAAAATAATATTTTCAAGAAAAAAATACTCCAAAAACCATATCTACATGATAAACTGTTACAGAGCTCTGAAAAAACAGTAAAGTTCTAGTGTGTGTGACAGTGTGGATAGATCCTGAAATATCCGGAGTGAAAGAAACCAGACATAGAAGATCTTATGATGTATGACTTCATTTATATGAAACACATACAAGAGACAGGTCCATAGAGAGGGAAGGCAGATCTGTGGCTGCCGTGGTTTAGGAAAGCAGGGCAGGGGCGTAAAAAGCAACTGTTTAAAGAGTTCTCAGTTCCTGTGGGGTGGTGTAAGCTCAAAATGAACCAGACAGAGGGGACTCTCCAGCAGCACAATGCTACGAAATGTCAATGAAGTATCTACTTTAAAATGATTGATTTGCTTTATGTTAACTTTAACACACACACACACCCTGCAAGATGAAAGTATCCATGTCTTGAATCAAATTTTGATTTTACCTGATATTTCTTAGAAGCTGTATAATAGGACGCACACATTCCTACATTTTGATAATAAGCTTTTAAGGATTAGAAGTCACTTCTGGCATAAGGGCCCAAACTCCAATCATCTGTCTGTAGGATTACACGCTGATGGACCTTGGTAAGATTTTTCTTGATATTTGATAAAACACATTCTTTCATGGTAAACAAAACTCTCCCAGAACTGGGAACAGAAAGACTACAACAACTCAACACAGAAAATACCTTAGACAACAATGCCACAGCTGATACTGTACTAAATAAGAGAAAACTGAAAGCACTTCATCCAAGACCCAGAGTGAGACAAAGGTGCCTGTTTTTGCTACTGATGTCAACATCATCCTGGGAGTTCCAGTAAGGATGAGAGGAAGATACAAAATGAATACAAAGTAGAAAGAAGGTCACAAGGTTCTTGATGCAAGAACACAGCACTGGTTACTTTTGATTTTGTTTGTTTGGTTTTGGATTACCAACTTGAGCCTGTGTACATGTGTGTAGATGCCAGAGGAAGATGCCAGGTGTTCTCTCTTTCACAAGACAGAGTCATCTGGGAACAGAGTCATCTGGGAAAGTCAGTTGAGGAACTGGCTCCATCTAGTTTCTTGATTAATGATTCATGTGGGAGGGCCCAGTCCAGCCCAATGTGTATCACCCCTGAGCTAGATGGTCCTGGGTCGTATAAGAAAAAACAGTGAGCCATGGAGAACAAACCAGTAGGCATCACTCCTCCGTGGCCTTGGCTTCAGCTCCTGCCTTGGCTTCCTTCAATGAAGGTCTTTAGTTTGTAAGCCAGATTTGTAACCCTTTCCTCCTCCAAAATAGTCTTTGTCAGTATTTTAATCACAGCAACAAAAACCAAAGTAGGACAGAAATTGTACCAGGAGTGGGGTGTGCTGACTGTGTTGCTTTTTTGGACGGATTGTGGAAGTGCTTAGGATTCCCCTAAGCAATCGAAGCGTAATGAAATGTTACTTGAGAGTGTGGAAGACACTGCTGAGAGCAGTAGGAGAATGGAGACCTGGCTCCTGAAGTTTCAGAGGGAAGCAGAGAATAGCTGTCATCAAAGAAAAGAGATAACAAGAGCCAAGGATGGTGTGAGAGGGGGAGGATTCTTATATACTCTCAATAGGAATGTCATTAGCACAGTCGTCACTGAAACAATATGGGAATTCCTCTTAAAAATTTAACTACAAAATCCAGGCATGGTAGCATGCCCTTAATCCCAGCACTCTGGAAGCAGAGGCAGGAGGATCTCTGAGTTCAAGGCCACTCTGATCTCCAGAGCAAGTTCTAGGACAGTCAGGTCTATACAGAGAAACCCCATCTCAAAATCAACAAAAGGGCTGGAGAGATGGCCCCGCAGTTAAGAACAGTGACTGCTCTTCTCAGAGGTCCTGAGTTCAAATTCCAGCAACGACACGGTGGCTCACAACCATCTGTAATGGGATCTGATGCCCTCTTCTGGTGTGTATGGAGACAGTGACAGTGTACTCATACAAGTAAAATAAATAAGTCTTGTGATGGTTTGTATATGATCGGCCCAGGGAGTTGCACTATTAGGAGGTGTGACCTTGTTGGAAGAGGTGTGACACTGTGAGCATGGGCTTAAGACCCTCCTCCTAGCTGTCTGGAAGTCAGTATTCTGCTAGCAGCCTTTAAATAAAGATATAGAACTCCCAACTCCTTGTGCACCATGCCTGCCTGGGCACTGCCATGCTCCTGCCTTGATGATAATGGACTGAACCTCTGAATCTGTAAACCAGCCCCAATTAAATGATGTCTTTTATAAGAGTTGCTTTGGTCATGGTGTCTGTTTGCAGCAGTAAAATCCTAACTAAGACAAGCCTAAAGACAAAAACAACAAAAAAATTAACTGTAGTATGAGTCAACAGTCCTACTTTCTACAGAACGTATTTCCAAAGGAAAGGAGTCTATGTTGAGAACACAACTGCACTTCCATGTTTACAGCTACACTATATCTACTACTAAAGTATGAACCAGCCCACAAACCCTTGGATGAGTGGATAGAGAAAGCATGGTGTATTGACAATGTGGAATACTACACTGCCTTCAAAAAGGATGAGCTCTCATCTTTAGGGTCTGAGCAAACCTGGAGGTCACTAGGTTAAGTAAAATGAGCCATTCCATAAAGACAAACAATACATGTTCTCCCTCAGGAAGAATGTAAGACATTGATGCTACAGAAACTCTGAGGATGATACATTTTGTTTACCGGAGACTGGATTGAGGGGCGGCAGGTACAGAGAGAAGTTGGTTGTTGACTATAAAAGCATGATGAGACAGGAAAAATAAGGAGCAGGAATTTATAGCACAGTGGTATGATTACAATGAACAATAATTCACCGTGCCTCTCAAAATAGCTAGAAGGCAGGAGTCTGAACGTTCACAATGTAAAGAAATGATAACTACTGGAGGTGACAGACACACTCCTTGCCCTCATTTGACCAACCCCATTCCTGTCACATGTATGTACCAAACCAGTAACATCACCCCATAAACACCTGTTGTAAAAGTTAAAAGTTTCTTCAATGTATGTGTTGAACATGTATGCAGGTATGAATGCATGTGAACATGCAGTGGTAGGGTATACGTGTGTAAAGATACAGGAGTCTGTGCACATGCATGCCAAGGCCAGAGGAAGATGTCAGGTGTTTAATCTCTAGCCCATTCCCCTGTGACAGGGACTCTCACTGAACCAGCTCAGGCTGGCGGCCAGCAAGCCCCAGCGACCGTTCTGTTTCCATCTCTCACAGCACTGTGGCCACTTCAAGATCTTTTTTTTCCTAAATGTGAGTGCCAGGATCTGAACTCACATCTTTGTGCTTGCACATCCAGCACTTTTGTCCACTGAGTCATGTCTTCAGTCAAGAAAAAATAAAACTTAGAGGAGCTGGAGAGATGGCTCAGTGGTTAAGAGCATTGGCTGCTCTTCCAGCATCTGTATGGCATCTCACAACTGCCTGTAACTCCAGTTCTAGAGGACCTAGCAACCTCACAGAGACATACATGCAGGCAAAACAAAACAAACAACACACACACACACACACACACACACACACACAACCCAAAAAATCAATTCACATAAAAGTACATAGCCCCTCTCTCCTGCCTAGGACAGTCACAATCAATTCAGAAGTGGGGGTGTCTAGGTAGATAGCAGACACGCTAGTACCTTACTCAACTGGGCCCTGATGCCTCCTGACCTCCCCTTGGCAGAATGTGCCAATCACAGCAGCTGTTCTGGGAAGCCACATTCCACCTGTTCACCATCTCCCCCTGTGATGGGGGTGAAATTGCGTGGAGCTTGTTGCTTCGGATTCTGAAGACTGGGGTGGCACGCTAGATGGCATGTAACATTAGTTGGACAGATGGGAGCTGGGTAGATGTGGCTTGCAAGACTCAGCCGTCAGCCAAATGTCTTCATCGGCTAACTCTGCTTGTCTCTCCTACTTCCAGGAGACCCACTCCTGCCACCCACTCTCCCCAGAACCTGGAGAACTCTCACAAGATGCAGAATGAATTGTTCAGGATTGTAGTTTCAGACTGGTCCTCCAGGAACCATCAACAGGCCCCACTGTAGCCATCACTCAGCCCTGGATGCGTGATGGGCCCTTCTGCTGGCTGCGCGTCTGCCCTTGAGCCTTGTTGCTGTCATGAGTCCCTGTGAGTCTGGGACCAGTTCTTTGGGAGCGTTCTTTTTGGCCTGGGCTGTGGGAATGGCCCTTTGGGTCAGGTCTACATTGTCTTCTGTGAAGTGGCTTTTGGCCACATCAATCCAGTTTCATAGACAATCTCAGACTTAAGAAGTACTCTTCAGCTTAGGATGTAGGAGGCACTGGTTTCAACACCCAGAATCAGAAGAAAAAGAAGAGGAGGAGGAGGAGGAGGAGGAGGAGGAGGAGGAGGAGGAGGAGGAGGAGGAGGGGAAAAGGGAAGAGGAGTCAGGAGAGAGGGAGGGAGAAAAAGAAGGAGGGGAGGGAGAGAGGGGGGGGAGGAGAGGGAGGGAGAGAAACTGACTTTGCCACAGCTGGGATAATTTACAATTTGCAAACAAGTCTCTGGCTCACACTTGAAGTTTCAGCTTCTCACTGGGACCAAATTTTCCCCATTCACAGCTAGTGTTGGCTTTGTGGGGGTGCCCTTAGTCCAGTGTTCAGGGTCTTAGCTCCAGCACCCTGTCCTTCTGTGGTGCTAGGACCTGCTGTAGGTGACTCTCCGACTTTAGTGCCAGCTTCTCGTGTGCCCACTTTTCCTGGGTCCTCTGTTTACAGCCTGGATTTGTCCCTGTCTTAACTGCTGTGGTGTTTTGTTGCTGAGGACCCCCAGCTTTTGTAGACATTTACATGCAGAGCTATTCTGTGTCAGCTTGGTCCTTCGTGGTGCCAGACACACAAAGTCCATTGCAGATGCTCAGTAAATAGCATCCAAGTTCAAAGTATTGGAACTGCATTGATGAACTGTCATCGCAGAGAACAAGGCTCGTCACTGAGGCAGTCAGGTTGTCTGTCGGTGAGGAAGATTGGTGTTAGCTCAGGACCCCAAGATCAAGGTCTCAGGACAAAGAAGATTTATTTGCCCCGGAGGGACAAAGGGCAGGGGATAAGAGAGAAATTCAGAAGATAGAGGATGAGGGGAAAGGGAACAGGAATTAGGGAGAGGGGGCAGGGGTATTTGTCCCTGAGTGGAGACAGAGGACTGCCTCTGGACAGAGAGGAGACACACACGGCCCATGGCAAATGACAGTTTACACAGGTAAAGAGGAAAGCACCATGGTGGGACGAGGTGTTTAATTTTAATTGGGCATGTCAAACAGGTGAGCCAAAGAGGGCTTCTGATTGCTGGAGTTCAAGACTTTGACCTCGGAAGTCAGCCTCACAAGGATGCATGTGTTTTAAGTGTTAGACTTTGTAGTGAGCACTCACACCAGTCCTGTCTCTTCTGACCTGCATCACAGCTGTGGGGAAACCACGTTGTCATTCACACTTTGAAAACACTGAACTTAATGATGCTCATGTATTAGCCTGGTGTTCAGGGCTGAGCTGGAGCCATTACCATCAATGCGCTATGAACGGGAAGGAAAATGAAAGAACAGGGTGGAGTGAGTGGAACACACTGGCCCCCTCAGACACCTTGACGTCCACAGACTCCATGTTGGGAGAGTACAGTGGTTAGACCTCTGACTTAAGCCCTTTCCTATCTTAATTTTTTCCTTTTCCCTCCTTCTCTTCCTTTATTTTTTTAAGAACAAAGTCTTTCTAACCCAGGCTAACCTAGAACTCATGGTCCTTCTGCCTCAGCCTCACAAGGACTAATATTGGAGGTCTGTACCACCACAACTAATCCTTTTTCTTTGGGGCACAAACTTCCATTTGGATGCTGGCCTATCCCCACCCATCTTCCTTCCCTCTGACCCAGATTCACACTACTAAAGCCCACAATCTCTGATGTCCTCATTCATGAGCCATGTGACTCAGTGTCAGAGACCTCAAAGGATGATGGATACCGATTATGCCCTACTGTCTCCCCAAGTCTCCCCGTGTCACCCAAGCCCAGGACAAAGTGTGGGGTCAGTGTCTGCCCTGGCTCTTCTCCACAGCATAGACCCAGAAGGACACTGCCTTCAAGGACCTCCTAAAGAAGAAAGCTTTTATTCTACAATAAGTCTGGACATTTTAGGGAGCTGATGAAGAAAGAATGGGAACCCAGAGGCAGCCACACTAACTGACGGTTTTATGTCACAGCATTCGGCGGTGCTTGCCTGGAGCCATGAGCACACACGAGGATATCGCTTGCAGCCTTCATCACCTCGCCCTTTCCTCTCAGAGCCACCTTAGGGTTCCTCTCCAATACCTTTCCCCTTTCTGGCTTTGCTCTCTGTCCCAAGCCTTATCCTCCCCTTCCCGGGGCCCTGTGTCTGAGTCTACAAAGAGGTGAGTAGACATTTCTCTCCCTTTATCTGATCCACACTCTCCTGCCCCGTGCACACACCTGCCACATGACAAGTGTGCTTGTCACTTAGTGGAGACTAATGGCATTTATAAAGGTTACTTCCCTTACAGTAAACGGTTCAGCCCAGGGACAGACACCTTGTGGGTTTCTTTATTCATGAAGCTTCCACTTTCTTCCTGGGATTGATGGGTGACAGCTCTCGGCTATAGGCCCTCCTCAGATGTATTTACAGTTGCCGCTGAAGTACATCTTTAATCAAAGGGGCCATGACTCATTGACACACCGTCGGAATATTACCGAGTAGCTCGTTAAAATGTTAATAGCTTCTGTCCGGCTGTATCGATCCTGATGTCAACTATTCTTCGAATAATCAGCAAAGCTGATTTTTAAAATTTCATCTTTCAACCATGCTGACTGATAGAGGAGGTGAGGAGGGGAAATGGGTGACTCAGAGACCTCCATCGGATAGGACATGAAATAAAGAGGGTTCTGCCAAACTATGCTGACGATGTCAGCTTGTTAGGACAAACTGGATGTGGGAAAAGTGTTTTCTTTTTTCCTAAACAAATCAATCAGCAATGGTGGCTCTGAATCCTACCTTATACGTATCTCTAGTAGCCTGAGCAATTTGAATGTAAGTATCAGTGAGCTCAGAATGAGCCACCCAGTCCAGCCTGATAGATGAGCTCCACAGGACCCACATTCCGAGAGCCATTTAGGGTTCCCCCAAACTAAGGCCTAAGGCCAGTGTCTTCCACCACCTGAATGCTTGGTGGCTTCTACCCCACTCACCTTCCACCTTCTGATCCCTGAGGCAGTTAAAGCCACACCTTACTGATGGGCTATCTGCTGTTCTTTCAAACTTGGCTGTGCAGGGGCGATAAAGGACCCCTTCCCTCCCTTTAGTTCGAAAGCCAGAAGCTTTCCTGAAGTCACTGTCCATGTGTCCCATCCTGAAACCTGCCTTCTGCTGTGCCAGCAACACCTACTTAAGGTAGCACTGCTTGATTTAAACCACATGCTCCCTTTCATGTAGCGGCCTGTGCTATTTGCTGCCTTCAATTCTTGCCTGTTTTCTCCTTGGAGAACAAGACAGACTGTGTCTCTAGTCTACTCTAGCCTTACCATGTCCATGTTGGGAAGATAATAGGTGTTCAGTTAAACCCTGGTTGCGTACTCATTTGGTAAATCGCTTGCCTTGAGTTCAATCCTCAGAACCCAAAACAACAACAACAAACAACAGCAAAAACAAGCTACAAACACAAACAAAACCATAGGAGTGGTGGCGAATGTTTCTAATACCATAGCTGGAGGCAGAGACGACAGAGCTGGGGTTCCCTGGCCACCCAGTCCAGCCTGATAGATGAGCTCCAGACCAGTTCGAAGCCTGTCTCAAAAGACATGGTGGACAGCTCCAAAGAGACGAGGTCATACTCTGGCCTCTGAATGCATGCGTGCCTGTAACATACATACACATACATGTGCCTTTACACACACAGAGGCACCAGTGCATGTGCACACACAGGTACTTACACACATAACAGACATACACACACATACTTACACACTCCCCCCACCCCCCGATTGAATCAATGAATGAAAAGTCTTCTAAATCCAGGAAGGATCCCAAAATGCCCATAAGGTACTAAGCTAGCAGGGATTCTATCCAAGAGAATCAGGGAAAGAGGCCCATAGGAAATGGGCCACTCAACATGAGAAGGAGGAGGAACTTGGGGTGCACATCTACACTTCCAATTGCTACCTGAAGCTCACTTCAAGGGGAAAATCTCTGGCATGGGTCTGTGACTCAGAATTCAAGGGCCATGGTCTAAAGACATGTTCAAGCCTCAAGTCAACATTTCCAGAACAAACACCCACAACCAGAAGTGGTAAGGATGGCTGACTCACCACATCATGCTCCCATGCCAGGGCCAGGCACTGTTGGAAGATGGTTATCATTCCTTAGGACCTGCTGTACCCGCCCTGGCGGAGCTGATGCCCTGTCAATGGGCCCATTCAGATGGCCCACTTTGCATATTATTCTTAATAAACATTCATAGCTCAGGCCATAATGGCCCTTTCAAGGCTCCTGCTTTGAATGTGTGTTAACGACAGAGTGCCTTTGTGTACTTACATGTAAAAATACACTGGCCACCCTGTTGATACGCAGCATATATATTTATAAATATTTATCACCGAGTCGTGGCTGACATTTCCAAAATGCTGCATTTGAATTAGACTCCGGGTTTTTTCTGTCTCCAAAGCTGAGAGGCCAGACGAGGTTAATTAATCCAATTTGGCCTAATAACGTGCTGCGTAATGATCTCCATGCCCTGGGTTATTTGTCAAGGGGGAGGGGCTCTCACAGCAACTTGAAGAGGAGGGGTTATGACTCCAGGCTGGATCTCCTGCCAGCCAGCGCTATGGAGACACTGTGCCCATGGTACCCTTAGGGGGACAGATGAGGACCAGACAGTTGTAAGTGAAGCCCAGAGTCTGGACTTGGGTGATTCCCAAGAGAGGTGACATTGTGGTCAATAAGCTCCTTTCCTGGGTCTGTCCCTGGTGTGCCTTAGCTCCTGGAATACACTGTTCACTCAGAAAGGGTATTCCGACCATGTTCTCACGAACAGGACTGGGTCCCTTTGCTTTCAAGCCTATTTCCACCCATGGACATTGACTGGGTGTCAGACAGAACTAGGGTATCTGTTAAGGACTGGCCAGAAGGAATTCCTAGTCGTTGATAATTATGGAGTAGGCTGGGCAGTTGGCTTTATGTGCAAGCATGAGGATCTGAGTTGCATCCCCGGAACATACATGAAGAGATGACATGACCGCCTGTAACTCTAGTTCTGGAGGCGGGAAGACAGCTGGATACCTGCAAGCTGGGCCAGCCAGCTTAGCTTAACTTGCAAGCCCCAGATTCCTGTCTTAAAATCCAAGGTGAATGATGTCTAAGGAATGGCACCAAAGTTGACTTCTAGTTCTACACACACACACACACACACACACACACACACACACGCATACACACATGCTTGCACACGCATGCACAGACACACACATGTGTTCATACTCACATACACATACACACAGGCACATGCACTCACAGGCACAAGTACATACATGGAGAGACACACATGCACACATACATGCACAAGTCCACTCACACACATGTACACACATGTGTGTGCAACCCACATACACATGCACCATGTGCTCACACACAGGCACATGTATACATACATACACACACATACATACATGCACACATGAGCACACACATGTACAGGCACACTCACACACACACATCCACCTACGAACACAGGCACACACATGATGTATCGATGAGGTTAGTTAGTGGTTTAACATCTTTCTCCAGGCTGTTTCACAAACAACTGTGTGCTTAGGGCGTGATTGTAAAGCTGAGTGAGCTCTCCCATTTGTCCCAGCAAAGAGTTTCTGTTTGGTTCATCTGGATTCTTATGGGACTTGTCTTTGCTGGCAGATGGGTGGAAGGCATCTCAGGCAGGAGAGTGTCCTGACAGGAGAACTTCAAGCCATATCTCAACTACCTGCAGTAGCTAACCTCTCGCTGGCTTTTCCTCAGCTCCACTTGCCTCAGTCCTGCCTTGGATGATAGGTCTCTTCTTCTGCTCAGTGGCTCCTCTTAAGAATCCAGTTTTCCAGCCCCTATTCTCCATCCCCCAGTGACCTCCCAGGTCACAGAACAGAACACACAGGCTGCTGTGGTTTGAATATGAAAGGGTCACAAGTAGGAACACTTGGTCCCCAGCTGTGGCTGTTTGGGAACTTTGAGAGATTGAGCCTTGGTGGTGAATAGGCCACTGGGGGTAGGCTTTACAGAGGTTTTCTGTTCACGCTGCTTCCTGCTGGTTGGATACACTCTAGCCAGCCTTCTATCTGCTTCCTGATGGTGGATATGGATACACTGTAGCCAGCCTTTTATCTGCTTCCTGATGGTGGATACACTGTAGCCAGCCTTCTACTCTTGCCACCTTGCTTCCGTGCCTTGGTGAATCTTTCCTGACTTAAGCTGCTTCTTGCCATGTACTTTGTCAAAACATTCTGACAGGACACTAACAGAGTGCCTCGTCACCTCCCAGCTTGTCACTGTCCAGCTCTGGCCAGTGAGCTTTTCCATCCACACCACCTGCCCACTCATTTTCCCCTCTTGTCTTTTCCTTTAAGCTCCAAGGAGCCAGTCCCATCCACTGAGGACTCAGATGGAACCAGGGGGCCAAGTCCAAGTGCAAACTGCCTCTGGTGTGTTGGGACACACCTAGTGCGCCCTCAGTCCCCCAGCCTCTCTGACTCTCAGGTGCTGGCTCAGCCTCCATACAAGGCTGATGGCTCCTAAAGGTTCTCCTAAAGCCAACCAGCTCTGTGTACAAGAGTTCTAAGACCCAAACTCAGGTCTTCATGATTGTGTGGCAAGCATTTGACCACAGAGCCATCTCTGCAGCCCCAATGGTTCTTTTCTGCATACTTCACAGTTTATTAACAACCGCACAAAAGTACACATTGCTATAGCAGCATCCATTTAAGTTGAACCATATGAAATTCCTAATTGTATAAGTCGGACCAGTTAAAACCAGCAGTTTCATACCTTTCAATATCACAGATCCCAGGGGCAAGAGCTTGAAGAAGCGGCTAAGGTCATGGCCCAAGGCTTAAGAGCACTAGCTGATTTTCCAGGGGACTCAAGTTTGGTTTTTAGCATCCACATGTTGGCTCACAACCATCTGTAACTCCAGTTCCATGGGATCTGATGCCCTCATCTGGCTGCCTCCGACATCAGGAATGAGTGTTACCCAGACATATGTGTGTGTGTGTAAGACATTCATACACATAAAAATAAGAATAATAAATATTTTTCAGTAGAGTTTGAAAGCTGGATAATGGTGACTCATGCCTTTAACCCCAGCACTCTGAATGCAGAGGCATGCAGATCTCTGTGAGTTTGAGGGCAGCCTGGTCTATAGAGCAAGTTTGAAGACAGCCGGGACAACACAGAAAAACCTTGTCTCAGAAAGAGAGAGAGAGAGAGAGAGAGAGAGAGAGAGAGAGAGAGAGAGAGAGAGAGAGAGAGGAAAACAAAATAAAAAGAGTTTGGAGAAAGAAACACTGAAAGAAGGAGAAATACAGAAGGAAAAGGAGCCTGTGAGTGAATGGCACCAGCTCTAACCGCCTTCCCTAGTCAGGGCACACGCAGGGCACATGCGCAACATGGTTTTCCGGCTGGAATTTGATCTGTGTTCTTTCAACCAAGGAATTCTGTTCTACAATTGACTCATTTAAAACTAGGTATTTAGCCCATATTTGTTGGCTGATGAATGAATGCAGAGGTCAACCGGAGGGCTGCCAGCACCCCAAAACTGAAGAACGGAGAGCGAAAACACAACTCGTCTGTCTGAGCGATGGCGGCGTTCTGGCATCTGTGACTTCCAACTCAGAGTAATTTGTCAGGTGACCTTGGATAGAAATGCTAGCTCTTTTTCTTGTGCGGTTATGGAAAAGAGGGATAATATTTATTCCATACAGGGCATTGCTAAAGGGGTGAAGGGTGATTGATCGCTATGACTACAAGGAAGGAAGACGGTGTAATAAATACTAATTATAATAACCATGTTAGCTTGGAAGAAAAATGCCTTAAGAAAAAAAAAGGAGGAAGGAAAGAGAAATTTTTCCAAAAGAAAGCCTCCTGGGACAGTATCCTGGGTCATAGACTCACGCTGGCCTGAAGGAACCCAAAGGTCCACTGGGATAGGGAGAGAGTCTATGCTTTTAAATTGTTCATGCAGAATTTCACATTTCAATTGTCAAATTATCTCAACTGTGGTATGTTTGGGGCCAAAACTTGCAAGCAATTACACCTTTCTTCCCTTTACATAAAATGCTAAGAATGAGCGTCTAAATGCTAAGGTCGCAAATTATCCTCATGTAATGACCCCTGCATACACGAGGCTGAATATTTCATCTGGACCCTGGAGGAGGCCGGATCCTTCAGGGACTACTTCCATGGCTCCCTGACTCCAGTCTTGTGTCCCATAACCCTCTGTTGGCTCATCAGGAAATAAATAGAACTTTGGTGCTGGAGCTTAGAGCATGGATCGTCCATCCCCAGGCCGTCCCCTCCGTTCTGCTTCCTCCAAGGCCTCTCCAGAGCACATAGAGGGTCCACAGTGAGGTTCACACACCTTCCAGGCTGCATACCAGCTCCTGGGAGAGAGGCCAATTGGCTTAGTTTGCGGCCAGACTGGTAAGGGGTGGTAATTGACACTTGAACAGGACATGTTGCATTTCTCCTCAGTGAGGCAGTAATTGAATACGCATGAGCCCCTTGCACAGTGACCCTGGAGTGTGCCACACACCTGGAAACAGTGAGGTTCAATTAATGTGTCACCGTCACTAATAGTGGCTACTGGTGAGAACCACCAGTCATCCTCAGGCCAAGCAGCTGGGGACAGAGTGGGGAGCAGGGAGCAACATTCAGGTAATTTACCTAACGACCTAAAATTACCAGAGAAGGCCGCAGACCAACAGTGGCGATGACTCAGCAGAATTTCTACTAACTGTGTTTTAGACAGGCTCACGCTGTGTGCTGGGATTACACATGTGTGCCTTGGCATGTGGATTCTAGGACAACATTTTTTTTTAATTGTGTATACATGTGGCTCTTGTGGCTGTATGCATGTGAGGGTGCGGACAGAGGCCAGAGAAATCCCCGGAACAAGAATGACAAGCAGTTGTGACCTGCTCCATTTGGGTGCTGGGAACTAAACCCAGGTCCCCTCTACAAGAGCAGTGTTCTTAACTCTCTCCAACCCGTTAACATTTTAAATAAACATGAAGAACTACATACCATCAGAAAGGCGAAACACCGAGAGGGAAATGCAGAATTTGACCGCCCACCTTTTCATGTTTTCAATATTCCTCAAGAATTTGTACAGTGCTCACGATGTCACCAAACCGACAGGACCCAGCAGTCATCAGTACAAAGTATAGAGGGATTCAGGGCAAAGAATCCATACAGTGACTTGGGACAAGCACCGCAGGCCAACAACAAGGTACGGGGAGAGTCTCGGGCAGTCTGTCTGAGGCTTTAGGGCTTCCTTGATGAAATGGCACCTGGATGCAGCTGAGGGTAGGAAGTACAGGGCATGATCAGTACACTCGAGCCCCAGCCCCATCCAACAGCCCTGAGAGGAACTCATATTCCTCAAACTACCCACAAGAACCAAACTGGGAGCCAAGCTGGAGTTTGTAGTTTGCTTCTTTCACAGCTTGGGAGCTGGCTTCTCTTCTCACATCCATCACCAGCTCTGTTTGTTTGTTTGCTCATTTGTTTGTTTCACCCTGTTGAGAAAAGCTTCCCCGAGGGGTGTCTGCAGGAGAGAGGACCTGAGAGAGAACAACCACCTCTCTGTCCATGGAGTTGGTTTGAATCCCAGTGGAGAGGTAGCTGTAAACCTGAGAGTGGACAGTGTGTCCACAAGGCCTCATGTGATAAAAATATCAGCTGCGTCTCCCCGTGGTAGACTCCATTCCCCAGGCCTGTTTATGTTGGACTCAGCCACGTAACTTTCTTGGCCGCTGAACTGTGAATGGAGGCGTATCTGGTACTTCTGAGAAGAAGCCATACTTTTCTTCCACTCCTGCCATAAAACCAGCTTGTCCTGATAGATACTCGGTCTTAAATCTTCATCTTGGCTCCCAGATGAGCAGAGCAAACACAGTATATACAGAACTAAATCTAAAATCGGATAAGTGCTGGGCAGTGGTGACTCACGCCTTTAATCCCAGCACTTGGGAGGCAGAGGCAGGAGAATCTGAGTTCAAGACCAGAGGCACACTCTCTGTCTTCTACAGAAATGAGTGTGTGTGTGTGTGTGTGTGTGTGTGTGTAGGAACCTGTAAGCTCATTTGTTACAGAGAGAGAGAGAGAGAGAGAGAGAGAGAGAGAGAGAGAGAGAGAGAGAGACTCCCCAAGGGAAACTGTCTGGACTGTTCCTAGAGATAACACCACAGAGGGTGTTACTGGCACCCTCCTGAGGCTGCTGGTATGTGGGATGGAGGAAGACTGCCCTTAGAGCAAGGCCTAGCAGTTCCATGTAGGCCGAGGACACCACCTTCACACCTTGACAGCTCTTGAAGCACTGTCCTGGTGTGAACTGTAGACAGCAAAGTCAGAGTTGATCCCAGATGCCAGACACTGAGCTGTAGGGTTGAGATTTTTCACTACTAGGCTTTGTTTTTGATCTGATTGGTTTTAATGCCTTGGTTCTTCCCTCCTTTTGGAAGAAAAAAAGTACAAAACCCATTTTATCTTATAGATGGCCACAGTTAAGAGACTTTGACTTCCTAAAGAGACATTGAACTTCCAAAGTATTGGAGATTTCATAGACAGAGGGGACTTTTGAAATTCTCTGTTTTATGCTATGATGTTAACATGAGGTCTTGAGGACAGACAAAAAGTGTTACAGTTTAACAGTCCTGTGCTTGCACTCAAGTATACAAGGAGCCAAGTGTCCCAGGTAGTTTTCATTGTCAACTCAACACAAGCCAGAGTCACCTAGGAGGAGAGAATCTCAAGTAAAGAACTGCCTCAGTCAGACTGGTTTGGAGCCCCGTCTGTGAGAATCTGTCTAGATTGATGAAGGTAGCCAAAGTCCACTGAGGTGGCATCGTCACTAGGCAAGAGGACCTGGACTGTAAGGAAGCAGGCTGGGCATGAGCCAGAGGGAAAGCCAGTAAGTAGCATTCTCCTGTGGTTTCTACTTCAGTCCCTGCCTTGATTTCCCTGATGCTGGAACATGACCTTGAAGGTTAAGTCAAATAAACTCTTCCCTGAGTTCTTTTGGTTGAATTGTGTTTTGTTGAGACAGGGTTTCTCCATGTAGCTCTGACTGTCCTAGAACTTGCTCTGTAGATCAAGCTGGTCTCAAACGTAGAGATCCCCCTGCCTCTGCCTCCCGAGGGCTGGGATCAAAGGTGTGAGCCACCACTGCCCAGCTGGTTGGAATATTTTATTACAGCAACAGAAGAAAAAAAAAAAAAACCTAAATAACCCCCTTACTTTCCTGAAGGGAAAGTCAGGTTTGAGGATTATCAGTAAGTCTGAATTAAATTGGTTCTATGTTAATCAGCTTCTCATCACTGTAACAGAATATTTTAGATTACTTAGTTCAGGGAGATGACGCCGTGGGCCGAGCCACTTGCTATCAAGTCTGAGGAACTGAGTTTCATCCCTGGGACCTACAAGGTAGAGAGAGAACCAATTCCCCCAAGTTTTCTGCCTTCCGTGAGCATAACCATGCACATCAGACCACCCTGCCCCCCCAGCCCCCACTGAAAATAAACAAATGCACTTTTAAAAAGAATCAAATTAGAAAGAGAAGGCTAATCTGGCTGTTTTGAGGTTCCAGTCTGTGACTGGTTGGCCCCATTTTACAGGCCTCCTAGTTGTAGCATGGCTGTTTACCTCACAACCAGGAGAAAGGAAGAAGAAACCAAGGCCCTAGAAGCCTCTGTGAGGACGTGCCGCTGTGTATAAGACAGAAATTGAACACATTTTAGCAGTGAGGACTCTGACAGAGTGTTGTGCCTATGCATGTGAGTGTGTATGTGCATATGTGTGTGACTGTGTATATATGTGTGAATTTGTATGAGTTCTTATGTGCGCATGTGTGTGTATGCATGCGTGTGTGTGTGTGTGTGTGTGTGTGTGTGTGTAAAACAAATGAAACTACAGGTTCCTCCACTTCTAAAAGTCTACTAGGTAGGAAGTTGACTCTGGCCAGCATCCCTGAGCCTTTGGGGCGCCTGACCCAGTTACTACTCCTTGGTGTGTCTTAGCTGCTGAAGTGACCCAGAAGAGGACTACACTAACCATGCAGCTTCCACAGAGGGTGATGGCCTTTCTGTGCCTCAGAAGATGAGAACCATAGCTGGGCTCTCAGCGCTGGCTTGGTTCAGCCTGCAGAGGCTCTGGAAGGTGCTTAGAGGTACATTCTAAAACTGTATGGCAGCCTTACCTTAGCGTGATGCTTAGCTTGGCAGAATCTAGAATAACCTAGAAGACAAACCTCTGGGCATGTCTGTGAAGGAGAGAAGGCCAACTGGGTGAGAGGACCTACCCTGAATGTGGGCAGCACCATTGTATGAGTTGGAGTCGTGAAGGTGTGGGCTGGAGGCGTGGGCTGGAGGCATAGAGGCCTGGGCTGGAGGCGTGGAGGCGTGGCCTGAATAAAGGAGAGACAACCCAATGAGCACTAGCGTCCATCTCTTTGCTTCCTGTCTGCAAATGCACTGTGACCTGATTCTCTGTCACGATAAACTACCCTTAAACCGTGACCCAAAATAAACTCTTCCTTCCTTAAAGTGTCCTTGTCACGCTTTGTCACAGCAATGAGACAAGCAACCAGCACACTCAGTGGTGCAAACAAAAGCAAGTGTAAGTTTCTACCACAGTCAGCTCGGTGCAGTGGGGCTAAGCCGCTCCCCACTTCCCAGCTGTGGCTGGTTTGGACCAAAAGCCCCCACCCATCCCTGCCACCCCTCGAGGGAAACTGTCAGAGCCCATTTAAAACCCACCCCAGAAAGGCTTAGAAATCGAACTCTTAGAAAACTCAAGCCGTGCGCGCGTGCGCCCCTGTTCCTCACAGGAGTAGAAGGGCTTGGTTCCTCTTCTTTCTCGGTCAGTGTCCCTAAGACCGGAGAAAGTAGATGCAGGTATACACGTCTCTGTTGTCCACTCACACGTGGCCACTCTGGATGACTTCACGGGAGGCCGTCTTCAGAAGCGACTCCAGATCAGTGAGGTTAAAGCCTTAAGTTCTACAGGGATTTGTTCTGTGGATTTGCACCATCAGAACATCAGTGTTGGAGAAGGCCATACTCCAAAAGTGGTTTTATTTATATATTTGTTCTAGTATTTTCTTCTTTCATGTTTCATGTGTATGTGGTATGTATGTGTATATACATTTCTCTTTCTCTCTCTCTCTCTCTCTCTCTCTCTCTCTCTCTCTCTCTCTCTGTGTGTGTGTGTGTGTGTGTGTGTGTGTGTGTGTGTGTGTGTGGACATGGTGGGGGTCATGCTTGTGGAGGTGCAGGGTTGGATGAATGAAATCTAGACTATGTTTCTCCCTTATCCAGTGAGGCAGGCTGTTTCAACCAAACCCAGCACTGGCTAATAGAGCTGGTTTTGCTAGCCAGCTTGCTCTGGGGAATCCTATCTCTATCTTCTGAGGCTGGATTTCCACCCCCATCAGACATTTATGTAGAATCTGGGGATTTGAACTCTGATCCTCACATTTGGTCAACCAACTGCTTTAACCACTGACCCATCCTTTCCAACCCTCATCTTGGCGTTTCTAATGAGAGATGATCGTGATGGGAGGGGACGTGCATGCAGGATAAGGAGATACTGGGAAAACAGACCAGCAAAGTTGGGGCTGAGTCCCACCGTGCCTGAGGTCTGAAGGGTCCAGACGGACAACTTAGCATCCAGATGTGTGCATCCACACAGGCATCTGGATCCATCCTCAAATTAACCTGTAAGGTGGTCAGACACCCAGGCAAGAGCATGAGTGAGCATGGTGGGATCATGAGGTTCACAAAAGAAGCCCAGGTGAGAAATTCAGTTTCTAAACCATGGAGAACCCAGGGTCTGGGGCACGCTGGTATGGTGCTGCTAGAGGTCTTGGGAGATGCCACAAACCAGACACAAGGGGAAGCTGAGTCTGAAAGGGGTAAGGGTGGTACAGGAAAGGAAAGGATGTCTCCTGGGCTCCTGGGACCTGTAGCCGAGCAGGAATCAACAATGGCGCCAAGGGTGAGCCTCAGGAACTGGCTGACTAACAGGAAGGAGACAGGGCTGGGGTCACTGGGAGTCTGAATGGAGCTTTGGGCTTTGTGGTGACCGCAGGGATGGGAGTCTGGAGCTCTTTTCTTCATGAAGAGCCTCTGGAGGGATTGATTCTGCAGCGACCATGTTTGGAGGAGATGCTTTCTGAGCCGTGGTAAGCAGAGGCCGATGCCATTTGCAGCAGAGTCCTCTGTTAGTTCTGCAGGAATCCCACAAATTAAAGTTGCTGTATACATGACCTCGTGAACCAACATCAATACTCTTGTCGGGAGACAAGGTGCCATAGACATGAAACTGACAGAAAGACCCACGTGCAGAGGAAGACTCTGTGCTGGGTCCTGCAGGCAGCAAAGGCAACCAACCATTCTGCTCAGTCCCTTCAGCAAGGAGGGCCTGCCCCAGGCCAGTGACATGCGTGGCCAGCCTTCCCCTCTCAACATTATAGTGGATGTGCATTACTTGAAGGATAGCTACATCTGGCCTAGAGACACTTTGATAGTTGCAACATGCAGACTATAATGTTAAGTGTGAGATGCTTGTGAGAGAAAGAATGCTCTCTCAAAGATGATTACATCGGGAAATTGGTAAGATGGTGGAGGGGGGGAGGGGAGGGGGCGGGGAGTAAAAAGGATGGCAAAAATTGTCTCGTGTACCTGCTGCGTGACATTTCCTGGGAAACCATGAATAAAAATCTCTTCGTCCCAAAGAAGACACATGGACAGAATAAAGAAACAATTCCATCCTAGTCAGTGTGCCAGTGAGTGTATTGGGGTCACTTAAAGCATCATGGATGGCGCAAAGCCCAGGGCATCACCAAAAGGTCAACCCCCAGCAAGAGGGACTTCTCCCGAAGCTGCTGCCCTGAGCTCTGAGCAGACAGGGCCAACAGAGAGTCACACCTCTGCCAGAAATTACTTAACTCCTTTGTAACCTACTTCCGGCCTCGTGACTCTGGGTACTTTCTGAGCCTTGTTTAGGTCACACCCTGAGCCTGGTGACCCCTCTCCTCCCTCTAGAGGAGGGTGCTTTAACCTGGAGTAACTAGGGAATAAAATAGAGGATCTGCTGAACCACGGGGCTATAATGTTACAGAGGATTGAAGAATTGAGGAATACATCTGAAGACCTTGCTGAGAAGAAGCAGACAGATAGATGAAAATTCAGGAAGGTCTGAGCAGATGTGAGGCGTCTTTGTAAATAAAGTTTATTAGTGACCACTCTCATTTGCATGTGACACCTCATGGAGGTTCTCTTCACACTACAGCCCAGTTTTAAAAGGCTTGGCAGCTGTTACACAACCATGAGCTTTTCCAAGCCTGAAACACTCACTTTCTGAATATTCACCCAGTTGGTCTTGCTCTAGTCTGGTCTGACTGGGAACCCAGGTGGAACAAACGGAAACAAAGAAAGACGAGCAACATTATTTGTTGTTTTCTTTTGCTCTTTAAGAATTTGATGCATTGTATTTTGAGTGTTCCCTCCTGGTCAATCCCAGACTGGCCCCGCATTTCGTACCCACTCAACTTTGTGTCGTCAAAACCCTGTTGAGCTCAATTGTGTTCTGGAGTGTGTGGTCTTCCTCTGCATCATGGTGGATCTTCCAGGGGTCACACCCCTAAAGAAAGCTAATTTTCTTCTCTCAGGAGTTATCAACTTCAAACAACTTCTTAGCTAGGGGTGGGGCTTCACGGCCACCTCCCTTTCCACACAGGTCTTGATCTTGCATGGTCTTGTGCATTCTGTCCTGATCTCCGTGAGTTCCTATGTGCAGCTGCCCCGCTGTGTCTGGTAAACACGATCTCCTTGAACTCATCCACCACCCGGGACAACATTTTAAGGGTAATTATTGTTTCCAGAGTTAACTGGAAATGTGAACAGAGAACACAATATGGTCCAAGGAGATAAGTGAGGAGCAGGTCTGTACGGCGTGCCGAGTGACATCCCCCTAGAAGCTGCTGGTGTCCCCAGTGGTTGTGACCGTGACCTTATTTGGAAATAGTTTCTTTTCAGATTTCGTCAAGTTAAGGATTTTGGTTTTGCTTTTGTGCCAGGAACCAACTCTGAGGCTCAGTGCAGGCTTGGGCTCTGCCCTCAAGCTACACCCTCAGTTCTCAAGTTCAGAATTATTTTATTATTTTATTTATTTATAGTTTATTTTTATTATTTTAAATTTTGTGTGTGTGTGTGTGTCGTGTAAGTGCTCTTAGAGGCCAGACAGAGGCATGGCACCTCTGGAGCTGGAGTTACAGGCAGTGGTGGACCTGGCAGAGTGGTGTATGCACTCCTGCTTGGAACTAAACTCAGATCCTCTGCAACAGGAGTACAGGCTCTTAAGTGTTGAGACATCTCTCCCGTCCCAAGTAGTGCCTTTATAACACACACATGCACACACACTCACACACATGCACACACACACACATGCACACACACACACTCACACACATACTCATACACACACACACATGCACACATACACACACATGCACACACATGCACACACACTCACACACATACACACACACACACACACATACACACACTCACTCACACACACACACACACACACACACATACACACAAGCAAGAGGGATAGCTTAGTAGTTAATAACCCCTACTGCTCTTGGAGAGGACTCCATTTTCATCACCCACATTCAATGTTGAAAATCACTTTATTTGTTTGTTTGTTTGTTTTTGGGCACAGAGTCTCACATAGCCCAGGCTGCCCTCAAAACTCAGTATATAGCCAAGGATGACGGTGAACTTCTGTCTCTCTTCTCCCTGGGATTACAGATGTACTGGATGGAACTCTGCTGACTGAGCCACAGACACAAACCCTAATAACACTAATCCTTTAGGCCTGTGTAAGTAAGCACTTCACAGACAAACATTAGCACCAAGGTGTCACTAGCAAGGACGAATGTTATTAACCAAACAAGAGGGGCTTCACTACCATTGCCATTAATCTAATTAATAACTCTTACACAAAAATAGATAAATAAATAAATAAATAAATAAAACTGACCACATAAAACAAAACATAGCTTAAATAATAATGAATCAGAATAGCATAGACTAAAACACGGTTGCCACATGCCTAAGAATCAGGAACTTGACTACTAGGTGGAAACAAACTCAGTTTTAGTTATGGTAGTCATGCACACCCTAGTCAGAAAGAAAAAAAGATGGGTTGGGTAGAATGGTTGCCTAGCAACAAGACCCTGGATTTCTGTCACCAGCCTAGCACAGCAAAAAGGGGTGGAGAAAAAAGATGAAGCAAAAGGGAGTGGGGGTGGGGAAGAAAAGGCAGAGAGTGGGAGGAAGTCATTATACCTGTGACAGTCACCCCAGATAAAGGCACACTGAACATCGTCTAAGTGACTCCACTACTTCCCGACCCCGCCCCACCACCCTCCGCAAAATCTTCACCCAGACTTCTTGCCAGGCTGGCCTCTGAAGGTTGGTCAGGTGTGTCTGGGCGTGACAAACATTGCTGTCCCCACGATGAGCTCACAGAATTGTCAGCCCTGGTAACGTGGATTGTGGATTACGTTTTTTCCTTTAAATTCGTGTTGTTTTTGTATTTGACAGCTGATTCCTTCTGACCCTTGAGCGTCCTTGCTGGCGGTTTCCGAACTAAGCCCCGCCCCCAAACGGTTTTGTCTCTTTCGTTTTCAGGGGCCTGAGAGTTTTGCCTGTGACCCCAGCTCTGGGGGACCCACCATCCTCTTCTGGCCTCTGAGGGCATGGACATGTGTATAAAACACACATGCGTACACAGATAATAAGAATCAATCTTTTCTTAAAATTGTCCCTTTTCAGCGACCATGACTGAGAGATCAGGTGCCGTGAAGTACAGGAGAGCCACTGTGTAGAACCACATGGTGAACAGTTATGTCCCCAGATTTGGTCCCCAGAACATGAGTCAGCTTTATTCAGGCCGGGGAAATCCTAGTAGGAAGATTACTCAGTGGGCCAAAGGCTGCCTTTCGAGTATGAGTCCCTGAGTCCGATCCCCAGCACCCACAGGAAGGCATTGGGGGGTGGCTAGATCCCTGCTGGGAAGCTAGAGGTATGGAGTCAGGCAGACCCCTGAAGCTTGCTGCCAGCCAACCCAGCCAGCTGATACATCTGAAGGTCAGTGTGAGACCCTGCCTCAAAAGCGAGGTGGAGACTGATTGAGAAAGACACCCAGCACTGCCCTCTGAACCTCACACATGCACACACATGCAATGCACACCCACGTGAACATATACCACACAAATTCACATACACCCCAGGAAAAAAACAAAAAGGTTGCCAAGCTTACCATTTGACCTAGAAGAAGCTAATAGCCCTGGTAATAAGACTTACAAACAGTAACAATTTTTGTTTTAATTCCAGTTCTCCAATAGCCTTCCAGGGAAGTCCAGCCATGGACTCACCGTCTCCCACCATGCTCTCTGCTATGGCCAACATGGATCTGTAAGTATGTGAGCAGCAGCTCATTCGTGAGGCCAGAGGGTCACTCTCTCATTATTTCCATCTTTCTTTACGTGGGTCCCAGAGATCAAACTCAGGCCGGCAGGCTTGTGTGCAAATGTTTCACTCACCCCAACTCATCTTCTCTGCTCTGGCTTTTTGTCGGTTTGCTCTCTCATAGTTGATGTCATCGTCTAACGTCTTGCTACGGAGTTTTTCTATCATGCTTTTAGACTTATGAATCCAGAAGGAGAGACTATTATGGGGTGGAGGGGGGAGGGAGCAGCAGGAATCTGAGGTGCACATTCTTAACCACACTCAGTAACCAGAGAGCAAACTGGGAGTAAGGCCACCCCTAGGAACGATCAAAGCCCGTCCCTGGTGATATACTTTCTCCAACAGGGCTGAACATTTTAAAGGTTCCATAACCTCCCAAACAGCATTACCAACTGTTCAGGTACATAAGCCTTTGAGGAGGGGGCATTCGAACCACACACAAGCCCCAAGGACCCACCCCCAAGGGCCTCTTTCCTTCATGCAGGCCCCACCTCCTACAGCTTCCACAACCGCCCAAAAGAGCGCCACCAACTGGGGACATTCAGAATGTGAGCCTGCGGGGTGGGGCGTGTTCTCACCGTATTGAATAGCAACGAGGTAAGAGAAAATCCTGTGCCCTTCGACAGACGCAAGGAGACCCCCTGTCCAGGCCCGGGCCCAGGCACACTGATTCTGCATCACCTGGAATTAATTCTGAGGAGCACCAGACAGAAAGGCTAAGGAGCCACTTCAGAATAAAGAATCTAACGAGGCATGACAGCTGAAGGTGCAGCATCATCCTGGATCGGAGCCTGAGTCGGGGCAGAAGTTATAAACGACGTTATTTTGTAAATTGATGAAATTTGAATATAAATTCTGAATTGAATAATAGTAGTGTCCAACAATAAATTTCCTAATTTTCGTAATCATACTAAGGTTATGTGAGAGAGTATTCCTATTCTCAGGAGATAGACAGGGAAGAACTTGTGGGCCAGCGGGTCGAGGTCTCTCCAGCGGGGCGGGGCGTTTCCAGCGGGGCGTGGTGTCTCTAGAGGGGCGTGATGTCTCCAGCTGGGCATGATGTGTCCAGCCTGTTTTCCAATGAATCAGAGAGTCAGTAATCAGATGGGAAGGAGTGTGAACAACTGGGAATCCGGGTGACGTGACGGTGCTTTTCTAAAGATTCTGTACATCGGAAATTACACAAAAGAGGATCCAAAAGGATCCATTCGTTTATCAGAGTTCACTCCCTCATCAGTGTGCATTCGCAGGTTAAGAATGAGGCCTTAGGAGCTGAGAGAAAGCGGTTTCCTTCACAGAGGACCTGGGCTTGGTTTCCAGCACTCACGTTGTGGCTTAGAACTGCCTGCAACTCTAGTTCCAAGGCACCTGATCAATGCTGTCTTTTGGTCTCCTCAGCTCCTGCAATCACACGGTCCACATAAGCTCATGCAAGCACCCACATACACAGATCAAATCTTTCCCGCCCGCTGTGTGTGTGCGTGTGTGTGCGCATGTGTCTCAAAGGATGAAGTCACTTGCTACGGAGGCCGACACCCTGAATTTAATACCCATGATGCCCATGGTAGAAGAGAATTGACTGCCCTAGGCTGACCTCTGACCTCCATGTGACCTGCCAGCATAAGCAACAATAAAATAAATAAATAAATAAATAAACAAATAAATGTAATTTAACAATCTTAATGTGGCTTTACTAGAATAACAAGCCAATGAAAAGCCCCGTCGCAGGAGGTTAGAGAGCAGCTACTACTACCAGAGCTGCAAACCCAGCACTCAGGAGCTAGAGGCAGAAGGACCTGGGTTCAAGGTTATCTCATCTAAGAAGTTCATTCTAATCAGCGTAAGCTCAGCTGAGGGCTTCCTAATGCGCACACGCCCTGGGTTCCTTCCCATCACCACACACACAGGGAGTGTTAACATGGAGCCCAGCAGGTAGAGGCAGGACAGATGTTCAAAGTCACTTGGTGGGGTGGTGCATGCCTTTAATCCCAGCCTGGTCTACAGAGCCAGGTCCAGCACAACCAGAGCTACATGGAGAAATCCTGCCTCAAGAAAACAAACAAACAAACAAACAAACAGTTTCAACGTCATTTTTCATTAGCAAGTTCAAGATCATCTCGGGCTCCTCTTTAAAAGCTGTACCTTGAACCAACTGGGCTGGAGGGTTAATTAACTTCCCTAGGTTTCACTTTTATTAATCTAACGCCATCAGCATCAGAGAGCCTGAGGTCTGTACAAAGTAAAAGCAGCACTCTGTCCCTCTGTAGGAAGCCTCCTGGTGCAACCCTTCTGCCCCTCTGTAGGAAGCCCCGTGCTCACTTCTCAGCTTGCCAAGCCAATAGCTTGTCGTGCGGTTGTGCTTTGTCTGTGGTGGTTTGGACGAGAGATGCCCCCACAGGCTCTGTATCTGAACACTTGGTTTCCAGCTGGTGGTGGATCTGCTTGGGAAGACTTAGACAGTGCGGCCCTGTGAGAGGAAGTGCGTCACTGGCGCTTGGCTCAGAGAGTCTGAAGAGCTCACTCAGTCTGCTTCCTGCTCCAGCTGCCACACCTCCCGACCATAGTGGACTCTCTGGAACAAGAAGCCAAGTGAACCTTTCCTTTTATAAACTGCCTTGGTCATGGTGATTTATCGCAGCAGCCAAAAGAGACAACAATGCCTCTTTTGCTTGGGGTTTGCTACTGCCTCTAAGCCAGAAGGCGACAGAGGCTCTGCGTGGCTCTGACTGCTCTGTTCCAAAAGCCCTCTCTTCTTTGATTCTCAGATGTATCCCTTTTCCAAGTGACCATTTTTACTGAGAAACAACCGTCTTTTCCAAACACAGTGAAAAGGGAGGGGCTGAGACCTAACCAGCACATCCCTTAAAATCTGGAGTTTCCTGAGGCAGTTCTTGTGGGCTGGACACTTCTGCTTAGAAGGGCCATGTCTGACTTCTGACTCTGTCTGTGAAGACAGATCAGAACAAGAGTTGTCCTAAACACAACTAGGAAAGCTGGGAAAACACCAAAGATACCTGCCTAATGTCAGCGAATGATCCAAACATCATCTGTTCCTGGAGAGACGATAGAGATGAGCTGGTCCTGAGCCTGTCCACCTAAGACTAGCCTCGAGGAAGGCATAGGCTTGGGAAGAGCGGAGCAGCCAGAGGGGTACAAATTCTTAGAAGAGAAAGAAAAAGGAACTCCAGAGATATGAACTTCATAGTCTATGCAGGTTTTCTGCCCAGAGTTGAAAAACAAACAGAAAACCACTGAGAGATGAGAAACTAGGCTCACGTTTCAATATTCTCCTTGTTAGCTAACTGTCTACTCAAAAGACATCTCTGAACGTCAGAAAATGATCTTCAGTGAATACATCTTCGGGTGAAGTCATCCTAGATTTGGGGTGTTCTCTACAGCAGCAACTATTGTGATAAGAAGGGGTGAAGACACACAGGCATGGATCAGGTGGATCACATGGCAGGGAGGCAGAGACCAGGGCATGCCTGGGGTCACAGCTGGAAAGGACAGGGAGGATTCTTCCTCAGTCTTAAGAGCCCTGCTGAGCTGCTTTTCCCAGACTTCCTGAAGAGAGTTCATTTCTCTTAGATATAAGCCTCTCAGTCTGTAGTCATTTCTTCCCATCAGTCCCAGGAAACAGTTCGAGTTTCTTGGTGATGAAGGTATAGAACTGAAAACTTTCCAGGCAGCTATCTGAAATTGGGGAGCCGAGTCCACACACCCCAGGCTACCCACTGAGACCCAGCAGCATCTGGCCCCCAGAGAAGAAGAAGCAGCAGCAGTCTGAATATGAAACAAATTTCTTTACGACAAAGATACTAAGTGTGCGTTTGAGTCAGGTGGGATCTAGTGTATTGATCTGACACAAGTACAGTGTGGGTGGAGACAAGCAATAATTGAAGGCTTCATCTGTCAATCACCTTCCTAATACAGTGATAAAACACCATGACCAAGGCCTGAGAGAAGGGTTTATTTGGATTGTGCTTCTGAAGAAATAAATGGCGGTGGAGCGGAGGTGGCAGGCAGCTGGATACATCTCACATCTCAAACCACAGAAAGCTCCCCAGCTAGGATAAATTGAGAAACCTCAGAATAAGCAAGAAAGAAAAGGTCTTGTGTTTTAGGATCTGCAAGGCTTTTTTCTCCTGTCTTTTGAACAAGAACCTTCACTTTTATTTTTGACTGAATGTGGAAATGATGTGAATTACTTATTCCCCACTATGTCTCAAGGCAGAGCTCAAGTGAGGAAGAGTTGGGGCAACAGAAGGGAAAGGAAGAGAAGCTGGAGAGATGGCTCAGTGGCTAGGACACTTACTGTTCTTGTAGAGGACCCAGGTTTGGGTCCCAGCACCAAATGGCAGCTCACAACTGTCTGTAACTACAGATCCTCGGGATCTGGTGCCCTCTTCTGGCCTCCTTGAACACCAGGCATGTACCGCACACACACACACACACACACACACACACACACACACACACAGGGAAAACACTCATACTTGTAACATAAAATAAATCTAAAGGGAGAGTGTAAATGGAAACTTACAGCTGAGCTTGGAAAGTTTTTATCTGCCCACAGTGCATATTATAATATATTTTTATATTTTTAAATTTATTTCTTAAGTGCTTCAATGTGCCTGATTCCTGAGGAGGTCAGAAGAGGAAGCTAGGTCCTCCAAAACTGGAATTATTGACAGTTGTGAGCGGCCACCTGGGTTCTGGGAATCCATCTCCAGGCTTCTGTGAGAGCAGCAAGTGTCCTTAACCATGGAGTCAGCTCCCTAGCTCTGTAACGTATTCCTGAGCAGGGAGCTGGACTCACACAGAAGCAATCTGAACAGATACCTATGTCAGGATTGAGGGGCCTGGGTGTTTATAAGAACTGAAACTCCTTTTAAGTTCTTAGCATAGACATATTCTTTAAAATTTTGTTTTCATTCGAAAATCATTTCAGGGTCTGTGGAGATGATTTAGTCAGCAAGATGCTTGAAGCTGAGGAGTGAAGCCTGAGTTCCACCCATTGATCCGCCATAGTACAGGCTTCAGTGCCAGCCTGTAAAGTCACGATGTGACAGGTCAGACTGTGTGAGCTCTCTTTTTGGGAGATTGGTTTCTCCTCTGACTGGCACCAGGGTCTAGCCTGTTTCTTTATCCTTCAGCATGAGATTCCTAGAGAAATTCTGGTTCCTTGGAGCCCACTGTGTCCATGAAAGGGAGGGGCACATGTCTCTCTCTAAAATATCTTCGTTACTGCTAGGATGGCTATGCTAGGGACACCAAGAAAAAAAAATACAGAGACGTTGCAAATACTGGGAGAGATTTCTTTAAGTCCATCATGATAGTGGACCTCTGTGTCTTTTGACCCAGAATATCAAGTCTTGCAAGCATATTGTCTGTCCTATGGTGATTGCTGGAGCCTCTCAATAGTTGGCACCATGAGACACAGTCATGTTTACTCATAGACCCTGGAGAAACTGTAGCCTCTGGGCACTCACCAATTCTTTCATGGAATATCCCACAATCCTGGGCCCCAAATTCTCCAAAAGGCAGGAATCTCTCCAAGAAAACATGCAGAGAACTGGTTTGCACTTACCCCAACTCTGAAGGAAGAGCAGGCTCTCTGAGTGCATAATCCACGACCAAGGCTCCTGCTTCTCCTGACCCACTAAATTATACAAGGGCACCAGGCACCAGGCACCAGGCACAGAAGCTAGAATTAATGTTTCATGGGGCATGCCAGAGAGTTCTTATGTCTCTGGTGGAAAATTTCCATGCTCTTGTGACAGACCAGTTTCCACTGATGTCCCCACAGGGAGGGGAAGAATTGAGTTCCTTGCTTTGTTTTTCCCACTGCATAGAAAATCGCCACGTGAGCGCCATGCTGCACAGAAGCCCACACAGCCACGTGGGCAGCCTGCTCGGCTTTTGGTGAAAATCCCACATTCACTCAACAAATATTTATTGGTCATCTGTGAAGTGCCTGGCTCGGACTCAGGGTGCTGAGAGTGAGAGACAGGATGGACTGTAGCATGTGCTAGAGCCTGGGCTGCCTGGGCCTCCTTGCCCCCCCCCCCCGCCTCCCATCCCCCCCCCCACCAGTCGCACAGCTCCTGGCCAAGTCTGATAGTCACGTAATGTCTAAGAATTGGAAGAATTCTGAGAGAAAACCGTGCCCTACCCCATGTCAGGAGGAGCTTAAATTCCCAGCTCTCTTCCTTCCCAGCTGCACAGTAGAAATCAGAGGCCATTTGGATATGGTCAGAAAAGAAAAAGCAATACCTGGCATAGGGGCCCACAATGAAGACCAGAGAGAAGACAGGGCTGTGGCATCTTCCTTTCTCTACCCTGGGTGTGATTTTCACACCCTGAAACAGTATGCCCAAGTTGTAATAGGAACACTAGATGAATAGCTCACCAGAGTCCCGTCTGCCATGGTGGGACAAAATATACCCAGCACCCCAGCTGCTAGAGGCTGGAATGTGAAAATACCCAACATTTAATTTCAGGACTTACTTCTGTGATGTGGCCACAGTTCGTCCTACCTGACTTCAAATAGGCTTTCTGAGCAGGATAGGAGGAGCTCTCAGCCAGAGAGCACTGCTAATGTGAGGGGGGAGGAGCTGTCAGCTGCAGAGCCCCCCTGAGCTCCTCCAGAAGACCCCAGTTCAGCTCCTCGCAGCCGTGTTGGATATTTCACAATTGCCTGTAACTGCAGCTCTTGGGAATATGATGCCCTCTTCCTGCTTCTATGGGAGCCCACACTTATCCACGTACATGAACACACACACACACGGGGGCAGTGAAGGGGAGAGAAAGAGATTCATCTATAAACATATGTGTACATACATGTGGTTGAGTGTGCTCACATGTACATGTGTGCATATATGATTATATGCATGTATACACCCAGCTGTGGAGTCATAGAGAAGGCAACACACGGGGGCAGGGGAAGGGAGAGAGAGGAAGAGAGAGAGAAGGAGGATGAGAAAGAGAAGAAGAAGGAAGAGGAGGAGAAAGACAAGGAGAGGAAGAAGAAGAAGAAGAAGAAGAAGAAGAAGAAGAAGAAGAAGAAGAAGAAGAAGAAGAAGAAGAAAGGAGAGCACTCTCCATCTATAGACCCCTCTGTGGGGTCATAGAGGAGGCAACAGACAAGTCTAAGGCATAGGTGACATAAGACCATAAGTCAGAGCTTCCCCTTCCTAGAAACTGCAGGAATTTTCTTGTTTATCAAGTCCATCTCCAAAATGTCCTTCTGAGCCTCAAGTTCAGTGTGTACCCAATCACTGGCCAATGATGTGAGGGTGGAATCTTCCACTCAGTGCGCTAGCTAGCCTGGCCATGTTGTCTTTAGAGTCTAAAATTTCCTAACTTCTTACCATGTAATTAGTACTTGGTCAGGAAGAGTTGGAGGTGTGACCATTGGAATGAGAATTGTCCCCCATCGCTGCATATGTTAGAATACCTGGTTCCCATTTGGTGGAACTCTTTTGGAAGGATTAGGAGGTGTGGCCTTGTTGGAGGAGATGTAGGTAGTCTTTGAGATTTTTTTTTTAAGTTTTATTTATTTTATGTATGTGAGTACACTGTAGCTTTCTTTAGACACACCAGAAGAGGACATCAGATCCCATTACAGGTGGTTGTGAGCCACCATGTGGTTGCTGGGAATTGAACTCAGGACCTGTGGAAGAGCAGTCAGTGCTCTTAACCACTGAGCTATCTCTCTAGCCTAGTCTTTGAGATTTTAAAGCACCAAGCCACTCCCACTTAGCACTGTCTCTCTACCTTGCAGTTGTCTCAAGATGTGAGCTCTCAGGTACCACTCCAGGTCCATGGTTGTTGCCAGCCAGTTCCATGTTGTTCCACCATGATGGTCATCGGCTAACCCTCCAAAACCATAAGACCCCAAAATCTTTCTTCTGTAAATTGACTCAGTCATGGTGTCCTCACATCTACAGAAAAGTAACTAAGACAGAGGGTATACACATGCACATACACACTGCATGCATGTTTATGCATGCACATATACATGCATATACTCATGCATGCACACATGTTCATGTGAGCTCATTTAACCACATGTCCCTACACATGTTATTTGACACGGTTCCTGAGAAGACATTAAAAAGAAATGTCTACTCACAGCAGATAGGGAAACAATGACAGATCAAAATAAGAATACCATTGAGTCCAGCTTGCTGAACCAATCAGTTTTATTGGTGCCACTTACAGGAACAGATGTTACTAAGAGGCAACTACATTGTCAGAGCCCAGGCTAGAAAGGGTGATGGCTCATGAGAGCTAAAACCTTGGAGAGCACAGAGTAACCTGCCCACAGTTGACAAGCTGGAGAATCACTTCTAGGCCACTGAACTGGTCTGAGCCTCTTCCAAGCAGCTCTGCTTGTTTGAAAGTGTCTCTCATTGACCTTTATTGCTTACATAGGCTTGGGAAAGTAGGAGCCTAGTGAATCTGGTCAGTTTCAGGGACTTCCTAAACCTTTTGAGTTGTTTATCCCTGACTTTTAAGGAGCATCCATCCATGGAACTCATATCTCAGAGGAGACAGTTGTACAATAACAAACAAGTACACACACATGCACAAGTGCACACGCGCATACATAAACCGAGTGTTTGCTCATGGTCTCTACTAGCAGAAACCACAAAGGCAGCAGCAATGTGTCTTCCATTCAATCTTTGAATAAGCACATCCAACATGCCATGCCTAATTCTATTCAGAACTGCTAGCTACGGGGGGAGTCTGGGAAACATACGTGTATATGTAGGAATCGGCAAGGCATTTACCAAGCCATGTTGTTGGAGACTCTTAAAATCTTTGTATCAGCTGCACATCTTTTTCACTGAACATATATAAATATCAACAGCTGCCCACCCTCACCCATTTAGGATAGTTTGTTTTCAGAACTTAACTGTATAAAGGTCCTAGTGTTAGTTTTCTGTTAATAATACTGTTTATTATTATTTAAAATGATACCAATAATAACTACACTTTACTAAACATTCCTTCTCCTGGGCAATGAGCTAGACCCTTTGTTATTCGTTATATTTATCTTTTTTTTTTTTTCAATCAAGCCTTTGTAAGTCCAGACTGATCCCCAACTCATGATCCGCTTGCTACGGCCTCCCTGGGTGCTGGGATCACAGGTGTACGCCATCACATCTGTCTTATAAATTTAAGATTTTAAAATGAAAAGTTGAGCTAGGAGTGGCGGTGCATACCTTTAATCCCAGCACTTGGGAGGCAGAGGCAGGCAGATATGAGTTCGAGGCCAGCCTGGTTTACACAGTGAGTCCCAGGACAACCAGGGCTATACAGAGAAACCCTGTTTCAAAAACGAACAAATAAATGAAAAAACAAAAAAAAAAACAAAAAAAAACCTGTTAACCTCTTTCTGAGATAACTGTTAGCACCACTGTGCAGATCATGGGCTTAAAGGAAGTCAGATCTTGTACCTGTAGCACAAATACTGGTGCAAAAAAGTTTTCTTTTGCTTTGCTTTGTTTTACATGACACATGCCTCCCAGGAGTCACACAAACAGAGCCAGTATTTCCAGTGCTGAGGACCTTGCTCAGGTCCTCCGTACATATGTGCATAAGCAGGCCAGATGCTAACTCAAAGTCTCACTAAGAACTCACTTTGTCACATCAACGCCTGGCTTGGGTCCAGGAAACGCTGAACAGTTCCCACCTGAGTCACAGCCTGGGTGAGCACACCAATGATTTCTCAATCCAAAGGGCTGCTGCATTCCTTTTTCAGTAGGCTTCTTCTAAGCAAGTGTTTCTGGACTGCAAGTGAATGAGGCGAGCATGCCTGAGGCGTGCAGCCCTCTGTTGGCTTCAACCACCTTCACACGCTAGGTGTGTCACCACGAAAGAAGACCCAAACCATCCTGCGAGCCAGAAGTCATGCAGTCTGGCAACCCTGCACAAGGCACTGATTCGATATTTTTAAAGATGTCATTTTTAATTATGCATGTGTGTGTGTGTGTGTGGGGGTGTACACACGAATGCAATGCTTGAGGAGTCCAGAAGAGGGCGTGAGATCCCCTGGAGCTGGAGTTACAGGCAGATGTGAGCAGACCAATGCACACGCTGGGAACCGAACTCAGCCTTCTGGGGAAGCAGCGGTTGTCTTAACCGACGAGAGCTCCGGCTCCTCGATGTTTTGGGTTTTGTTTTGTTTTGTTTTTATGTTGATAATGGGAACATCTTTTCCCAGCGAGTGCAACTGCTTCAGTCTGGATTGCTTAATAAGTTAATTGCTCTATCATAAGCTAGTCCTCACATAAATATTAGCCACTGACATTCGATGTTGCTCTCGACCAGTGCCCGAGGCAGTAGAAACTAACGCTGAATATGTTCACTGCTACAGGTCACCGAAGGCAGTGAAGCTGCTATACCAGGCGATAGTGGCACACACCTTTGATCTCAGCACTAGGGAAGCAGAGGAAGTCAGATCTCTGGTCTACAGAGTGAGTTCCAGGAGAGCCGGGCTACACAGAGAAACACTGTCTCAGAAAGAAAGAAAGAAAGAAAGAAAGAAAGAAAGAAAGAAAGAAAGAAAGAAAGAAAGAAAGAAAGAAAGAAAGAAAGAAAGCTTGCCTTACTCCTCCTACCAGGAAGGAGTGGACCTTAAAAGCATAGATTGGTAACTCCCTGCAGAGCAGATTGGAGTCAATAGGATTGGTTTGGGGAATTTCATGAGTTAGGCACCAAAGTTGCTTATTGCTGACTTGAAAGCCTGGGCCTGCATTCCAATGAATCCCTTCTGACTTCCTGTTTGGGAGTTCCCAGTCTTGCTGAAAAAAAAAAAAAAAAAAAAAAAAAAAAAAAAAAAAAAAAAAAAAGGCCCCTGCCCTTTAGCCTCAGGCAGAGGCAGGCAGATTTCTGGGTTCTGAGTTCAAGAGTGAGTGAGTTCCAGGACAGCCAGGGCTACACAGAGAAACCCTGAGTTGAAACAGCAACAAACAGAACAACACCAACTAAATTCTGCTGTTATTAACAGTACTCTTATTTGAAACTGTAAGTTCCCCAGGGAGGCTTTGAAAAATTAAACAGGAGCAGACTAGTCGGCTCAGCAGGTGAACATGCTTGCTACAACCCCAAACCTGGAGTCCCCAGAATGAAACCTCTAACCATAAGTGGAAGCTGCAGAGTCAGGCAGAGTTTGAGGCCATCTTGGGCTACCTGAGATTCTGTCTCAAAAAAATAAAATAAAAAGAGAGGCTTCCAAGGCCAGCCTGGACTACGTATTAAACAAAATAAATAAAACGTAAAGAAAATCTTTTGGCTCCCATCACACAGGCTGTTCTGAAATGTATAGCTCTGTATCAGATCCTCCTGGCACCGGCAGAGGAAGGCTGGGAGGCAGCATTACCCAGCCAGACCTCGGTTTTATTTATTCCACATGGTTCCACAACGTGTTTAAACACGGCATGCTATAATTTTTCTGGTGATTTCTATGAATCATTTTTTAATTATGAATAATGTTCTCAGAGACACTCCTGCAAAATTTTACCCAAGGTTCCCTTGGCAACCCTCACATAAAACATCTCAAGTGAAGCAGCTTCCAGGATCCACACAGAAAACCAACTTCAGAGATTCCTAAAGATCCATCAGTCATCTCTAAGCCACCACCACTACCTGTCTCTTGATTCCTTCAAAGGAAGCCTAAGAGTGAGGGCCACAAACTGACCTAGTGAAATGCAACTCATTAGCCCAAGGATTGCTCTACAGATAAATTTCCTAACTTAATTTAGATGCATTGTTTCTTGTGGCTAGGAATTGTCCTTGGGTTTAAATGGTTACCTTTCTGTCACCCTCTGAGGGGAGCAGGGGGTGTTGAGTTTTCAAGCAATCTGCTATTGCTGCCTTCTTGCTTCTTAGCTCTCAGTCCAAGTGACCCAGAAATTAGAATGCTTATGTGAGATCTCCACTTACAGTCTTCATCTCCAGAATCCCAGAACTGATGGATCTCCAACATCAAAGAAGGTCCAGATGTACCAGGGCTGCAGCTCAAAGGCAGGGTCTGCGGGTAGCTTATAGGAGGCCCTGGGTTCTCTCTCCAGCCTGCAGAAAACAAGCAAAGGAATGCTTGAGGTGTCCTTATGAACCAGAGGGTGGGGTTGGTCCTGGAATTCTAGAACTTTCTGCCGGTGAATCTCTTCAGGGATCTACTGCCCTACATTTGTCAGAATTGGCTCCGAGATAGATAGATAGATAGATAGATAGATAGATAGATAGATAGACAGACAGACGGTAAACAGAATATAAACAGTCCGTCAGCTGTTACTATGGGATCAGGACGCTGCTTAAACAGGGCAGAGGGTGTCCTTCCGGTCAATTACCTTAAGTAAGCACTAATAAGCACTTTGTAAATTATTTCTGTGTGTGTGTGTGGGTAACAATGGCAAGCTTCCCCATAATCCAGTAATAAAAGCAGGTCCGCACGTGACCTTTCAAGGATTAAATAGTTCTAAAGGTATTTGAAGTCCCTGCTTGGTGCCGGCACTGTACAGATCTACCCTACCTACTCTCTGAATGCGGCTCTGACACCTGCACGCTCCCCACCCCCACCCCCGCCCGCCGCCTGCAGGGATCTACTGAGAAGCTGAGGATATCAGTAAACACTCTAGCACCCTTTCTCCTGGAAAACGGAAAGTCTACAAAAATAAATGACTCTGAAATTTTAACTGGCTTCCAGTCCCTCGATTCCATTCCGCTGCGCGCGCTTGCACCTGCCTTCTGTCCCTAAAAGGACAGTGACCTGGGTGCCAAGCCCCGGAACTCCGAATGATTCCAACGCGTTTGAGAGGGAAGCATGAAGAACCCTGTGGCCAGAAAACGAGTCCCTGTGCACATCCGCGGGGTGCAAGAAACTTCAGTCCCGCAGCAAACACGATTGCTTTGCTTTTGTCCTCACGTAGCGGGTGGGGGAAGGCCTCGAAGTTGGAATCAAAAAGATCCGTAAACCGCGAGTCATTTGTTAGCTAACGGATGCTTTCTCCAAGGACAATATTCTTGACTTGAGAACAAATGTTAATCTCTCTCTCTCTCTCTCTCTCTCTCTCTCTCTCTCTCTCTCTCTCTCTCTCTCTCTCTCTCTCTCTCTCTCCCTCTCTCTCCCTCTCTCTTCGGTTCGTTTTACACGAAAACCTGCTCTACACTGTGCAGAGGGTTCCAAGGTGTTTGCTCTGGCATCTAGACAGATCTTTATCTACCTCTCCCTCTCCCCTCATTTTAAAATTGGAGGCGATTTGGACGGACGAGGCATGTTGGATTTTATTCCTTAATCGGGAGCCACTCCAGAGTTTAATCCAAAAAAGGTTGATCCTTCCGGAACTCCAGAACGGGGGACGCGGAAACTGGAGGCCCGCGTAGGGGTAAAAGACTCACTGGGTTCCGATAGCTATTAGACAGATCCCCACACTCAATGGCCACTCTACGGGAGTCTCAGCGGTCCCAGGCCACTGGTTCTCGTGTAGAAAGAACTTGTGGAGGGGACTTCGGAGCGGGCCTGAGACCTACGCCCATGCGGCTTCCCGCGCGCGCGCGCGAATCACGCTCACTGAGCAAACCTCTAGATTCAGGAAAGCCGTGGACTTGCCGCCAGGTTTGCATTTGTTAAGGACCAAAGTTTTCAGTCTGAAAAAGGCCAGAAAAATCTCATCGCCAACTCGCACTGGGCCCAGAGGTGGGTCTCTCGGAGCTGAGCCGCTTCCACCGAACTGAGAATCCTCCCGCAGAATGCAAGCCTGACTCCCGCCCCCTCCTCCAGCCAACCCCTGCGGACCCTAGTGTGACCCTCAGCTCCGCAGCCCGAGGAGGGCTTCAGCGCCTGTCTGAGGAGCCCACATCTGCGGCCATCTTTCGTTAGTGGCCAGGATGCAGAACTTCTGGCCATCGTTGGCCTTGAGTCCTGAGTGTCACCCCTCCTCGAACGAAGGCTGAGCGTGTTTTAGATACACGTCCCAGTAATCCTGCCTTTTACGCTGGCTTTTAAAAGAAAGAGAAAAACAAAATGAAAATCTGAGCAAGACGGGGAGAGCCCGGGCCGGGGTTTAGATCCGCCACGGTTGCCCAAGCTGTGGCACGCCAGCCCTGCCTACCCGCTTTCCAGAAACTTCCTCTCCTTAAACTTTGAACGAATCCGTATATTACAGATTTATTTAGAATAGGGAAGAGACGCCTCACTGGCAGCTTATGGTATGTTAATTAAACGAAACGAGCTACTATCTATAAAATATTGTGTCAGCCCTGTAGTGTAGTCAACCCTAATTTAAGCCTGGGCTGCTATCTATCACTTAGGGGGTGAGGTCGGGGCATCATATCCGCTCTTTCTTTGATGTTCAGAAATATTTATCTCAGGTGGGTAGGTTTTGTTCTGGCTCTTAAAAGGGATTTTTTAGGTTGAGGTGTTTTTGTTTTTTTTTTTTTTTTTTTTTTTTTTTTTTTTTTTTTTTTTTTTTTTTTTTGGCTGCTTCAGCGACGTCATAAATGAACTAATCGGGTTTTCAGATTTCAAGGCGGTGTGTAATTGATGTAACCACTGAGGAATTTCAGTACACAGCCGACTAAGCCTCCTCCCGCTTAGGGGTTTTCAAACGTGATCTCGGCCTCCCTGAAAGCCATAAGGATCGTTTGTAGAGGAAAGCAGGGCTTTGCCCGGTAGCAGGTGGGCTGCCTGGCCCCCACCAGGGATTTTAAGGGGGCTGTTTCCTTTAAGCTGCTTCAAGAGCCCTCTGGGAGAAACCGAGCGGGTGGTGGCAGGTCAGGTAACATCACTCTGGGACCTGACTACCCCTTCTTTTGCTGGAAGGGCCTAGCTTGAAGCTGGGCAGCTAAGTGTACCTACAGCCTAGGCCCCAGAGTGACCTCCCCAGGAGGTCACTACCGTCTGTGTCCCAGAGGAAGGGGAGGGGGCAGGAGGGGGAGAGACATGTGTAATTCTTCAGCTGCTGTGTCTCTCAGAGACCAGGGGGAAAGCATGGTCAGATTTAGAAGACAGAGAGAGAGAACATGTGGGGAAAAGGACTACCCCTTCATCTCCAGACAAAATTAAATGGATCCGATTATGCACAGCCCCCCCCCCAATCCCTGTGGTCCTCTCTCAGGAACCTGAGAACCCCTACAATAAGTTCCTAGTGACAGTTTCTGGCACCCTAAATGCATCTTCTTGAGAGAAGGGGAGAGGAAGGCAGGAGTAACTGTGACCCTCTGGATTCACCATCTTGAAATCTTTAGTCATCCTAGATGACCAACTCTAGAACTGCTCTTCTCGAAATCCAGCCCCCTGTACCCCAATACTGGAGCCCTGAGCTTAGCGATATCTCTTTTCTCCAGGGCAAGGAGAGGTTCACAGGAACAAGAAGTGCTAGTGTCCTGACGGCCATTGTGGTTGCCGGCTATAGGGCTTTGCCTCAGACTCTGGAAACCTGATTCTTGGGCCCACCATAAGAAGATAGATATGTCCCATTACTGGGGTCAGTTAAATGCCTAGACCAAGCTAAAGCAAACACTTTCTCCAGAGGAGTAACTTCCAGTGGGAGAAGAGGAAGGAGGAACAGAAATTTTATACAACTTAAGAAGGAACAGGCACTGTCTTGACCTCTGCCAGAACAAATTATTCTGAAATTGTTCTGGCTACCTGTAATTTATATTTTAAACAATGGGTTTGTTAACATTGTAATTGTCTTGGAATAACAATGACCCCCAAGGGGTGTGGGTGTAACTTATATATGGAACAGAGTGAGGGCAGAAGAGTGTAGTATTCTTTTGGGCAGCTCATGCCAGAAAAGACTTCCAGTTAAGAGCCAGTTCCATCTGTGAAGCTGGATGGGAGGGAATGAGGCTTGCTGAAGGAAGCACACATCCCACTGACTGCCTGTGCAGATAATGGCTAGAAATGAATGTTTCCAATCTCCAAGGATTCAAGATTTTCTGTTTCCTTCGAAAGCTCAGGAGGTTGAAACTCTTAAATTTCACTTAGAGGCAGGAGACAGCCAGAAACAGGAGGTCTCTCCCCCTTCACACACACCTTGGTGGTGGCCAGATCTCTGATCTCTGAACTCCTTTTGCAGCACCAGCCTCCCCAGAGCCTATCCTTGGAGAAACATCCGGGCGGGCCTTGATCTAGCGGAAAGTCAGTTTCTGCTGGCGATGGGCCTCAGGTAGGCACAGGCTGTGCAGCTTGGCAAAAACAGCCCCAAACATCTGAAGCGGAAAATTCAAACAGATGTGGGGCAGCCTGGCCCCACCTCTTTCTTCTTGGGGCCCAAATTTCATCCAGATTAGTTTTCCTAATGGAAAATTTCTAAGAGGTGGGATTGGTGGGCTGGGCTTCTGATGGAGCAGATTGAGAGGTGGGTGCCCGGCCAGCAGTCACACTGCAGGATCCTTGGGTGGCTTCTTCACATTCTCCCTCTGCAGGCTCATCCCAGCCAGTGGGTGAAAAGAAGCTTCTAAGTGGTACCCGCGATCCTAGGGTCTCTGTAGCTCTGCCTCTTCCCCAGGGCCCAAGGCTGGTGCCATGCTTGGTGCTTAGATGTAGTTCCAGTCTGTAGACCCTTTCTCCGGTCCTGCAGCCAGAGACAAGCAGTAGCTGTTCTAAACTATGGTCAGAGCCAATGAAAACTTGTTCAGGACCCGGCACGGTGCCTCAGTAGGTAAAATACCTACTACACAACATGAGGACCTGAATTTGGAACTCACATAAAAAGTCAAGAGGGACCAGGGGCTCTTTAATGTCAGGCATGCTGGGCCTCACTCGCCCGTGGTCTCGCTGAAATAAGCAGACAAGTTCAGAGCAGAGACCCTGTCTTAAAAATGAAAACTGGCAAATGACTGAGAAAGAAATTCCACCCAATCCCTGCTTCCCTCATGCTCTACATATACCGTGCACATTTCTCTCTCTCTCTCTCTCTCTCTCTCTCTCTCTCTCTCTCTCTCTCTCTCTCTCTCTCTCTCTCTCTCTCTCTCTCTCTCTCTCTCTCTCCCCTTTTTCCCATGTCAAACGGAGCTTCTAACTTAATACTACGGTCTCACAATAATAGACTGTGGATGTCTGGAGTCTTGTCCTGAGGATCCCATGCTCCAACTCCCGAGGGAGAGCTCTAGATGGATCTTTCCTTATTCCCCACAGACGTTAAACTGCATTCTAGCTGGAAATCCTCTAGTACTGAGATACCCGCCTGAAAGACTCGGACTTTTGACGGTGGCTCTGGGGACCCTAGTTCTATAGCCCCGAAGTGTGGTGTGAACCGATGTTTGACATTTGGAGAAGCGTTTCTGTGGAGCCCGTCTGGGCGTCTGCTGGGCCTGGAGCTACCCCATATCCAATTCAATCGCGTTTGCCATTTCTTTTCAAAAGCCAAAAATGTCTTTCGGATGCTGCCACTGCGAAAATCCAGTCGCAAGAGTTCAGACAGGCTTTCCTGTTACAAACTGGGAAATTCGTTTGAGAAGTTTCAGTTCTTGTTACTTGCCGGGTTTCTCCCATCTCCACTTAGCCATGTTTCTATGATCTGGGTAATCCCTTTCAAGCCGGAGAGGAATTCTCGGGAGTCCATAATTGAGGGTCGGGAATCCTGGGCGTGAGAGAAGCGTTAAACCCCATCGTAACTGCAGAGTACAGGGGCGCATTCCACGGAGGCCCGCGAAGCGGCGGCAGGGTGGGTCCGCAGCCCCTGCTCGCCCGCAGTCACTAAAGGCACAGTGCCCCACCGAACTCCCGACAAGGGCTACAGGTTTGGACACTGGGTACCCGCGCCACCCGCAAACTGCCCCGACCGTGCACGTGCACCGTACTGCTGCAGGACCCAGAAAATCTCGCAAGCGTAGAACCCAGCTCCAACTCAAAAACCCGAAGCGTGAGCTCCTCTGTGCTCCCGCCTGGTGCGACTTCGCACCACCCGGCGCGCCGGGTTTTTTGTTTTGTTTTTTAATTAAGGAGCGAAAGGCCGGGGTTTGTGCACCGCGCGAAGCCCACAGTAGTCTACAACATTTCGAAGGCCTTCGAACTTCGGGTTTTCAAATGGGGGGTCCCAGGAAAAGGACAGAAGAATCTGCTTCATGCAAGCGGTTGGGAGGCCCAGCTCTCCCATCCCGGGGGAGGGAGGTCTGCAGATACCAGGAGCTGGTCGACTTGCAAACTTCTCTCAGACTTGGGAGAGGACTGGGGGGCGGGGGTGAGGGGGGGAATGGGGCAGTGGCTAGGACTTGGAAATCCCGTGTCCGGCACCCGGTTCCCAAGGTCAGACTTCCTGCATCCCATAACTTTACAGCCGCCAAGAGAGCCACGGGGATCACAACTACAAAAAGAATTTCCCAGAGACCTCTCTGGATCTCTGTCTAGGATCCAAGATGCCTGGGAAGTGGTATCTGACCCGTGTCAGGAGATTCAGGCTCCAAAGTGGAGTGTGGGTGGGTTCGGGCAACCGCCACCGCCCGAGTGCTCGACGGGACTAAAGCGCCCGCACCTATCCCGGCCTCAGGAGAGGGGAAGACACCACAAAATGATTTAACCTAGTGTGACTCAGTGGGAGGATGCTTGCACGCGGTGACCAAGTCTCCCTTCGCCAACTGCCTCTGCTTCACCTCTGAGGGTCGCGTCAGCGTTCCGGGTGACCCTAGCTCTACCTTGGTCGCCCTGAAACTTTGGCCCAAGGTCGATTGTTCTGTTCCCTCTAGTGCCCCTTGGGCTCAGCGCCCCCGCGTGCCCTCCGGCCCACCCCGTGCGCCCACGGCCTCTCGCTCTTCTCCAGAAGGCGACAGTCTCTTTTCACCCTTGTTTCTAAAAGAGAAGGGACGAAAAGGTCACTTCAGTGCACGTGTGCGTGTGGATGAGTTGGGGGAAAGGTGTAATTTTTCCTCGGGCCACCCCTTTAGGCTCGCGAACCGGCCACCCAAGGAAGGTGCGAGCGTGGGACTAGAATTGCCACCCCCCTCGCCGGGCACTTGGCCAGCTGTTCGCACCGCCTTTTCTGGGCCGCGCCCGCGGGTGACCTGCCTGGAGCCTCCGTGGAAACCAGCTCCTGCAGCCCTCCCTCCTTCCTGCGCCGCACGGGTCGCCCATCCTCCATCCCAGGCCCTGACACTCAACCTCGGAGCGGGTAAGCGAGACGCTTCCCGTGCTCTCACCCCGGCTTACCTTACCCCGGGAGCGCGCCGGTCTCTCGTGGGGGATAGTCCCTGGAGGTGGCGACGCGGAGGCGCGCCGGGGACTCCCGGGCCGCGGCGGGGGTCGGAGGCGAGACTCACCGCCCTCGCCGCGGCCCCACCCCTTGCCCCCCCCCCCCACCCCGGCGGCCCCGCGCAGCCCAGTGCTCCGCCCGAAGGCGGGTCCGCCATAAACAAACGCAGCTCGGTCACACGTGGACCGCGGAGCAGCTGCGCCCCGCCACCGATCGTGGGTTCCAGACGCCCGGGGTTAAGGAAGCCGGAACTGCCGGGAAGGGCAGGAGAGCGCACCGAGCTCAGGCTCGGCTCCGGCCACTGCCACCTCGCTCCGCTCCTGCTCCATGGCTCCGCGGCCGCCGCCGCCGCTGCCGCCCTTGCCTTCCGAGGGCCTTCGAGGCAGCGGGTGCAAGCCCTCCTTTAAGGACTAAACAGGGTCGCCGCCTGCTCGTGCCAACCACAGCCCCAGGAGGCCCGAGATACCGGAGAAAGAAGAGCGAGCTGGAAGCAGGTCCACACCGGACAGTCCAGCCTCCGGCCTCAGGCAAAGAGGGGGACCGCGCAGCTGGTTTGCGACGAACTCAGGGCTGGCGCCCGTGCAGAACCCGTTGGTTCTGCCCCAGGCCCTTTCCCCGCACCTGCCTGAGCCCCGCACCCCGCGACTCACCTGACCCCTGGCGTCCCCGTCCCCATCTCGGCTGCCGCAGCCCAAGCGCGACTCCACGGGCCTGGAGCGCAGCGAGGTCTAATATGCCCAGAGCCGAGGCGCGATGAAGGAGAAGTCCAAAAATGCGGCCAAAACCAGGAGGGAGAAGGAAAATGGCGAGTTTTACGAGCTGGCCAAGCTGCTGCCGCTGCCTTCGGCCATCACCTCACAGCTGGACAAAGCGTCCATCATCCGACTCACCACCAGCTACCTGAAGATGCGCGCAGTCTTCCCGGAAGGTGAGGCTGCAGGTGGGAGTCCGGAGGCGCGGGGGAGCTGGGCAGCCCGCGGCAGGAAGGAGGCTTCGGGGCGCAGAGAAGCCCGCGCGGCCTCCTGGCTACTGTGGCCGCGTCTGGGGAGGCCGCGCCGGGGCCTCTTCCAGGGCCCGAGCTAAGGGAGAGGGACAAGCTGCGCCGGGCCAGGCGACCCAATCACCTATAAGTCCCGGGCAGAGTCGGAAAAACCAAGCGTTGCCCCGGGTTGGTGTTTGCCAAGCTGGTACGGGCAGGCTAGTTCGTTCTGGTTGTTCTTTCCCCTTTCCTTCCCCGGCCCTCTCCTCTCACTGACTTCTTTCTTTTCTTCCGTCCATACCACCAGTCTCTCTCTCTCCGGCGCTCTCTCTCTCTCTCTCTCTCTCTCTCTCTCTCTCTCTCTCTCTCTCTCTCTCTCTCTCTCATTTTATTTTTTCCTTTCTCCCTACTTCTCTCTCGCCTCTGCTTTGGCTTCTTTTTCCCATTTCTCTCTGTTTCTGCTCTACCCTCTACGAGACTGGATGCACAGCAAGGCCCGCGCACCGCAGGCCAACGCTGCCGAGCCGAGCGTTTGTGAGCAGATTCGAGTCTCTCGTATATATTGTTTTTCCCAACTCGCCTCCCTTTGCTCTGGGAAGCGATGATATGGATAGGAGACAAGAAACTGGATAAGCTTGGGCACTGGCATTAAGAGAAAAGGGATTATTTCAAAAAGTGGCGGGTGGGCCTGATGGTAACATTTCAGGATTTAAAAGCGCTACAGCGAGCAGTTGTCACCGGGCCGCAGCTCTCCTGCGTATTTGGGTTTGTAGGAAATAGCGGCCTGCTGGGTGGACACGCTCCAGCGGGTGACAGGCGGCTGGGTCAGGCACCGTAGGGAATCAGGTCTGGGGTCTGTGGCCGGGCCCGAGGGATTCTGACACGGTCAGAAAGTACCGGGCTCCGAGGCCTGTTGTCACAAGGACCTCCAGGCTTTAGGGCTGGTAGGGCAGGCCTCTTGGAAAGCCAGCGCCGCGGAGGAAGACAGGGATTTGGAGAGTCGTTGCTCCGGTGGCGACAGGTGTCCCTCGGCCACAGGGCTCCTCCACCAGTGCTGTCCCGCGGGGCGCTACACCCGAAATCAGTAAGCTCCCTCTGCGGCTGTCTTCCCTAAGCCTGTTTACTTTGTCTGAATCTTAGCTGAATTTTCTCCACCACAGTGGAGGTCAGCTGTCTTGTCCGCGGGACAGCCTCTAGTACCGGAGGGGCCCGGGAGTTAGCGCCGGCGGACCCAGGCCGGCCTCGGGAGAGCTCTGCTCTGGCATCCAGCGGTCCTAAAAGCATACCCAGCTGGGACCAAGGAACGTTCCTCGGTATTTCTCCCCTTGTGCAGAAAGTTCTTGGTCCCCTTGATCTGAGAAGCAAAGGTGGTTTCCTGCTGGCTGAAGTCTCAGTGAAAAGTTTAAAAAGCGAATTGGGTTTTATAACAGCAGCTTTTCCTTGGTCTCTTTCCACCGGAAAGAGTGGTGTTAGCTGATGTTAGTGGTGTTAGCAAGGAGCCTTCCTATCCGCTTGCTACAAAATAGGCGTGGAGATCAGGCCTCCTGCCTCCTCCAGCCATACTTGGTTTTAAAAATAGAAATTATCAAAAGAATAAATGCTATGTTGTCAGTTAATTGAAGCAAACCAGAGATTAGCTGGCAGGGGAGGACTGGGGTAAAGGAAACTATTCCTGTTTGGGAGCCGGCCAGCAAAAAACCGGACACTGTTGTGTGTACCGCACAGTAGCCATTTAAATAAGCTCTCAGTCTGGTGTGCTTAAGACAGCACTTGTCTGCGTTCTGGGTTCCTGCAGGAGGGGGTCTTCTGTGGGTGCTGCCCTGAACAAGTGTTTCCAGTGCTTTGCTCAGATGCTGCCCAATTCCGGGGGCCACCTCTGCTTCATAGAAGATAACTCTAAAGCTTGATACTCCTTGTGGGGGTCAGCCTGATACCATTTAGCTCTAGAAATGGCTCTGAAATTGTGGGGCCAGCATAAGGAAGGAAGCAATGCCCTAACACAGACACCCCTTTCTAGCAATGCTGTCACAGGAATGAAGTCAGAAAAAGGGTAGCCTAGGGTGTAAAGAACTCACCTGCCCACTCACTCTGTGTGGTGACACCCATTCTCACAGTGTCTGGAGCAGTCTTTGTTTTTTGAAGTACCTCTGTTATGCAAAATAACGTACTTCCTTCTCCAGAGGCGTTCTTCTTGTAATTGATTTAACCTGTTTGGGGGGAAACTAGGTTGGCTGAGGACTGCTGCATTGAAGTCAGATCAAGCCCGTGGCTCTCAGGGGGCTTGGTGGACAGGGCAGTACTGGACACCAGCAGGATCTTTAGATCAGTTCTCCCACACAAATTGAAAAGATTCTGAGCAAGAACCCACCCACCAAATACAATTTTGCCTTGAACAAGGGTGTTTACTTGGTAAAGAAGAATCTAGAAGACCAGCTTGGGACTGTGAAGGGAAGTGTTGTGGGATGCCCCAGAGCACCGGGTCTCTGTGCTGCAACCTTTCATGCAGTTCCTCGTGCTGTGATGAACCCCAATTGTGAGATGTGAGATTACTTTCATTGCCACTTTATAACTGTAATTTTGGTACTGTTGCGACCCACAAGTGAAGAACCCCTGTCACAGAGGAACCCTTCCTAGCTGGGGAATGTGAGGCCAAAGGCAGACAAGCCAGCCGTCCAGCTTATGCTGTAACTGCGTGGCAGGCAATGGTGGGTGTCTGTACTCCAGCAGTACAGAGACAGGAGAAAGAGAAACTGGAAAGGGTCAGGCAGCGAGGTGTCCTGCAGTTTGGGGAATGCCTCCAGTTTTCCCAGGGGAGTAAAGGCTGTTCTGCCTTCTGTAAAACAGGCCCATGAGCACACCATATTTGCACAGCGTTGTTGTGGATGCAACAACAAAAAAGTGAGAAAAAGCAGAGGAATCTTGCAACAGAAACTGGGAAAACCACTTTGTTCCTGTGCCCAGAAACACCTGAATGGCAAGGAGGCAGGGGCAACTGGCTCATGCATGTCTAAAGACCCTCTCCTTTCTACCTCTGTTTTCTTTCCAATGCTAAACTGATAAGGCTGGTTCTGTAACAAGGGCTAGAAATAGGGAAGAGGGGGGCATACTTCAGTGGGTGGTTGAGGGTGGGTAAACAGGGCTGTGGTATAGCCTGAGCTGTGCTGGGTAATGTGGCCCAGCCTCTGGAGGAGCTTTTAAATATGAGGCAGCTATAGGTAGCTAATTTTTACCAGACAGAGCCAGAGCCATCCCTGCTGTAGAGTTCACCAATCCATCTCCTCCAAGAAAGCCTCTGTTGAGCTTCCCATTAGTGAGAAAGCTTACTTCCTCTGGACCCAGCACATTATTCCTGGCAGGAGAGACTGGCCCAAGGCTAGGCTCAGGACAGGGAGTCTCCGTTTCCACCTTCTTTTAATGTGGGAAGAGGAGAAGGCATAGGTGCCTCATCCCAGTATACTTAAGAGAAAGCAACATCCCCCCCCCCCCACACACACACACAAACGGGTAGGGAGAGTTGGTGTTCAAGGTCTGAATTTTACCAACAACTGGATTCTTTACAGTTTAAATTTAGCTGCACACATCCCCCTCACCTCTGTCAAAATACCCAGCAGGCACTGGGCTTAAGTCACGCTTCCTCAGGTCAAAATTATTTTATTTCAAGACTTTGGCGAGGAAACTCTTGCCCTATGCCTATGTGCTCACACCCATCTCTTTACAGCCATTTCTTTATTTACATTTTGAGGCCTGACGCTCCTGGGTTGGTGCAGCGGCTGCCTGCTATGCAGCCGCTGGCTTTGGAGAGGAGAGACAGTTTGGCACTGCAGACTGAGAAACTTCTGGTGGGAATAAATCTCCCAGAAAGAGAGCTTCCCCTATGGGCTGTGGGCTCTGCCAGGTAGCTTTCTCCCAGGCGCCACTGGTGGGTACCACACTTAAAGTAGGGTTATGTATTTATTCAGCCTTGGAGGTTACTATCTCAGGGGCCTTTGGCCCTGGGGTCAAGGAGTGTACACTCTAGCTTGTGGTGGGACACCCAAAGCTTGAAGCCAACCCCTTCCTTGTCCCAAGACCCAGTAGGAGGCCTTCTTGGGGCCTCCATCAAACTGGTCTCTTGGCTCAGTGATTTGAAATGGGCGTGGGTGCCAAGAAAGGTCTTTTCAGAGACCTGGGAGAGAGCAGAACTCTAAGGTAGGGTGCTGGTGCACAGGAGAAGGACAGCTGTGGTCCAGAGGAACAAGCCAGATCTCAAGTCTCAACTTTATAACCCTGCAGAGGCTGTAGCCCTGGCAACCACCAAACCTTATCCAGGGCAAGGATTTCATGTGTGTGTGTGTGTGTGTGTGTGTGTGTGTGTGTGTTGGTGGTGTACAGATCCATGTGGTAGATACTGTGAGGGTGCTGGGATTTAGATGACTCCTGTAGCAAACCCCCACCCATTTTGACAGGCTTGATTTATAATCTGGAAGAATCTCAGTGGCCTGGAACCAGCTTGAAGTTGCCTTCTCCTGGACCATGTCCTCTTCCCCACTCTACAAGAGTGCTATTTGGGGGAGGAAAGGCTGGTGACAGAGAAGGAATGACAAGGAGCTATTAGATGCAGTAATAATGGCTTAGAAGCTCTCATCCTGGTGCTCCCCACCTCATCCTGGTGCTCCCCACCTCATCCTGGTGCTCCCCAACTCAGTTCTCTCTAACTTAGTCCCAAGAAGATGAGGTCTAGAGTTGAGAAAGTTAGAGGTCTTGGGGTGGCCTGAAGATTAAGATTGATGAGATGATGCCTCAAACATCAGAGGTGAGGTGTGTGTGTGGGGGGGGGGAGGAGCAGGAAGCCAGATCTCTGATGTAGAGAGGCATCTCTAACTGGGTTTTATACTTTCTTTGCCAGGGTGGGGGCCAGACAGTCCCCTCCAAAGAAGGAGGGAGGTATTAATTTCATTAAATTTCAGGAGACCTTCATGGGGAGCCCCTTTGTCACCACTTTTTAGACACCCAGGTTTGAGGGGTGAGAGAAAGAAGATGTGGAGCCCCACTGTGTTCACCAGCACCCAGGCCTTAATTGGATCAGGACCCATCTCTTCCTAGTCAGAAGGATCCTGCTTGTTGGTACAGTGGTGTGTGCAAACCCAGGGTCCTTGCATCTGAGACACAGGTGGACAGCCAGCCTCCCAGAGGCACTCATTTCCCATTTCCCGTCCTGTTCTAAATGTCTTGTTTTGTGGTTTGGTACTTGTGGTTTGTGGTTCGCATCTAGAGGAACCCTCAAGAGCCTGAGACCCTCATACTTGCTCACGGGTCATTTGTTGACCATCTGACCAGGGGGTCAAGAGTGGAGGGACCACATTTAGCTGCTAAGCTTTAACTGAAGGGCAAGCAATATGGCGTTAAGTGCTGACCCAAGGATGTTAGAGGAAACCACTAGAAATGAGCTTGGCTCCCTCCCTAGTTGTCTCAGAAATGTCTCCCTGGATCTCTCCATGCAACCTGGCCTTCTACCTGGGGGCTCCCTGGCTTCTCCTGTAGAGGACAGCTATTGGGGAATCCAATCTTAAGACCAACTGCAGGTGAGGGTGGGGCTTTGTGCTCCCTTCCAGGGGAGGATCAGGTTTAGGGTCCAGTGAAATGGACCACCATTAACTATAAACCCTGGGGTACCCTCATTTTTTTTAGATAAGTACGTAAATCCCTTGGTTGGGTCTAAATAAGGGCCATTTACCTGGTGCCTCAGTTTTCAGGGGTATACTATCATTTTCCAGGACCAAGACCCTCTTCATGACAAATCTTACTTTATTCCATCCCTAAGTACAGCCCAAAGTATACTTTTACCTCTCCCGCAGCGGTTCCTAATGGATTAGCTGGCAGAGCCACTACTCCGGGATGAGGTAACTGGGGGTGGGGTGGGGTGGGGTGAAGGAATTGTCCCATGCAGCCCAGCCACCTCTTGCCAGATCCGAAAGAGGAATATTTTCAAGAAATTACAGGAAAAGACTAGCAAGGTACAAAAACATCCGGGCATTTTAATTATATGGAAAAGAGTCATATGTGCCCTGGGCTCTGTAGAGACAAGACCTTCCGTGGAATTTCTGGGAACTGGGAGAGGGGCTTCTGGGGAGAGATCATTCTGGAATGGGAAGAGTACCTGAAGACTCTGGGAAAAGTCAAAAACGTTGAGGAAAAAGAGAAGCAAGTTTGCATAGAGCCGGGACGGCTCTATGGCCAGAGCACCATCCAAACCCAGGAAGGCTGGGGAGGCATGGGAGAGGACAGTCGCCATTTCAGACACTAAGTTCCCTCGATCCTTACTAAATTCGTTCTTCTCTGTTAACCTGGGGGGGGGGGGGTTTACACCTCGGTTCTTTCTGTGGCTGTTTCAATGGGGATAAAAATTCGGTACCCAGCTTTCCTCTCCACAAAACAAAGTACCCAGCCCAAAGCAAACGGTGCTCTGGGTGGATTAGGTGGGATGCTTGGAGGGGAGCGGATACAAACCCACCCTTGCTGGTCGGTGGAGGCAAAGGGGCCAGGGATAATGAGCTACGCCCTTGCCTGGCACTGGAGGGTACGTGTTAATAGCCACTTCTCTCTAGGAGCAGAAATTAGAGGTTTCCCCCTTTCAGTTCCCAGGACGCCTGTACTGTACTTCAAGGTCCGTTTTCTATTTCCTAGGTTGGAGGATCAGAGGCCGCCGTCAGCAGTGACTCTTAGGGAATCCACTTAAAGCTGTCCATATTGAGGGGTTTTGTGGCCACAAGGTTTGCTAAGGCTGGCCAGGGTGCGTGCTTAGAGTGTCTGAGGCCCCTGACCAGTGGCCCCACGCTTAAGGCACACGGGCAAGTAGAGATTTGGCCTAGCCTGCGGTCCCCCAGAGGAAGCACCCGCTGGGCTCTATTCTGGGAAAGAGCGTTTCAGGTGCTCGAGCTCAGAGCTCCGGCTGAGGCTCTGCTCACCAGCCTCCGAAGAGGGCAGAGAAAAGCCTCTGCCTGTCCTCCGCAGGCGTGGGGAGAGGGAGACTCGGAAGGCTGGCTCTCTTTCCCCGCGTGCATTCTGGGATAGAAGGGAGATGGTAGGAAGCCTAGGCTCTTAAGGGATCCCCTGTAGATAGAGGGGATGGGGAGAAGAGTCAAGTGCCCAGAAAAGCAAACCAAGTGAGCCTGGAACTCTGGGGTTGAAAAGGACCCGTTCCGGGAGAAACTAAGCGCCCAGAATCCGGGGTCTCAGGACCTGATCATCTTTGTGGGCTGTGCTCGATGAAGTGGGAAGAGGGCGGCAGCGCAGATCCTCCAGGGAGGATTTAGGGCCAAATCGATACCCCGATTTGGCTTCCCGGATGGCCAATTTTAAAGCAGATTAGATTACCTTGTGGCATTTCAAATAAAACAGCAATTTTAGAACCATGAGGACGTCAGCAACCCTCGGGAGCAATGGACCTGACGAGATTGGGATGGAACGGGGAGGGGGACCCCAGAACTGGGAGCCCTGTGGAAGTTTGTCCTCGGGCTTTTGTTGTTGTTGTTTTGTTTATTTGTGTGTGCTTGCCGTGTTGCGTGAGTGTGTGCACTCTTATTTGAGATAGGATTTTTCTGTGGTCCTGGTTAGCTGAACTCACTCTTGGATCAACCTGGCCTCGAACTCAGAGATCCTCCAGCCTTTACCTCCTCCACCTTAGTGCTAGGATTAAAGGCACGCTATGCCTCCCCCGCTTTGGGCATTCAGGTTTTTAAGCCCCCATTTAGGGGTGTCAGAGAGGACGCGGCGCGGGAGGGGGCGCGGGGGGGGCGGGGAATGCAGTGGAGGTTGGAGCGGAGGGCGCACAGGGTCCAGGTGGGTGGATTTCCACGTGCCTGGCCTGGAGCCCTGGCGTCTATGAGTGCTGCGATTAAATTATTTGCTTTATTCCCTTGTCCCAGGTCTAGGAGACGCGTGGGGACAGCCAAGCAGAACAGGGCCTCTGGACAGCGTGGCCAAAGAGCTGGGATCCCATTTGCTGCAGGTAGAGCCACGGGACAAGTGTGAGAAGGGTTCCCTGCGGCGCCTCCAGGCCGCAGAAGTGGGGGGCGAAGGGACTGGGAACTGGGGCGCAGGGATCTGATGTGCATCTGGTCAGGACCCAGGCATGAATCTTAAAACTCAAGAGTGCAGAGTCAGGCCAGCGATATCTACACCCTGTACCCCGCCAGCACCACACGAGTTTCTAGGTCTGGGACACACCGCCCAGAGCGGGACTAAGTCCTTGGCACTTTTGCTTCTCTCGGTGACAGACCTAGACCAGTCACTGTCGTGGAGACCGAGCTCGGCTCCATAGCTTTGCAGGAGTTGAGGTGACCGAAGCGGAATGCGAATCCTCGCCTTTTTTTTGCTCCCCAACCCCACACTACGCTCGCTTGCTTCTTTTCAAAACTTTTTCACTTCGCTGCAAACCCAGAGCTCCCCATTTTATTCTGAGAGGGAAATTGAAGACATGGAAATTGTAAATAACACCCACGGGGTCGCAACCAGAGTTGGAGTCCAGTTTTGTGGCCCATTATCAATAACTCAAATAGGGGGGTCCTCAGGCATTGGGCTTCCCGAGCCTCTATCACCATCTCGACTTCACGCGCGCGTCCGGGTTGCGGTTGTAACTGGGCAACTCTGGAGCCCGCGGCCACTTCCACTGCAGCGGCTGGGGTAGCTGAGGACAGGGCCGCCTCTCTCCCATCTCAAATGCCCGCCTCAGAATCCCATCAACGGTGCGATTCATTCCCCGTACTCCTGTCATTTGTCTCTGCCACCGAAAAATGCCCACGGATGGCTATTTTGCATTTCCTTCCTCTGTTTTGTGTTTTCAAAAAAAAAAAAAAAAAAAAAAAAAAAAAAAAAAAAGGTTCGCGGATAGCCCTAGTGGCTTAGGTGGGAAAGTCAAAGACCAGCAAACAACAACACAGTCCTCCAGATCTTTGAATAGCTTTGCCACAAATCCTGGGTGTAGCCTTCAAACTGCACATCCTGGGGAGGTGGGTTGTATTTGGGGCCTTAGCGAACTTTGTGGCTGCCAAGTAGGGTGGCAGCCGCAAGCCTGCGGACTCCACGGTGGCAGCTAGGAGCCGGCTGTTTTGCGTATTTCAAACGCCTTCATACAGTGACATTCATGTCAGGTACATCTAAGGAGAACCCCGGTGGGCAGTGTGAATGCCCTAGATGTCTTTAGCGTGGGTAATTCCTTAGTTGGTGACACTCCACACTTTCTTTGAGAACAAGTTTTTGTTTGTTTGTTTAAGTTACTGAAGCCAACTTTCAATTTTTAATCGTAACTTTTTAAATGTCCACTCATTTCCTTAGATACAATGAGAGATCCATTTGTCATTCCTTAAACGAATTTCGAGTCCAGCATTCAGATTAAAACATTAGAAATTGATCTTTGGTTTTCATATTTGAAATGTCACTGATTCCGTTAGGAAAAATACAACATAGCTGAGTTAAAAAACGGAGAAACATTTTTAAAAGTGATTTTTACCCGTACTGTAATGAAGGTAATGACAGGTTAGATGACAAAGAATTTTGGTAGCAAACTTTGATACAGCAGAAGGTTATGAATATCTTCACATTTTAATTCTTCTTCACTCTTTTGACCATCCCACCCCTTTAAAGGAGTGTTTTTTGAAGAAACCCAACAGTAATCTGGTTTCAATTACATGTTGTAAAAATAGAATTCGTAGCCAGAAATTAATTTGGGATATTTTTATGGGTGTACAATTGTGAGTTTGTATGGAGCTTTTAGCAACTTTATTGTCCCCCCCTCTTTAAAGTTCCTGATCTTAAAATACGAATGAGTACATACAGTATAGTTTTTTCTTTTCAAAAAGTATTTAGTCTTTTTGTCCTTGGTGGTGCAGTTGTTATTCTCTTTCTTGTCTGGATCGCTTTTTACAATCTCATATTATTTCTGGAAGGTTAGCCAACTCAGACAGAAATCAGAATTTCACTGGGTTCGTTTGCATTTTTCAGAAGTCCGATACTCTTTTCTTCTTGACTTTGGCAAAGGTCATTTGATCTGTTTCAAAGTCTAAATGCTTGATTCTGTAGACACGGTCTGGTAGAATAATCGAACATTTTGTTTTATTTCCCAGTGAATGGCAATGGTAGGAATTTATTATTCTAACGGTACTTAGGGGTAACTAGAAAACCGTGGCAAATAAAGCGTTGGTCCTAGTGGTATAAGCCACTGCCAATTCCCACATTAAGTAGCCCGTGGAGCTGTAGATGCTCCCCTAAGAACCATAGAATGCCGGATTCGGATTCGTTCTAAGTGCTAAATAAGGCCGAACAATAAAGCCATGTCGAGCTGAGCTGGTTAGGACTTCTCAAATGTTTTGTGTAGTCTCTGTACTGTGGATGTGAGATTGTTGTAAAAATGCGTTGAAAGCATTTGAGAGCTTGGCTTGGGAATCGGCTCCGAGCATTGTTACCTGCAGTCCTTATGGCCCTGGGCTTTTAGTCTCTCAAGCAGCAAATATGCACATATATAGTTTTGTCTCAGGGCCCCCAGGCAGGCTAAGCAAACACCCTCCCCCCAAAGCAATTACCCACCCTCCTCCTCATTTTAATAGACTCCTCCAGTCCAGAGTCTTCTGGTTGTTGGATTCACTGCAAGGTGTCTAACTGAAGTCTCTCACACTGCCTCTTTCTCTTTACAGACCCTAGACGGATTTGTGTTTGTGGTGGCCTCTGATGGCAAAATCATGTATATATCTGAGACCGCTTCTGTCCATCTGGGCTTGTCCCAGGTAGGTATTGTCTGATTCCACGGGCCATTGAAACATTAAATGTTACCCTGACAGCATTGCCCAACCTTTTATGTATGCTTTTATAAATGAACATAATCTGTACTTGTAAAGTCCCCTCCGTGGGCTTTCCTCGCCTTACATTTTTTTTTCTTTGAGGTTAATGTCAGTCCGTCTCAGCTGTGGTCAGCCCTGTTTTGAGATCACATTTTACAATCTTTTTAAAGGCAGATTTCCTGATCTGTCACTTAGTAATGTGAGGTGGTACCAAAAGGAACTTTCCTAAGAGGGACTTTCTGCCCATGGTCACTGTCTTGCCTGTGGTATCAGGCATTGCTGTGGGATCAAGAGGCAAGCTCTCTTTCAAATTGTGTAGCATGTACCCTGGGGAAACTAAAAGAGAAGAGCGGGTTCATCGGTTGTTCCCATGGAATTCAGGGTCATTTTTCCTGAGGGTTTTTTTTCTTTTTCTCCAGTTCGATGCTTCAGTAAACATTTTACACTCTGTGACAGAAAGCCATAAAATTCAGCTCACTACTGTTCGCAGGGTCTTGATTTCTTCAGAACTTTTCTAGAGTGCCATTCCTTAGAAGAAGAACTGGGCTCAGCTTGTCTCAGCTTGCTTGTTTGCTAGGTGGCTAAAGGCACATCTGGCCAGGGAGAGGCTGAAAGGTCAGTCCTATTTACTCCATCCATGGCTCTCTCTGGTCACAAGACACACTGAAAAAACCTTGTTCTGTGACGGATTTCATGTGTGTTTAATGTGTCTGACTACTCTACCCCTCACTGCCTCTTATGCCCCACCGTGAACACCTTTCCCACATTCCTATCTGCCTTGTTTTCTTTCGTGACCCACTGGGTTTTACTGGAGGCTTCTGTGTGAGTGCTGGCCTGAAGCTACTCACTGGAGCCTGGCAGACTCACAGGGCGTAGACAAGTAAAGGCAAAGACTGTCCTCTCAGTGATGAGTAACCAGTCGCTCAGCGCTGGGGGGGAGGGGGTAGGCCCTCCAAGTCCCTCCCTCACCCATGCCTGTATTCCAGCCTATGGGTTGATAGGCCCATTCTGTGCAGATCCAGCACAAAGGCATTTTATAGTGGCAACCTCAGCTGCTATGAGCTCAGGATTGCAGTTGGGCTTCATCTAGAAGATGGGTTTGCAGCCTTTCTTCATCTTCTGCCTCTTATGCTCTTTCCAGTTCCCTCTTCCACGGTTCTGGTTCTCCTGACCCTTAGAGAGGAGATGGTGGAAGTGACCTGTTTAGAGCTGGGACGCCAATGTTACTTCTTATTTTCTTGAGCAGCCATGAGTCTGCGCAGCCACCATCCTCCCAGTGCAAAGAGACGCTTCTCCGACTAAGGCGCAGAGGAACGTTTGTCTATGGCTGTAAACACGAATATTAGAACCTCGTTTGGGAAGTCACAGTTTTTTTTATATAGGTAGGAACTTAATGTCTCTCTACATTATGAGCTGTCAGTGTAGCCAATGATGGAAGACACTGGAATTAGTGACAGACATAGAGAATGTGCCCTGAGAGACACCGAGGGCTTCCTCCTGTAGTTAAGCAAAAATGAGGTTTCTAATTTCCCAGTTTCTCCTTCTCTCTCCCTCCCTCCCTTCCTCCCTCTTCTCTTCCTCCACTCGACTCCCCTTCCCCTCTTCCTCTTCCTCTCTTCTTTCTTAAAATACATCAGCTCTTCTGAATATAATTCACTGAGGCTTAACTCTTGTACCTATTTGACTCATAGGATTGACACACTTGTAGGACTGGAAATACTGTTGACAACATGAGATTTACTAGTCTATAGGGCCGGGAGCAGGGCTCAGAGGTAGAGCAGTAAGAGCACTAATCCCCAAAACAGGAAAGAAAAGGAAGGGGGAGAGGGAGGGAGAGGGAGAGAGAGGGAGAGGGACAGGGAGAGAGGGGGAGAGAGGGAGGGGAGAGGGAGAGAGGAAGGGAGGGAGAGAGGGAGGGAGAGAAGAAGGGAGGGAGGGAAAGAGGGAGGGGGAGAGGAAGGAAGAGGGAGAGGGAGGGAGAGGAAGAGAGAGGGAAGGAGAGGAAGGGAGAGGAAGAGAGAGGGAGGGAGGTTGTATCTATAACCACATTTCTGTGGTTATAGTTCTATGAATTTCTAGATTATCATATGCAGAAACAGTTAGGGCCCTTTAACTGTACCCAGATTGGTTTATCATAACTCTTGACTTGATCTGTGGTCAAATGACCTCAATCAGGTGATTTTTCACTTTCACTTGTGATCTGCAAAAACTACTGTAAAACCACTGCTACAGCATTATAAATATACCAAAACGTTTCATGCACCTTTAGGCTGACCAATCAGCAAACTTTTAAAGTAATAAAGTCACTATTATTGAATATTAAACTTAGATCTGAGCTTCCTAGCAATCAAAACAAATCAGTCTTACAGTTTTCATTGTCTGGTTAGACAGGCCCTTCATGTCCCAGAACCATAATTTAAATAATAAAGTAAGGCCTCCTACCCTCTCTGAAGGCAGGGATTGAACAACCATCTTCTAACTTATTAGCAGCAGCATCTGAACCCAGGCTAGATAGAGCCTTTGATGGGTATCTGCTGGAACTGGCAGGTTATTTGGAATGTGGTGGCTCTGCCTAGGTCCTGGGGGAAGCCTAGGACTATCCACTGCTTCCAGTAGGTGGCTTGGTCCACCAGGCAGCGCCTCCTGGTCATTTTTTTCGGTTTCCATGTGGGAAATGGGATGGATTGACTATGAACACTCTAATTAAGAACTACCAAAGCTTGGTCTAGGTGACAGAGCTGCATCCTGCTCCTGATTAACTCCGCTGAAGAAAAGCTAGGCAACCTCACGAGCTGTGTATCAGGTTTCCTTTTGATCAGGCTCAGAAATAAAACTTGGTAGCATCACTTTTGAAAGGGGAGAGGGACCACATGCTACTATGTTGCAAGAAGGCTGTAGGGGATACCTTTTGATTCTGCATCCCCTGAAGAAAGATTAAATAGACTGAAGCCAGACCAACTGCGGAACAACTGGTTTCTTCCTGATTCCTATGTGAAGCTGTGAGTTCTAGTCAGCAACGTTAAAGACATAGTAACTCTGCTGCTGCTGCTGCTGCTGGGCATATCCTTGTTGGTGTCTGGTGTCTAGGGATCCCCAGTGAGCTATTTAAATAAGCAACAACAAAATTCCCCACCCCCACCCCAACCCTATCTCTTGCTCTCAATTAAAGCCACAGAGGAGAAGGAAAGGCAGGCAGATCTGTGGTGTACATAAGGAGAAGTATTAAATGGGATACCCAGCCAACTACTCTTTAAAAACATATTTTGCATGCTGGACTGTAGTGAGACATACTTTCAATCCCAACACTCAGATAGAGGCAGGAGAATCTCTGAGTTCTGGGCCAGTCTGGTCCAGGACAGCCAGGGCTACACAGAGTGACCTTGTCTTAAAAAACCAAAACCAAAACAACAACAACAACAACAGCAACCATGTTTTCCATCCTGGAAGTTATTTCTGCAAGTAGCGACTGTGAGGTCAATATGACAAAAAACATTCATTTATTAAATTGATTTACAGTTGGTTCTTAAACAAGATCACTAGAGATGGGGGTGTAGCTTAGTGTTAGGCATGAGGCCTTGAATGGCCTTGAATTTGATCCCTGGAACAGCAAAATACAGTGAAGTAGTGTTAGTGAGACTTTCTGGAGTACGCTTAGTACTTTCTGATGAGTGACAGCCAGAGTCTTTCATAGGTTCTAGTTTCGTGGTGCCATTCTATGTTCACAGAAAGTCCAGGTTATAGTCAGTGGCGTCATCAGCAGATGACGCTACCCTGGAGTCCAGGTTACAGTCAGCAGTAGAGGGCCATGGGGAGCACACGCTGCTCCGAGCCATGGTTGTGTGAAAGCTCACAGAAAGGGATTGTCAGAATGATCTATTTGAGGTAAAAATAATTCTTCATGTGTAGTAAGTTCTTCTCCGTTTAAAGACCATTATTACATTTTAAAAATAAAGGTTGGAATAAGAAATCTGTTTATCAGGGATGAGTTTTCTCTTTTATTTTGCTTTCCAATTAGCAAACAAATGTGATCACTGCTGTCCAATTCTGGTTTAAAAATAGCAATGAAGGGAAAATAGAGCTGTGTGTACATTTTAAGTTTCCATGTGGTTTAAATCTAACGAAGTTATGTTCCACGATGTCTAGGTAACCAATACTCACGTTCAAAGACGTGTACACATATGTGAAATAGCTGTTTATGAGACACATAAAGAAAAATGGAATATTTGAGAAGGATGCCAGAGACTGGCTAATAAAAACAGCAGCCATGCTGTTCAAGGTCACGAGCCAGAATTCTTCCACTTCAGGAATTAAGGGCAATGACTCATGTTTGTACATAGCTCGAATCCTGAATCCCAACCCATCTTAATTTAAAATGCTTCATCTGCTAGACTCAGCAAAGTGCCCAGGCAGAGCTGTGCACGCTTCTCAGAGACTGAGAGACTCTGCCTTTTCCACACAGACCCTTTATCATCAAATTTATCATATCAGCTTTCTGGGCAGGAAGAAACTTATTCAGCAAAGCATTAAAACGCTCTTAGTGGGAACACCATTGCTTTTGTGGCCAGCAGCTTTTCACAGACACTGGAACTATTGAAGTCCTGGTTTAATATGGCTGAGATGAGAGACCTGGGGAGTTTTGTTGAGACAAATACATATCTTTAGAGTTACATGTATTTTGGGGACTGGGGTAATATAGCTGCATTTCTTTCAGCATTTAAAAGCATGGACACATATATAAATACAGGAAACACCACGTCAGCCATAATTTTGAGTTAAGGTCCACACTGTTATATATTACTCCATATTTTTTCTATGAAGACATTTCCGTTGTTTAAAGGTTATTGGGGTTCCTGGACAACCCCATGCGTTTTATAATGGACCCCAGAGCTCACAAACAGCAAGTCCTTCACCCACAAATCTTAGATCAGCTTATACTCCCGCCTGTCATGAGAACAGAAGCTTTGAAACCAGACGAAGCAGTTTAGTTTAAGGGCAGCTGGGTCTTCAGCAGAGTCTCTGAAGATGCTTGTCTGCAGAGACATCACTTGAATACTTTTTTTTTTTTTTTTTTCAAACGGAATTTCAACCAAGATTAAATGCTTACTTCCTTCAGAAAAAAAAAGCAAAGGAATCGGACAATATAAAATCCATTCTACCTCTGGTTTGTTTCTAAATAAGCCATTGGAATAAGCCAGTGGATGGGGGAGAAGGTGGATTGGGGGACGGTGTTGGACAGGAGGGTGGACGTGTGTGTGTGTGTGTGTGTGTGTGTGTGTGTGTGTGTGTGTGTGTGTGTGAATGGACAGGGAGTTGGTGGAGGGAAGGAAGCAAAACCAGAAGGAGTTACTGTTTGAACTGTTGACTTGGGCCTTTCCACTGCCTGCACAGTGAACCCTCCCGGGGCCCCGCCCCAGACACCTTCAGAGAAGGGCAACTGTCTCAAACAGCTGGTTTCAAGGCAGCTGGTTATTCAAACTTTTTAGGAATTAACAAGAGTGTAGTGCAGGAAAAATGATTAATTTTTCTTCTTTATTTTTTTTAATAAAATCACCTGGCCGGAGGTGGGGGTGGGGGGAGATGGTGTAGTGGTCAGGGTGCTTGCCATCAAAGCTGGTGACCTCACTTTTCAGGCAAGTTCAACTCCTGGAACCCATACGGTGGAAGGAGAGACTCAAATCTAACGAGTTGTTCTGGCCTCCACTTGTGTGTGCCTTCCCCCTGCACAGGCACAAACACAAGCACACACAGATAAACAAGTAACCGAGAACCAACTGTAACTCAGATGTGGTTTTGAATCAGGCCCTGTAGTCTCAGAGAGGCAGGTCTGCGCTGGGGATGGTGTGAAGCCTCAGGTTTAGAGTGTGAGGGTTAAGTAGGTGGCAGGGAGGAGCTCTCTGCCTGGATCCCCCTCCCCCTGGTCCTGTTTGTATAATATTGGAAGCAAAGATTCCAGGGATGATGAAGAAAGTAGAGTGGCAGATGCTGTCTGTGAGGTAAGGCTTAGAAACATGGTTTGTGTCAGAAGGGAAAGTAAGCCACATGCCCTGACAAACTGGAAGAGCTGGCTACAGAGGATGGGGAAGCAGAGTCGCCCCTCCTTTGCTTCTTGGCCTTGGGGCTGATGCTAAGGAAGCTGTGAGTGCAGGGAAACTGTATCACTAGGCTGCTTCTGGAGGTGGCACAGTCAGATCCTTGGGCAGAAGATCCTGTGATCCACAGCTCTCAGCACCAGGTGTGACCACTCAGTATCTGAAGCCAGGCGTAGCACCAGCTGCACAGCCTCCCTGTTGCCTCGGTTTACCCTCTGCCTGCGCTGAGAGGTCTTCAGATCCACCTAAGGCTCTTGCCACTGAGGGCACTTTGTGAGTGCAGAGTTTCTCCCTACACTGACTGGGCTTTGAGGCCCACTGACTCTGATGGAATTAATACCGCCATTCCTAGTATAATACTAGATATGCTGACTCAACTCTTTGGATTGTAGTTCTAAAAATAAGACCCATTACTACTGCATAGGAGTCTATTCCAGGGTCCTGTCCAGCATAGCTGTTGCCTAGGTCCTGCTCTGGAGTTCCCTGTGGGGTGTTTCTGGGATGTCTAAACGTTGAGATAGTGACCTTGGGAAGCAATGGCTGCTTCCTGTTGCCTAAGCCCCACCCCTCTATAGGTCACAGGTCATGCAGAGGGAACCAGTCACACCCTGGGTGGGTCCACACAGTAAGCTTGAACCAGGAAGGTCAGAGTCATATTCCTGGCAACACCAAGGAGCTCTGGCTGTGCCTGGGGCATGGTTCAGTGCTGACACAGAAGGGCCATTGTCTGAGTGGCACGGGAGTCTTCCTCTGTGGTTCTCAGCTGGTCAGCCTTGAGTGGACATGGCTCTCCAGAGGGTGCAGAACAGTCAGGGCAGCTGGTCTCCAGCTGGCTATTCCACTTACGTGGCACGTATGTGACAGAGAGACAGGCTGCTTTAGTGTTCCAAGACATTCTCTGTCTGAAGGACACTGTTCAAGCCTCCAACCCTGAGTGCCACCTCCACCCTTCAGTGTGTCTATTGTCCTGTATACCTTGTCCACTTAGAACCCTCTGGAAGCCCAAGCCTGTGCCTTTGGCTTTTTCGGGGGGTGAGGATTGGGGGCACAGTTCAGAGCTATGCAAAGAGGAGCTCTTTTCCTTCTTTGCATTGGGCCAACGTGTGAGCTTCAAGGAGAGAGCAGAGTCCTGTCCCCACATGAGGTGAGCCTGTGGCACACCTGGTCTGTGTTCTCTCCCCTTGCACCCACTCTGGAGAGACCTGTGACATGTCTGATCCTTCCGTCCCCTGGCAGGTGGAGCTCACAGGCAACAGTATTTATGAATACATACATCCTTCTGACCATGACGAGATGACAGCAGTACTGACCGCCCACCCACCGCTCCACCATCACCTGCTCCAAGGTTTGTCCTCCACAGCACGGGTAAACCAGAATGAAGCAAGGTCATACTCTGACTCTGAGGGTTCAAATCGGCTTCCCACACCTGCCAGTGTGGGTTTGGGTCAGATTAACAGCACTATTAACAGCAGCTACACTTGGGCCTCGGGGCTGCTTGCTTGCACTGGTGCGGATCAAGCCCAGGGCTTTGCACTTACAGGCCGAGTGCTCATTCTTTGTCTCCCAGCTGCCTCTGTGTTTTTGGTAGACAGTTATAGAGTCCCTACTGTGTGCCATAAGCTATTCAGCATTGGATCACAGGCTGTTCCCCTCACATGCTCCTGGTTCAAAATGCCAGCATAGCCTGTTGCGAGCCTAGGCCCGCCTGCTTCTTCCGAGGACAGAACCAGGGGCTCGAGAATGCTAGATACCAGGGGGAAATTATATCTGTGTAATTTTGCATGTCACTTGCACATGATTGGAGGCTTTTGACCATGCTGGGATCATTAGAACCTTGGCTTTGTTGCCACGGATGTTACAGATATTTAAAAAGATGTATGGGGTGAATACTTGGAAACTTTCTGAGTAGTGAGGCCTGTGACTGAATCTTAATTTAACACAGTAAATGGACAGTTAGTTATATTCATATTGCCATGTTTAAAGATGTTGGTAATTCTTTGCCCACATAGCTGGTTTCTTTTTGTAATCTATTTTTTGCATGTGGAAGTATTCTGAGCAGGGGCTTTAGGTTATGTGCCATGGCACAGATTAGTTTGGGAACCCTGGGCATCACACACACACACACACACACACACACCTCTTTTACATTATAGTTCTGAAGAGTGCAGGAAGACACAGTGTATTCTAGAGGCCCCAGCCTGTCAGCTCCCCTGGCAGTCCTGTGAGGCATGCTGACTGTTTTGGGTCTCCTTTGTACCTGGGGCTACCTTTAATGGTGTGGCCAAACTTCCCTGTGTGAGGGATGGAAAAGGAAGGCAAAGGCCTGTAGATGGCTCAGCAGGTAAAGTCTGAGCCCTGGAGAGAAAGACTTGGGGAAGGGGGTTCTAAGATGACAATCATCTTACCAAGCTATAGTGTTCCAGAGCCCACCACGTAGCTGCCAGGAGGCGACTGTGTCTGTCTCCCTCTGCCAGGGACAGGGGCTAAGTTGTACCTGGCATTTGGTATCTGCTGCCTTGAAGAAAGTAGATGCTTCTGAGCCTTTTCAAGAGCCACCTTGGCACCCAGTTCCTCTCTGGCCTGTGAGGGAGTCTGTCAGGCTGACCCCACTGGTCTCCAAGGTTCTTGCTATGGTCATGGTTCAGGCTGCTTTTCTTCAAAGTCTTGGACACTGTACCAGGATGATCTGGCCAGGATGGACCTTCCCCACTTAGACTTTGGTTGTTGGCAGGGCACCGTGGGTCAGGGTCTGGGTGTGGGCGAGGAGGCATCTGGATGCACTGTCTGCCCTGGGGATTTGTGGGTGCAAGGTTGGGGGCTGTTGGGGACACAAGCAGGATAGTTCCTGTCTAACGGCGTCTCTGCTTCCAGAGTATGAGATCGAGCGCTCTTTCTTTCTCCGAATGAAGTGCGTCTTGGCAAAAAGAAACGCAGGCCTGACATGCAGTGGATACAAGGTATACGGGGCTCCTGGGTGGAACAGAAAAGGCTGGCAGGGGTCTTTACTGTGTGTCTTATATCCTGCTTCACACTTGAGGCAGGAGAGAGAGGATGGGGGAAGCCACCATGTCACCTCTGCCAGGACAGAAGTCTTGAGCAAGGCTCAGGGTAGATTATGAGCCCAAAGGCCTGGCACTGTACACAGATGTTCCAGGCTGGTTAGATTTCATCATATAAGACCAGGATTGCCGTGGCTTAGCATAGATTTTCGTCCCCTCATCTATGAGTTCCACTTTGCGTGCCACGGATCGGCTCCACTGGACCAGCTGCCCCTGTGTTTGTTGAGTATCCTGGGCGGGGTCACAGTGAGCAGTGAGCAGATGCTTCACAGAGATGTTGCTCTCTGCCTGAATGCTTAAGAGAATCTGGTATCTAAGACGGTGTTTCACGACCACCACAGAGGCCCTCCTAGAGGCCAAGCTCTGCCCTTTCTGTGGTACTACATCCATCTGGCCACCATGGCCTTCTGAAGGGAGTGACACTGGCCTTGTTTCATCCTCAAGCAGGGGAGGTAAAGGGAGAAGGGGTGGCGTGCCAAGCTGAATGGTACAGCTGAGACTTCTTAGCCTAGCCCATGGTTGAATTTCCCTGCCAGATATGGCCACTTGTTGAGGTTAATTACACAAGCTAGGAGCAGATCAACTACATGACCAGTTGGCAACAGTACACCTCAGCGTTAGAGACAGGAATTTCCAGGTAGGAGGGTAGGCTGGGGACAATCTGCCAGGGATTCCTGCAGGAGTGTCTTGTGCTGTATTTCTCTGGGGTGGGGGTGGGGTTTAGGGTGGCAGCCTTTTCCACTTGCCCCCTGGGAAAGGAGGATGGGTTTGGGGTGCTATGTGGCCTTTGTGTTTTTCTTTTTGGAACACCCTCCTTTGGAACAGCCCAGCATCCTCCTGCCTCTCAAGCGGCCCTGCTTTCTCAGCTGTGATCTCTTCCTTTGACCTTTACCCTAACCCCACTCCTCACTTTTGTTTTCTGTGGTTACTTTTTGTACAACTGGAATGAAACCTCGTGCCTTGGCCTCGGTGGGCAACCGCTCTAACCCAGCTCTCCCACCTCCCACGCTTTTACAGCTTGAGGGATACACATTATTTTTCTGTACTCAGGAAGCCTCCTTGAGACAGGGCTGGGAACCCTTAGCTCAACCTGCACCTAACAACATGTTCCTCAAGAAGCCCCATGCTTTACTAGTTTCTGCCACTTGTCCAGCTGTAAACACATACATCATCCGTTTGTCTTGCCCTCAGTTGTCCCCGACAGAAAGGTGGGAGAACAGGCCAGACTGGAAGGCTTCAGGATCTCTTCCATCTCTACACACTGTAGATTTGTGAAACCTGTAGAATTTTTGAACAGAGAATTTGGGTGCCCTGTGGATGTGGCTCAGCTGTAGAGATCTAGGGCTTAGCACACAGAAGTCTTAGGTTTGGTCCCCAGCACTGCAGAAACTGGGTGTGGTAGTCAACTCCTGTAACCCCAACACAAGGGGGGTGTGGACAGAAGGATAAATTGAAGGTCATACTCTATTGTGCTGTGAGTTTAAGTTAGCTTAGGCTATGTGAGACCTGGCATGGGTGTGTGTGTGTGGATAGAGACAGAGACAGAGAATGATAGACAGAGACACACAGAGAGACAGAGATAGACACAGAGAGACAGATACAGAGAGAGACACAAAGAGAGACAGAGACTCAGAGAAAAAGACAGAGATGCAGAGAGAGACAGAGACACAGACAAAGAGAGACAAGACTCAGAGAGACAAAAAGAGAGATAGAGACACAAAGAGACAGAGAGAGATAGAGAAAGACAGAGATAGAGAGATAAAGACAGAGAGAGATAGAGAGACGGAGGGAGAGAAAGACAAAGACAGAGAGAGATAGAGAGACAGAGGGAGAGAAAGAGAGACAGAGAGAGATACAGAGACATAGAAACAGAGAGACAGAAAGACAGAGAGAGACACAAAGAAGACAGAGAAAGACAAGGAGAGAGAGAGAGACAGAGAGAGATAGACAGAGACAGAGAGCTTGAGTTCAGATGACCACTGTTGTAACAACCATGGTCCTCGCAGGATTTCAAGTGTTTAAACGGCAAACACACTTGACTATGGGTAGAAGGAGGATCGGATGCCTCCAGGTGCCTCCTTTGCCCTAGGAACTGTGAAGTCTCCAGGGTGGTCTTTGGCTCTCTAACTACTGCCTGGTGACTTATTACTAAGTAAAACTTGAATTATAAACAAATTAAAGGTGAACACGTTGGCCTGGGGCGTCAGCTCAGTTGGTAAAGTCCTTGTCAGGCAAGCGTAAAGGTTTCACTTAGAGAATTCTTAATTCTCTGGAGTGATGAGTGTGTTGGGTGATAGAAATGTCAGAGTCAATTCCATTAGAAGTTGGAAAATGTTTTAACTATGGCAAGTGCTCATAGAAAGGCAGTTAGTTCCCTAGTGCATCTTTATTGTGTTCTTTAGTCAAACGTGGCCAGGAGTTTCTGTCCAAGTCCACCATGCCTGAGTGAGCCTGGGGCAGCCGCTTGCCTACTGTGTACCTGATATCATAAGAAACAGTTGGGTTTTGTTGTTTTTCCAGACAGGATTTCTCTGTGCAGCCCTGGCTGTCCTGGAATTCACTCTGTAGACCAGGCTGGCCTCGAACTCAGAAATCCGCCTGCCTCTGCCTCCCAAGTGCTGGGATTAAAGGCGTGCGACACCACCTCCCAGCTGTAAACCAGGCTTTTATTGGCCTGTTGACGATGCAACTCAACAGAAACTTGGCGGGAGAATGTTCTAGCACTTCAAAAACAAATGAACAAACAAACAAAACCAAAAAAGCCAAGGCAGAGCCGTCATGCCCACTGAGCTGTGTCTTCCTTCCCAGGTCATTCACTGCAGCGGCTACTTGAAGATCAGGCAGTACTTGCTGGACATGTCCCTGTATGACTCCTGTTACCAGATCGTGGGGCTGGTGGCCGTGGGCCAGTCGCTGCCCCCCAGCGCCATCACGGAGATCAAACTCCACAGCAACATGTTCATGTTCAGGGCTAGCCTCGACCTGAAGCTCATATTCCTGGATTCCAGGTGAGTCTGCCCCTTGCTGTCACCGTTGCTCCGACTCCCCAGCAGGCCCCAGTGGTGGGAACTGGTCCTTAAGAGCTACACTACTGAGGTAAACTAAAACAAGAAAAAAGACCTACTAAGTGTGTAGATTAGCAAGGAAGTTAGTCATGAAGGGAAGGACTTAAGATGCAGGAACTTGTTTTAATTAATTGCCTAATGTTTGGATCATAAGCTTGTCAGGAGCATTTATGTTACGATATAAGAAGACCCTGTTGCCTTCCCTTCCTCCCTTCCTTTTTCTCCCGTCCCCCTCCCCTCCTCTTCTCTCTTTCTTTTGAGACAAAGTCTCATGTAGCCCAGGCTGGCCTCAAATTCACTATTTTCCCCGAGGATGACCTTGACCCTCCGCCTTTTCCTCCTGTGTGCTAGGACAGGCATGTACTTCACATGTTGCTCTCCCTTTGTCTTCTCTGAAAGCTGTAACTTGAATTCTCATTCATCTCTCCACCACACTGGTAGGACTTTGAAATAAATGATATTCCACTCTGAACAGCGTGTGAAGCTCCTACCTCTGTGACAGCCACATAAGTCAATGGTGAAAGCAGACAGTTCCCCTTCCATGTGGGGAGGTGTGACCGTAGTGTGTGGACACCTGGTCAATGCCTAGGCTGGGGAAGGGAAGGAAGGCTTTTGTTTTGAGGCTTTTGTTTCAGGGGGCCTTGCAGGAGCAGCCTCTGATCTTACCCAGAGATCTTCGGGTCTCAAGAGTTAAATGTTTTTTTGGTTTTGATTTTTGTTGTTGCCATGGCTGTCCTGGAACTTGCTCTGTAGACCAGGCTGGCCTTGAACTCTCACAAAGATCTGCCCATCGCTGCCTCTCGAGTGCTGAGATTAAGAGCATTCAACATCGCAACTGGCCTCAAAAGTTTAGTATTTGATAGCCAGTAGTTGTATTTTTATGGGACATCTGAGGTGTTTTGATACTGGTATGCTCCACATTCTGGAATGATTCAGTCTCCACAGATCTTGACTGTGTTGCCCTCTTCCATTGCCTTGGGTAAAAGCTGTCAGCTGTGCCCACCACTCGATTTCCTGGAAGTCTTCGGGAAGATGAAAGTAGCCAACAGATTTAAGCAGCTGAGAGCTCAAAGCCTCAGATACTCGAAGGGCCATGTTGCCACTTGGCTTGTGGGTTCCTTGGCTGCATAGGCCAAGGTCTTTCCAGGGACTTCAGTACTCAAGCAATCCTCCTGCCTCAACCTTATGAGGAAGTAAGACTATGGGCATGTGCTACTACTCAGAGCTACTGATTTTTTTTTAATGTTCTAAGTTTTTCAAGTTAATGAAAAATAGTGTAAAGACTCACATCTGTAATTATACTACTTCTGAGGTTGAGGCAGGAGGATTAATATGAGGTCCAGGCTAACCTGAAGCAGATTCAAAGCCAGCTTGAGCTACAGAGCAAGACTGACTCAAATAAATCAAACCAAACAGGACAAACAACTTATAAAGAAAGGTAAACTACAGAATTAAAATATCCCATTCCACCCAGGTATTGGCCCTTTATTGAAAAGAGACAAATCCATCTGGCCCTGGATGGGGTGTGAGATGTGAGGTTAAGTCAGGATTGATTCTCGTGTTCCTCAAAGCTGTTCAAAGGATGGAGAAGCGAGAGAGATAGCGTTACAGGGTCACCCTAAAATCCCAGGCAAAAATGAAACAGAATCATTGGCCAGCACCTTCTGTGATGGTGAGATGGTGGCAAGTTCTCTTTTGTTTCCTGCAGAATCAAGGACTGCTGATGTAGAGGAGGGGTTGCAAGCTTTGTCAGAGACTGGGAGGGATGAGGGAGGGTTCTTCTGGAAGTAGGCTGCATGTGGGCTGTCCAGGGTCATGACTGGAGAAGTGCAAAAGAAACACCTGGCTTCTTCCTCTGGTTGCCTCTGTCCTAGTCAGGGTTACTATTGTTGTGGTGAAACACCATGACCAAAAAAGCAAACTGGGGAGGAAAGGGTTAATTCTGCTTACACTTCCAGATTGTAGTCCATCACTGAAGGAAGTCAGGACAGGAGCTCACACAGGGCAGGAACCTGGAGTCTGGAGCTGATGCAGAGGCCATGGAGGGTGCTGCTTACTGGACTGCTTCTCTTGGCTTGCTCAGCCTGCTTTTTATGGAACTCTGGACAACCAGCCTAGGGATAGCACCACCCACAGTGGCTGGGCCCTCCCCCATCAATCACTAATTAAGAAAATGCCCTACAGATGGAGCTTATAAAGGCATTTTCTCAATTAAGGCTTTCTCCTCTCTGATGATTCTAGCTTGTGTCAAGTTGACATCAATCCGGCCAGCACAACCAGCTTGTATTTTTCAGACAGTTCAAGAAAACCCCAAGAGAATTCTCTGATGAATTCTCTCAAAGAGGAAAGAAGAGACTGCATCCCCAGAGGAGCAACTGGAACGTCTTTTCTGCTTGCCTAGCTCCCAGCACTTTGAAATGTGGAGGTCTTTTCATGGAAGGGTGTTGGCTAGCTCAGAAGTCAGGCTGCTGTCATGTAGGAACACTTAAAGGGTCAGGACCCTTCACTGTCACTTGCGTTTCTGTCTCCTTGCCAGTAACATGTTCTTGAAAGCCTGCTGGGCTAGAGCCAGCTCTGGAGGGACAGTCCCAGATTGACAGTGAGGAAGGTGTTGGCCTGAGGTCTCCAAGTCCCAGGAGCAAGGTTGGTGGACCTCGGGGAGCAGCTGCTGGTCACTCACCCACCATAATCCCAGCACAACTGAACTTGGCTTAACCTGATGTTTGGATCCTCAGGGGTTTGTGGTATTCCCTTTAAAACTGTAGCTGATGCTGTTGCTAAGGTTGGATGAGGCCAGCAATGTCTGTGGTGTGGCACATCACTCCAGCAGGTTTACAGACACTGGACGTTTGAACAAACCCAGAGGGCACCCTGCCAAGCCCTTTCCCTGGCCTTTAATTTTTAATGTTGGTGAATGGTTTGCTGAGAACATGGTGCATGTGTTTCTGATTCTTTGATGCATTCGTGTTCTTGCTGATTTAGCCCAATGGTCCAGGGGCTGGAGAAGCCTCTCAGTCCCATGCTGCAGAGATTCCTGGGCTGTTTTTGGAGTCAGCCAGCTGCATTTTACCCTTCCTCCCACCCAATTAGACTCGACTGTGTTTGCAATTAGGGGCCCCTTGGAGCAATCCCTAGAGTCCTGAACAAACAGAGCAGGAGCCAGCAACACCCCCCCCCCCATGCTCACCTGGAACCCTGTTCCCTCCCCGTCTTAGAGGAACATCAGTGGAAATACACAGACAACTGAAGAGCCATTCCAAGGGAGAATCTGAGGCTCTGAGAGATGTGTGATCCAGGTCTGAGCAGATTAAAGAATGAAAATGGGGTCACATTTCCAGGTTCCATCTGGGGCTAGTGTTTCGTAACTGGCAAGCATGGCCCTCAGTGCCAGCCTTCTT